>NC_059162.1:15641135-16312369 GCF_019923935.1 Bubalus bubalis | reverse complement strand
CTGGATAGAACTGGAAAGAGAGATGGACATCGAGGAGGTGGAGTTGCAGTGATAGAAAAACACTGAACATGGGAATTCCCTGGCTGTCCGGTGGTTAGGACTTGGCACTTTCATTGCCATGGGCCTGGGTTCAATCCCTGGTAGGGGAACTAGGATCCCACAAGCCATATGGCCAAAGGGCGGGAAAAGACAGTGAACAAGAACAGTCCTCTTAGGAGAGGTATCAGGAAACCCATCCTACTAGAAAGTGAGTGAGTTCTTGAAGTTTAAATTTAGCCCTCTTAGAAAAAAAGAGAAAAATGTTACAGGAAGGTGGAGTGTGGTAAACTCTTGTGATGTCATGTCGTTTACTGCGCAAGTTTTCCTGGCCCGTTCCTCCCAACCTTTTCATAAGTTTCTCAGAGAATAGAATGGAATGAAAGGAAAGTGGTTCTTCCCATTCTTTGTAAGTCTGTAACAGTGGGAAAGGATACAACACAGCCCAGTAATTAAAGCGAGGCATCCAAATTATACACAGATTAGTATTGTTGCTCCCACACATACACCATAAATAATTAAAAGTTCCAGGGAAAGTATTAGGAGTTGTGGTGGAGTGCTTCATGACCAAGACCATTAACACTCAAGATACCTCAGTGTGTATTCATTTTCTTTTTTTAATATCCAACAAGTTCTAATTTTTACCCAACTCCAGAGGTTGTGCTAATAGTGGTCAACATGTTGCACTGTGTTCATGAACGATGCTAGATTTCACAAAGTGATCTCACACCTGTCCTCTTACTTGGTCCTTACAACTGAGAGGTTACTAGCATCCCTGATTCATGTAAGAGAAAGCAGGCTGAGAGACGGAGCAGTTTTCCAGGGTCACCCAGCTATTACAGACGAGAACCAAGGCTGAGGCCTGACTATCTGACCTCAGGTGCAGCACCCCTCTGTGACGCCATGCTGTGCTCAGGGTGGGGGACCTTAGATTCAGAAATCCTAAGGAACAGTTTGCTGATCCTTTTGCTCTCTCTCCTCTTCTCCTGGATAGCAGTCCTTTGAGAAACAAGGTTTTCATTCCGGTACTCCTGCTGCCTCCTTCAACTTGCCTTCAGCCCTAGGAAGTGGGGGGCCCATCAATCCGGCCACAGCTGCTGCCTACCCACCTGCCCCCTTTATGCACATCCTGACTCCCCATCAGCAGCCGCACTCCCAGATCCTTCACCATCACCTGCAGCAGGATGGCCAGGTAATAGCCCTTCCCCCTCTTTCCTTTCCCTTCCTCTTCCTTCCTATCCCTAAAACTACCTCCCCTTTCCTTTTCTTACCCTTCCTCACCGCCACCTTCACCCAGCCCTCCCCAGCGCCAGCCATGGGCACACAGCACATACAGACACAGCGCACATAACACGAGTGGCCGGCAAAGGATACGTCAGAGGAGGGGCCGGATGGCAGCCTCATTCCCCCCCCGATGCCTTTGGCGCCTTTCTCCTCCACCTCCTCCCATAGCACAGTTGTCCTCATCCCATCAGACCTGGCTCACACCTCCCCTCTTAACCTCTCCCAGCCTTCCCCCTTCCCTGACATTATAGCTTTCCCTTCTAATGGTGGAGTTCTATTGTCAAAGTTTGTCCCTTTATTTTCCATATATCCTGGTTCTGCCTCAGCTACCATATTTGCAGATGATTCTCTGTTGCCAGCGCCAGCAGGAGGAGCAGGTAATGAAACTGAATGATGATATGCTTGAACCCACTCCTTTTCAGTCCCCATTTCACCTCCACAGTCTCAGGGAACTTGAAGAGAAGAGATTGCACGGTCACAAGTCGGGATACACAAACACAAACACCTTGCTGAGCTCTCTGGCCTCCCGTTCCTCTCTTGTCCTCCCCTCCTCAATGCTCTCTTTTTCTTTCTACCCTTCCCTGACTTTTGAAACACTTGGTTACTGGAATGGAAAGGATTCTTGGAGCAGCATCTGGAGCCTGGGGCCTCAGACTCTCTTATCTTCCCTGAAGTAGGCTCACAGATGTGAAGTGTGATAGGGCTGGGGAGCCCTGGGGTGGTGCAAGTGACCTCTCCCCCTTCCTCATAGGTGGCTTGGGCAGCTAGAGTAAGGACGTCCTTGCTGTCAACTACAGATACCCAAATTGAGGCATTTATAGGGATCAATGAAAGTGAAATCACCTTGTGATTACCCATCTCCAAGAGGCCATAATTCTCTCTAGAGAGTAGCCTTCTGGAACAGGAGAGGATGGGTTTGAGGGTGGGGGGAGGTGGAATTGAAAATGAGTAGAACTGATTCACTATCTTGCCTCCAAAAGTATCCTGCCCTCTTTTCATCTTTCCCTTATTTAAAGTTTATAGGTGCTTTTTTACTTGTCAGAGGTGCTCTTAACTGCTATATAAACCAAATTTCTGATGGTTGAGAAGCAAGTTTCAGAGTAGTTTCTAAGCCAGGGGAATGGGAGAGTAAAACAATTTCTAAATCTCCACTTGAAGATGTCATAAATTTGTCCCACTAACTCGACATCTTTTTCCTCCCCATTCACCCTCCCATTCCCCTGCAGACGGGCAGCGGGCAACGTAGCCAGACCAGCTCCATCCCGCAGAAGCCCCAGACCAACAAGTCTGCCTACAACAGCTACAGCTGGGGGGCCAACTGAGGCCCCGATCCTCTTCTCCCGGTCCCATCTTCTGAGAGGGCTTCTCAGCCTGGCAACTATGGAAACAGCATCAAAGAGAGAAAAGAATGTGGGGGGCTTCCGCTACCCCCCACCCCCAGCGGCCCACCCCATGCCTCAGCTTCATGTCTGTCCCATTCCCATACCATCCCCACTCTGTTGTATGTATTATAGGATTTGTATTTTCTCTTTTTTTTTTTTTCTTCCTTTCCTCTCTTCCTCCTCCCTTGCATTCAAGATTATGAAACTTTGCTGTGGGCCCTGCCCTCTCTTCTCCTCCTCCTGTTCACCCTGGTGGTGTGTGGGTGAGGTGGGGAGGGGGGACCCCCAAATATATATCAGCCCAACAGCCCTAAGTCTCCTCCTTTATTATTAGGAAACACAACAACAACAAAAAATGGCGTCATGAATATGAACAGCATTGTCAGATAAATTAGTTGAAGTGGTTTTTTTTTTTTGTACTGTGTCCTCAAATTTAATGGATTAATGTGTCTTGTATATATAAAAAGAAAACCTCTACCTTCAGCCTCTGCCCATTCTTGCTCCGTCTAGGATGTCCTCAGTCTCGTCGATGACCAGCTTGGTGAATAAATATTACTGTACCAACTGGGCCTTCTCTAGCAGGCCCCGAAGGCGCTGGAATAAAAACGAAATCTTCGCCCTTTAAGAACTCCTCTGACCTTAATGTGCTGCCCTTGAGGGGATTCCCTCGCCCTCCCTCAAAAAGTTCACAGAGGTGCCTGTAAAGAATCATTGCAAATCTTCATTTCCTTCAGATCTATAGCAGATTGTAAGCAGTGAGGGAGTGGGATAGCTGATCCTGGGTGGAAAGGGAGAGGATTCAGCAAGAACTGAAAGAAATCACTTTGTATCAATAGAATCAAAGTTTAATTTAGATGGGTCCAGGCAAATAAACTGGAAAGAAATGAGGGCAAAACATGCACTGTTGGCTCGCAAAACTGAAGCAGTGGGTCTTGCTGCGTGAGTGTTTTCGTTGAACATAGCTAATATCCAGACCCTGGAAGAGGAGGCGGCTGGAGCAAGGCCGGGTTTGGGAAGGAGGTGGGGGCACAGAGAGGGGGAGAGGCTTTGAAAGTCAGGCAAAAGGGGATACTTATACCTCCAAATTCTTCCCAAAACTTGACTAGATTTCTCTTCTCTCTTACAAAGTCTATTCTGATGGTTGCAGAGCCTACCTTGACAAACTACTTAATAGCTGGAGAGATGAAGTTAAATCCATGCATTCCTGTGTCTTTTACTCTGGGGATGTCATTATTAAAGTAGAAGAAGCTTGATACATTTTGTCCATTCCTCGAATACTAGACTTAAGTCAGGGGAGAAGCACGGGATGAAAGAAGGGAGCGAGGTGGGTTAAGGCAGAACACGGGTCCGTGGGTGTGGTGAATGCAATGAGGGAGGGTCTGGGTCCGGTTCATTTGTGTGGGTGGGGTGCCCTCTGGCGGCTGTCTCCAGTGCCATCAAGCGTCAAACCCTCGAAATCCTATTGGAGTGGGTTAGTCGGCCAAAAGAATTGGCTTAGAGGGCAAGTGTTCGTTGGGAAATTCAGTACGCCCGCTCCCTTCACAGGAAGCAGGTGGGGGCAAAAGAGAAAGTCTTTAGAACTTGATAGGATCGCCCGCCCCGCCCCTCAGCGACGTCCGGCTTACGGTTGTTTTACGACAGTGCGATCGCATGCTTGCTTTCCGGCAGCGTGGTCTGACGTTAGCTCAATTTCCGACGGCGTAGCTCTGGCTGCTACCTGCTGTGGGCTTCAAAGGTTCGAGTCCCACTATGGGAATGAGCCTTTTCGACCTCTTTCGGGGCTTTTTCGGCTTTTCTGGACCTCGGAGGTGAGAGCGGGTTCCGGCCAGACACGGAGGGGTGGGAGTACTCTGAGGGGAGCTTGACCCTTGACACCCTGTTTTTGGAAAAACATCCTTTTCTACCCTCCTACAACTCCTGCGGAAAAGAAGGTCAACATTCAACACTCAGCCCCCGACAGTAACCAGGGCGGTCGTTAAAAGAACAGACAGCCGCTTAAGCCTTTCTCCAATCTAGGGTGATGCAACAGGGGACCGGGTGGGGAAGACAATGGGGCTCCGGGGTAGAGGACAAGTGAGCAAGACCTTGGGGGCGGGGAGGGGCTGGGAAACACTTAAGAAAAGCCGCGGGGAAGCAGTGGGGGTGGGGGTGGGGGTGGGGGTGGGGTGGGGGCGGGGGCGGGGGCGGGGCACGAGGTGAGGACTGACTGATGAAGCAAAACAAACCCGATGGCCAGTCATCTACCCTCACTTCAGGCTCTCAGATCCCAACTCTTGTCCCACTCGTCGAGCATTAGCTGATGTTATGGTTTAAGTAGTGCTGAAATTTTGGTGGCTAATCTGCCTCCACCCCTAGCCACAGAGATCCCTTTTTTGGAGGAATGACTCGCGATGAAGACGAAGATGATGAGGAAGAGGAAGAAGAAGGAGTCACGTGGGGCCGTGGGAACTCGAGGTTTGAGGGTCCCCAGTCCCCCGAGGAATTTAGCTTTGGCTTCAGCTTCAGCCCAGGAGGAGGAATGCGTTTCCACGATAACTTCGGCTTTGATGACCTAGTACGGGATTTCAATAACATCTTCAGCGAGATGGGGGCCTGGACCTTGCCTTCCCGCCCTCCTGGTGTGTGGATGCTCCTGGGGAAGAACCTGTGGTTTCTTCTTGCAGAGAGTAGTTGGGGATGGGGTGGGGGGGGGAGGTTGGGAAGTGTGAGAAAGCTGATGATTTCAAGGAGATTTAAAAGAGCCCAAGTCCTTTCCCACTCCCAGCATCCACCTGCCACCTTTCTGCAGAACTTCCAGGTCCTGAGTCAGAGACACCTGGTGAGAGACGGCAGGAAGGACAGACGCTTCGGGACTCAATGCTTAAGTATCCAGATAGTCACCAGCCCAAGATCTTTGGTGGGGGCTTGGAGAGTGATGCAAGATCTGAATCCTCCAAACCAGCACCAGACTGGGGCCCCCGGAGACCTTTTCATAGGGTGAGTACATCTGGGCCTGAAGTGGGAGCTGTGGAGAGACTGACTTTAAGGACTGGAAACCTTGCTGGAATCTAACAGACTTGGGTTGTATTTGTCTGTTTTCTATATTAAGCTTTGTGTAGGATTTTCTTTGGGAGGAAATGGGAGTTCTGCTTTTTGTTAAAAATTACTGTAGACGATGCTTGGAGAAAGTAGAAATGTTGAAGGAGGACAGAAAAGTGTCAGTTCAGGAATGCTTTTTGGTAGAGAAATACATGAATCAGGTAGGAAGGAGGAGGAGCGAGTAAAGAAAGCCATCCTGCTGGGATCATTTCTCCTGAAAAAAAGTGGTTTTGGAACTTGGAAATAGTTTGGGTTCTGGGGCCCTTCAGATTTCAGATTGAAAGGTGTCATTTGACCTACTTTGGCTTCTTCTACAGTTTGATGATACGTGGCCTGTGACCCCCCACTCTAGAGCCAGAGAAGACAATGGTGAGTCTGGAGGGAGACAACATTTACTAGCCTTTGGTCTCCCTCCCTGAAATTTCTGTCACCACGTTTGTCCCCTTCTTCATTTTGGACTCTTTCTTGTTTCCTTTCTGTGCCCTTCTAGATCTTGATTCCCAGGTTTCTCAGGAGGGTCTTGGCCCGGTTCTGCAGCCCCAACCCAAATCCTATTTCAAGAGTGTCTCTGTGACCAAGATCACTAAGCCAGATGGGGTGAGTTGGGAGAGACGGGTAAAGGCAGCTGTGACCAGAGAATGTTCTGGAAAGGGGGACTATGTAAAGAAACCAGTGAACTCACCTTTAGTGATGTTAGGGATATGGTGGGGGGACTTCTCCTTGTAGACTGTAGAGGAGCGCCGGACTGTGGTGGACAGTGAGGGCCGGAAAGAGACCACGGTAACCCGTCAGGAGGCAGGCAACAGTCCTAGAGATGGTAAGTGAAGAGTATAAATCAAAGGGATCCATCTCTTAATTCCATGGGAAAGGGAAACCGTTTCTCTCCTACCCTTTAACATTACTGCCCTCCTTTGCCTCTTTCCAATCTCTTTCATTTAGGCTGTATCACTTTTCCCCTTAGGTCCAGAATCACCAGCACCTCCATCCTTGGATGATTCCTCTTCCATCCTGGATTTGTTCCTAGGACGTTGGTTCCGGTCCCGGTAGCCTTGTTAATTAATCTCAGAGGCCTTTAGATTCTTTCCACCCCCCACCCCTTCTCGGTATTAGTGGGCTTAGTTGTCTTCCTGCCACCTCAGGACCTTGGGCGTGTGGAACAGTGAACTGAAGGTCTGTCAGTTTGTCAGTCACCCAAACTGACCAATAAAACCTTTATTTATGCTAATTCTTTGGTCTTGGTTTTGTCATGGCTATTCCACTTTCTCACACTATCCAGAGCTTCCCCAATTAACTTGGCCCACAAAAAATTATCTCTTTGCTTTACTTGCAAAACTGATTTTGATAAGTAAGGACCAGTTACCTTTAGGAAATGACTTTCCTTATGAATAGATGACTAGTGTTAGCTCCAGGGAAATTTCCACATGCGGATGCATCAGTTTTAAAAAAAACTGTATGTAAGTGTAGGGGAAAAACTGCTTCCCTTTGTGTGAAATTACTATGATTGGATAATTCAGAGAAAATATAACTGGCGAAGCATTATTAGTCATTAACCATTAACCATTAACAAATGGTACTGGGAAAGCTGGACAGCTGCACACAAAACAAGTAGATCAGAACTTTCCATTACATCAGATAGAAAAATAAAAAGATGTAAATGTAAGACATGGAGCCATAAGGCTTCTAGAAGAGAACATAGGTAAAACATTCTGTAACATAAATTGTAGCAATATTTTCTTGGATTAGTCTCCCAAGGCAAAAAAAAAAGGCAAAAATAAATGGAGCCTAATTAAACTTAAAAGCTTTTGCACAGCAAAAGAAACCAACAGAACAAGAAGACAATCTATGGAATGGGAGAAAATACTTGCAGGTGATATGACTGACAAGGGGTTAGTAACTAAAGTATATGAAGAGCTCGTAGAACTCAATATAAAAAACTCCAGTCAGGACTTCCCTGGTGGTCCAGTGGTTAAGATTTCATGCTCCCGATGCATGGGGCATTGGTTTGATCCCTAGTTGGGGAACTAAGATTCCACATGCTGTGTGCCCCATCCTCCCGCCAAAAAAATAAAATAAAATCCCATCAAAAATGGACAGAAGACACGAACAGATGTTTTTCCAAAGAGGACATGTGGATGGCTAACAGACACATGAAAAAATGCTTAACATAGCTAATTATTAGGGGCTTCCCTGGTAGCTCAGCTGGTAAAGAATCCACCTGCAATGTGGGAGACCCCACTTTAATTCCTCAGTCAGGAAGATCTGCTACAGAAGGGATAGGCTACCAACTCCAGTATTCTGGCCTGGAGAATTCCATGGACTATAGCCCATGGGGTCACAAAGAGTTGGACATTGTTAGACTCTTTAGCTAATGATTATAGAAATGAAAATCAAAATCACAATGAGGTATCACTTCACATCTGTCTGAATGACTCATCAAGAAGTCTACAAATAAGAAGTGTTTGAGAGGGTGGTGTTGGAGAAGACTCTTGAGAGTCCCTTGGACTGCAAGGAGATCCAACCAGTCCATTCTAAAGGAGATCAGTCCTGGGTGTTCATTGGAAGCACTGATGTTGAAGCTGAAACTCCAATACTTTGGCCACCTCATGCGAAGAGCTGACTCATTGGAAAAGACCCTGATGCCGGGAAAGATTCAGGGCCAGAGGAGAAGGGGACGACAGAGGATGAGATAGTTGGATGGCATCACCAACACAATGGACATGGGTTTGGGTGAACTCTGGGAGTTGGTGATGGACAGGGAGGCCTGGCGTGCTGCAGTTCATGGAGTTGCAAAGAGTCAGACATGACTGAGCGAGTGAACTGAACTGCGAGGATATGGGAAAAAGGGAACTCACACTGTTCATGGGGATGTAAATTGATGAACCCACTAATGAAAACAATATGGAAATTCCTTAAACTGAAAATAGAGCTACCATATGATTCAGCAATTCCATTTATGGGTATATATCAGGAAAGAATCAGAACAGTAATTTGAAAAGGTACGTACACCCCAATGTTTATAGCAGAAGCATTTACAATAACTAAGACATGGAGGCAACCTAAATGTCCACTGACAATTGGATTAAAATGATGTGTGTGTGTGTATTTATATATATGCATATTCTAGGTCGCTTCAGTTGTGACCCACTCTGTAATGCTATGTACTGTAGCCCTCCAGGATCCTTTGTCCATGGGATTCTCATATACAATGGAATATTACTTGGGCATAAAAAAGAATGAAATAATGTCATTTGCAGCAACATGGATGGTTGTAGTGATAATCATACTAAGTGAAGTAAGCCAGGCAGAAGAAGACAAATACCATATGATATTGCTTATGTTTGAAATCCAAAAAAAAGATACAAATGAATTTATATACAAAACAAAAATAAACCCACGGACATAGAAATCACTTATGATTACCAAAGCGGGGATGTGGGGGAGGGATAAATTAGGAGTTTGAGATTAACATACATACAGTACTGTATAAAAAGTAGATAACCAAGCACCTACTGTTTAGCACAGGGAACCATACTTTATTTTGTAAAAACCTATAAGGGAAAAGAATCTGAAGAAGATTATACATACATAACTGAACCATTTTGCTGTATACCTAGAACTAACACATCGTAAATAAATATACTTCAATAAAAAATTTTTGTAATATGTGATTTCTGCAAGGAAGTAAAAAAATCTGTACAAATCTTTCTTTTGATGACATCATTTTGAATTTAATAAGTGACATTTGATAGTTTTAAAATGGTATATATATATATTCCATATATATATATATGTATATATATGGAATGGAATATTACTCGGCCTTTAAAAAGTAAAATATTAATACTGCTATTTACAGCAATGTGGATGTACCTAGGGAATATTATGTTTAGTGAAATAAGTCAGTGAAAGAAATACTATATAACATTTATATGTGGAATTTAAAAAATAACACAAAAGAATGTACATAAAAGAGAAAGACAGACTCACAGACTTAGAAAACAAACTTATGGTCATCAAAGGGCAGAGGGATGGAAGGAGGACAAATTAGGAGTAAGGGATTAACAGATACAAACTACTTTGTATAAAACAGATAAAGTAACAAAGATTTTTACTGTATAGTACAGGGAATTATACCCATTATCTTATAATAACCTATAATGGAATATAATCTGCAAAAAGAATTACTTTTCTGTATACCTGAAACTAATATAAGTCAACTATACTTCAACTTTTAAAAATTACTGGATATTTTTCTCATTAAAAAAGTTTTTAGCATTATGGTTTAGAATGGCAGAGCTTATAAATTTATCTCTGTTCCTTCTGGAAACCCCAATAAAATGATAAAGGGATTTGGGGGGGCACAGCTTGTGGAAACTTAGTTCCCTGACCAGGAATTGAACCCAGGCCCCCCAGTAGTGAGAAGATGGAGTCCTAACCACTGAACTGCCAGGGAATTCCCTAAAGAGGTTTTTCTAAAGGCATACATATCACAAGAACACATATCTCAAAACACAAGAGACAGTCCCCAAATTATGATGATTTGACTTACAAATTTTCAGTTTCATGGTGGTGCAAAAGTGACATGTGTTCAGTAGACACTGTACTTCCAAGTTTGAGTTTTGGTCTTTTCCAGGCTAGTGATATGTGGTATAGTACACTCTCATGATGCTAGGTAGCGATGGCATCACAAGGGTAAACAATGGTGCTGTTTTTCACTTTCAGTATGGTATCCAATAACATGAGATAGTCAACATTTTATTATAAAATAGGCTTTGTGTTAGATGACTGTGGCCAACTCTAGTGTTCTGAGCATGTATAAGGTAGGCTAGGTTAAGCTGTGATTTTCACTAGGTTAAATATATCAAAGGCATGTTCAACTTATGATGAGTTTATAGGGACAAAACCCCGTGGTAAGTTGAGAAAGATCGGTATTTTTGCTTTAAGTTTTTTTAAGTTTTTATCTTTTTTAAGATTAAAATCAGGACTTCCCTGGTGGTCCATTGGCTAAGACCCCACACTCCCAAGGCAGGGGGCCTGGGTTCGATTCTTGGTCAGGGAACTCGATCCCACAGGCTGCAACCAAGAGTCTGCAATGTTGCAACTAAGGATCCCAAGTGCCACAACTAAGACCCAGCACAGCAAAATAAATAAATATTTTTTAAAAAATAAAATAAAATCCACTCAGAATTTATCTCCCTATATGGTATGAATAGGGGGACCAACTTCATTTTTTTACCTTTGGAAAAATATATACAAATATATGTACAAATGTTACAATTTCTAGTCTTTTCTATTAATCTATTTGCCTATCTTTGTGCCCATACCACAGTTTTAAATACTATAGTTGTATTTGGTAGACTATGTCCTCTCACTTTTTTTCCCCTAACTTTTCTAGTGTATAAGAATCCAATTGATTTTTCTAATCAGCTTTTTAGAGTACCACTGTAAACACAAATGGAGCTAGAGGCTACCAGACATCTGTGGGCAGCTTTTAAGATGAAGGATGTAGAATCACAAACAAAAGAAGCAACTTGGAAGAAACAGAGACTATGCAGAAAGATAAAAATTTAGCAAGCACACAAAACTTTACTATATTGGAAATATGAGATGATATACCCATAAACCAGAACAAGAAGCTACAAAAGAGGAATAAACAAAATAAGAGGAAATTTGGGGAGTTTAAAAAAAAATGACAGAAATGAAAAACTATTAACAAAAGATTTTGATGATAAAGTTGAGGAAATCTCCAAGACAGTAGACCAAAAAACAGAGATAGAAAATAGGAGGAAAAAAGCAAACTAGAATGGTATAACTGATCAGTAACTTGAGAAAATATCCCAGAAGCAAAGGATATTACTTTCTAACATGAAAGGACTCACCACATGCTAGATACCAAGGATGAAAATAAACCCACTCCAAGGCACATCATAGGAAATTTTAGAACACTAGAGTTGAAGGAGAATCCAAATAATTTCAGACAGAAAAAAAAATCAGAGGATGAGAAATCACAATATTCTCAAACTTTAACAGCAATATTGGACTTAAAAGACAAGATAAAATACTGAAGGAAAATTGTTTCCAATCTAAAATTGTATATCCAGTTAAACTATGAATTAAATATGGCAATATAATAGTCATGTTTAGACATGAAAGAAGTCTAAAAGAGAGGTAGATATAAAAGGATATTTAATAGAAAAGACTGATGCTTTCTCACTAACATTAGGATTATGTGCTCTTACTACTATTGAACATCATACTAGATGTTCCAGCTAGGATAATAGGGCCAGAAAATGAAATGAAAGAGTTGCAACGGAAAGGAGGAAGTAAAACTATATTTAAAGATACCATGATTTTCTATGTAGAAAAAGAATCCTAAGGAATAAAAAACAAAAAAAATTACTAATAGTAATAAATGGCACCACCAATTCAATGGACATGAACTTGGGCAAACTCTGGGAGATGGTGAGGGACAGGGAAGCCTGGTGTGCTGCATGCAGTCCATGGGGTCGTGGAGAGTCAGACATGACTTGGCGACTGAATAATAACAACAATAAATAAGTATCACAAGGTTTCAGGATATAAGATCAATATACCAAAAAAATGTATTTCTATATATTGGCAACAATTTGAAAATGACAGTAAGTCATTCACAATAGCATAACTAATAGTAAAATATACAAGAATAATTTTGGAAGAATAAGTGCAAAAGCTTACCATTGAAAACTACAAAAATTGCTGAGATAAAATCTAAATAAAAGGAGAGCAATACCACACCCACAGTGTGTGCTATGTCACTTCAGTCGTGTCTGACTCTGTCTGACCCCATGGACTGTAGCCTGCTAGGCTCCTCTGTCCATGGGGATTTTCCAGGCAAGAGCCCTGGAGTAGGTTGTCATGCCCTCCTTCAAGGGATCTTCCCAACCCAGGGATTGAACTCACGCCTCTTGTATCTCCTGCATTGGCAGGCAGGTTCTTTACCACTAGCGCCACCTGGGCAGTCTCCTTGGAACACAAACAATATTAAGATAGCAATTCTGCCCAAAAGTACCTATAAATTGAATACAATTTATTTGTATACAAATTAATTTATATACAATAAATTTAATGCAACTTTTTAACATGTAAATTAACAAGCACAGCTGTTTCTCGTTTTTTGTTTGCTTATCCTTTTTTTTTTTTTTGGCCTTCCCACACAGCTATTGGCATCTCAGTTCCCCAACCAGTGTTCAAAGCCAAGCACCCTGAAGTGGGAGTGTGGAGTCTTCACCACTGGACCACCAGGGAAGTCCCAACAGTTTCTCCTTAATGTGGAGTCCTGTTTTGGAAGGCAGACTAGGTGAGTTAGTTTTAAAAAGTCATAGGGAACTGACTGCTACATCCCTTTCAGATCATTTTCTATAGGCTTCTTGAAATCACCCACTGTTGGAGGAGAAATTACAAAAATAAAACTTACCTTTCTTCTTTAAAATGATAGAAGAGAGAGAGAGAGAGAGCAGGGAGGTTTTGGTGAGTTTTGATATTCTTCAGCCTGAAAGGCTCAAGGAGGGTGGCCCATAGGAGGCAGTGTGTAGGGTTGGGAGAACTATATGTCTTAGATTGGGTCCCCCTAGAAATAGACTCTGACATGGAGAGTTTAATGTAGAAGGTTTGTTTAGGAGTGCTCTTGAGAGAAATACCTATAGGAAAGTGAAGAAATCAAGATTCCACAAAGGGAGTGGCTGACACAGTGTGGTTGCCATTGAATCCTCAACTGATCCTAGCATTTTACAGGGAGTTCTGGATGGCTCAGTGGTAAAAGAATCCACCTGCCAATTCAGGAGACATAGGAGACATGGGTTTGATCCCTGGGTCGGGAAGATTCCCTGGAGAAGGAAACGGCTACCCACTCTA
This sequence comes from Bubalus bubalis, assembly GCF_019923935.1. Lineage (NCBI taxonomy): Eukaryota > Metazoa > Chordata > Mammalia > Artiodactyla > Bovidae > Bubalus > Bubalus bubalis. Next base: position 16,298,699 of record NC_059162.1, on the reverse strand, counting down.
GTACTCTTGCCTGGAGAATCCCATGGACAGAGAGGAGCCTGGCTGTCTACGGTCCATAGGATCCCAAAGAGTCCGACACGACCGAGTGACTAAAAAGCAACTGGAATGGAGATAATTTTTCTGAATTGTCCCAAATTAAAAGGCAAAGGGAAGATATACCCATTTGAATGCAGAGTTCCAAAGAATAGCAAGGAGAGATGCTTGAAATAGGAGAGTGCAAAGAAATAGAGGAAAACAATAGAATGGGAAAGACTAGAGATCTCTTCAAGAAAATTAGAGATACCAAGGGAACATTTCCTGCAAAGATGGGCACAATAAAGGACAGAAATGGTATGGACCTAACAGAAGCAGAAGATATTATGAAGAGGTGGCAAGAATACACGGAAGAATCTTTATCTCTAAATCTCTAAACAAAAAGGATCTTCATGACCCAGATAACCACGATGGTGTGATCACTCACCTAGAGCCAGACATCCCGGAATGTGAAGTCAAGTGGGGCTTAGGAAGCATCACTATGAACAAAGCTAGTAGAGGTGATGGAATTCCAGTTGAGCTCTTTCAAATCCTGAAAGATGATGCTGTGAAAGTGCTGCACTCAATATGCCAGCAAATTTGGAAAACTCAGCAGTGGCCACAGGACTGGTCAGTTTTCATTCCAATCCCAAAGAAAGGCAATGCCAAAGAATGCTCAAACTACCGCACAATTGCATTCACCTCATACGCTAGCAAAATAATGCTTGAAATTCTCCAAGCCAGGCTTCAACAGTACGTGAACCATGAACTTCCAGGTGTTCAAGCTGGATTTAGAAAAGGCAGAGGAACCAGAGATCAAATTGCCAACATCTGCTGGATCATTGAAAAAGCAAGAGAGTTCCAGAAAAACATCTATTTCTGCTTTATTGACTATGCCAAAGCCTTTGACTGTGTGGATCACAACAAACTGTGGAAAATTCTGAAAGAGATGGGAATACCAGACTACCTGATCTGCCTCCTGAGAAATCTGTATGCAGGTCCAGAAGCAACAGTTAGAACTGGACATGGAACAACAGACTGGTTCCAAATTGGGAAAGGAGTACATCAAGGCTGTATATTGTCACCCTGCTTATTTAACTTATATGCAGAGTACATCATGAGAAATGGTGGACTGGATGAAGCACAAACTGGACACAAGATTGCCGGGAGAAATATCAATAACCTCAGATATGCAGATGGCACCACCCTTATGCCAGAAAGCAAAGAAGAACTAAAGAGCCTCTTGATGAAAATGAAATAGGAGAGTGAAAAAGTTGGTTTAAAACGCAACATTCAGAAAACTAAGATCATGGCATCTGGTCCCATCACTTCATGGCAAATAGATGGGGAAACAATGGAAACAGTGAGAGACTATATTTTCTTGGGCTCCAAAATTACTGCAGATGGTGACTGCAGCCATGAAATTAAAAGGCACTTGCTCCTTGGAAGAAAAGTTATAACCAACCTAGACAGCATATTGAAAAGCAGAGACATTACTTTGCCAACAAAGGTCCATCTTGTCAAGGCTATGGTTTTTCCAGTAGTCATGTATGGATGTGAGAGTTGAACTATAATGAAAGCTCAGTGCTGAAGAATTGATGCTTTTGAACTGTGGTGTTGGAGAAGACTCTTGAGAGTCCCTTGGACTGCAAGGAGATCCAGCCAGTTCATCCTAAAGGAAATCAGTCCTGAATATTCATTGGAAGGACTGATGCTGAAGCTGAAACTCCAATACTTTGGCCGCCTGATGCAAAGAGCTGACTCATTTGAAAAGACCCTGATGATGGGAAAGATTGAAGGTGGGAGGAGAAGGGGACGACAGAGGATGAGATGGCTGGATGGCATCACCGACTCAATGGATATGAGTTTGAGTAAACTCTGGGAGTTGGCGATGGACAGAGAGGCCTGCCGTGCTGCGGTTCATGCGGTCGCAAAGAGTCGGACATGACTGAGCGACTGAACTGAACTGAACTGAAAAGGCAAAGGGGCCTGGACTTTGTATCCCTGAATCAGCCCATTGTTGACTTCAGGAAACCTTCTGGGACAGGGTGAGACAGCTCAATGTGTCTGAGCTAATTTCCAGTTGGGAGGCAGCTGAGAGCCATCAGCAACGGATCTTCCCAGCCGCTGGGACATAGGCTCACGATCTTAAAGAGAGGATCTGGGTAAAGCACTGTGGTGTCTGCTACCGTTTACCACCACCACTGCTTGGACCCATACTTATGGTTAGTTTACCCAGTTGAGGGGAAAGTTTCTATAGGACTCTGATTGGTTTTATTTCTTGGAGGAAATTTAAGAGAATGTTTAGTGGAAAAGTCTATAGCCTTAACTACTGCAATTGGTTTTGAGGCTCTAATGGATTCTTATTATCCCCTCTTCCGCACCACTAACTCTAGATCTTCCTTATCTTTGGTGAGCGCCTCTGCTGGTCTAGGCAGCTGGATAGTGGGATGACCCCAGCCTTCACCCAAGAGTGCCCTTGGTTACCATGCCCTTCCCAGGCTGTGGCTGCTATGTTTTTCTATTTACTGTTAAAACTGAGCATGGGAACAGCAAGGGTGGATGACCTGAATGCCAGAATTTTCTTCCTGGCTCCCTCATGTAGCTGCAGTCGTCCGTCCTTCATCATAGTCAATTACTCCAGCCAGTATGAGGACTTCTTTTCTTACCTGCTGGTCTCTTGCGACCAAGACCCCAAAGTTCTAAAGGGATTCTTACTGTGACCCCTGGAGGAAGCATTACATCTCTGGTTTTCAGGACTTCTGGACCTCAAAATCAAATTCCCCACGTTTCATTGTGAGTGAGGATAAGTGGAGGCTACTTGATTTCTATCTTACATCCATGCAATCAATTCCCAGATCCATGTAATCTTCCTACTGGGGATACAGAATCATACAGTTGCCACTGATTTAGGGTATATATTATATTCTGGAGGATGGTACCTCATCCTCTTGGGATTTCCTCTTGAAGCTGTGTCTTTAAGAGGTCAGCAAACTGATCTGGCAGACTGGTGGCCTCTGGGTGGGGCAGTGTAGGATCAGTGGATCTTTGGGTCATGTTCCCACTGCCACATCCCCTTTACTGTAATGTGGATCCCTTTGTCTAAAATTCTATAATGTGGATTCCATATCAATAGATCAAGTACTCTATAAGTCCTTATAGAGTGGTATTAGCAAGACCCTATGGGCAGGAAAAGCAAGCCTATACTCAGAATATGTGTCAATTCCAGTCAAAAGTGATGGGAAATCTAGTGTCCCCAACTTATCCCTAGTTATCTACTTCTCCTAAAGAGACTGCACCATATTAAGGGCTCAGTATTAGTATTTTTAATATATATATATATATATATTTATTTATTTGGCTGCACCCAGTTTTAGTTGGGTATGCAAATTCTTAGCTGGGGCATGGGGGACCTAGCTCCATGACCAGGGATCAAACCCAGGCTCCCTGCACTGGCAGCTTGGAGTCTTAACCACTGGACTACCAGGAAGTCCCGTTAGTGTTGGTTTTTAATGGTCGTTGCATGTTGGCAGCAGCAGTAGCTAACTGAGCCTTGGTGAGTCGGAGCTCATGCTGCTGGGCCCATGGATAACCTCTGTGCTACCCCCAGCCACTCTACTCAGTGTATCCATCACACAGAATTGGGTGGTTGATGATGGACAGTGGCTAAGTCTTCCTGCCTTCTTGGTTGTTTAGTGTCTCATCTGTGATGAATGCTTTCTTTCTTTCTCTTTTTTCCTTTTCTGGTTGAGCAGTGAGGCTGTGGGATCTTAGTTCCCCGACCAGACATCAAACAGGCACCCCCTCCTCCAGAGGAAGCAAGAGTCTTAACCACTGGACTGCCAGGGATGTCCCGATGGATGCTTTCTTGGTGGGTGTTAACGTGTGATAGAAAGACCTTTACGCTTCAAGACTACTTCTATATGTCCATCCACATCTCATCCTCAGGCCTTCTTGTCCATAATCTTTCACTCTTTGTCTTTTCAAGCCCCTGACCAGACTACCAGGCTAGTAGTGACTATGTATATTCTCACCTTCTCATTCTACAAAAAGTGGATGATCAGATGGACTGTCTAAATCTCTGTCCCTTGGAAGGATCTCTCCTCACCACTATCTTTTAGGGCCACTCCTGATGGGTTGCAATGCAGCAGCAGTCAATTTTTGGCTTTTACCCATATACCATGCCAACTCATGTCTGAACAAGCTTCAGTTCAGTTCAGTTGCTCAGTCGCATCTGACTCTTTGTGACCCCATGAATGGCAGCACGCCAGGCCTCCCTGTCCATCACCACTCCCAGAGTTCACCCAGACCCACGTCCATCGAGTCGGTGATGCCATCCAGCCATCTCATCCTCTGTCGTCCCCTTCTCCTCCTGCCCCCAATCCCTCCCAGCATCAGAGTCTTTTCCAATGAGTCAACTCTTTGCATGAGGTGGCCAAAGTACTGGAGTTTCAGCTTTAGCACCATTCCTTCCAAAGAACACCCAGGACTGATCTCCTTTAGAATGGACTGGTTGGATCTCCTTGCAGTCCAAGGGACTCTCAAGAGTCTTCTCCAACACCACAGTTCAAAAGCATCAATTCTTCGGCGCTCAGCTTTCTTCACAGTCCAACTTTCACATCTGTACATGACCACTGGAAAAACCATAGCCTTGACTAGACGGACCTTGGTTGGCAAAGTAATGTCTCTGCTTTTTAATATGCTGCCTATGTTGGTCATAACTTTCCTTCCATGGAGTAAGCGTCTTTTAATTTCATGGTTGCAATCACTATCTACAGTGATTTTGGAGCCCAAAAAAATAAAGTCTGACACTGTTTCCACTGTTTCCCCATCTATTTGCCATGAAGTGATGGGACCAGATGCCATGATCTTAGTTTTCTGAATGTTGAGCTTTAAGCCAACTTTTTCACTCTCCTCTTTCACTTTCATCAAGAGGCTTTTTAGTTCCTCTTCATTTTCTGCCATAAGGGTGGTGTCATCTGCATATCTGAGGTTATTGATATTTCTCCGGGAAATCTTGATTCCAGCTTGTGCTTCTTCCAGCCCAGCGTTTCTCATGATGTACTCTGCATATAAGTTAAATAAGCAGGGTGACAATATACAGCCTTGACGTACTCCTTTTCCTATTTGGAACCAGTCTGTTGTTCCATGTCCAGTTCTAACTGTTGCTTCCTGACCTGCATACAGATTTCTCAAGAGGCAGGTCAGGTAGTCTGGTATTCCCATCTCTTTCAGAATTTTCCACAGTTGATTGGGATCCACACAGTCAAAGGCTTTGGCATAGTCAATAAAGCAGAAATAGATGTTTTTCTGGAACTCGCTTGCTTTTTGGATGATCCAGCGGATATTGGCAATTTGATCTCTGGTTCCTCTGCCTTTTCTAAAACCAGCTTGAACATCTGGAAGTTCACGGTTCACGTATTGCTGAAGCCTGGCTTGGAGAATTTTTAGCGTTACAGAAGTCCAAATGGAAGAAGATGATTCTCAATAGGGTCATGTGAGCTGAGACGAGAGATGCTTGTTGAATGACATGAGAGTCTGGGTCACTTATTTTCTGCTAGCTTATGCTCTCTGATGCTACTTATGCCTAAACCCAAAGATGTCACTTCCATTTTACAATGTGTTCTTGCTGGGCCTACCCTTCCTAATGACATGGAGGATCAGGTAGAGTCCGGCTTGTGTTGGGCAGTTCTGGCTACTGGGTCACTTGATGAACTGTAAGAGCTTCTCTTCAATGGTATGTATTTCTCGCTGCAGATGGCATGGCTTTGCTCCATAGCCCTGTGGGTCTACATTATGATTCTCCTAGTAGAGCTTGCCAAAGCACACACACTACAGATATTCTAGTCTCATTAGGTCTGCTGGCTTATATGACTGCAGGGTCCTTTTTTGCTTTGGCCCCATTCAAAGTTGACAGCCTTCACTGTCAGCTAGTAAATTTTTCAGAGTTGTATTCTCAAGTGTGAAATATATTTCTCCTAAATCCTGAGTAAATAGGTAATGTGTTTTTTCTTAGTGGTGGAAGATATGAGGTGCAACAATCAGTCCTTTGCCTCAGAGAGGATATCTAACATGTCCCAGACCACTGGACCTCTGAAAACTTCACCAATATGGCAGTTTCCTGGACCTTTACGGGAATGTTTCCCACCCTCTGATCATGTATCTTTCCAGGACCTCCAATATACTTTCACATTTTGTCCTCTTCTGATCTGGTTAGCATGATGTTATATATACAGTTGACTCTTGAAGAATGCAGAGGTCAGAGGTTCTGACCATCTGCACAGTCAAAAGTCCAAGTATCATTTCATAGTTAGCCCTCCATATATATGGTTCTGTGCCCATGGAGTCAACCAATTGCAGATAATGTAGTACTATAATATATATTTAATGAAAAAAAATCCATATATAAGTGGACCCACCGAGTTCAAACCTGTGTTGTTCAAAGGTTCATTGTATAGTGGACCAATATGATGTTTTTCAAAATGTCCAAATAGTCAGGCTCCCTTCAGATTCTATTACAACAGAGGACCAGAGAGTTAACACAGTCCTGGGGTAAGACTGTAAGTGTATATTGCTAGACTTCCCATGTGGATGGAACTGCTTGTGGACCTCCTTTCTGACCTGTCTGGGATGGAAAATAACGTATTTTCCAGATTAATGACTACATACTCCCAACTAGAGGTGGCATTAAACTGACCTGTAAAGTTACCATTTGGGACACAGCAATTGCAATTGGAGTTACTGTTTAAGTAAGTTTATGGTAGACCATTGTCATCTGTCATGATCGATCCAGTTTTTAAGAGCCAAACTGGTGGTATGAAAGGGGCCACCTCTCTTTTATTCTTTGTGTCTTGGAGGGTGGCACTAACCTCTTCCATTTTCCCTAGGATGTGGTATTGTTTTTATTTCTTCTCTTCATGTTGGGTAGACCCAGGCATCTAGTTGGCCTTCATCACTTACTCTACAGGTCAAAAACCACTATGAGTGTTCTGCAACGCCAAAGGATGTCCACTGCTATTATATGTTAGGGTATTGGGGAAGTGACCACCTGGTGGATCCCTGGTCTCAGGGAATATCCTTTGAATCAGACCTTAGCCCAGGACTCCATTTATTATCTGGGCCCCCTGTGCTACTTCTCTAACAAGGGGCCATGGTACAAATTTGGGTTGTCAACTGTCAATGTTAATTCAGATCCTTCGTCCAAAAATCCTCAGAAGGTCTGAGTATTCTCCCTTTTTTCAATAACGGTCATCAGCGTAAATGAGTTGTTTAGGCATTTTTACTTTTCTTAGCATGAGCTATCATTTTCCCCAGGCCTTCAAGAAGAGTATTCATCCCACATTCCAGGGGGATCTTGCCAGGATCTAAATCCTAAGTCCCAGGAGAGTGCTCCCTTATCAATAAATTCTTCCACATCTAACTTTATGTTCCACTTCGTTTGACCCAGCACTCTTGGCATCCAGGTCTATGTGCAACACTACCAAATTCTGCTTAGTCTTTGAATCCCTGCATCAACCATTCATTCATTGGGCCCTGAAGGAGGGCACATGACCTTGGCCGAAGCAGTTTCCTGCCACAGAAGTCACTGCCATGAGGGCAGAAGCTGCATGCTCTCAGTGTCTGTTATTCCCAGAAGCTGGGGAATGGGTGCATTGGCTCTGAACAGGGGACCTGGGTGGAGTACTATAATATCCACTAAACCTAGGAAGGAAGTATTATTCCACAGAGATGTGCCCAGGACTGTGCTAGAGCCCCTCACCCCCACCCCTGCCCCTGGGGTTATATAGTCCAGCTCTCAAGAACCTCGTAAACAATATATATTTTTAAAAATCTGTATATTGGACTTTCCTGGAGGCCCAATGGTTAAGGAGGCACGGGTTCAATCCCTGATCGGGGAACTAAGATCCCACATGCGGTATGGTGCAAAGGAAAAAAGAAAAGCGACTATGTATAGTACTTCCACCTACTAGAGCATCAGCTCTAGGAGGGCAGAAACTATGTCTCCCTAGGGGCTAGAGCTTGATTCATCATTGAAGGAATCTTAACTAGAGGCTTGAAATGTGAAGACATAGGAAGTGGCTATGTGTTAAGCAGAGTAAGAGTGGCAAGCATCCAGAGAAGGGGAAGTGGAGCCCAGTGGGGGCATGAAGCCCTCATTTGGAGCCAAGGCAAGAGACAAGGTAGAGCATTCTCTAGTTAAGGTGCGACTACAAGTGCTCCTGAGATGGGCTTTACTCCTGCAGCCTATGGTCTTCAGTCCAGTCTCCCTGGATGCATGTTAAATTTTCCAAGCATCCAAATGGCTGGGGGAAAGACTTCACATTCCACAGGAGAAGCACTGTGGAATATCAGACGGAGACTCAGAAGACCTGGCCTAGCTATTAACTAGCTGTGTGGCCTGGGGAAGCCTAAGGCTCTCTCAGGACAGTGCATCCTCATCCTCAGTACAGTAGTAGAGTGGGAGCAGTCTACTACCACTTTCCACAGCTGGTTTGAGGACCAAGAGAACTAATGCCCACGAAGCAGGCTAATCCCTGCAGTCTGTCAGCACAAGGGGAGGCTGCTTACTCCTGGAGGCCTGGGGCTGAGACAGAGGAGACAGAGACTGGGCAAACGCCAGACTCTGGCTGTGCACAGTCTGCCCACATTCTTTTGTTATCTCTGTCCTCCCGAGCTTCCACTCATGCACGGGCAGACATCAGCTGCTGGTCAGTAACTGAGCTAATTGGTTTTAAAGTCTTTTCCTTATCTTTGCCCCTGACAGGCAGGAGCTATGTAGCAACAGTGTGTCTATGCAGATGGAGAGAGTGGTGACCAGGGACAGGGTGTCCCCACTATGGTCTCCATTCAGTCTCTGGTTGAAGTCAAGGACCTGCTCCGGATCCGCAGCCTCCTGGCCCGGCAGTGCCTGGCGGAGCTTCTGGCTGTGTTTGTGCTCACGGTAGGCGGTCTAATCGAGGGGGAGGAAAGAAAGGAGGTGGGCTCCTCCTAGGGTCCCTACCTCTTCCTCTGGGTGCACTAGGAGGACAACGCCTCCATCAGCCTCTTTTTCCTGCTCTTGTTCCTCTATGCCTCCCCTACCTTCTTGTTTTTATTCCTGTCACTTTCCATCTCTTACCCTCCTTCGCTTCCTTTACTCTCCCTCTCTTTCTCCCATCATTTCTCTTTCCCCCTTTCTGTTTTTTCTTGCTGATCCCTCAAGTCCGTTCATCAATCTTGGCCATCCCCTCTCTTCCCAGTCTCTCTCTCCTACGGGTCTCCCAGGCTCCCTATTCTTGGTTCCGTCTTCCTCATCTTTCTTTTCTCCACCAGCTCCTCATACAGGGCTCTTCGGCCCAGGCTGTCACCAGTGGAGGAACCAAAGGAAACTTCTTCACCGTGTTTCTGGCTGGCTCTCTGGGCATTATGCTAGCCATCTATGTGAGTGGTAATGTCTCAGGTCAGTAGGGTGAGGTCATCAGATAGGGTAGGATGTGCACTTGAGTTTGGTAATAGTGAAAAGGGTCCCTTGGTTACTCACAGACATTATCTCCTTGAGCTTGACCAGTGCCCTGGACTGAGATATGCCTCTGGCCCAGTCCAGTCCCTTCTCTCTCTACATCTCGCCCTCCCACTTCACATTAATCCTCCGCTCAGGTAAACAGAGCTCTATGCCAAGGCATCACGAGTAAATGCACTCATCTTGTGTCTCCTACCTAAGCCCTCTGGGGTTCATCTTTGCTTAGACCTCACCAGCTTGTTCCTTAGACTCACATTGCATCAAGTACTGGAATAGAAAGAGCAGACAGACCCAGGTTTGAACTTGGCTTCACTGCATGACCTTAACAAGTCGCTTAGCCTCCTAACGCATGTGATGAGAATAGTAACATTTGACTTAAGCGTTGTGGGGAGGAATAGCAGTGTTACTGGTGACCGTGCCTGATAGTGACACTTAATGGATATTGGTTTTCTTTTCTTGATCCTTGAAGAGGCCCACCTGAATCCAGCCTTCTCCCTGCCCATGTGCCTCCAGGGACACCTCCCCTGGGCCAGGTTTCTCAGTTACTCCTTGGTGCAGTTGCTGTCTGCGTTCTGTGCCTCTGGAGTCCCCTGTGCTTTCTATCTGGAGAAGGCGATGGCACCCCACTCCAGTACTCTTGCCTGGAAAATCCCATGGATGGAGGAGCCTGGTAGGCTGCAGTCCATGGGGTCACGAAGAGTCGGACACGACTGAGCGACTTCACTTTGACTTTTCACTTTCATGCATTGGAGAAGGAAATGGCAACCCACTCCAGTGTTCTTGCCTGGACAATCCCAGGGATGGGGGAGCCTGGTGGGCTGCCATCTATGGGGTCACATAGAGTCGGACATGACTGAAGTGACTTAGCAGCAGCATGCTCTCTATCACAGTAACAGAGAACATGGTTGGGGGCACCTGTGTGTGGTTAACGATGCCTTAGAGCAGTTTTGAATGAGCAAAGATGGAAATCCTGGGTGTCCCCTACCCTACAGATGCCCTACAGAACTACCCAGGTGGGAGCCTGACAGCGACTGGTCCCAAGGAGACGGCTTCCATCTTTGCCACCTACCCTGCCCCCTATCTGTCTCTGAGCAATGGCTTCCTGGATCAGGTAGGCATAAGAGGGTGACCCGGGAAAGCCACAACCTTTGCCCTTTTCCCCCTGGAAGCTCGGCCTGCTGTTTAGGCTCTGGGTGGGTTGTGGGGCTGGCTTTATCTTTGCATCTCGCCTTCTGCAGCTGCATGAGTTGGACAAAGTCAGATGCCATGGGGTGGCAGCCTGGAGTGTTTGGGTGAGATAGGGCAGGTGGCGCATCTGGCAGCTGACGGGAGCCCCCCTGCCTCTGTCAACACCAAGGTTCTGGGCACCTGGAAGCTGATGGTGGGGATGGACATCCTGGACACGGAACAAGGGAGTGCCTGCAGGTCTGGAGCCCGTGGTAGTGGGGTTACTGATCCTGGCCGACACGCTATCCATGGGTGCCAACTGTGGGCTCCCAATCAACCCTGTCCAGGACCTCGGCCCACGGCTTTTCACCTAGGTAGCTGGCTGGGGCCCTGAAGTCTTCAGGTAGCCTCCCCTGGTGCTGTCCTTCCACTCACATGCCCCTGCTAAGGGCTCTGACCCTGGGTCTCCAGCTCTCTCCTTTTAAATAGTTCTCTTGGCATCTCAGGACAGTTTGAGCCTCCTCTAAGCCCCAGTTCTCCCTTTATGTCTTGTCCCCTTTTTCCCCTTTTACCCTTTTCACTGAAACAGTAAGATTTAGAGCTTGTGTTCAACAAAATGCATGTATGAGATAATCCCTAAAGATCAAGCTCTCCTGGGGTCTCCTCCTCTCTGAGTGCTATGCTTTGGTGCCACAACACTCTTTCTGGTGTTTCTCACCAGAAACTGCTTTAGGGAGTTTTCTGAATACCTTCAGTTCTTCAGAGGGAAGGCTAAGGGACTAACCCTGATATCTCCCTTCTGTTCTTGTCTGGCAGTGCTGGCAATGGTTGGTGGTGGGTTCCTGTGGTGGGCTCTCTAGTGGGGCCCATGCTTCGCACAGCCACATACCAGCTGCTGGTGGCAAAACACCATCCTGAGGACTCAGAGCCATCCCAGGATCTAGAGTGTGCCCAACAGGAAGCCTCAGACTCGGGAAGTCCGGCCGCAACTCAGCTGCAGGAGAGTAAGCTGTGACTCTGGCAGGACAGTCCTCACCTTCCTCGTGGACACTGAAGAGGGCCAGAGACCCCATGCCTGGTGACAAGATGTTCTTTCTCTTTATTAATACGCCAGGCCCTGGGCAGCTTCTCCGTGTGCTCATCTAGGCATCTCCTCCTCCTAAACTGGGGAGGATGCCTGGACAGGGAGAATGAGGAGGCTCAGGTACCAGCCTCAGTCTTCTCATCCCCCTCCTCGCCCACGCAGGATTTTAGACCCTGGACTTCCAAGAACGTACTTCCTCCAAGTAGCCGCCAGAGGGTGCGCACCATGGAAACCGGATTGGGAAGGCTTCGGGAATCTGCAGGATGGTGGGGGCCGACCATCCTGTGCAGGACATAATCCAGGGGACTTCTTCGAAAGCTTGGCCCCCACTGACTGACTCCCAGCTATCGTAGCCTCAGCGCCGCCCGCCTTTACGCTGACTGGGGCGCCTCGCCCAGATTCAGCCACCCCGCAGATAGTAATTACGGGTGGTGGTAGGGAAACCGCCTCCACCAAGGGGGCGTGGTGGGCGGGGGGGGACGGGAATGGGGGGGGACGGGAAAGGGAGGGCCGCCAGAAGAAGACAGTCAAGTGGCTGGAGACTGAGCAAGATGGAGAAACTGAGGCACGACCCCATACGTAGACATTCCGGGCTGTGTCATTCAAGGAGAGGGTGAACTACAGTGAGAAGAGATGAGCCAGGGCGAGGAGAGAAGGCGAAGGAGCAGAGGGCCCCGAGCGGAAAGAGGAGGAGTAAAGGCCAGCTGGCGCGGAGGAAAATTCTCGTCGTTCAGCGCTTCCTCAACTCTCACACACCTCCCCGACGAAGAGAGGTCTCTTTTAGCAGAGAAGGAGCGTTCTTCTGTTTCCCTTTTTTCAAATTAAAAATAAAAAATCTCAGAGCTATCTTGCCTCCAGACTTTTTTTTTTTTTTTTTTTTTGGACCGGGGATGGATGCATCTGGGAGTGGGTGGGGCGGGGATCGCGGCCTCGCAGTGCTGAGCATCAGCGGGGTTAAGACCCTCCCCCTGCCCCGCACAAAGATGGCGGCTCCCGCCTTCCCCCTTCCTCACCCCTCCCCAAAACCCCCTCCCGCCCCCCGCCCTCTCCCGCCACCTCCGTCACTTCCGCCCCGCCGTGGCCGAAACTGACACAAAGTAGCGGGCCGAGGCCCCGGGGGGAGAGGGGCTGCAGCTGGGGGGGGCGGGAGCCCGCGGGGAGGTGAGCCGAGCGCCCCCCGCCCCAGCCCCCGGCATGGGCAGGACGGGGCCGCCGGGGCGGGCGCCGAGCGCCGAGCGCTGAGCGCTGAGGTGAGGCGGGGGCAGCAGCCCAGGAGCGCGGGGCCGGGCGGGCAGGGGGAGATACGGCTGCGGACTCCGGGGTGGAGTGGCCGGGGAGGACCGGGAGGGAATGGGGAGTCGGAGCTGCGGTGAGACGGAGGTGAGGGACTGGATGATTGGAGAGAAGATGGTGTTGGGTGCCTGAGAGTGGGGGAGATTCGGGAGGCCGTCCACAGGACGGGAGGGTGGGGTGCTGGCGGGGCGCGGGAGACCGTCGAAGGGGCGCTGGAGTGCCAAGGAGGAGCTCAGAACCGCCCAGAGAGTTTCGGGGGTGAGGAGCGTACTCGGGGTCCTAAGGTTTGGGCGCCTGCAGAAGGGAGTTAGGGAATAGCAGGCTTTGTCTCTGTAAGGTGGAGGTCTCTGTGCGTGAGGAAACCGAGGTTCAAGGAGAGGTAGTAGCGCTGGGAGTGAGTCCCGGGTTCTGTCCTTGACGATGGAAAGCGGCCAGGTGTCGGTGGCAAGTGAGCTGGGGGTCCTGGATTCCCTTCCTTTCTGTTTGCCTGACCTGCCCATAAATGTCCCTTGCCAGCTTCCTCTGAAACAAGGAGTCAGGCTTCCTGGGTTTGGGCTGAAGGGGAGTAGGGGCCAGGCCTAAAGGAGGAGCCGGTTTTCCTCCACGGAGCATTGCCTTCTTCCCAGAGCTGGCTATTTTTATCCCAAATGTGGCTGCAGAGGGGGCTGGGGCAGGGTGACGGGGCAGAGCGACGTGGCTAATGGGCCTGGGTTCAGAAAACCTAGGCTGTGTGAGACTGGGAAGGAGAAGTGAGAGAGGGTCCCTGTTCCCAGGTCTCCCTCCTCCCTTTCCTTCCTATTATGGCCCCCCAGAGGGGGTGAAGTCTGGGGCCAAGCCAGCTTTCAGTCTCCCCAGGGTCTCAGAGGTAAAACAGCTTTCCTGGTTGATGTCCAAGCTCCTGACTCCTGAGAGCCTTGCCGCTCCTTCATTAACTCTTAGGACTCCAACCCAGATCTTGGGGCTGATAGTGCCTCTAGATGAGGGCGGGGCTGGCTATGGAACTTGTGATGCCCACCCTTGCATCCTCTCTCTTAACCTCTCCCTTCATGCCCCACCTCCCATGACTCATACTGTAGACTGGGTGGAGACCCTGGCTGGGGGCCCTGTAAGAGGGCTTGGCATCTTGGAAGAGGCTTTTCTTCCTGAGCCAGTCACCCTTGGTTGCCAGAGTTGGGGAGGGTCAGAGAAGTATTACCTGATTGGGGTTCAGGAAGGGAGTCCAGCTTAGTGAACGAAGAACTGGTGTGGGTGATGGCCTTGCCCAGAGTGTGTAATTATAGAGGTTGGGCAGACAGACAATTAGTATCTCTTGGGGCTGGAGGAGTGTTCCCAGGAGGCTGGAGACAGGGGAACCAAAGGGGAGGAAGACTCTCCACCCAGACAAAGAAAGAGGAGGTGACTAGAGGACCCAGGACCTGGCTGGCAGTTTCCTTTGGGTCAGGCTAGGATGAGGCTCTGTGACTGTGTCTTACAGGCCAGGCGTTTTACCTTTTTTAGGTGAAAGGAAGAACATGGGGAGATAGAAAGAAGCAGAAATCCATCTGATGTTCCCTGAGCTTACAACCCAGTGCCATACTGACTAGACTGGGGTTAGGGTGGAAGAGAGAGAGAGGGATGCCTCTCCATCAGGGTTGAGAAGACCCCTTTGTTGGTCCAGAAGGGCAGATGTCCCAGACTGAGAGGAAGTGGTTTGGGGACTCTGTGTGCAGGAAGTGAAGGCCATGCCTCTACAGTGAACTCCTCTAGAGGAGGTGATAATGGAAGCCTTAGTTATGGGGAGAGGGGTAGTGGGAAGATTATAAGCTTTTTGAGAAGGGTGGTGCCTGCCCACCGTTTCCTGATGCTGTGCCAGGTGTTTCCTGGCTCATGTTCCCTCAGCCCCACCCCTTGGTGGAAATTCTGCTTTCCAGTAAACACAGGCACCCACTCTTTGCCACCAGGAGAGCACTCAGAGCATCCATGGTCCCTGGGGTGGCTACTTTTGGAGCTGTGCCCCTCCTGTCCATATCTGTCCTCCTCTCTTTGTGCCCTTCCTTTCCCTGCAAGTCTTGGTTTTTATAAAGTGTCAGTGCCCCTATGTTATCCAAGGCAGAGGCATTGGGGGAAGTGGTGGGGAAGTCCCCTCTTTTTCAGGGACCTATTTGGGGCAGTGAGAGCAGAGAGTTGGTGTGGAGTTAGTGGGGAAGGCTGGGGAGGGGCAGGATCGGAACCGGGGAGGAGTCTGAAAAGGGGAATGAAGGGTTACCCTCAGCTTCCTGACCTCACGCATTTGTCACCTTCTGCAGGGTCTCCCATGGGATTGCTGGGACCTTGCTGTGTGAGATGGCACTGTGTGCAAAAAAGCGCCCCCCAGGTAAGACAGTCAGAAGGTGGGGGTCGGGGAATCCCTGGGACCATCTGGAGTGGGTGTTTTTATGGCTCAGGGAGCACAGGGCACAGGGAGGAGGACGGACACAGGTAATGGGTCTGAAGGAGGGTAGATTGCAGCCCCTATCCATCCTGGGGGAAGCCTTAGGAAACCATACTCTTCCCCTTGATTCTCTAAGCTGGTTTTCTCCCCCAGGAGCGTGCTGAGGACTCGCCCTTCACCCCCAAACACATAGACTTTTATCTCGGGGCACCTGGAGCGCCTATTCTCTGTTTTGGGGAGTCCGGGGTGCTGTGTTCCCACCGTCACCCCTCTGTCCTCACACTTCATCTCCTCCCCTCATTTTCCCAACCATCCCGGTCCTTCTTGTTTTCCTGCGGGCGGGGGTGGGGGTGGGAGGCGGTGGGATGAAAGCGGTTGCCCTGGACAACGCTGGCAGTCCCCTCACCCGCATTGGCCGGGAGGAGGGAGGCGGGGCTCGGTGCTGGCTTTCGCCTACGCGGCGCGCTGGCAAGGCGGCTGCCCCTGCAGTCGGGGGAGCGGGTGGGGGCGGAGCCTGGGGCGTGCGCGCAGAGTCCCGGGCCACTCAGCGCGCGCCTGCGTCCGCGGGGGGCGACGGGGGCGGTGGCGGCGCATCTGAGCGCGCGGCGTCGCCGAGTGCGGGCGGCCGCGGGGATGGCCGGGGCTGCAGGTGGGGCGCGCGCCCGACGGCCGGGGCTCCCCTCTGAGCGGCCGCAGCTCCTGTGCCTCCCCGGGGGGCCGCCCCGTCGGAGCCGCTGAGGCCGAGGACAGACCGACAGACAGCCTGCCCTCCCCCCGCTCAAACTGGGGTCATGACGGTCCCCAAGGAGATGCCCGAGAAGTGGGCCCGGGCCGGGGCGCCCCCCTCCTGGAGCAGAAAGAAACCCTCCTGGGGGACAGGTAACGGGAGGCAGCTACTGGCAACTCTCCTGAGCCCTTAGTTTCCCCACTCCCACCCTCCCATTCGCTTGTCTCCGACCTCCCCAGCGTTCCCATATCCTCTGCAGACCCAGAGATCCTGGCTCTGAAGGGTCTGGTCTCTACGTCTCCCTTTGCATGCTCCTTGTTGACTGCGCAGGCGACTCGGCCTGACGGGTCCCCTTTGGGGAAGTTTTGGGAGTAAAGTGACCAGGCAGGGAGGGAGCACGCTGGGTAGGCAGAGGATGCTGTGGTCTGAGGTTTTGCTACTGCAGTGTGCCCTGCAGGGTGCTGGGGAGCGTGAGGGAAGGCATCCGGAATGCTGCTTTATACTTTGGGTCAGGTTTGTCATGATGTTTACTGCCTAACCAGGGTACCCTGTTTCTCAGCCTGTGGTCGTGACCACCGGAGTCGGGCTGGAGAACCCATCTAGGACCCTTCCTAGGACACCTCTATGTTCTGGGACCTGAACTTGGTGCCTGCAGTCCCAGATCTGTGGGTGTTCAGAATAGGTGTAGTTCATTAGTCACTTGGTTAGTGACAGATGTGTTGTTTTAGGGGAAATACGTGCAGACAGCACAAGAAAGGTTACGGTGAGAGAGCGACTGCTTCAACTACATCCCATTCTTCCCTCTTTCATCTCTGTCTCAGTCTGCATGACCCATATCCCTGACCACCCCCTCTCCTACTTGAAGACGAGCTTTGAAATAAGATGATGTCATCGTGGGCCAGTCAGAAGCCGCTGCTGGTGACATGTGACAAGCAGAGGCGTCTGTAGGGGGAACTGCACGTGGGGCTGGGATGCTGCCGCAAAGCAGTTCCAGGGCACCGTGACCCTCCGTCTTGCCACCCACCCCACCCACTGGGTTAGGAGGAGGGTGGTACCAGGGCTGGAGCTGCGGGGGGTCCCGGGACAAGGAAGCTTAGTGTCTTCAGCTGCTATTCCCCTGGAGATTCCTGGGACTGTTAATTTCTACAGCATTAATTAAAGGGATGGGGGCGAGAAACCGGTGCCCCCAGTGGGAGACCTTGACAGTTGTTGGTGAGGAAAGGAGAAAGGCATCCTGTCCTCTGAGTGTCACACCTGCAGAGCCCAGTGGTCAGGCTGGTGGTGAGAGGCGGACTAGAGGGAAGAATTCAGTGACACCTCAGGTGTGCCACTAAACTCCTTAAAACTGTGTGCCATGGAAGGAACCAGGGGCTCTCAGTGGAAAACCCACAGTGGGGTGGGCCTCAGTCTGCTCCTGACTGCAGCATCATTCTCTTGCAGAAGAAGAAAGGAGGGCGCGGGCCAATGACCGAGAATACAATGAGAAATTCCAGTATGCGGTGAGAGGCCCCAGACCACCTGTGCCCTCTTCCTGGGTCGGGAAGGAAGGACAGGTGCATCCTGTCCGTCCCTTGTGGGGGTGGAGGGCTGACTGCTGGGAGGGTGCTTGGGGGAGGGGAAGGCAGCCTCCTTGCCACTTGTCATCTGCTGCTCTGCTGAATTTTTCATGCCCTGACCTGTCAGTGAAGCAGGATCCCATGAGACCGTTGACCCCATGAGACTCTCTTCTCTCCCCCTCTTTCCCCCTCTTATACCTCCTGGCTTTAGGGGACACAGGTTTGGAAAGTGTAGCTGAAGGGGGCAGCCTCAGTCTGGCTCTGGGTTGGCACTGGAGAGCACCTCATGATCTTCTCTTCCCCCTGCCACAGAGTAACTGCATCAAGACCTCCAAGTACAATATTCTCACCTTCCTGCCTGTCAACCTCTTTGAGCAGTTCCAGGAAGTGGCCAATACCTACTTCCTGTTCCTTCTCATTCTGCAGGTAAGCGACCTCTGGTAAAATTAAACCCTTTGCAATTAATTCACAAAGCTGACTAAAGTCAAGGAGGAGAAAGGTCTGGGGGAGCCGAGGACAGGGTTTCAGAGGCATGCGTTCTCTGTCCTTTTTTTCCAGTTGATCCCACAGATCTCTTCCCTGTCCTGGTTCACCACCATTGTGCCTTTGGTTCTCGTCCTCACCATCACAGCTGTTAAAGATGCCACTGATGACTATGTGAGTGGCTTTCCTTCTCACACTGTTCCCCACCCTACCCCGGCCCCGCAACACACCCTCCTCCACTTAGCAGAGTTCCTCAGTGACCTTACCATCCCTTACCTGGTCCTCTAGGTCTATGGTATCTTGGCCGAGAGTAGGGTGGGGGAATCGGGGAGGGAGTAGACCTGTGAACAGGTGTATACATGGTGGCACCCAGCATGTTCTGCTTCCCGCTGATCAGCTAAGTCCCTTGGAGCAGGAGAAGGTGGCTTACCTTGCTTTCCTCCCTTCAGTTCCGCCACAAGAGCGATAACCAAGTGAATAACCGTCAGTCTCAGGTGCTGATCAACGGAATGTGAGTGCTTGTTTAAGACTGAGGGCCTTGGAAAGGAAAAGGGTCCCCTGGGAACTTCTCTAACTACTGACGGCCTTTGCTCTATCTTCTCCTTGCCTCAGCCTCCAGCAGGAGCAGTGGATGAATGTCTGTGTTGGTGATATTATCAAGCTAGAAAACAACCAGTTTGTGGCGGTAAGGGACCAGGTGCCCCTCTAGGCCTACGGGGCTCTCCCCTTTTTTTTTTTTGGGCAGAAAGGAATGAGTCTTTCCTGTTGACGATTGCCTCTTAAACACTCATGGGAGGAAACTTTCTTGAGTGGGAAGCTTCTGTGTCATAGTAATATGCCTCCTTTCTAGCCGTTCATGTGCTTGGGACTAAGCAGACCAAGAGTGCTTAGTGGAAGGAGGGATCATCAGAGAGTCCATCGGGGTGGAGGTCTGGGTCTTCAGCCTTCTCATTAGGTCTTCTTCCTAGGCGGATCTCCTCCTCCTTTCCAGTAGCGAGCCCCATGGGCTGTGTTACATAGAGACAGCAGAACTTGATGGGTGAGTTGCATGCTCAGTGTCCTCTCCTTCCTCCTGTGGGCTAGCAGGCTTGTTTCTGAAAATGGTCCCCAGGTCTGGAGTCTGTACCTTTTGGAACATCTCTGGGTAAGAAAGGCTTTGGGTGTGTAGAAGTGTTCATTTCAGTTCAGTCAGTTCAGTCACTCAGTTGTGTCCGACTCTTTGCAACCCTATGAATTGCAGCACGCCAGGCCTCCCTGTCCATCACCAACTCCCGGAGTTCACTCAGACTCACATCCATCGAGTCAGTGATGCCATCCAGCCATCTCATCCTCTGTCGTCCCCTTTTCCTCCTGCCCCCAATCCCTCCCAGCATCAGAGTCTTTTCCAATGAGTCAACTCTTCACATGAGGTGGCCAAAGTACTGGAGTTTCAGCTTTAGCATCATTCCTTCCAAAGAAATCCCAGGGCTGATCTCCTTCAGAATGGACTGGTTGGATCTGCTTGCAGTCCAAGGGACTCTCAAGAGTCTTCTCCAACACCGCAGTTCAAAAGCATCAATGCTTTGGTGCTCAGCTTTCTTCACAGTCCAACTCTCACATCCATACATGACCACAGGAAAAACCATAGCCTTGACTAGACGGACCTTGGTTGGCAAAGTAATGTCTCTGCTTTTCAATATGCTGTCTAGGTTGGTTATAACTTTCCATCCAAGGAGTAAGCGTCTTTTAATTTCATGGCTGCAGTCACCATCTGCAGTGATTTTGGAGCCCAGAAAAGTAGTCTGACACTGTTTCCACTGTTTGCCTATCTGTGACCTACCCAGTAATGCCTGGGGGTGGTGATGCTCCATGTTCAGGTGTCCCCAGGTAGAGTCTAAAGGAAAGGAAGGGAATCAGGACTCAGGACACTCTCCTTCCAGAGAGACCAACATGAAGGTGCGGCAGGCGATTCCAGTCACCTCGGAATTGGGAGACATCAGTAAGCTTGCCAAGTTTGATGGTAAGTAGTGTTGGAGAAGCAGCTTTCAGGAAGAGGAGATGTCTTGGGTTTGGGGATCTAAATTGTGCCTTCTCTTTTTGGCTTCTTTTTGCTGTGACTATACAGCTCCCTGGACTCTTTTGGGTGGTTGGGGAGGTGCCGAGGGGTTCAGGAATGCTGGGGGGCTATCACTTAACTTTTGAATTGATGGTCATTTCAAGAGCTCATGGCTGCTAGCTGCCTCTTTGCTGTACATGTTGAGAGAAATTCAGCTTATTCTTATTTCTTATACATGCTTCTTCTAACAAGACAAACTATGTAGCACAGAAAAGAGAAAGCTCTCCTGCCCTCCAAGTCCTGCCTCCTCAGGGTTGTCAGGTTAACTGGCAGTGTAGTGTGTATTCATCCACACTTTTCTGTTTATACACACGTGAGCATAAATCAGTGGGATCATACTGTACTGAAATCTTTTCAACCAGCGTTTCTATACTTCTTAAATTCATCAGAAGTATCTTATCACATCTCTATGTAAAGAAGTTTATACCATTCTTTTTCATAACTATATAATGTTTCATAGAATTGAGGCTTTGTCATTTATTCAGCTCTTCCATGACTGTTCAGTTGTTTCAGTCTTTTGCTGTTCAAATAATGCTTCAATAAAATTCTTGCAAGCTATGCTATTATCTGTGTAGAACGAGTCCCCAAAGTGGGATTACTGGGTCCGAGGGTATGTGTGCCTTTAATAGGGATTCATGCTGCCTCCTTCCTTCCCCAGAAAGTTGCACCAGCGGTGTGCGCATGGGCCCGCATCCTAACCCCCTCTCGCCGCAGCTGGTTGTTCTGTGCTGTTGTCTCATGGTCAAGCTACAGACCACACCTCGAGCAGGTGCGCTCCTGTCTTCCCTTCAGGTGAAGTGATCTGCGAACCTCCCAACAACAAGCTGGACAAATTCAGCGGAACCCTCTACTGGAAGGAGAACAAGTTCCCCCTGAGCAACCAGAACATGCTGCTGCGGGGCTGCGTGCTGCGAAACACCGAGTGGTGCTTCGGGCTGGTCATCTTTGCAGGTGAGCCTCCTCGGGCCCAGAGAGAGAAGGGCGAGATTGGTGCCTCTGCTGGCCTTCGGGAACGTGGGAAGAGACTCGAGTGGGTCCTGGAGCCAAGCCTCTCATCCAGCCAGTGTCTCTCTTCCACCCTGAGGTCCTATAGACTGGATACCCGGGCAGAAGCCCAGAGGCAGATTCGTTGTTCGGCTTTCCCAGCCCTTCCCATGCCTTTCTAGGTCCTGACACTAAGCTGATGCAGAACAGTGGCAGGACAAAATTCAAGAGAACAAGTATTGATCGCCTAATGAACACACTGGTGCTCTGGGTAAGGCTTCCCACAAACGGTTCCTGCCTCTGCCCTTCTGGTTGTCCTTGGGCGGGTCCCGTTACTCCCATCTCTCCTCCCTGGTCAGTAGTCAGTCTTCAGGTTTTAGCTTTAAAGCCACTGGCAGGTCAGCCACTCAAAGGCAGTGTTTATTTCAGGCTCCTTTTGGATTTGGAAGATGTTATTTAAAAAACCTTTGGAACATGTATGAATGAACAACTTAAAGTTAAAACAAATCTGCTGTTCTCTGGATTCCAGTTATGATGGTGACCTAGTCTAGCATGTGACTTTCTGTTTGCTTTTCCCAGGGACAAGGCGGCCTTCATGGGTATGGAGAGGGAATTAAAAGAAAAATTTCCATTTGGATGATGGAGAACAGGGTCTTTTCCCCTGACTTCCAGGAGCAAAGGATCCCAAGGGAAAAGTTTCTGTTTTAGTTGTTGGCAGTTCCTGAATCCTTCTCTTGTTTTGCTAGAAACCTGAGCTCCTTGTTGAGCTCCACTCCCCTTCTTGCACCCCCACTGCCTGCTGCCTGCCCCCCACATGCCAGCTTGCTAAGGCTGGGGCAGCCTCCTGTGAGAGTTTCCTCCCCGGCCTTAAAGGGTTTGCAGAAACCCAGTCTGAGAGGCTATCAGGCCAAGACTCTTAGCGCCCCCTGGTGGTCCTTGGGCATCAGGATGGTTTCTGCTTTGCTTCAAAGCATCTGGAGTGGAGGCAGCTTGGAAGATAGATGTCTGAAATCATGCAGTGGTCTCAATTTTTTTCTTTCAAAAGCTCTCTTATGATTCTTCTTCAAGCTTTTCAGGGTTTTTGACTGTTAAGTCTGAATTTATGAAGACACAATTTGTGTCCCCGGTTAAAAATTTTTTTTGGTTGGGAAATCCCTGGTGATCCAGTGGTCAGGACTCCACAGTTCCACTGCAGGGGGCAGGAAACTAAGGTCCCATGTGCCGCGTGGTATGGCCAAAAAAAATTTTTTTTTAATTTTTGGCAATCTGTATGAGATAATGAACATTTCAGAAACATGGCATTTTTGTTGGCTTGTAGAGACTTAGCTCTGGTAAATGGGTGATTTCCAGTAGGCTTCTTTGGTATGTTGAAAGTAACTTACCTTGACCCTTACCATCTTTGAAGTCTCCTGAGGGTTCTAGAATATCAGAATGGAAACTACACAACCCTTTCAGCTTCCTCAGAACACAGTTGAGAAAAGCATTGCAAGAGAAGGCCACGTGCCCGTTGATCACCAGTTCTGGGTGCTTCCCACTAGAGCATGTGACCGTTTTAAAGATACCTGAGCCTTTGAGGGCTCTGGGTACCGATGGTAACCTTCAGGGATTCACTTGGATTTGAGGACTTCCTAAGGGCTTCCTTGGTTTTGCAGCTTAGTCTCTGCTTTTCATTCCTCTGCAGATTTTTGGATTCTTGGTCTGCATGGGGGTGATCCTGGCCATTGGCAATGCCATCTGGGAACATGAGGTGGGGACACGCTTCCAGGTCTACCTGCCCTGGGATGAGGCGGTGGACAGTGCCTTCTTCTCTGGCTTCCTCTCCTTCTGGTCCTACATCATCATCCTCAACACCGTCGTGCCCATATCGCTCTATGTCAGGTATGCTGTCTCTCTGCCCTGGGGTCTCTCCAGGGAGCTCGGGTGGTCCCTTGCCAGACTTCTCTCTTCCGTGAAGGTGAAATCCTCGAGAGGGAACTTGGGGTCCTCTCCTTCCTGTGCTGTGAACATTTTATGTTATCTGTGTATCTTCATGGGCAAAGCAGACTTCACTGCAGTTTCTTGGCACTTTGGATTGTATTAGAACAAAAATCATGTTGATTTATATAGCACATACTCATCGCATGCTGACTGTGCAAAGCAGCAGGCTAGGTGCGGTGGCACAAAGATGTATTAGGAATGGGTTTCCTTCCCTCCAGGAGCTTCAGTCTAGTAGAGGGAGCTAAATCTGATTACATTATGAAACAAAATGGGGACTAGTGCTGTTAAGAGTCATCCTGCCTTCAGTGTTATGCTTATGTGTGAAGCAAGGGGACACAATTGATACATAACATAGCCTCTGCCTTCAAAAGCAGCAGACTGGTGCAGGAGGAGAGGTGCAGACAGTGTAAGACACCAGTGCATCCCAGTGAGATACCCCAGAGGCACAGAGTGCCATGAAGACTGGAAGCACATTACTCCCCATGCAGTTACTCAGGGAGGACATCTCTGAAGAGGTGGCTGCTAAACGGGACTTTGAGTGGTGGCGGGGAGGGGCGAAGGTGAGCCTGGAGGAGAGGGCTGCACACAAAGGCACGGAGATAGGGACCTCGGAATGGTTGGTCCTGGGGCAGTTTGGCAAGAGCGTGGACCCTGAGTGGGGGCCTATGAGACAGAGAGCTGGGAACATCAGCATGTTCCCTGTTGTGAAGGATCTTGAATCTTTGCCAGTGGACATTCACTCAGTAAACCATTAAAAGATTCTTTAAAAAAAAAAAAATCTAAAGGATGTTTTAAGAAATGTTGGCTGGCAGTGGCATACGGCATAGATAGGAGTAAGAGGACGTCAAGGGTTTTTTTGGGAAAGAAACTGTTAACAGAGTAAAGAGAGGAAGGGGGAGTGCTGGAGGGAGAAAGAATGGCAAGAAGAGAGGCGAGCTCTTTGTATGCCTTGCGCTTGAGACAAGAGAACCTGTGCCTTTTGTAAATTTATCAAATTGTAGACTTTATTGTTTTTTTTTGGCTGTGCGGCTTGTGGCATCTTAGTTCCCCGTCCGGGGATCAACCCTGGCCCTCAACAGTGAAAGCTCAGAGTCCTAACCACTGCAGCACCAGGATTCCCAACCCGTGACATTGTTGAGGACATCAGAGGGATGCTCAGAACTCTTCCCTTATGGTTTCTCTTGTTCACACAGATTCCCCAGATAGTCTCCTTGGACCTCCCACTCACACCCGAGTCCCAGTGCTGCTGACAGCGGGCAGGAGATAAGGATTCTCTGTGCTGAGGGTGGACAGTGGGGCTTCTGTGAAGCATTAGGAGGAGACTCGGAAGGCTTGGGGTTTAGTCCTGCCCCCTCAGTAGCCACCTGACCTCAGGCAAATCCACAGTCACTTAGGGCCTTGGTTTTCTCACGTAAAATGGGACAAGTTCCATCCTCTTCATAGGAACATCTTGGTATAATAGATTGGAAAATACATTTTAAAAATTAAAATGTAATTTCATTTTTACTGGGACTTCCCGGGCAGTCCAGTGGTTAAGACCCAGTGCTTCCAGTCCAGGGGGCACAGGTTTGATCTCTGGTCATTTGGGAAAACTAAGATCCTACATGCTGAGTGACACGGTCAAAAAATGATTAAAAAAAAAATTTTAATTACTGTACAAATATCAGGTGGTAGCATGTCCATCGTTATCCGCGACTCTGGTTCTTTGTTGCTATTTAAATCTTTTCTTGTTTCCAATCTGAATTTTTTTTCCATCTTTGGACTTTGCTGTCTGTGTTTTGTATTCAAGTTCACGTGAAGCCCATGGTAGCTGCCTGAGAAAGTTTCTAAGTCTCCTCAGGTTCCAGTGTGTGTATTTGGGGAGGAGGGCAGGGAGGGGATGCTTGATCAGCCCAGTGGGGCACAGGCCACGAAGGCATTTCCAGCCGGCTCAGTTTTGGCCTGGTAAGGGGATCCTGACAGCAGCCCCAGTCAGGTGGGAAGCAGGGTTCCGGATGTGGCCCCATTGCTTGGCTGGCAGGACCCAGACATTGGGCCGTTTCTGAGATGCTGACAGTCCAGACTGCGAAGGCATTGCCTTGTAAAGAGGATGACGTGAACCGACCTTAGGAGAGCCCCGCGCTGGTGTAGACTGGGGTTGTTCCCTGGACCCTTGAGGCCCCATCCCCTCCTGGAGTCAGCATCTCAGTCTGCCCCGCGTGCTCGCTGAGCATCCCGAGTCGGCTTATGCAGCCCATAGCCGGGCAGCTTGGGTTCGGGCAGTGAGGCGGGGCTCCAGGGCTGCCTTGGTTTCCTCTCCCTGCAGGGCGTGTGTGATGCTGTGGCCCGCACCGCACCCTCATTATTTCTCTCTCTTTTTTTTCTCCTTCTCTCTTGCACTTTCTCTTGTTTTCTCTGCATGGTTTCTGTATTATTAGCCCAGAGGTAAGAACTGGTCGAGTGCCTTGTCCGCAGTCCCTCCTCCTCTGCCTGTGCCGTCTGTCCCGCCTGCCCAGGCCCTTTGCACCTTTTTGTCTGGAGGGCATCGGAGGGTCGGGGTCGGGGACCCCCTTTGCTGGCCGGACGTGGCAGGCTCCACCTTCAGGCTCTCCTTGCCACCCTCCCCAGCCCAGGTGTCCGCTCCGCTCCGTTCTCGTCTCTCCCCAGGTGGAGGGCCTGCAGCGAAGGCCCGTGGGGGTGGGGCCCTGCTCCCCTCCCCGCCCTCAGCCTCACCTCCTGTCCCCTGTGCAGTGTGGAGGTCATCCGCCTGGGCCACAGCTACTTCATCAACTGGGACAAGAAGATGTTCTGCATGAAGAAGCGGACGCCCGCCGAGGCCCGCACCACCACCCTGAACGAGGAGCTGGGCCAGGTGGAGTACATCTTCTCTGACAAGACGGGCACCCTGACCCAGAACATCATGGTCTTCAACAAGTGCTCCATCAACGGCCGCAGCTATGGTATGGCCACGCCACCAGGGACGAGGGCTGGAAGGACCGTGCTGCCGGGGCTCCCACACTGGTCTCGACATCTGGGCTTTACTTCTTTCCTGCTGGGGTCTGTGGGGCCTTGAGAGGGTCTGCTCTGCACCCAGATCAGGAGGCAGATCCTGACAGTGCTCCCCCCTCTCCTCTGCTGGTGCCTGCACCGCCTCTCAGCTCCAGGCAATGGGGCCGCTCCTTGGCTGTTTGAACAGAAGCCCAGGACGCTGGCTGCTGGGCATCCCGGGCCAGGTGGGACCTTGTCAGGCCTGGCGGAGTGCTAGCCTCTCCCCATGTTGCTGCCCAGGGCCCCTGTGAGTCTCTGGAATGTGACTGTGGCCTTCCCAGTGTGGCCCCAATGCAGTGGCCTAGTGGCTGAGCTGCTGGGATGGCTTGGGGACAGGGTGCGTGGGGTCTTTTATGCCAAGTGAGCCCCTCTCCTAACTGCTTTCTATACTAACCCAGGCTTGGAGGCCAGCGTGTGAGGCTTTGTCTGCTGTGCAGGCCTAAGAGCGAAGGGGCCTGGAGCCCCGGGGGCATGGGTGTGGCCTTGGAGCTGCCCTCTGGGGAGAGCCGGAAGGGGGATGGGGATGGGGAGCCGAGAGTGTCATGGCTTTTGATTCCTGGCGTTCTGAGGACCCAGGGTGCCTGTGCCTCCTGTCTTTCTGTCAGCCGTGTTGAAGCTGGGTGACGTTCACTCGGCCACAAGGGTCGCGGGCCCCAGGTGCCCGCGGGTTCCGTGCTGGCGGCTCCTCCCCCTGCTCTGACAGTGCTCCTCCCTCTGTCCTGGCTGTGTGTAGGTGACGTGTTCGATGTCCTGGGACACAAAGCTGAATTGGGAGAGGTAAGATCCAGCCTCCATACTGGTTCTCTGTGCTAGTTAAACGCAGGCAGGGTGCCTGGCCAGGGTTGGCATAGTCAAGGGGGACATATTGTCTGGTTAGGGTATGGAAGCTGCTCAGAGGAGATGCGTGTGGTAAGGAAGACTTGGTGGCACAGGTGGGAATCTTGAGGTTAGCAGCGGACAGGATGCTGGTAGGGACCGCCCCTCCCCAGGAAGCAGCCTGGGGACCCAGCCTTTCCTGATCATCCTCTTACCTGTTCCAGAGGCCTGAGCCCGTCGACTTCTCCTTTAATCCTCTGGCTGACAAGAAGTTCTTATTTTGGGACCCCACTCTCTTGGAGGCTGTCAAGATGGGGGACCCCCACACCCACGAGTTCTTCCGCCTCCTCTCCCTGTGTCACACCGTCATGTCAGAAGAGAAGAGCGAAGGTGAGCCAAGGTGCTGGCCTGCGCTTCCCCTACCCGACTTGGACTCTCAGGCTTGAGCTGTGCTCTGCCTGTGGCCTGGCCACCTGGGGTTTCCTGGGCAGGAACATAAAGCTGGTGGCTGAGAGTGGGGCCACTGATGCCACGTGTGTCCCTCCTCCGCGCCCAGGGGAGCTGTACTACAAAGCCCAGTCGCCGGATGAGGGGGCCTTGGTCACTGCAGCCAGGAACTTTGGTTTCGTATTCCGCTCTCGTACTCCCAAAACCATCACTGTCCACGAGATGGGCACCGCCATCACCTACCAGCTGCTGGCCATCCTGGACTTCAACAATATCCGCAAACGGATGTCGGTCATAGGTGAGGCCGGGATCAGGCTGCTGGGGGCATTTGGGGGCAGCATGCAGGCCTGGGATGGGTGAGGTATACTGGGTGACCTTGGTGTGTTGCAATTCAGAGGCTTTACCTATCTGAATATCCCATTTTTTCCTGGGACATTTTCCCCCTGCCCCACTGACAGTGCGGAATCCAGAGGGGAAGATAAGACTATACTGCAAAGGGGCTGACACCATCTTGCTGGACAGACTCCATCATTCTACCCAAGAGCTGCTCAACACCACCACTGACCATCTGAATGTAGGCATGAGGAAGGGGTCCCTGTGGTTCTGCTGCTCTCAGTGTGGTGGGGGGACTGGGGGCTGACTCTCGTGATTTCTTCCTCCTTTAGGAGTATGCAGGCGAAGGGCTGAGAACCCTGGTCCTGGCCTACAAGGATCTGGATGAAGAATACTACGAGGAGTGGGCCGGGAGACGGCTCCAAGCCAGCCTGGCCCAGGACAGCCGGGACGACCGGCTGGCCAGCGTCTACGAGGAGGTCGAGAGCGACATGATGGTATGGTCTGCAGAGTGGCCCGAAGGTGGGTTAGAGGAGGGCCTGGGCCTGGACTCGTGTGCTAGGAACGCTTGTGGTTATTTTCAGCTGCTGGGTGCCACAGCCATTGAGGACAAGCTTCAGCAAGGGGTTCCGGAGACCATTGCCCTCCTGACTCTGGCCAACATCAAGATCTGGGTGCTGACTGGAGACAAGCAAGGTGAGAGGCCTGTAGGGCAGAGGAGACTGCATCTGGATACAGCACCATGGGGTCCTGGCAAGCCTAGAACACCGGGCTGGCAAGTGCACTGGCTTTGTCGGGGGCCCGTCCAGAGCACCTGCACTCTCTCTCGGTAGAGACGGCCGTGAACATCGGCTATTCCTGCAAGATGCTGACGGACGACATGACAGAGGTGTTCATAGTCACTGGCCACACGGTTCTGGAAGTGCGAGAGGAGCTCAGGTAAACAGACCTAGATGCTCTGCACCATACCTGGGGGTCACGCACAGGTTTGCTGATTGGGCCTGAATCCTGCTCCTGTCCTGGCCAACCATGGTCTTGTTTCCCCTTCACAGGAAAGCCCGGGAGAAGATGATGGATTCGTCCCGTGCTGTGGGCAATGGCTTCACCTACCAGGAGAAACTTTCTTCTTCCAGGCTCAGCTCTGTCCTGGAAGCTGTGGCTGGGGAGTATGCCCTGGTTATCAACGGGCACAGCCTGGTGAGTGTCGCCACCCTTAGCTTGGGCAGGATCTTTTCAGAGAGCAGCTATTATATCTCACCTTGTTCCCATTCCCTGGACTTGACTGGGGCTGTGGTCCTAAAGGAGTTGATCTCCAGGTCTCTCCTGGAGCACATGGAGTTCGCTCAGTGCTATCTGTATTCCAGGCCCACGCGTTAGAGGCAGACATGGAGCTGGAGTTTCTGGAAACCGCCTGTGCCTGCAAAGCTGTCATCTGCTGCCGGGTGACTCCCTTGCAGAAGGCACAGGTGGTGGAACTGGTTAAGAAGTACAAGAAGGCTGTGACCCTGGCCATCGGGGATGGAGCCAACGACGTCAGCATGATCAAAAGTGAGTGTGGACTGTGCAGGTGTGGCAGCTGGGCTCTCGGGCAGGGAGAGAGACCCAGGGAGGAGTGATGACGGAAGGGGCGGACCAGAACATTGTAGGAATCGGACGTGTGCGGCCGTCTTCATCCTCCTGTCGTCTCTTGTGTCTGCAGCGGCTCACATTGGCGTGGGCATCAGCGGGCAGGAAGGGATCCAGGCGGTGCTGGCCTCTGACTACTCCTTCTCCCAGTTCAAGTTCCTGCAGCGCCTTCTGCTGGTGCACGGACGCTGGTCTTACCTGCGCATGTGCAAGTTCCTCTGCTATTTCTTCTACAAGAACTTTGCTTTCACCATGGTCCACTTCTGGTTTGGCTTCTTCTGCGGCTTCTCAGCCCAGGTAATGAGTTCCCCAGTCCCATGGCATGCCTGTCCTTAAGCTCCTTAAGGACGGAGATTCTGTCTGTCCTGTTCATTGCTTGGTCCCCTTAGGATCTAGCTGTTGTCTGATGCATGCATTTAAAAAAAAAAAAGACTTGTTGAAGGAGGGGAGAGCAAGTTCCAGAAAATTCCTCAGGCCTCCACCTGTGCCACGTTGGCTGTCTTCCTCCGCCTGATTTGTAGTGAAGAGAGACTGCGTGTTCACCCTTTTCTTGCTCCCTGTTCTCTTTCCAGACAGTCTATGACCAGTATTTCATCACCCTTTATAATATCGTGTATACCTCCCTCCCAGTCCTGGCTATGGGGGTCTTCGATCAGGTATGGGGAAGTTGGGTGACTGAGTGGGTTGGGAAGAGGGGCATTTCTGCGAGGGAGTCACCCAATAGTGGTGGGCACGTGGCACTTGTGCCCACTGCCTGTGGTCCCTGGGAAGGCAGTTCCGTGAGCTGGGCAGCTGATTGGGCCTCCCTCTCAGCCACTGCTGACCTTAACTTCCTTGGGTTGCTGAACAAAGATTGACTTGGGGCAGTTGGCTTGAGGTTGAGTTTAGCTGCCAAAGAATTTAGAAAAAGGAGGCAGGGACAAAGTCTGCCCCTGTCCCCCCTGAGTTGGGCAGCTTCTGAGCCTCCTGTGCCACTGGCCCTCTGCACACAGGATGTCCCAGAGCAGCGGAGCATGGAGTACCCTAAGTTATACGAGCCAGGCCAGCTGAATCTCCTCTTCAACAAGCGGGAGTTCTTTATCTGCATCGCCCAGGGCATCTACACGTCCGTGCTCATGTTCTTCATCCCCTATGGGGTGTTTGCTGAAGCCACCCGGGATGATGGCACCCAGCTGGCTGACTACCAGTCCTTTGCGGTCACCGTGGCCACTTCGCTGGTCATCGTGGTCAGTGTACAGGTAGGAGGTGGTCCGGGAACTGCCCCCACTCCCGGAAAGAGTGAGCCTCCTGTCCCTGGGGTGCCCTGGACACTACAGTTCTGTTCCTGGGAGGGGGATAGGGTTTGGGGGGGATGCTCCTTCTGCCTGTGATGACTGCTTTTTGCAGATTGGACTGGATACTGGCTACTGGACAGCCATCAACCACTTCTTCATCTGGGGCAGCCTGGCAGTTTACTTTGCCATCCTCTTTGCCATGCACAGCAATGGGCTCTTCGACATGTTTCCAAACCAATTCCGGTTTGTGGGTGAGTCCCTCTGGCTTTCCCTTGAGTCAGTGAAGAATCACAGTCATTCTGGGACTAACAGGGAAGGTAGGCATTTATTCAGCACTCCTTATGTGTCACGTATTCTGGATGCTGCCACGGGGCTCTCGGTGTGGCAGAGACCCGAGCCCAGAGATCTGGTCAGAGATCTGACCCAGCCCCTGGCCTCTCTGGGAAGGACTGGTACAAGAAGAGGAACAGTGATACAGAAATCATTTGAGTGGCATAGGGGCTGGAGGAGTGGAAGAAATGAGGTTGGAAGGTAGGGCTGAGGCAGAGGGTTAGGGATGAAAATCAGTCCAGATCTTTTATAGGTCAAGGCTAAGAACTTAGGGAGTTTTTTTACTTGTAATTTTTCTTTATTTTTGGTTATGCTGGGTCTTCGTTGCTGCTCGTGGGCTTTCTCAGGTTTAGAGAGCGGAGGCTACTCTCCAGTTGCAGTGCACTGGCTGCTCATTGTGGCGGCTCCTCTCGCTGCGGAGCACAGGCTCAGTAGTTGGAGCACACGGGCTTAGTCGCTCCGAGGCATGTGGGATCTTCCTGGATCAGGGATCAAACCCATAGCTCCTGCATTGGCAGGCAGATTCTTTACCACTGAGCCACCAGAGAAGCCCAAAACTTTGGATTTTAGAGGGTTTTGAGCAGGGAAATGTCATAAACTGATTTATGTTTTTAAAGGTTCACTCTTACTGTTTTGTGGATGATAAAAGGTAGAGCACAGAGACTTCCCTGGTGGTCCAGTGGCTAAGACTCAGCTCCCAACGTGGGGGGCTCGGGTTCTATCCCTGATCAGGGAACTAGATGCCGCACGCCCCAACTAAGATTCGGCACAGCCAAATAAAGAGGACAAAGGTGGAAACCTGGGGAGACTAGCTAGGAGGCTGTAGCAGTAATGTAGCAAGTGAGAATGGTGGTGGCTTGGAGTAGAGTGAAAGTGGTGGAACCCCGTAGGTATTCTGGAAATGGAGCTGAAAGATTGGATGGGGGCCTGAGATGGTGGGGGTGGGAACCAGGTTGACTTCAGAGCTTTTACTTGGAGCAGCTTAGTGGCTGGTAGCGTCTCCTGAGCCAGGGAAGATGTGGAGCAAATTGGGAACAGAGGAAACAGTTCACTTTCAGCTGTGTGAAACTGAGATGAACAGAGATGTCAGGTTAAGGCAGTTTAAAAAAAAACAAACAGGTCTGGGGACATCCCTGATGGTCCAGTGGTTAAGACTCCAAACTTCCACTGCAGGGGGCATGGATTCCATCCCTGGCTGGGGGACTAAGATCCTGTATGCTGTGCAGCACAGCCAGAAAAACCCCACAAAAACAAAAGCAGGTCTGAAGTCATTTGGGGAGAGTTTAGAGCTGGAATCCAATTTGGAGATAAATATTTAGGGAGCAGAAAGAGAGGCCAGAGATGACTTAAGTTTTGAGACTTGGGGGGGCTGCCAAAAAAAGAAATGGGGCGCTCTAAGGGGCTGCTCTGTGACTCCTGAAGCCCCCGGCTCCTCTTTTCCCAGGTAATGCCCAGAACACCCTGGCCCAGCCGACTGTGTGGCTGACCATCGTGCTTACCACGGTCGTCTGCATCATGCCTGTGGTCGCCTTTCGGTTTCTCAGGCTGAACCTGAAGCCAGATCTCTCGGACACGGTGAGAAGCCGGGCTGTCTGCTTTGGGGATCGGAGATGGTGCGTGCGAACACGGCTGCGGTTTCCATTAAGTGTGTGGGTGATGGTCCCTGTGCCTGCCCAGTCCCTGGTGCTCTAGGTCCCTTCTCCGGGGTAGTATCTGATGCTCATGCGCTGACAAAGGCTCCTTCCCTCATGCTGCCCTGCTCCTGCCAGGTCCGCTACACCCAGCTGGTGAGGAAGAAGCAGAAGGCCCAACACCGCTGCATGAGGCGGGTGGGCCGCACGGGGTCCCGGCGCTCTGGCTACGCCTTCTCCCACCAGGAGGGCTTCGGGGAGCTCATCATGTCTGGCAAGAACATGCGGCTCAGCTCCCTGGCGCTCTCCAGCTTCACCACGCGCTCCAGCTCCAGCTGGATCGAGAGCCTGCGCAGGAAGAAGAGTGACAGTGCCAGCAGCCCCAGTGGAGGGGCCGACAAGCCCCTCAAGGGCTGAAGGCCGGAAGGCGGGCGCTCCGCGCCAGTGGTCAGTCAGCTCACGTGTGGCTGGCCCGCCGCCAAGAGGACGGCGTCTGTCTCAGAGCTGCGGGTCCTCATTCCTTGCCTAGGTCCTCATCCCTTCTCTCCTGGTAGACTGTCCTGCTGGTCCTGCTAGGAGCATCCCCAGCCCAGGGCCCTCCGAGCAGCTGGGAGGGTGGAGGGCGCGGGCCCCAAGGGCAGGGTGGGGCTGGGGCACTGGCCACCAGCCCCCATTGGGGGCTCAGATGTGGACCCAAAAGCAGTAGAAAAACTGTGAGAGATTGTGTCTGTCCCTGCCCTGCCTGGGAGCCCACAGGGAGACTATAATCTCTGTATTTTTTTACTCCCGCTCCCCAGAGGGGCCCCAGAGCCCCTGTTCCTGAATTACACAAGAATGTATCATGCCGGGAAGCCAGAGACCTGCTGGGGCCCTGGGCCCCTCACAGTGTGTGTGTCTCTCCTTGATTTGTGTCTGTGTCCAGTTTGGTTCTGTCTTTTTTATTTTGGCAAGTGGAGGCGGCCTTTATGTGACTTTTATGTTGTGTTGGTGTCTTAACTCTCCGGGGGAAGGGGAGGCCGGCACACCCGGTGCCCTGGCCTGGCCGGGAGGGGAGCGGTTTGGGAGGAGCCCTCCAGCAGCTGATGCCCTTGCCGGACCGAGAGGCTGACCCGGGAGGGAGCTGCCCATCAGCCAGAGGCTGTTGGGAGGATATACAGGGGGGGTTGGGTCCTGTCTCCTTCCTCACCTTGAGAGCGAAGCACTGCCCCCTCCCCGCCTCCCCCCGCCCCACACAACTAACTCCTGGATTCCATAAGTCCTGCTGGTACCGGACTGGAGCCTGGGAGAACGGCCCCGTCCTTCTCAGTGACCGAAAGCTGGGTGTGATAAGTAGTCCTGAAAACATTTTCTTTAATGTCAAATTTAGACTCACGTTCACGGGCAGAGTCCATTCTGACTGTCCTTCTCCCTCCCCGTCGGTGTTTCCAGCACCTGAGGTGCCTGGAACGGGAAGCTGAGCCCCGAGAGCTGAGGCTGCAGGGAAGCCAAGCTCTGCTGCTCCTGGCAATAGGGGTCCCACCTGCTCCAGGCCCGGCTTCCGGCAGGGGGTGCTCAGTGACGGCGGAGCTGAGGCTTGTCAGTCTTTCCTCTCCGTGATCCACAGCTAGGAAGCTCTTCCCCAAGTTAGGTGTTGCCCAAGTTAGTTGCCACCAAATCAGCCTTGGGCAGAACTTTTTCCATGTCTTCGGTAGTGGAGGGGGTTACTCAGGAATGGTGTGGAGCTGGGAGTGAGGTATGTGGTCATCCCATGGGAATTGGAGGTGTTCCGGTGAGGGTTGGGGTGGGTAGGGGCTGGGTGGGGAAAGCTTGACAGGGAAATTCCTTTTGGCCACACGGTTTACAAATTCAACATCATGTCTGTGTGTCTCTCAAGGTGAGAGTCTGATTTTTATACCAAAGAGGAAATGATTTTTTTTTCATATTTGTTTTGTCTATATTATATAAATATAAATATATATATATATACAGTTATATATATTATTTTTTTGGTTCTCTCTCATTTTTTAGGGAGGGAGGAAAGTACCAAGTTGCATTGAGCTGTAATTAAGGAACATTCTGTATAATTTATGACACATTTCTATACTTGCAAAAATTATATCATTTTATGGATATAAGAGAAAAATGCCTTTTTATAAAATTGTGATTTCTGAAAAGTGTGTGATTTGTCTCTTTTCTGATGCTTTACCAAGATTGGTGGTAAAAGTAAAGACAGAAACTGTTTTCTTACAGAATTGGCTGGGTAGATGTGGACCTGGGTAGATGTGGACCGAAGTGAAGAAAACTGACCGGCAGGGTAGAGCCCCCCTCCGTTTGCACGCCTCTGGGGATGGGAGTTCCTCTGGGGATGGGAGTTCCGGCTGGAACGTGGGGCAGTGGGCGGGACCCAGGCAGGTCACGGGGCTTTGTGTTCAGCGGATGGCTGGGTACTTAGGACCTTGACTGTTTACTTTTCACAACAGAAGCCAAACGCTCATTCCTAACACACCAGAAAGGCGGGTGCGCATAAGGAAAAGTACCGGGTAAATTTTTTTTTAAATTTTTTATTCCCACCCCATGCCCTTCCTGTTGGCACAGGCTTCATAGCCTCCCATCTTCCTGGCTTTTCACAGAAGTAAATATTAATGAGCCTAAGTATTAGAGACGAAGATGCAGGAATTTAAGGTTAGCAGATAAGGTGAGCTTTCCTCCAGGGAGGGCGATGGGTGAGGAACCTGGGGAGCTTGAGGCCAGTGCCGGACTCGGATGCCCATCAGCACGCCTGCCCCAGCCTTTCCTCTTCTGACCTAACCAGGCTTCTCTGTTGTGACAGTCCTCTTCCTCCCCTTCTTCCTTCTCAAAAACAGATTTCTAGGAATTCCCTGGCAGTCCAGTGGTTAGGACTCAGCACTTCCTGATGGGGAAATAAGACCAAACCGTGACTGGCTGAAAAAATATTTACAAGTAGGTGCTTAAGCTTGGAGCAAAGATGAGATAAAATCAGTTTTCCTCTTAAGGAGGAATAGTCCAGCAGGGACTAGCACATGACCCCCCAGAGGTACAAGCTGTTGCCTGCCTCCACACAGGAAGAGCCTGTCTAGGTACCAGTCAGCCTCTCACCAGGGTCTTTCTGGACCCCTGAGCCTCAGACAGCAAGTGGCATCTGGCCTCAATCCCCAACCCCCCAGGACACAGAAACCGGCCTTAATCCCTTGAGGCTGGCTAGGCGCCCAACTTTCCTGTTCTGCTACCTTTCACCCTGACCAAAGGGCTGATGCCCCCTCCTGCTGTGACCAATCCTCAGTGTCTCCACCCCCACCTCCACTGCTGACCTTTAAGAGAGGTTTCAAAGTGCTATTCAAGAATGTTCTCCCCTGCAAAGGAGGTCTCCCCTCTCCCAAGATCCCATTATGCATATCTGAAAGGCCGGGTCTGCTCCCAGACATCTTTTCTCCCATCCACCCAGATAATCCATCTGTTCTGGATTTCCTGTTTTCCTTCCCTGCACTCACAGAGGACTTGGGCGCCTGGCCTACTATCTTCTCCCTTCTCCCACCATCGCCCCGGTGTCGGAGAAATCTGATGCCCTCGCTTTGTCCTCCCTTGGCTTGCTCACTTCTGAGGGTGTTAACCTCCTCTCTACAAACCAGCACGCTCCCATGGGTGCCCCACTCTCATTGGGAGGGTCACCTCTGACAGGTCACAATCTGGCATTTGGCTGCCTGTATCCTTCAGCTTCTCCACTTTCACCCTCTACTCCCAGTGCATATTACAAACTCCTCCTCCTTTCCTGCTCACGCAGCTCCTTTGTGTGGGCTCTTCTCATCCCAGCCCAGCGCCTGTGGTCTGCTATTAAATCGCTCTGCCCAGCAATACTCTCATGCTCGGTGAACCTGCCCTGTCAGGTGATAAACTGTCCATGAAGAAGGAGAAAGCCTCATGACCATGTTGCATAGTGTGTGTGTGTGTTTGTGTGTGTGTGTTAGTTGCTTAGTTGTGTCTTACTCTTTGCAACAACATGGACTGTAGCCCACCAGGCTTCTCTGTCCTTGGGATTCTCCAGGCAAGAATACTGGAGTGGGTTGCCATGCCCTTCTCCAGGGGATCTTCCTGACCCAGGGATCGAACCCCAGTCTCTCACATTCGAGGTATATTCTTTACTGTCTGAGCCACCAGGGAAGCCCCTACGTTGACAGAGGAGCTGGGAATCCACGGTCTCCCACCTCAGCAGGACTGTCACACCTTGAGGCAATGCTGTGAATCTCTGCTCACTTTCATTCCCCTTCCTTTCAATGACATTCCTAACTTTCACCCCTTTCCTCAACTCCTTCCCACCACCTCCCACTCTACCCTATGCAGATGTCTCTACCTCCTACTTCACAGAGGAAAATAACTTCTTGCGCTTCCTCCATCACCTACAAGCCTCCACAGAGGCGGGGCCCTCAGCCCCCACCCTCTCATCTTCCGTGATCGCCCATCCACTGTCCTCTTTACTTTGCCTCCCCCTCCTCACCCCTGGTTCTTCCTGTTACCAAATAAGGATGCTCAGCTTTTCCCACCCCTCCCCCATCATCAGCCCTGGGAACTACGCAGTGATCTGTGTCCTTGTCCTGGTCCTCTTTCTGTGTTCCCTGCCATCTAGCTCCTCCTTGATCCACCCCTGAAATGCTCTCCCCAAAATCGCCTTTGACCTTCATGTGGCCGAGTCCAGTGGACAGTCCTAAGTTTGATCTTACTTGCAGTCCTTCGTATTTGACTTTGCTGACTTCTTTCTTTGAAATTCTGCACTCCATTGGCTTAAAAAAAAAAACAAAACCAAACAATTCTTGGTTTCACTTCTGCTTCTCTGGCTGCTCCTTCTCAGTCTCTTTTCCTGGAGCTCCTTCCTCTGTTCTTCTTTCCCAGGGTGTCATCTTGGCTCCAAGCTCTTCTGGTCTGTGCAAGGTCCTTGAATAGCCACATCCAAAGCCCATGGTTTACAGATTTGGGAGCATCACCATCCACATCTGACTTCTCCCTCCTCAGCCCCGAGAGTGACCCTGTATTCAACTATGCATTGGACCTTTCTACTTGGATGATCCACCACACCTCACATTCCACCAGCCTCCAAATGACCATTCCTCCCCACAGCACCTGCTCCTCCTCCTGCATCCTCCATTTCAGTGAATGACAGAATGAAACACTACCTCCCCAGTTACCAAAGTCAGACTCACAAGTCCTGGAGAAAACCCTTCATGTCTGGTCTGGTGCCGCCGCATTCCATGTTGTGTATCTCATCTTCCTTGATGTTTAGCATGAAATGGATTAAACTGCAATGTCCCAAACCACTATTTCCCTCTGACTGTAACCAGCCAGATTTCTGCCCTCAAGGAGCCATATAGATTGAGATTCAAAACACACAGACAAGTCTCTGCTAGAAAGCCTGGCTACTACTACATTCCTTGGTGCTGCAGGAGATAATGGGAAGAGATCAGAGGGCTCAGGTCAGACAGGCAAGTGGCTGCAGTGTCCCGTGATCACCACCCCTTCGAGCACAAAGGAGGAAGCCATTGATGAAGACCCAGGACTATGGACTGTGGTCTCCACTGAGCAGGGATCAGCTATTAGGAGATTCCCTGTACCAGCAGCTGGAGCTCTGGAGCTGAAGGGAGGAGCTGAATTCTCCCTCTTATCTCATTTCTCAGAACAGAGTCGGGAAGCCTGAACCCAAGCTTTTACATTGCGTGGGGGAGAGTTTGGGTTTGGAGCACTACCTCCTAAGCTTAGGGATGGGGGAGGCGAGGGCGGCTCTGACTGTGTCCTATGAAAGAAAATGTGGTCTGTTCTAGGCTTAATGCAGACTCTCCTCAGGGGCTCCATCCTCCTATCTTGAAAGACTGTGTCCTGACCCTGGTAAGAGACACTGACCTCCTGTCTGACTCTCCCGATCCTTCTGGAATCTTTCCAGTTCTCAGCTAGTTGCTGGGAGCTGCCTTGCAGAAGCAGCTGCTGAGCCAGCCAGGGAGGGTGTAGCCTTCATCTAGCTGAGCTGAGACAGGGAGGTCTTTCCCAAACATTTCCTCAGGCCTAGAATCTATTTAAAAAAAAAAAAAGTTATGAGGTGTTTCCCCTTAAGAAATGAGACTTTCTGGACAAGAACACAAGAGCTTGAGGTCTGTCTGGGCACAAGATTCTGCAGAAATTTTCCATCTGCCCATGACTGCAGGAACTGGAGGTCTCAGCCATCCTGGGAAAGGTCAGCTCTCTGTCCCCCAGTACCCAGCAGGGACTTGTTTGGGTTCAAGTACCACAAAGAAGTGGAGAGAGTGCCCAGGTCTACTCAGGGCCTGTAGAAGGTGAGGAAGAGGTACAGATGAAAGAAAAGACTGTTCTGCCCCACTCCCTCCACAAGCCACTGTCTCGGCACCGCTCACCTTCTGGAGCAAGCCCGGGTGCCTCTCTTCCCGGCCACCCTCCAGCATGGGGCAAGCTTCTGCACTGAACGCCTGGGTGCAGTGTGGCTGTGCCACAGCTCCAGGTTAGGCACTTGCTCCCAGCTGGGGAGAGCGCCGTTCATTCTTCTGTTTCTCATGGTGGCCCGGGGCTCGCCACCTGTAGGGCAGGAGGAAGGCCAGTGGTTGACTGTGCAGAGAAAGTGGTTTCTGCAGTGCCTGGGAAAGCTCAGGCCTGAAGAGAAAACATAAGAGCTTGGGTCCGGGGGTTGGGTCTCTACTGGAGAGGAAGGGACAGTCCTAGAAACGCAGTAAGTCTGATCTGTGGGAGGGTTAACCCAAATGTTAGAAACAGAGGCCTGATTGAAATAAAAACTTGGGACTTCTCTGGTGGTCCACTCGCCAATGCAGCAGACATGGGTTCGACCCCTAGTCTGGGAAGATCCCACATGCTTCAGGGCAACTAAGTCCCTGGGCCTCAACAAAAGAAGCCACCACAAGGAGATGCCTGCGTACCGAAATCAGAGAGTAGCCCTGGTTGCTGCAACTAGAGAAAGCCCACACACAGCAACGAAGACCCAGTGCAGCAAAAAAAAAAAAAAAAAAAAAAAAAAGAAAAGAAAGAAAAAAGTGTTTATTAGGGCTTGTTAGGATTGCAGCCCGGGAGACACAGATTCAAGAAGCACTTGAATTGTGTCCTGCTGGACTACAAAGTGGGAGAGGTTTGTAAAGGCAGTAACTACAAGGTTACAGTTAGTTATACAAGTTAGCAAGAATTATTATAGAAGCTGGCAAGACACAAGGGTGCTGGTTAAGTAAGGACTGGTTGGGATCTGAATGGTTGTATAGTTACAAGAGGAGACCTTGAGACCATAAGTTTGCAGCTGGCAAGTGTTCTGTATGTCCTGGTGGCGTCCCTGGGTCTGGTACAGTTCAAAGAAAGTTCAGATTCTCAGTGGTACAGAGACATATCTAAGACCAGATCCTCTGTGGCCTTCTGACTCCATTTTTGAATGCTTGAACTGTGATTACTGTTGTTGACACACACACAAAAATTTTGCCTGCTGTTTCAGTGAACAAGGAATGTTGCCCACTATCAAGCCATCAGCTCCTGCAGTAAAGCCCCAGTGCTATACCCTAAGGGGAATTCAGGATGGAAGAAAACAGGAAACTAGCCCTAGATAGTTAAGTAATATCAAAGAAGAAAAAAAAAAAGAAATATCAAAGAAATAATTTCAATGACCCCAGACTCTTGCATCTTCCCATACATAGAAAAGCACTAATATCATTAACTCGAGATGTCTGTTTTTTGTGATTAGCAATAATCTTTTGATGTTTGACTACTGTTTGTTTGTTTTTCTAGCAAAAACTTCTGTATATGCTAGCTCCTCTCTTGTCTCAGAGCTTTGCAAGAGCCTGTCTCCTTGTCTATGGCCTTCAGTGTGTGTGCTCAGTCGCTTCAGTCGTGTCTGACGCTTGGCGACCCCGTGGACTATAGTCCGCCAGACTCCTCTGTTCATGGGATTTTCCGGGCAAGAACACTGGACTGGTTTGCCATTTCCTTCTCCAGGGGGTCTTCCCGACCCAAGGATGGAACCAGCCTCTCTTGTGTCTCCTGCATTGGCAGGTGAATTCTTTACCACCGAGCCATCTGGGAAACCCCGCCTTTACAGAGTGCACACAGCTTAATGAACTCCTTAGCTGTCCATCCAGGGATGCCTAAGGCATCCTCAGGACAAGTAACAAATGGAGGCTCACATACCCCCTTGTCCACTGAGGCCTTAAGAGGTCAGGCTAACAGACTGTTAAAGTGTGTTCTAGCCTTCATAACAACTTGGAAGGCCAAGTTTGGATTTACAGCTTGTCATGCATGGCTCCCAGCCCTCAGCCTGCCCCCTATCCCTTCACCTGCCCCCTCTCCCTTCCCATTCCTCTCGCCTTTCTCCGTTCTGCACTGTGAGGAGCCTTGCACGCACACAGTGGATACCCCAGCTCACCAGCCCAAGGTCCATCTTGAGCAGGTCCAACTATGAGCAGTGGTTCCTGACCACCTGTTGAGGCCAGGTGTGGCCACTTGTAGAAAGGTCTGTCCCCCCTGAAGACACCCAGACAGAGGACTACAGAGGCCTTGGAGGAAATGGCCTCAGGGCTATCTGGGCAGAAAATGCCCGAGTCTAAAACAGTGTTTCTGGTAAATGGCTAGTTTTTTAAGTTTCCAATTCCAGATGAACTGATGCTTTTGTAAAAAATACAATGTATTTTTACTAGCATTGACGCTAGCAATACAACGTATTATACTAGCATTAGGGGAAAATGGAGGACCATCAGGAGCTAGGAAGTTGTAGCAAAGTCAAACTGTGGTAAAAGTTTTGAAATGCTTGCTTTCAATTTCTGTACTTGTAGAAGTAGAAGCCTAGTGCCATGATACAGCATAATTTGGACTTCTGGATAAATTATGCTAGAAATCCGCACAGTTCAATGACCTATATCCCCAAAGTAGGTTTTACCTTTATATGACTCTTAGAGACAGGCAAGAAAGGCTACTATTCTGGGCTCATCTAGAACAGCCTCCTCACCACCACCACCCTGAGGCCTCCTCCAGCCTAGGAGTCAGCGTGGGCTCCAGATAAGCCACTGCCTTGGGTGGGGAGGCTGGAGGAGGGCCCAGCTGCTGGTGGTGAGATGGATGTTCTAGATAAGTCCAGAACAGTAACCCTTCTTTCCTGAGTCTAAGAGTGATGTAAGGATAATACCTGCTTTGGGAACATAGACTCTTGACCTGTGTGGAATTTTAGCATAATTTATCTAGAAATCCAAAACTGCTTATGCTGTATCATGACATTAGACTTTTACTTGGCCAGTGGCCAACGATAGACAAGAGACTCAAAGACTGATTATATATCCATAAATAAGAAAATTGGTTGTATAAGAAAAGAGCCTGACTATTAAATAGCTATCCATGTAATAAATACTATGAAGGTATGAAAGGGTTGCTTACCTTTTTCTTTTTTTACCTTGTCTTAGCTGAAGTTGCTATGGTGTCACCTGCCAGCCACAGCTGATTACTCATCCTGTATCCATCAATCTGTCATTTCTTTCTCTTTCTTTTTGTATCCATCATTTCTTGACTCTTTGGTTGTGTGAACATGGGCTCTAATCACTATGCACAGGTTTTCTTTATTCTTTCTTCCTAGCATTACTGTCTTCTATAAGAAAATTTTTATTTGAAATCATCACACAGTGACATAAAAAGAACTCAGAGAGAAGAGTGGAGGGCAACAAAGGCTGGTGGAATGACATATGAGGTGGAAGGGCCACAATCATGAATGACTGGGGTTTTCCCATTGATGGACCAGAGCAATGACCGAGGCTCTGCAGGGCCTCTGGAAACATTAAGGAGAATGCTGAAAAGAAGGTTCCTGCAGCTGCAGCTTGGCCCCTGCCCACAGAGTCTGCATCGTCACCACCTCGGTCACTTAGGGAGAGGAACTGCTGCACGCATTGCAGAGTGAGAGAGAAAAATAACCTCATCCCAGGCAGATCAAGATTCTTCATTGGTAGGCATGCCCACTGGGAAGAAAAAGGGGATGGAGATGGGCTTGCAGATCCAAAGGGCTATTTTCCTTTGGAACAAACAGCCACTCCTGCCTGGAGTTCTGGCACATGAGCAAAGTATGTTTCTCAAATTAAAAGAAGCTTCTATGTTGACTACTGTATAGAAACTAGTAAGTATTTTACTTCTATAAATCTAAAAGTGATGGCAAGCCAGTGGTTAGTCCTTCTGATCTTTGCTGCCGGGGCCCCAGTTCCATTCTTGGTCAGGGAACTAATCCCACAAGCTCAAGTTGTGTGGTGTGACCAAAGCAAGCAAACAAACAAACAAAAACACATAAAAATAATGGAGCTCAAGAATTCCTATAGAAGGAATAAATCATGCTTTAAATGTGTTGTCCCTTTAAGAAAATTTTAGACATTTGCTCAAGGTAAAAACTGAAGGGGAAACTGCTCAGCTTTGAATTAAATAAATGGCTGTTTGTTAATGGCAACCCACTCCAGTATTCTTGCCTGGAGAATCCCATGGATGGAGGAGCCTGGTGGGCTACAGTCCACGGGGTTGCAAAGAGTCG
The DNA here is from genome assembly GCF_019923935.1 of Bubalus bubalis. Classification (NCBI taxonomy): domain Eukaryota; kingdom Metazoa; phylum Chordata; class Mammalia; order Artiodactyla; family Bovidae; genus Bubalus; species Bubalus bubalis. Next base: position 16,255,394 of record NC_059162.1, on the reverse strand, counting down.
GACACGACTGAGCGACTTAACTAACTTTAGAATTATAAGGTAAGAAGTAGAGAATTCAAACTGACGTCAGGTTAGCACATGAAAAAGAGAGAGAAAGGGCTGAAATAGATAAAATTATAAGTGAAAAAAGAAGTATTACAACTGATACCGCAGAAACACAAAAGATCATAAGAGACTACTCTGAACAAATATACATCAACAAATTGGACAACCTAGAGGCAATGGATAAATTCCTAGAAATACACAAACTATCAAAACTGAATCATAAAAAAATTGGAAGCTTGAACAGACTAATCACAAATATGGAGATTGAATCAGTAATGGAAAACCTCCCAACAATAAATGGTCAGATAGTTCCACTGGTGAATTCAATCAAACATTTGAAGAAGTAATAATGCCAGTCCTTCTCAAACTTCAAAAAAATTGAAGATGAGGAAACACTTCCAAATTCATTAGTTGAGGCCAGCATTACTCTCATGCCAAAGCCAGATAAGGATATGACAAGAAAAGAAAACTATGGGCCAATACGCCTGATGAATATAGATGCAAAAATTCGCAATAAAATACTGGTAGACTGAATTTAATAGCACACTAAGAGTAGCATACACCATGACGAATGCACAGTGTCCTAAAACTTGCATGATTAAAAGCCTGTGTAACGTGCAAGAGGGGAGCTACCCTGGTGGCTCAGTGGTAAGCAATCTGTCTGCTGGTGCAGGAGACATGGGTTCGATCCCTGGTCCAGGAAGATCCCACATGCCGCAGAGCAACTAAGCCGCAGAGCCACAACTACGGAAGCCTGAGCTCCTAGAGCCTGTGCTCTGCAACAAGAGAAGCCATGGCGATGAGAAACCCATGTACTACAACTAGCGAGTAGCCCTCCGCTCACCACAACTAGAGAAAAAAGCCCACACAGCAATGAAGGCCCAGCAGAGCCAAAAATAAATAAATAAAAATTATTAAAAAAAAAAAAAAAGGTGCAGTGGGGACTTCCCTGGTGGTCCAATGGTTATGAATCCATGCTTCCACTGCAGGGGGCAAGGGTTCAACCCCTGGTTGGGGAACTAATATCCTGCATGCTGTGCGGGATGCAGCCAGAAAAAAAAAGTGCAAGATTAAAAAAAAAAAGTGAACATTAAGCAAATTTTAAAAAGTTCCTTTTAAAGTACAAGATAGACCAATGTATTTTAATGTACAAAAAGAATGTGAAAATTTTATTAATATGATTTCATATTCCACATTGCAACTAGCCTTTAAGAAGCTATCATTTGTTGAAGTTTATATAAAACAGAATATCCACAATTATCTGAAAAGGCTATGAAACAATCCTCCATTTTCCAATTGCATATCTGCAAATGCCAAACTTTCCTTTTCACAGGCATGCTTTGTTTTATTGTGCTTCACTTTATTTAACTCACAGATGTTACACTTTTTTGTTAATTGAAGGTTTGTGGGAACTCTCAGCTGTCAGATAGTGATTAACATATTTTTTAGCAATAAAATATTTTTAGACTAAGATATGTACATTTTTTTAGACATCATGTTAACTTCACACTTAATAAACTACAGTATAATGTAAACACATAACTTTTTATGTGCTCTGGGAAACCGAAAAAATGTGTGTGACTGGCTTTACTGTGAAGTGCACTGTATTGCCATCTGGAACTGAATCCACAGTATCTCCGACCTCTTAAATCACAACGTCCCGTTTCCCTCTGCCTCTGGGCCCTGGCAAACCACCATTCTACTTTCTGCTTCTATGAATTCCCTGCTTTAGACACCTCAGTAAACAGAATTATACGATATTTGCCTTTTTCATGACTGACACTTCACTTAGCTTAACGTCCTCAAGGTTTATTCATGCTGTGGCTTGTGTCGGAATTTCCTTCTATTTAAAAGCCAAATAATATTCTATTGTATGTATACGACACACTTGGCTTATCCAGTCATCCATCCATGAACATTTGGGCCGTTTCCACTTCTTGTCTATTATCAATAGTGCTACAATGAACATGGGTGTGCAAATAGTTCTTCAATATCCGGCTTCCAGTTGTTTTGGATTTACACTGAGAGGCGGCATTGCTGGATCATATGGTAGTTCTATTTTTAATTTTTCAGAGACATTTATACTGTTTCCCATAGCGGCTGCACCATTTTACATTCTAGCCCAGAGTGCATAAGGGCTCCAATTCTCTATATTTGCAAGAAAACTTATTTTCTGAGGTTCCGTTTTTTTTTTAGGGGGTGGGTAGCAGCCATTCAGTGGGTGTGCAAACATTTTTTTTTTGGCCACATCTCTCTGGCTTGCAGGATCTTACTTCCCCAGCAGAGACTGAAGCCAGGCCGTGGCAGTGAAAGGGCCCTGTCTTAACCACTGGACTTCCAAACAAGGCCACTCATATTTCTCTCTCTTTTTTTTTTAAACAAATGAACAAACATAACCCCCAAATAAAATACATCATTTGGAATGATCTAATTTATTATTATTATTATTTTTTAATTTATTATTATTTTAGAATGAAGTAAAGTATGAAACCATGCTGAGTTACTTCAGTCATGTCTGACTCTCTGACCCTATGGACCGTAGTTTGCCAGGCTTCTCTGTCCATGGGATTCTCCTGGCAAGAATACTGGAGTGGGTTGCCATGCCCGCCTTCAGGGGAACTTCTTGATCCAGGGATCGAACCTGCATCTGTTAAGTCTTCTGCATTGACATACGGGTTCTTAGTTTTTAATTCTGATTTTTTTTTTTTAATTTCTTTTTAATGATTCTTTTTTTTTTTTTAACTAAAAAATATTTATTTATTTTTGTTCCGCTGGGCCTTTGTTGCTGCATGGGCGTTCTCTAGATGCAGTGCATGGGCTTCTCACAGTGGTGGCTTGTCTTGTTTCGGAGCATGGGCTCTAGGGTACATGGGCTTGAGTTGTTGCAACTCACGGGCTCAGTAGCCCTGTGGCACGTGGAATCTTCCCCGATCAGGAATCGAACCTGTGCCCCTCTCCACGCAGGCAGATTCTTAACCACTGGACCACTAGGGAAGGCCTTAATTTTATTTTCTAATAAGATAAATATTCTTAGATACAATCCGCATAAAGAAAAGCTCTTATGATGTCCTCAGTAACTTTTAAAATTATGGTAAAATAGGTTAATATAAAATTGAGCATTGTAGCCACTTAAAAACGTACAATTCAAATTAAGAAGCAAAAAAAAAAATCAAATTAAGAACAATTCAGTGGTGTTAAAAATTAATTAAAAATGAATCATCGTCAGTTCAGTCACTCAGTCGTGTCCAGCTCTTTGCAACCCCATGGACTGCAGCACTCCATGCCTCCCTGTCCATCACCAACTCCCGGAGTTTACTCAAACTCATGTCCATTGAGTCGGTAATGCCATCCAGACATCTCATCTTCTGTCATCCCCTTCTCCTGCCTTCAGTCTTTCCCAGGATCAGGGTCTTTTAAAATGAGTTAGTTCTTCGCATCAGGTGGCCAAGGTATTGGAGTTTCAGCTTCAGCATCAGTCTTTCCAGTGAATATTGAGGACTGATTTCCTTTAGGATGGACTGGTTGGATCTCCTTGCAGTCCAAGGGACTCTTAAGAGTCTTGTCCCATACCACAGTTCAAAAGTATCAATTCTTCAGCACTCAGCTTCCTTTATAGTCCAACTCTCACATCCATACATGCTGCTGCTGCTGCTAAGTTGCTTCAGTCGTGTTTGACTCTGTGCGACCCCATAGACGGCAGCCCACCAGGCTCCCCCATCCCTAGGATTCTCCAGGTAAGAACACTGGAGTGGGTTACCATTTCCTTCTCCAGTGCATGAAAGTCAAAAGTGAAAGTGAAGTCACATAGTCATGTCTGAATCTTCGTGACTCCATGGACTGCAGCCTACCAGGCTCCTCCATCCATGGGATTTTCCAGGCAAGAATACTGGAGTGGGATGCCACTGCCTTTTCCATCCATACATGACTACTGGAAAAACCATAGCTTTGACTAGATGGACCTTTCCTGGCAAAGTAATGTCTCTGCTTTTAAATATGCTCTCTAGGTTGGTCATAATTTTTTTCTTCCAAGGAGTAAGTGTCTTTTAATTTCAAGGCTGCAGTGATGTTGGAGCCCCCCAAAATAAAGTCTGTCACTGTTTCCACTGTTTCCCCATCTATTTGCTATGAAATGATGGGACTGGATGCCATGATCTTAGTTTTCTGAATGTTGAGTTTTAAGCCAAATTTTTCACTCTCCTTTTTCACTTTCATCAAGAGGCTCTTAAGTTCTTTGATTTCTGCCATAAGGATGGTGTCATCTGCATATCTGAGGTTATTGATATTTCTCCCAGCAATCTTGATTCCAGCTGTGCTTCCTCCAGCCCAGCGTTTCTCATGATGTACTCTGCATAGAAGTTAAATAAGCAGGGTGACAATATACAGCTTTGACGTACTCTTTTCCCTATTTGGAACCAGTCTGTTGTTCTATGTCCAGTTCCAACTGTTGCTTCATGACCTTCATACAGATTTCTCAAGAGGCAGGTCAGGTGGTCTGGTATTCCCATCTCTTGAAGAATTTTCTACAGTTTGTTGTGATTCACACAGTCAAAGGCTTTGGCGTAGTCAATAAAGCAGAAATAGATGTTTTTCTGGAACTCTTGCTTTTTCGACGATCCAATGGATGTTGGCAATTTGATCTCTGGTTCCTCTGCCTTTTTTTAAATCCGGCTTGAACATCTGGAAGTTCATGGTTCACGTACTGTTGAAGCCTGGCTTGGAGAATTTTGAGCATTACTTTACTAGCGTGTGAGATGAGTGCAATTGTGTGGTAGTTTGAGCATTCTTTGGCATTGCCTTTCTTTGGGATTGGAATGAAAACTGATCTTTTCAGTCCTGTGGCCACTGCTGAATTTTCCAAATTTGCTGGCATATTGAGTGCAGCACTTTTACAGCATAATCTTTTAGGTTTTGAAATAGCTCAACTGGAATTCCGTCACCTCCACTAGCTTTGTTCGTAGTATTGCTTCCTGCTGCTAAGTCATTTCAGTCGTGTCTGACTCTTCGCAACCCCATGGACTGCAGCCTACCAGGTTCCTCCGCCCATGGGATTTTCCAGGCAAGAGTGCTGGATTGGGGTGCCATTGCCTTCTCCGGTATTGCTTCCTAAGGCCCACTTAACTTCGCATTCCAGGATGTCTTGCCAAAATGAATCATAGGCCAAAGTATAAAAGATAAGGCAATAAAGCATCTAAAAGAGAACAAAGTGGCTATTTTTATGACTTTGAAGTAGAGAGAGATTTAGTACATAAAACTTACTAACTTAATGCTTAACTGCTTAAGTATTTGTTGTTGTTTAGTTGCTAAGTCGTGTCTGTGTCTGACACTTTGCAATCCCATGGACTGTATGTAGCCTGCCAGTCTCCTCTGTCCATGGGAATTCCCAAGTAAGAAAACTGGAGTGGGTTGCCATTTCTTTCTCCAGGGCATCTTTTCCACTCAGGGACCGAATCTTCCCCACGCAGGGAATCTGAGGCTCCTGCATTGCAGGTGGAATCTTTTCTGCTGAGCCAGCAGGGAAGCCCCACTAAAGTATGCCTACTCTGTGACTAGAAAATTCACTTCTAGGAGAGAGGAAAATGTGCATATATTTATCAAAAGATATGTACAAGAATGTCCAAAGCAACTGTACTCACAATAGCCGAAAAGTCAAAACAGTCTAAGTGTCTATTAACAGAATGGGTAAACAAGTTGCAAATCCACACAATGAGATACCTCATGCAACAGAAAGAATGAACTATTGGGTGCACACAACAACGTGAATTAATCTCAGAGACATTGTGTTGAACAAACTAAGCCAGACGCAAAGGATAACAATATGTATGACTTCATTTATGCCCAAATCAAGAAGAAGCAGAACTGGGACTTCCCTGGTGGTCCAGTGGTTAAGAATCCATACTTCCACTGCAGGGGAAAAAAAAGAAGCAGAAGCAAAAATAGTCATTCTCACAATGGTGGTTACTTTGTGGTGCTGGGGATGGAGAAAAACATTCTGGGATGCTAGGAGTATTCTATATTTTGGTCTGGGTGGAGCTATTATGAATATATGAAAGAAAGTGAGAGTGTTAGTTGCTCAGTCAGACTCTTTGTGACCCCATGGACTGTAGCCCTCCAGGGTCCTCTGTCCATTGGATTTCCCAGGCAAGAATACTGGGGTGGGTTGTCATTTTCTTCTCCAGGGGATCTTTCTGACCCAGGGATGGAACCCGCATCTCTTAAGTCTTCTGCATCGGCAGTTGGGTTCTTTACCACTAGTGTGACCTGGGAAGCTGCCATGAATGTGTACATACGCAAAAATTCATTGAACTACACACTTAAGGTATACGCTTACTGTACCTCATGGCCATGTATAATATGTTTCAATTTTGAAAGTATTTTTAAAATTTTTTATAGTTACAGTATTTAATTTATTTATTTTTTTTGGTTGTACTGGGTCTTTGTTGCCGTGCATGGGCTTTCTCTAGTGGCAGTGACCAGGAGCTCCTCTTCATTGCAGTCTTCTCTTGCTGCAGAGCACAGGCTCTAGGTGCATGGGGTTTAATAGCTGTGCCACACAGGTTTATGCTCCACCGCACGTAGAATCTTCTCAGAGCAGGGGTTGAACCCATGATCTCTGCATTGGCAAGTGGATTTGTATCCATTGTGCCACCAGGAAAGTCCTAAAAAGTATTTAAAAAAAAAAATACCATTTATAATAAGCTTCCGAAACAAATATCTAGAAACAACTGCAATGAGTGAGCCATCCATGTAATCACTTCTGAAACCTCCTTTGTGCCCTGCTCCAGATGCTTGCCCCCACTCCCCAAAGGTAACCTCTATCCTGACCTCCAACACCATTGATGAGTTGGGTCAGTTTTACATGTTCTATGTATTGAATCAGATGGTCTATGATATTTTGTATCCAGCCCTTTTACAGTCACAAGATTCATCTATCACATGCTGTATAAAAATAGATCAGGGGCCTGATGTGGCCCAAAGTCTAGGGTTTGCCAACCCTGAGTTGGAGTATCAGAAAAGTGCAAGTGGTGGTGAATGGGCTTCAGCGCCTCTGTCCTCCTGTTCTCTGGGTGATGGTGGTGCCAGGGGGCAGTGGTCCAAGAATGGCTCTGGCTCTGGCTTTTCCTAGGCCTCACATCTCTCTCAGCACCATCCAGAGCAAGAGGGAGGAGATGTCTCCTGTGCCATCCCTCATGCCTGTCCTCCCACTGAACCAGGGCCTTGCTGTGCCCTGGTGGGGTGTGTGTGTGTAAGGAGGGGTGTTCTATGTGTGGGGCCCAGGGCAGGAGCCTCACTTACTTATGCCAAACCAGTGTTCTTGAATGCAACAACACTGTTTATTGTGGCTGTAGCCCAGACTACAAGGAGAAAGTAGCCAGAGATAAGGAAAGAGATAAAAGCAGGGGTGGTTTCTGAAGCACCCTTTCCTTTGCCAAGGCATTTCAGCCTGCTCCTGGGAATAAGCCAGAGCCTCTGAAGGGCGTAAACTGGAGGAGAGCCTGCCACACCCCAACTCAGTTGCTTTTGGGTCCTTCTTCTCACCCTGCCCTTTCCTATGGTTCAAGGACACCAACAGGACTAACTTCCCACTGTCTTCATTTCTTGTGTTCTTCCTCTCTAATCCCCTCCTCTCTATCACCTTGGGCAGGGTGGAGCTCCAGGAAAGGGATGGGGTGTGGTGCCTGGAGGCAAACGTGTGCATCTTGATTGTTTAACTTGGAGACCCTGAGGGCAGAGGGCTGGAGGGTGGGGAGAGGAAAGGAAAGCATTGGAAAGTCCCCTGAGCCTGGCAGGTCACAAACCACCGCTGAGCCCATCTAGAGGTGAGAGGCTGATTCTGAAAGCAAGGGAGAAGCAACTGGCAGCTCCTCACCGGGCTGTCTGCAGCAGCAGAACTGCAGGCTTTTCTGTACAGGGACAGGTGTTGACCTGTGCTTCCTGACGGAGCCACCGTCGGCTGGGCAGTGCTCAGGCGGCCTCAGAGGCTCTGCAGTCTCCCCCTACAAATCCCACAGGCCTGTTCCGTTATTGGCCACATTTCTGTGAGGCACTCCAAACACTCATAAGTTTATTTTTATATATGTATTTATTTTTAATATATGTATTTGGCTGTGCTGGGCAGGCAGAAAGCAACCCCTCAGGGCACAGGTGAGCCACAGCTGGTGGGGGGGGCACTGCGGTAGTAGCCTGCAGGGCACAGAGTCCAAGTGTGAAGGCTTGTCCTGTGGCTGGGGCAGAGTATCTCAGGATGTCCTTCCCCCTACCTCTGAACAATGGTGCAGCTGCTGAAACCAGCAAGAAAAGTCCTTTCCTCTTCCAATGTCCCTCCAATGTGCTTGCTGTCAAGAAGAGATGCTTAAAAGAATCCCAGCCATCATTACTGAGTAGGTCTTGCAAAGTGGATTTGGAGCCAAGGAGCACCACATTGGTAACTGGCACATGGATTCTTCGTGGTGATGATTTTTTCTCTTGCTGAAAGTCTGTCTGTCTTTGTCTTCAGGGCTTCCTCTGGGTGGGTCTAGTTTCACTCCTTGTTTTAGGCACTCACCTGGCTCTTTCAGTCTAGAAACTCATGTCTTTTAGTTCTGAGAAATCTTGAATTATTTAAACTGTTTTTTTTTTTTTTCTCTCTCTCTCTATTTTGTCTTCTTCTCTCTTACTATTCAAATAGTGAACTTCTTGGGTGGTTTCATTTTCTCATCTTTAATACTCTGTTCCTTGGGGGTTTGTTGGCTCTAATTTCTGAAACATTTCTTTGTCTTTCAACTATTCTACCGAGTTTTTAATTTCTTCTCTCGTGTTTTTAATTTTCAAAGACCTCTTTTTTCATCCTTGAATGTCTCTTCTCTTTTTAAATAATATTTCATTTTTGTTTCATGAACGCAATATCTTTAGTGTCTCTCTGAGAATATTAGTGAAACTTTTCTTTTTAAAAGTCTGTTTCCTGCATAGACTGTTTCTACAATGGCTTTTCTTTTGTTTTTCTCTTCTGTTGTTTGCTTGTATCTTGTGCGTTGAAGGCTTTTCATCCAGTTGTCTGGTAATCCTTGACTGGTCAGGTCCCAACAGTAAACACGGGTAAGCACGAATTAGGATAATTACAGGAGGGTTTATTTCCACAATGCCTGTTTACAAAGGCAGAATGGAGCAGCTGGGTCTGGTGGAGAGACACGGGGAGCCTGAGGCAACCTCACCCCCCTCTGCCCCTCCTGTTTTCTTCCTGGCTTCCACCTTGACCCAGTGAACCAGAAGCTGGAGGGTATGGGAGGCTGCTCGTCATCCACACCTGGGAGCTTCCCCAAGCAGAGGGCAGGGCAGCGGAGGGGTGTGGAGGAACTGATGGGAAATATTTGACACAGGAACCAAAATGCTGACTGGAAGGAAGCTCTGTGTGGCGGGTAGCTGAGTGGGCTGTTTACTGGGAAAATTCCCAAATATTTGAATCTCTGGCTTTTCTTCTCAGGCTCATCAGATTTCCCGGAGAAGAATCGAGCAGTCCACTTCCAGGGGGAGTACTGGCCTGGCCCTTAGTGATCTGGTTGGTGAAAGGAGAGCGGCAGACCTCGGTGTACAGCGTTCAGCACACACACCGTCAGTCCTAGAAACCATGCCTGTGCTCTCAAACGTGCCTGGTGTCCTCCAGTTCAGAGGCCCTGCTTTAACCTATTTAGAGAATAAACCTGCAGGTTTTTGTGGAGTGAAAGAAGAGCAGTCACCCCATAATAGAAGGTAGAAGGGGGAGATTGAGAGAGCTGCCTCTTGAACAGCTTTCAACCCACCCCTCCCTTGGTCTTCCCAGGTGGCTCAGTGGTAAAGAATCTGCCTGCCAACGCAGGAGATATTAGAGACATGGGTTCGATCCCTGAGTTGGGAAGATGCCCTGGAGGAGGAAAAGGCAACCCTCTCCAGTATTCTTGCTGGGAAAATCCCATGGGCAGAGGAGTTTGGCCGGCTATAGTCTATGGGGTCTCAAAGAGTTGGACATAACTAAGCACGCACCCCTTCCCTATTTCTCTCTCTCTCTCACACACACACAAACAGACACACACACACTTGTTTCAGAGGTCTTTGGAACTGACAACTGATGAGTTTTTTGAGGATTTTGTAGGATAAATTGACTTTCTCAAGTTGGCCAAATCATCTACGCACAGGTGACTTTCTGGTTCCTGGTTCCTCAGGCCTTCTTTGGCTGAAACACAGTGTGTGTGTGTATATATATATATATATATAGGAAAGAGGGAGAAAAGGCATCCTGTGCCAGACTGTGAAGTGTTCTGAGGAGATTGTATTCCGCTCCAGAGGCTGTGAGTTTGGGGAAGGGAGCTAACAACTTGGATCTAGCTGTGTGGGCCCTTTGGCAAGTTTATCAGGGTACCGATTTTGAGTTGGCTCCTGTGTGGTGACTCAGTAGGCTGTGTGGCAGCAAGCAATGAACTATAAAGAGCCATGTTGTATGTAGTATTTTTCAAACACAGCCAGAATTTTCCTGTCTTTATGCTTTATGCTTGTACTGTTGCTTCTGCTTGAAACATTCTCTATCTTCTCCCTAGCTTCTCCATTTCTCATCTCTAAGGTCCATGTCAGTGTCAACTCCACTATGAAACTGATGCCCTCATACTGAATAGGAACTCCCAAACCCTTAGTGATGTTCACTTTTTTCTCAAGTCCATTTCTGCCTGTATTAGCCAGAGAAATGCAGCCGTTAGGGTCTGTGACTTATATTGGTATCTACATATGGATAGATGCCTATATCTGCTGTGTGTGTGTATTATCTCTATATCCCATAAGAATCTCTTTTAATAAAGTGATTTATTATATGCAGTTGGCTCATGTGATTTGAAGACTGACAGGTCCTAAGATCTGCACAGTGAGCTGAACAAGCTGGAGCTCCAAGAGAGCTGATATGTGTGTGTGCGTGTGTGTGTGTGTCTGTGTGTGTGTGTGCGTGTGTGTGTGTGTGAGACTCAGTTGTGTCTGACTCTGTGCAACCCCATGGACTACAGCACACCAGGCCTCCCTGTCCATCACCAACTCCCAGAGCTTGCTCAAACTCATGTCCATCGAGTCGGTGATGCCAACCAATCATCAGATCCTCTGTCATCCCCTTCATCTCCTGCCTTCAATCTTTCCCAGCATCAGGGTCTTTTCCCTAGAGTCGGTTCTTTACATCAGGTGGCTGAAGTATTGGAGCTTCAGCATCAGTCCTTCCAATGAATATCCAGGACTGATCTGTAGGATGGACCGGTTTGATCTCCTTGCGGTCCAAGGGACTCTCAGGAGTCTTCTCCAACACCACAGTTCAAAAGCATCAATTCTTTGGGAGGGAGGGAACACAGCCCTGCCCATCAACAGAAAATTGGATTAAAGATTTACTGAGCATGACCCCACCTATCAGCACAAGACCCAGTTTCCCCCCCAGTCAATCTCTCCCAACAGGAAGCTTCCATAAGCCTCTTATCCTTATCCATCAGAGAGCAGAGAGCAGATACAGTGAAAACTACAATCACAGAAAACTAGTCACATGGACCATAGCCTTGTCAAACTCATGCTGTGTAGGGCCACCCAAGACGGATGGGTCATTGTGGAGAGTCTGATAAAACATGCTCCCCCAGGAGAAGGGGATAGCAAACCACTTCAGTATCCTTGCCTTGAGAACCCCATGAACATCAGGGAAAGGCAAAAAGATACAAAACATAAAATTGACCATTTTAACTATCTTTTAAGTTCACAATTCAGTGGCATTAAGCATATTGACTACCACTATCTATTTCTCGAACTTTTTCATCCTCCCAAACGGAAACTCTTCATCCATTAAACAGCAGCTCTTCACTCTGCCCTCCCCCTAGACCCTGGTAACCTCTATTCTACTTTCTGTCTCTATGAATTTGCCTATTTTAGGTACTTCATGGAAGTGGAATTGTAATGTTTATCCTTTTGTGTCTGGCTTTTTTCACTTAGCATAATGTGGCCCAGTTCATCTATGTTGTAACATTTCGTTTATCCATTTATCAGTTATGAACATTTGGGTTGCTTCCACCTTTTGACTATTGGAAACAGTAATATATGAACATGAGTGTATATATATCTGTTCTAGTTCCTGATTTCCGTTCTTCTTGATACATAATAAGAGTGAAATTGCTAGATCATATGGTAACTCTTTGTTTAGTTTTTCAGGACCTGTCAAACTTTTCCACCGAGGCTGCATCATTTTCTGTTTCCACTAGTAATGCTCAACATTAGTTTCTCCACATCCTCACCAGTACTTGTTATTTTCTATTTTTTTGGTAGTAACCGTTTTAATGGGTGTGAGGTCGTATCTCACTGTGCTTTTGCTTTCCATTTCCCTTATGATCAATGGTGTTGAATATCTTTCCTTGTGCTTGTTGGAGAAATGTACATATAAGCCCTTTGCCCATTTTTGAATTGGATTATTTCTTTTTGTTGTTGAGTTGTACGAGTTTCTTTATCTATTCTGAATATTAACCCCTTATAAAATATATGATATGCAAATATTTTCTCCCATTCTGTGGGCTCTCTTTTCATTCTTTTGATAGTGCCCTTTGATACACAAAGGTTTTTAATTTTGATGAAGTCCAATTTACCTATTTTTCCCTTTTGTTTGCTTATTTTTTTAATGTCATATCCCAAACTAATATCATGAAGATATTTCCATATTTTTTTCAGCCACACTGTGAGGCATGTGGGGTCTTAGTACCCTGACCAAGGATTGAACCCATGACTTCTGCATCGAGAGTTCAGACTCTTAACCACTGGACCTCCAGGGAAGTCCTTTCTGTATGTTTTCTTAATTTTGAGTTAATTTTTTGTATATAGTGTTAGGTAAGAGTCCTTCTTTCTTCCTCTTCTTTTTTTTTTGTCCACACCTAGAGGCTTGTAGGATCTTAGTTCCCGCACCAGGGACTGAACCCAGGCCATAGCAGTGAAAGTGCCGAGTCCTAGCCACTGGACCACCAGGGAATTCCTCCTGACTTCTTCTTATTTATTTATTTATTTTTGGCTGGGTCTTCATTGCTTTCTCTAGTTGTGGCGTTGGGTTCATTTCAGAGCATGGGCTCTAGGGTGCACGGGTTTCGGTAGTTGCAGCACGTGGGCTTAGCTTCCCCACAGCATGCGGAATCTTCCCTGACTAGGGATTGAATCTGTGATCCCTGCACTGGGAGCGTGGAGTCTTAACTATTGAACCACCAGGGAAGTCCTTTTTGTACATTTTCTTCATATTGAATTAATTTTGCATATGGTGTTAGGTAAGAGCCATTTTTTTTTCCTCACTGTGAGGCTTAAGGGATCTTCCCTGACTAGGGATTGAATCTGGGCCGTGGCAGTGAATGTGCTGAGTCCTAACCACTGGACCACTGTGGAATTCCCCGGACTTGTTTCTTTTACATGTGGATATCCAGTATTCCCAGCACCACATGTTGAAAAGACAGTCCTTTCCCTGTTGAATGGTCTTGGCACCCTTGTTAGCAAATCAGTTGGCCATATCAATTACATATTCTTCAATAACCCTGAAGAAAATAAGTTGACCGTGGATGTAAAGCTTTATTTGGGGGCTCTCTAGTCTACCTCATTGATCTGTGTGTCTCACCTTCTGCCAGTACCACGCTGTTTTGATTGCTGTAGCTTTGTAGTAAGTTTTGAAATAAAAAAGTGTAAGTTTTTCAATGTTATTTTGTTTTTTTCAGGACTGTTTTGAGTATTCAGATCATTTGAGATTTCATATATATTTTAGGATGGGCTTTCCTATTGCTTCAAAAAGTGACATTGGAATTTTGATAAAAATTGTATCAAAACTGTAGATCACTTTGTCTAATATTGTCATCTGAACAGTATTAAATCTTCAAATCCATGAACACAGGCTGTGTTTCCATTCCATTAGGTCTCAATTTCTTTCAGCAATGCTTTGTAGTTTTCAGTATACAAGCCTTTTGCCTTGTCAGTAAAATATTTTACTTTTGTTCTTGCTATTGCAAATAAACTTGTTTTTCTAAAAATTTCCTTTTCTGACTGTTCATTGCTGGTATATAGAAATGCAACTGATTTGTGTGTGTGAAGTTTGAATCTTGCAACTTTGCTGAATGTATTTATTAGCTCTAATAAGTGTGTGTGTGTGTGTGACAGAGAGAAATCTTTAGAATTTTCTTAACAAATAAGGACATATGGTCTGTGAGCAGAGGTAAATTTACTTACTCCTATCCAGTTTGGATGTCTTGAATTTCATTTCCTTGTCTAATTGCTCTGACTAGCACTTATTATAGTACTAAGCTGAATAGAAGTGGCAAAAGTGAGCACCTTCATTTTGTTCTTGATTTTAGGGAAAACCTTTCATTCTTTCAACATTGAATATGATATTAGCTGTGGGTTCTTCATATATGGCCTTCATTCCCTCTTCCACTTTGATTAAAATAAAGACTCCTCGAATAAGGTCATGAACATTCATTTGTTTATTCATGTAATAAATATTTATTGAGTGTCTACTCTGTACCAGGAACTTGTTTTATGCACTGAGGATACAGTGATGACTAAATAGACACGGTGCCTATGAGAAGGCAGTAAGTGTTCCAAGCAAAAAAGAGAGATGTGATAAATGTGGGCTAGTGTGATGAATGTAGAGAGGCAGATGGATTTGACATCCGGACTGCAGTGGTGTCAGGAACTGGATGACAGAGAAGAGAAGGAGGAGTTGCGATGTGTAGGAAAAGTCCCCAGGGTAGGGAACATAGGAGGGAGATAGTGAGAGGAAGAGGATGGTTCAGTTTTGAACACATTGAATTTGAGCTGCACATGAGACCTCAAAGGTGAGATGTCAGGTAAGCAGTTGTACGTGCTGATAGGGAGAGAATGTTTGGGAGAAAAATGCGGCCGAGGGAGCAATTTCAACATTGAAATATCCTATTGAGGAGGAAGAACTTACAAAAGAGACTGAGAAGGAGTGACCAGGAAAGTGGGAGGAAAGTGTGACAGCGGGGAAGCCAAAAGAGTGAATTTAGAAGGAAGGAATGGTAAGTTTGTCCAAGGCAGCTCAAAGGTTGAACATAGCAACCCTACAATATGGTTTTGCATTTCTTAATCTGGATGGCACTACACGGATATCAATTGTATGATTCTTTTCAGCTTTATATGTAATCAATATGTGTGTGCTCAGTCACGTTCGACTCTGCAACCCTATGAACTGTAGCCCGCCAGTTCTCTGTCTATGGAATTTTCCAGGCAAGAATACTGGAGTGGGTTGCCATTTCCTCCTCCAGGGGATCTTCCCAACTCAGGGATCAAACCCAATTCTCTTGCGTCTCCTGCATTGGCAGGCGGATTCTTTACCACTGTGCCACCTAAGAGAGTGGCTATGTTGCTTGAAATTTAGTAAAATTATATTCAGCATGATCCAGAAAAGTGTATAATATCTGTAGCAAAGAGACTCATGAAAATGGCCAGTATAAATAATGTTTTTTTCCTTGGAGGAAAGTTTCAGTTAGTAAAAAAAGAAAGAAGGTATGACATCCTTCTTTCCTAAGTGACACTCATCTCCATGGGATGGGCAAGGTGTCACACATGCTGCTTGTTATCATTATCAGACTAACAGCCCCTGAGCACTTACTGGGTATCAGGACTGAGATAAGTAACCTCAGAAAGTTTTCTCAGTGAATCCTCACAATAACTCTGTGCAGTAGAAAGTCTTCCTATTCCCATTTTACAGATAAGGAAAAATGAGGTTGGAGAAATGGGGTTTAGAAATTGTCCAAGGTCCTCAGCTAGTCAGTGGCAGAACTGGAGTTGAATTCGGGCAATTTGGCTCAAGAATCTGCTTACACGTATGTCTACACGTATGTGTACTGCTACGCATAGAGGAATGATTGCTAAACAGCTAGCTAATGGACACGAACGGAGAAAACGATCAGCAACGTGAAGGGTAATTATTACTCAACCCTTATTCTGTGAAAATCCAGAGTGTAACACAGCCTCTGCTGGGAAGTACAAGAACAAACAGCTCACAGGTACCTGTGAAATCCAAGTTTAACTGTCTTCCAGGAAAGGTGAAGCGGCAAACAGAGGCCCCAGGCCTGAGAGACTCCTGCTGATGGCAGAAGCAAGCCCAGTTGGGACTGTGAAGTCTGCGGGTTAATTGTTCTCTAATCCGGAACACTGCTTAACCCATGAAGCTAGAAGGGGCCTCAGTTCAGTTCAGTTCAGTCGCTCAGTCGTGTCCTACTCTTTGCGACCCCACGAATTGCAGCACGCCAGGCCTCCCTGTCCATCACCAACTCCCGGAGTTCACTCAGAGAATGTCTAATAACCAAATTCTATGGCAACCTGTTCATTTTATGGGTCATGCAATGAGATATAATTTTAAAAATACATTCAGATGGACTCTTCAGTCTAGAAAAAAATGTGGGGAAAATTTACTTTTTGTCTAGAAGAAAATGTGCTTGAAGAAAATTTATGTTTTTTAAACAAACACTCATATAGGACCTACCATGTGTGGGGCATTGTTATAAACATTTTACATGTGTTATTAACAACTCTCATAAAAATCCTATGAGGGTGGGCTTCCCTGGTGGTCCAGTGGTCGAGAATCTGCCTGCCAATGCAGGGCACGTGTGTTCAGTCCCAGGTAGGGGAAGATCCCACGTGCCAGGGAGCAGCTAAGCCCGTGGCCGCAAGTACTGAAGCCAGAGCACCTGAGCCTGTTCTGCACGAGAGAAGCCCCACAGTGAGAAGCCCACGCAGTGAAAGCGAGAGTAGCCTCTGCTCTCTGCAAACCAGACAGCCCGCATGCAGCAACGAAGACCCAGAGCAGTCAAAAATAAAAAAATTAAAAAAATAAAGAAAAATGCCTATGAGGGTCTTTATTTCTATTTTACAGATGGAGACATTGAAACACAGTCATGTTAAGTAATATATCTAAGGACTCATAGCTAATAAGTGACAGAACTGGAAGTTGAACCTAGGCAGTCTGTTCCAGAGTCTATGTACATAGAATTATATTGTATATTGCATTTTTTCTTTACCAGAGAATTTTTTTCTTATCTTTAGTTGAAGGACAATTACAATATGGTGTTGGTTTCTGCCGTACATCAACATGGCAGTCATAGGGATACACATGTCTCCTCTCTCCCGAGCCTCTCTTCCACCCTGTCCTACCCCTCTAGGTTGTCACAGAGGCTCAGTTTGAGTTTCCTGAGTGTTATATTGCATTAAAAAAAATCCATACTCTAAAAGAGTTTCAAGCTAAATCCTTTAATAACATGGGTCATCTCCCTTTCTCATGTACGCAATAATGCATCTATTTAATATATCTGAATTTTCCAGCCCCTAGTTTAATTTTATCATCGCCATGCTTTTTAAAAAATACAGTAAAATTTACACGATATAAAATTTACCATTTTAACCATAATTAAGTCTGCAGTTCAGTGGCATTAAGTACATTCACATTATACACAACCATTACTACCACCCTTCTCCACAGCTCCTCATCTTGAAAAACTGAAGCTCCATAACTAGTAAACAATAATGTCCATCCGTTCTGCTTTCTGTCTCTCTGAGTTTGAGTACTCTGGGTTCCTCATGTAAGTGGAGTCATTCAGCTTTCATCCTTTTGCATCTGGTTTATTTTCCTGGACCCAGTGTCTTCAAGGTTCGTTCATATAGTAGCATGTGTCAGAATTGCTCTTCTTAAGACTGAATATTTCATTTATAGAGATACTACGTTTTGCTTGTCCATCCACATGTAGATGGGGGTGAGTTGTCCCCACCTTTTGGCTATTACGAATAATGCTGCCGTGAACACGGGCATATAAATATCTGAGTCCCCATTTTCAATTCTTTTGTATATATGCCTGGAAATGGCATTGCTAAATCATATTTGATTTTAATTGTGGTGCTTTTTAGTGGCTTCCCTAGTGGCTCAGCGGTAAAGAATCTGCCAGCCAATGTAGGAGATGTGGGTTTGATCCCTGGGTTGGAAAGATCCCTGGAGAAGGAGATGGCTACCCACGCCAATACTTTTGTCTGGGAAATTCCATGAACAGAAGAGCTTGGTGGGCTACAGTCCATGGGGTCGCAGAGAGTCAGACATGACTTAGCGACTGAGCATGAACACATGCTTTTTAGCAGTTACAAAATTATAACATTCCATAAATATTACCAAAAAAGGGAGATTTTATAACTCCCTTCTGAGAACGCTGCTAAAAGAATCCCTTCTCAAAGATGTGAGATATACACTCACATAGACACACACAAAGTGGATACAGTAGAATATATTCAGCCATAAAAATGAATGAAATTTTGCATTTGCAACAGCATGGATGGACCTAGAGGGTATTATGCTAAGCGAAATAAGTCAGACAAAGACAGATACTGTATATTATCACTTAGGGTGGAATCTAAAAAATAAACAAGTGAATGTAATAAAGCAGAAGCAGACTCACAGATATAGAGAACAAACTAGTGGTTAGCCGTGGACAGAGGGGTGGGAGAGGGGAAAGACAGGCAGGGGGCAAAGAGGTACAAAGTACTATGTATTAAATAAATAAGCTACAAGGATATATTGCACAACTCAGGGAATATAGCCAATATTTTATAATGGCTTTAAATGGAGTATAATATATAAAAATACTGAATCATTGTGCCGTACATCTGAAACTATAGTAAATCTCCTACATACTAATGAATTCTGTTCTGAGGGCACTTTCATAGGTCCAAGAAAGTTAGCCTAGGTCCCCAACTAACACAATAAACTGTATAGTACACACTGTAATAGATTTCTAATACTTTTCACACACATGTGTGTTAGTCACGCAATTGTGTCCAACTCTTTGCAACCTATGGACTGTAGCCCACCAGGCTCCTCTGACCATGGGATTCTCCAGGCAAGCATACTGGAGTGGGTTGCCATTCCCTTCTCCAGGGGATCTTCCGACCCACAGATGGAACTCGGGTCCCCTGCATTGCAGCAGATTCTTTACCGTCTGAGCCACCAGGGAAGCCTTTCACACAAGTAATACATTAAAAAACAAACCTGAAAAATGAGATATTTTTAATCCTACAGTACAGTACCTTGAAAAGTACAGTCGTACATACAGTACTACAGCTAACATACAGCGGGTGGCATCGAGTGAACAGGCAAAAGGAGTTACTGCCTGGAGGAGAGAGAGGAGGCGGGAGATGGTAGAGCTGAAGGGTCGTCAACAACGGGAGGCAGAGGGCAAGCT
Organism: Bubalus bubalis; assembly: GCF_019923935.1. Classification (NCBI taxonomy): domain Eukaryota; kingdom Metazoa; phylum Chordata; class Mammalia; order Artiodactyla; family Bovidae; genus Bubalus; species Bubalus bubalis. The sequence continues at coordinate 16,236,129 of NC_059162.1, read as the reverse complement.
GCAACCTCACTCGCGTGTGATGGCGATGGCACAGGTTCTGGTTCCTCGCCGCATTCATTTCTGTCTCCCGTTTGCTTCCGGAGCCCCCGGGCTTGAAATAAAAATCCTGCAGTACTCTATAGAGTATCACACAGTAAAGCACACTAAAGCACAGCCGCTTGGAGACGGTGCACTTTCGTGATGACGTGTGCAAGACACAGAACTAACTTACATGACTGGACATGGGAATGCACGTTCGAATCTTTGAAAGTTCAAAACTTGAAGATTTGTATATAGGGGGCTTACTGTAATATAATACTATAAATCTACTATTAAAAAAAAAATCCCTGGGGGCTTCCCTGGGGGCTCAGTAGTAAAGAATCCATCTGCCAGTGCAGGAGACATGGGTTCGTCCCTGATCTGGGAAGATCCCACATGCCGACCACAGCTATTGAGCCTGCTCTGGGGCCTGGGAGCCACAGCTACTGAGGCCCACGTGCCCTAGAGCCTGTGTTCTGCAACAGGAGAGGCCACTACAGTGAGAAGCCTGCACACTCTAACTGGAGAATAGTCCCCGCTCACTGCAACTAGAGAAAAGCCCTGGCAGCAATGAAGACCCAGCACTGTCAAAAAAAAAAAAAATTTCCTGGGAATTCCCTGGAGGGCCAATGGTTAGGACTCTGCACATTCTCTGCTGAGGGCCTGGGTTCAATCCCTTGTCAGAGAACTAAGACCCCACAAGCTGTGTGGCATGGCCAAAAGTAATAAACAAAATTCCTTTTCTAAAGATAAACTCAGCTGGTGATGTGATGAAAAATGGCGGTGGTGACTAGAGAGATCTGGACTGTTTTGTCGGAGCTGGAGATTCGCATTCCTCTGCTCTGAAAGTAGAGAAGACTACCCAGGCAGGAAGAGGGTGCTGGGCCCTGGCTGGGGCTTGATACTGGAGTGGGGGTTGCTGCTGCTCTAAGACCATGTTCTGCTAACATGGGGAGAGGTCCCCATGTTAGTAAACCTCAGCTGGCCACCTGCTGTCCACCTCCCCGCTGAGAAGAAAGGGAGTGGAAAGTTTCAGGGAATACTGAGCACTTTCTGGGAATTATTGGTGAAGTCAGGGCCAGAGGCCAGGGAAGGGGTCTACAGGTCAGCCCAACCCCGCTCTCCACCCTTGCCCTTCTTAGGATCATCATTGCCCCTAAAGGTGAATAGAGAACAGAGGATATTATTTTTAACTCTGTGTTGAGAATACCCTAACACATCAGCCCAAGCCTGACAGGATGGGGACAGGGTGAGAATTTTAAAAAGACAAAAAAAAAAGAAAAAACACTTCTTAATATATGTATACCTATGGCTGATTTATGTTGAGGTCTGACAGAAAAAAACAAAATTCTGTAAAGCAATTATCCTTCAATAAAAAATAAATTAATTAAAAAAAAATAGTGTTTCAAGACTTGAGATATCTGGGGTCCTAACCAGGGATCACTGCCTGCATCACCTTTGGCAAACCATTTTACCTCAGGACATTTGAGGGAGGAGGGACAGATGATGAATAAGTAACTTTTGGATTCAAAACAATCTGTCTATTTATCCTATGGGGCCTCCAACAGACACAGTCTGTTTGTGGCAAAGTATAAGAGGCCTAATCTCTTCAGTCAAAGGTGAGAGAGGACTTGCTTCTTGAGAAACAGTCTGATAAAACCCACAGGAAAAGGAGAAGTCTTTTAAAAGATAAAAGTCTGATAAAAAGGACCTACTCTATAGCACAGGGAACTACACTCAATATTTTGTATAAGGAGATAGAATCTGAAAAAAAAAAATATATATATATATATAGGTATGTAACTGAATCACTTTACTGTACACCTGAAACTAACCCAACATTGTAAATTAACTATGGAATCCTAATGTTAGTCACTCAGCTATATCCATCTCTTTGAAACTCCACGGACTGTAGCCTGCCAGGCTCCTCTGTCTATGGAATTCTCCAGGTGAGAATAGTGGAGTGGGTTGCCATTTCCTCCTCCAGGGGATCTTCCCAATCCAGGGATGAAAACTGGGTCTCCTGCCCTGGAGGCAGATTCTTTACCATCTGAGCCACCAGGGTATACAAAAAATGGTGCCAGTACAGAGCTTTCCTCTCTAGGGGAACCAGGGTAACTGCAGGGACTCACACTGGGTAGGGGGAGAGGGTCTGGGAGGCCCAAGGAAGGGGGCATACCAAACGCCAGGGACCGTCCGCCTACTCTTCCCTCCTAATCTACCTACCATCGAGTGCCTACTGTGATGGGGTCCACAGGTGTCCTGCAGCACCCTTGGTCCTGTGCCCACTGCGCCCTCCCTTCAGGGAGAGTTCTGGGTCAAGAGCCAGACTTCAGAGCTGCCAGGTACCAGCCGCGCAGTCCTAAACAAATCACCTCACTTCTCTGAGCCTCAGGGTACTCTTCTGAATTTGGGGGATGATGTATATCACCTAGTTCTCAGGGTTAAGAAATTCAAAAGAGATCAAGTTGTGAAAGAACTTTGTAAGCAGCAAGGATCCCTAAGAGAGGAGCCCTGGTTAAAGTCCTTGCTGTGCTTCTACTGCAAGATGCCTAAAGTGTGTCTGACAACCCCGGGCCCCACAGTCGTCAGCCCTGTCTGGTCCTCACTTCTGATTTCCAATGACTTGCTATCCCCATCCCCACTCCGCAACTCACCTTGGAGCTCTTGCCAAGTCTGTGTCCCTTGCAGGCCAAAGTTCTTCGCCTTTTCCTGGGGGCAAGAAGCTGGGCTGGGCCCGAGACCAGGTGACTCCCATGGGTGCTGGTTATCAGGAATCAGGCCTGGGAGAAGGCAAGTCAGGCTGAACCGAGCACGTATGTTCCCTTCTCTTTCTTATCAGTATTTTTCATCATAAAGCCTGGAACGTTGGCCCATGGTTTTTGAACCTATATTTAGTGCAGAGAGTTCAGTTCAGTTCAGTCACTCAGTCGTGTCTGACTCTTTGCCACCCCATGAACCACAGCACGCCAGGCCTCCCTGTCCATCACCAGCTCCTGGAGTCCACCCAAACCCATGTCCATTGAGTCGGTGATGTCATCCAACCATCTCATCCTCTGTCGTCCCCTTCTCCTCCTGCCCTCAATCTTTCCCAGCATCAGGGTCTTTTGCAGTGAGTCAGTTCTTCACATCAGGGGGCCAAAGTATTCGAGTTTCAGCTTCAGCATCAGTCCTTCCAATGAATATTCAGGACTGGTTTCCTTTAGGATGGACTGGTTGGATCTCTTTGCAGTCCAAGGGACTCTCAAGAGTCTTCTCCAACACCACAGTGAGTTCAGGTGGGGCTTGATGGAGGTCAGAGAGCTTGCTCTACTGTATTTCAGGGGAGGCCATATCTCCGCAACAAAGGGCCTTCATATCCCATGCCCTGCTCAGCAGTGTGGATAGAGATGAGTTTTAGGTGTGGCAGGAAAGATGGGGTGGTGGAGTTATTTTGTTGTTGTTGTTGTTGTTTTGATTGATTTCATTTATTTATGGCTGTGCTGGGCCTTCATTGCTGTGTGAGCTTTTCTCTAGTTTTAGTGTGTGGGCTTGTCATTGGGGTGGCTTCTATGGTTGAAGAGCATGGGCTCTAGGGCACACGGGCTTCAGTAGCTGTGGCACAGGGGCTCAGTAGTTGCAGTTCTCAGGCTCTAGAGCACAGGCTCAATTGTTGTGGTGCATTGGCTTTGTTGCTCTTCAGCATGTGGGATCTTCCTGATCAGCGATAGTCTCCGGCGTTGGCAGGTGGATTCTTTACCACTGAGCCACCAGGGAAGCCCAGCACGGAGTTCTGAGACAGCACAGAGACAAACCACTTAATCTGACCTCGTGGATGATAGGATTCCAGGGAAGAAGTCACCTTCCTGGAGAAGACATCCCAGATAAGTCTTTTTATTTTTAAATTTAATTTGGGGGGGGGCTGTCCTGGGTCTTCGTTGTTGTACTTGGGGCAAGTGGGGGCTACATTTTACTGCCGTGTGGTGGCTTCTCTTGTGGGGGAACAAAGACTCTAGGCACGCAGGGTGCAGTAGATGAAGGAGGGCTCAGTAGTTACATCTGAAGGGTGAGTAGGGTGTAGGACAAAGGAGGGTGTTGACCGAAAAAAAAAGCACAACCTAAAAGTTGAGAGTTGTATTTTATTCAGTGGACATTCTTAGGACTTCAAGACAGCATCTCACATAAATCTGAGAGATTGCTCCAAAGAAGCAAGAGGGAAACCAGGATATACAGGCGTTTTTGCAACAAAAGACTGGGTCATCAGAACATCAAAAGATTACTGTTAAAAGAAACCAGATACCTCAAGTTAAGGGAAGACGTAAGAGCCTGGCCTCACTGCAATCATTGCTTAGCTATACGCCTCAGCTACCCGGGGCCAGTATCCTGTGCTTTCTCATCCTGAGTCTCCTCCGGGAGTACCAGTTGCGGGGTGGCTGCATCTAGCTGACTGTTGTATGGACTTGGCAGTGGGCAACCCATTTGTCTCCAGCCTGAGTTCCCTCAGCGTTCATAATCCGGTTGGCAGGGTGATTCTTGATGGCTGTAACATCCTTTGTTTACTGATACGGGCAGGCGATATTTCAGTTCTCCAGGGGAATTTCTGGCAGAAAGTATAGCTTGAACCAATGTGTGGAGGTGAGAAAGCATATATAACACTGTAGAGACAGAACTATATTCAAGCTTGGAGATGTAGAAAATGAGGCTGAGAAGATAAAGATAGGCCCGATCTTTATTGTTGCTCTCATCATACAAATCAGGAAACGGAGGCTCTGAGAGGTTAAGTAGCCTGCCCTTAGTCACACAGTCAGCAAATGGCAGAACTGAGATGGGAACTTGATCTGACTCCAGAACACAGGCTCCAGCTGGTGAATTAGACAGGGCGGCCCACTTTGATGCAGAATCTAGGTGGGGTCTGACACACCCATTCTTTGGCTTTAACACAGAGGGCTTTCTGAAGCCTTCTGGTTTCAGTCCCCTTTGATTTTTTTTCGGGTCTGCCACAAAGAGGGGGGAAGGGGGCAACCATAGTGGGAACTGCTCCTTGCAACCTTATTTTAAATATCAGGAGAGGGACTTCCCTGGTGGTCCAGTGGCTAAGACTCTGCATTCTCAATGCAGGGGGCCTGGGTTCATCCCTGGTCAGGGAACTGGATCCCCATGCTGCAACCAAGACTTGACACAATCAAATAAATTTTAAAAGAGAAGTATTATTATTTTTTTTTTTTAATAAGTAAATATCAGGAGAGAGAGCTTGTGGTAAAAAAATTTAGCTTTCAACATGCCTTTTTCCCCTCTGTGGGTGTGGCCAAAGCAAGCCCTCCCAACTAGCTTCAATCAGGTCAGGGGGTGGGTCAGGGCAAGTGTCTGGTCCTTCCAGGCACTGATGGGCAGTTCGCAAAGAGAAATACAGAGGCCCCTGGGTCTGAGGGCTGCATTTCAGAAGCTGTGTTTCCTCAGTCCCATCCATGGGGGCTTCCGTCAGGCCACACCCATTATGTTATCCCAGGAACCTGGATCCTGGTTCGGATCTACCTAAAGGCCTAATGGAAAAGCACATTCTAATTAGCAGTTGCCCAGCCAGAAACTCTGCAGCCTAGACCTTATTTCAGCACTTTTCATTCCCTCCAAACTCGGCTGTGAGGCCACCCTGTCAGCTTCAGGCTCCTTGGGAACCTTGGTGGGCTCTTTCAAGAGGTGTTTGTGGTTGCTTCTGAAAAGCCGAGTACCAGTTTCTGTCTGTCAAACTGGGAGGGCAGACACGCATGTTTTGACACCTCCGGCCTGGACCCTGTGTCAGGTGTATAGATCTTCACAACCACAGTGTCTTCATAACTATACCGACAATTAGTTATATACCGACAATACAGATTCTTACATCTGACAGATGAGGAAACAGAAACTCAAGGGAATTGTAGTCACAGACACAGTAGGTGGACGTCTGGATGGGAACCCAGGTCTCAATCCCCTTCCAAAGCCCAAACCTTTTCCTTGCCGGTACTGCGGGGGACAGACAGGCACGGGGAAAGAATGTACCTTTACTGCAGTGAGTCTCCTGATGCCTCAGCCCAGATCTATTAAATCAGAATCTCTGGGTGTGGGAATCAGACATTGATGGTTTTAAGGGCTCCCAGGTGGTTCAGAGGGGGCAGAAAGGGCTGCCAAGCACTGCTTTAGTGTAACTGTAAGAGGTACATCGCCTCCTCCAGGGCTCTCCAGGTGCTCCTTTCACAGAGTAATCCTGGTCCGAAACCAAAAATCAAAACCGAGCCAGTGGTGTCCAATTCCCCTGCTCTGATCAACAGAAGTAGGGGGAGGGTCCCCGGCCGAGCTCGCCCCCGCGGGGTTCGGAGCTCCTGCCCTGGAGGTTCAGGTGCGGCGCTGCGGCAGGAAGCCACCCCCTCCGCTCGGCCGGTGCGCGGGGCTGTTGCGCCATCCTCCTCGACTTTCGTAACAGCACCCTGGGACAGCCGAGAGACAGCTCCAGGGCGAGTTCCTCAAATGTTTTCCTGCCTTGCCGGGACCGTCCGCGGTTCTGAGTCATGTGCAAGTGGGAAGTCGCACTGACACTGAGCACGGCCAGAGGGACCCGAGCCGAGAGCGGCGCAGGGCTCGGGGACTCGCCGTGCGTGAGGAGCGCGGGCCCCCCGGGGATGGGGGCTGCCCTCCGGGCGTGAGCCCGCCCGCCGCCCCGCCCCAGCCGTCGGCTCCCGGCCCGCCCTCCTGTCTCTCTGGGAACATGGGGCATTAGCCGAGGAGGAAGCATGCTGGCCGTCCGCTGCGCGCTGCTGACCGTCCTCCTCGCCGCGTCCGGGACGGCGCTGGTCTTGAAGGGCTGCCCCGCGCTGGGTAAGGGCTTCGGGCGCTTCCGGAGGGCTGGGGCAGCTGGCGGGTGGAGGAACCGAGGTTGCTGCGGTAGACGCTGGGCGGCGGAGGGAGGCAGGGGGCGGTGACGGCTCCCCATGTCCGGGGCTAGCTGGGGTCCCCGCGGCACAAGGTGCGGCCCCGGGCTCCCCAAGCTATCCCCCCGCGGGCGCTAGCTCGCGCGCCCCCTTGCTGCGTCCTGCCGCTTCGGCCCGGCGCGCTCTCCCCGTGACTTCTCTGCCTCCGGTAAGCTCTCTGCGATCCGCGTACAGGACGTGGTGTATTTTCAGAAACCCGATCCTCGGGTCTCCTTGCCAGTGCCCCCCAGGAGTCCTTACTCAACTGCGTCCTGGGTTACTTTAAAAGGAGATGCCCTAGCGGAGTGGAATTCCTGCCCCGGGCGTCCTTTATACCAGCGCCGCCTTTGCCCCTCAGCTTTTGGAGAAGGCATCCCTCCTGGCTCTCCCCTCGGACCCCGGGTTGATGTGTGGATGACAGTGTCCTGACTGTGAAGGGAGTGACATCATGGGCGCTGAATCACGGACCTTCCGGCTGTTCACTGCCCGCACTTGCTTAGGCAGACACCGGCTCTAGCAAGCCCTGTGCCTCAGATCTGGGAATTTAAGCCAAGTAGGGAGGTTTGGCCAGGGGATTGAGACGTCTTGAGACTGGCACACACTGGACTCCACTTTCAGACGAGAGAAGGAGGGGTGAGGCAGAGGGCACAGGGCACTTGTTGCTCCTGTGAACTGTAATGTGCCTCTGGCCGAGTCCTCTCTGGGCTCTGGCGGCACGCCCTGCAGCACGTCTAAGGCTTTCTTCTGGAGGACCCTGGCAACTGTTTCTCCAGCGATTTGTTTTAGGGTCTGAAGGCTTCTTTGAGGCCACAGTGGAAAACCAAGGGGGCAGCTGGAGGCTTCTGGGAATAGATGGCTGGGGGCCGGTGACTCTGGTTTTCACTGCTAGATCGCACTGTGCCCCTGCCCTGGGTGAACACCTTCAATCATCCTTCCCTGCTGGAGAGAACCAGGGGCTGGTGTGCCTGCAGCTCCCTTTGCCTTCTGGATGGTTGTGATTTTTGTGCTTCAAGGAGGAAAGAAAAGGGATTCCTTTTCACAGCACATGTTTATAACCCCAGCCGGTAAAAGCGGCTGTGGAAGGCCTCCTGTGCTTTACACACATTCTCTGCTGGATCTGAGTAATACTTTGTTCCCAGAGAGGAGGCCAGCATTTAGAGAGGTTGGGATGGGAAGTTGTCAGGACAGCTTGATGGAGGCCCACCCCTCCAAGGCACTGTGCTCCGATGTGGTAGATCCCCAAGACTTCTAAATGGAGAACTAGCCCAGCAAGCAGAGCTGGGGGTGTCTGGGGGACAACCTGGCCATCACCCCTGGCTGACCAAGTGCTGGCCAGAGGCCAAGGGAAGGGGCGGCCTGGGTTTGCCCGGTGTTCTATCAAAGAGAGGCAAGGCAGGGTTGAGGCCTGGGGCACCCAGGAGGGAGCAAGCCTTCCCTGCCTGCCTCTGTTGCTACTCACACCACACCCCAGGGCACCTGCCCCAGGGAGGTTACTGCTGTAGCTGCTGCCTCCTTTTTCTCCTAAGTGGCTATAAAGCACTGCAAGGGCAGGCGGTTGCAGTCAGTTCTCCATTTTCCTGGTGCTCAGGTTGGTCCGGCGAAGTGGTCTCAAGGCTTGGACAGCCTTGTGAAAGGCAGAACTGAGAGTTTGGGGAGGAAGTGAAAGCCCTCCCAGTTCAGAAGGAACATGCAGAGAAGTAGAAAATACCCAGCTCCCCTCCCACACCCACACAGATCTCAACCCACAAACTTGAGAGCAAAAATAAAGACATTGTACAGGAAGCATGGAGCAAATGACTGTGAGATATCTTGCTTTGGAGAAGTGAGGGGCCGAGCTGGGTAGCAGAGGCTGGAGTTGGTTTAGAGGGGAAATCCACTGACTCTTTTGGCTGTGGGCCCTTATAGCCAAGAGGCGTGTTTTCCTTGGGATCAGCCGCTGCCCACACATCCGAGCGCTGGCAGGGCTGCGCAAGGGAACTGCTGCCTAGGGGCCTGGACTAGTTGGGACGTAGGTGTCAGGTGTGGAAGGCCTGGACACCTGTGATCGAGGCTCCTCTCACCTTCTGTATTGCAAGACGGTGCACAAAACAAACACCTACACCTTTAAATCTCAAAGTCCTATCTTAACCTCTAAACTTCCCTTCAGGGCAACCTCTTTCAGTTCCAGTGCCTACCTGCGTACCTCAGTCAGTTCAGTTCAACCACTCAGGCATGTCGGATTCTTTGTGGCCCCATGGTCTGCAGCACGCCAGGCTTCCCTGTCCATCACCAACTCCCTGAGCTTACTCAAACTCATGTCCATCGAGTTGGTGATACCATCTAACCCTTCTCCTCCTGCCTTCAATCTTTCCCAGCATCAGGGTCTTTTCCAGTGAGTCAGTTCTTCGCATCAGGTGGCCAAAGTATTGGAGTTACAGCTTCAGCATCAGTCCTTTCAATGACTATTCAGGATTGATTTCCTTTAGGATTGACTGGTTTGATGTCCTTGCAGTCCAAGGGACTCTCAAGAGTCTTCTCCAACACCACAGTTCAAAAGCATCAATTCTTCGGCGCTCAGCTTTCTTTATACTCCAACTCTCACATCCATACATGACTACTGGAAAAACCATAGCTTTGACTAGACAGACCTTTGTCGGCAAAGTAATGTCTCTACTTTTAATATGCTGTCTAGGTTGGTCATAACTTTTCTTCCAAGGAGCAAGCATCTTTTAATTTCATGGCTGCAGTCACCATCTGCAGTGATTTTGGAGCCCCCCAAAATAAAGTCTGTCACTGTTTCCATTGTTTCCCCATCTATTTGCCATGAAGTGATGGGACCGGATGCCATGATCTTAGTTTTCTGTATGTTGAGTTTTAAGCCAAATTTTTCACTCTCCTTTTTCACTTTCATCAAGAGGCTCTTTAGTTCCTAGTCTCACCTTAAATAAATATTTCTCAAAAGGCTCATTCTGGGTCTATTTGAATAAAAATTGGTGTGTGTGTGTGTGTGTGTGTGTGTGTGTGTGTTCCTGCCTGGGTGCCCTGGGAGTGGGGGGTGGGTACTTGACAAGAATGCTGATCCTTGGCCCCTGCCCCAGATTTACTGAAGAGAAATATTTGGAAGTAAGGCTCAGGAAATGTCCTTTTCAACAAATACCACTTGTGATTCACAGATTTGAGGATGACTGGCTAAACGGGGCGATGGAGAACTGCAGGAAGGCCTTCCGCACTTCTAGCTTCTAGTTGCCAGAAATCCCTCCCGCTTTAGCTCCACCTCTTGCTGTGCTGAGTGTGCATAGTTGCTCAGTTGTGTCTGGCTCTTTGCGACCCCATGGACTGCAGCCCGCCAGGCTCCTCTGGTCCACGGGGATTCTCCAGGCAAGAATACGGGAGTGGGTTGCCATGCCCTCCTCCAAGGGATCTTCCCAACCCAGGGATCAAACCTGTGTCTCCCACATTGCAGGCGGATTCTTTACCGACAGAGCCTCCTGGGAAGCCCGCCTCTTGTTGACTCTGGCTCAGATGGTAAAGAATCTGCCTGCAATGCGGGAGATCCAAGTTTGATTCCTGGGTTGGGAAGATCCCCTGGAGAAGGGAATGGCTAACCAATCCTGTATTCTTGCCTGGAGAATCCCATGGACAGAGGAGTCTGGTGGACTACAGTCCATGGGATCTCAAAAAGTCGGACACAACTGAGCAATGAACACTTTCACTTGTTTACTCACTGCCGAAAACAGTTATGAATCCTGTGAAGCCCTGGAATCAGCCACTCAGTGAAGTGAAGTGAAAGTTGCTCAGTCGTGTCTGACTCTTTGTGACCCCCGTGGACGATACAGTCACCACCTAAAGTCTGCCCTAAAAGGAGCTTAAAATGGTCGAGGGTGAATCCCTAGGAGGGACTGAGGAAGCCCTCTGTCCTGTCCTGCTTGGTGCCTGCTACTCAAGGACCAAGTTGTTGGAGCGGGGTGAACCAAGATCCTGAGGAGCAGGCCTGTGGATCCTCACTGCACGTCACATCTCTGACCCTCTGTGTCTTGGCCTGTGGACTGGGTTAACAAATCCTCCCCTTACAGGGTGTTTGGAAGGATTACACACAGCTGGTCCAGTTGCTCACTTTCCTTCACTTCCCCTCTGGTTCTCCTATCCCACCAGCCTTGCCTGCTACCAGCCCACCCAGTGAGCCAGAGCATTCCTATCACTAAATCTGGGGTTTTCCAGGTGAGGCTTAAAGATCTAGATCTGTTCTCTCTAATATGGTAGCCACTTACTAAGTAGGGCTGCTTGAAAAATTTGAATTAATTAAAAAAATCAAACTTAAAATGTAGTTCTTTTGTTGCACTAGTCACACTTGACTACCATATTGAACAGCAAAAGTATAGAGCATTTTGATCATTGCAGAAAGTTCTACAGGACAGCACTTGGTCTTGAGTGCTAAACAGTTTCTTCCAGAGATTTTCTGTTGCTTTTTATCCCTCTCTGGACCTTCTTTCCACATGAACACAGCTCATCTTGAACAGTTAATGGTTAAGGTTTTGGAGCCAGACTGATCTCTGCTCAGCCCTGCCATGGAGAATGATGTGAGCTTCAGCAAGGGATTTTTACCATCTCAGAGACTTGCTGTCCTCATCTGGAAAATAGAAATAATATACTACCTCACAGGGTGGTTATGAAGATGAAATGTGCTAAGTAAGGCACTACTCAGAGCACATAGCGCGATCTCTAACACAGAGCGAGTGCTTAAATACATGCAGCCAATAATGTATTTATCTGAAAAAAACATTTTGAGCTCCTCTGATGTTCAGGCACTATTCTAAGAGCTGTGGATACAGCAGTGAGCCAAACAGACAGAATCCCCGGGCTCACTGGGGCTTCTTTCTATTAGGGATGTAAATTAAGTATATAGTATGATAATGGCTAGTGCTAAGGAGGAAAGGGCTTCCCTGGTGGCTCAGATGGTAAAGAATATGCCTGCAATGCAAGAGACACAGATTTGATTCCTTGGTCAGAAAGATCCCCTGGAGGAGGGCATGGCAACCCACTCCAGTATTCTTGCCTGGAGAATCCCATGGGCAGAGGAGCCTGGTGGGCCACACACAGTCCATGGGTTGCACAGAGTCAGATACACTGAGTAACTAAGCGCACGCGTGCGTTTGCGTACACACACACACACACACAAGGAGGAAAAACAAAGCAGGGGATGGAGATAGGAACCATTTGTACAAATCAAGAAGGATGTGGAACTGATCTTTTTGAGGGGAAGCTGGGGAAGTTCTCACCAAGAAGATGATGTTGGAATGAAAGTCTGAGGAAATCTAAAAATATTGAGGGATTCTTTATACTTCCAACTTGTGCAAGCAAATTCCTGCCTCCTCTTTAACAATCTGGTCCTACCTGAGGGCCTGTTGAGTTCTGGAGCAGAGGGCTCTGGCGGGACACTTGGATGCCCCCTGCCCTGGTGAAGTTTGGGTTTGTCTTTGGGGAAGCCAAGCCTTGGTCATCAGCTCTTTAGACTCCAGGTGGACGGGGAGGTTCTAGATGTCCTGTCCTTAATTGTCCCTGAGGTGTTACGTCTTTGGAAGAGAGTCCTTGAAGACTGGAGTTGTGAGATAGCAAAAAAGAGACTTTTAACCCTAAGACTGTTTGGTGAAGCCCTGGGGAGTTTCTTTGGGGTCATCTGTGTGCTTTACTCTCTTCTGCACTTGAGATCCAAAAAGGTCCAAAGTCTCTGGTAGAGTTGGGGACTTTTCTGGCACGGTCCTGAGTTTGGCCTGACTTCCAGCCAGGCTGTCTCCCAATGCCTTTGTTCAGCTTCCCTCCGCCTCCCAACTTCCCTGCCTCCTCTAGTCTTGCCTCTCTACCCTATGGTTACAGCAACTGTTACCATCCTGGATGCTGACTGTACACCGAACTGTGCTAAGCTCTCTGCATCTGTGATCTCACTCACTCTTCACAGCAGCTGTGTGTGAGAGGGGTCTTGGTGCCTGGCATAGAGAGGGTGGGCTGTCGGACCGCAGGTTTTGTCAGGGGGTGGGGGGGATCAGAAACTTGATTTTAGACGTGTTGAAACTGAACTGTCTTTTAGACAATGGAGAGAAGATGCTGAGGAGCTGGGTATAGGAGTCCAGAGTTTGGGGATGCAGACTGAGTTTGAGGTATGAATTTGGGAGTCGGCTGATGACAGAGGTTATGTCAAGTCTTGAGCGTGGCTGAGATCACAGAGGGTGAGAATGTAGATGGAGAAGCGAAGAGGTCCTGGGCTGAGCCCTGGGGCACTCCGACCTGGAAGAGGAGGAGGAGACTGAGAAGATGAGGCCAGGGAAGCAGGAGGGGAACCAGGAGAGTTGTCCTGAAAACGCAGCGAGGACAGTGCATCAGGAGCTGGGAACGGTGTAGTGGTGTCAGACGCTGAGAGAGCAAGAAGACAGCCTGACCAGGGGACGTAGCTACCCTCAGGCCGCTGGTGACCTTGACTTGATGTGAGGCATTTGGGCAAAATGGTGGAGGCCTAAGGCTGACAGGAGTGGACTAGAAAGAGAACAGGAGGAGAGAAACAGGAGCCAGCAAGTGGAGGCCACTCTTCTGAGGATTTTAGCTGTAAAGAGGAGTAAAGAAATGGAGTGTTCGTTGGCTGGAGACGTGGGGTCATGAAAGGAATTTTTAAAAAGATGACTGAAATCTCAGCCTGTTTGTATGCTGATGAACATAATCTAGTAGAGACCAAAAATATACAGAGAATTGCTGAGGCAGTGTCCTTGAGTAGGCGAAAGGAAACCAAGGCTCAGAGAGTTTAAGAAACTCACTCGGGATGGCATAGCAAGGAAATGACGGACCTTGCGCTGAACCTGCTCTTTCCACTGTATCGCGTGTCGCCCACAACTCCCACCCTTCCCAAAGCTCGGAGACATCAAGGTCACCGTTTCTCTTCTCGGTATTCTCAGAGACTTAGCAACTCCATACACACCGATGTGGCAGAGACAGCTCTGATTTCGCCCCAGGAAGTGTCCTTCTTCAGTACTTTCAAGAAGAACACTTAAGGGCCTGTGTATGTTTAAGCCGTTGCACTGTAAGGGTCAGGGAAATGTTTTATAACCACATGTCCCTGCCAAAGAGCTTTCTGGATCTCTAAGCAAGGCAGCTGGGAGAGCAGAGAGAGAGAAAACATCTCAGGTGGCAGGCAGTTCAGGCCTGTCTCTAGACTGCCCACTTACCAAATCAGCCAACCTTGAGCCAAGTCACTCCAAGCTCAGACAGATAGAGCAACACTTCTTGAGGCCGAAACAAACAAAATCAGGTGCTTGATTGCTGTTACTGATCTGAAGAGCCTATTTTGATGGGAGAGGCTATAGTATGAAGACTTTCTCATAGAAAAGGGGAAAGACCCACCATTGCAGTGGGAATAATAATTGCTCATGTTTTTTGAGAGATTAGGTATATTCTGAGAATAGTGCTAAATTTTTAACATTAGTTATCTAATACAACTCTCACAACAACCTTTAGAAATAATTATTATTGGGCTTCCCTAGTGGCTCAGACAATAAGGAATCTGCCTGCAATGCAGGAGACCCAGGTTCAGTCTCTGGGTAGGGAAGATCCCCTGGAGAAGGGAATGGCTACCCTCTCCAGTATTCTTGCCTGGAGAATTCCATGGACAGAGGAGCCTTGGCAGGCTACAGTCCATGGGGTCGCAAAGAATCAGATGTGACTGAGTGACTAACAGATACACACACACACACACACACACCCCTTATTATTTCCATTTTTGGGATGGGAAAAGTGAGGCCTAAGGAGGTTGAGAAGCTAGCCCAAGGTCATACAAGTAGTAAGTGACTGTCCAAGGGCTGGAACTTGGGTGTGTCTGAATGAATCCTCTTAACTACTTTAGACAATGGACTAGGAAAAAGTTCATTTATTTTTATAAATAAAGAACTTCCTCTTTATTTTAATTTTTTTAAAATTTATTTTTATTTATTTATTTGGCTGCACCAGATCTTTAGTTATGGCACACAGGATCTTCAATGTTCCTCGTGGCATGAGGAGTCTCTAGTTGCAGAATGGACTATCTGCCGCATATGGGATGTAGTTACCTCACCAGGGATCAAACCCAGGCCCCCTGTGTTGGGAGCACGGAGTCTTAGCCACTGAACTACCAGGGAAGTCCCTAAAGAACTTCCTCTTTAATTTTTTTTTTTGTATTTTATCATATGGACACACTGAATTTCGTTAGCCAGTTTCCTTTTGATGGACATCGTCTCTGGGCTTGTTTCCTGGCTTGGCCGTTACAGATCGTGCTTCGGGGAGTAAGCTTGCGTGTCCAGCATGCTGCCTAAGTGAAAGGACATGGGCAGCACGAATTCCTCGAAGGTGAATCTGTGGGTTGAAGGCCATGTGTGTTTGTGCTTTTGAGTGAGAGTGGAAGTTTCACCAATTCATACTCCCGGTAGCAATGAGAGAATGCCTGTCTCCACACGTCCGATGAAAACTTGTAATCAACCTGAGATGGTGTCTATGTGGAATTAATTTTCATTTATCTTATCTGAGTGTGGTTATACAGGTTTTTGCTTACTTAACGGATATTTGCATAGCCTGTTTCTATGAGCTTCCTGTTCATATTCATTGCTCGTTAAAAAAAAGAATTGGGTTGTCAGTCTTTTTCTTGTTTACAGGAGCTCTTAATATATTAAAGAAGTTAGTCCTCTATGATATGAGTTTTGAAGACTTTTCTCTAGTTTGTCATTTGTCTTTTGACTTTTTGGTGGGGGTTAGTTTTTGCCATGCATATTTTAAAAAAATTGTAGTTGAGTTTATCCACTTACTGTATGACTTTTAAATGTTGTATCATGCTTAATAAGATCTTCTCTATGCCAAAACTGTTTTAAAAGATTCTTTTGGAGGGGGGTGTGTAAAAAAAGATTCTTTTTTTTTTTTCTGGTACTTTTAATAATTTTAATATTTAAATGTTTGATCCATTTAAATTTATCATGTCGTGAGGTCTGGCTCTAACTTTTTGACTCTTGGTTGTTACCTGATGTCCTTTTTTGTAGTTTGTTGAATAATCCATTTTTCCCTCATTGATTTTAAAAAGTCGCCTTTAAAATCTACCAAAGTACTGTATATTCTTGGGTTTATACTGCCTGATGGAGACTGAGTAGTTCAAAAATTCTGAGGCCTAATCGCCTGGGTTTGTGTCTAGGCTGACTCCTAGTTAGTTATGTAACCAGCCTCCTGTAAGATAAGCTGTTGAGAAGATCAAAGTAGGTCATCCATGTGCATACTTAGAATAGCACCTGTATATAGCCAACATTCAAATTAAGCTATTTTAAAATAATTGTGGTAAGATACACATTGCATAACGTTTATCATCTGAGCCATTTTGAAGGGCACAGTTCAGTAGTGCAGACTAAGCTCTTTGTGGTTACTATTATTTCTGAACTTTCTAGTCTCCTCTGTAGTTTTGTCCATCCACTCATGTGCTAGTGCCACGCTGTTCTCATCACTGTAGCTTTATAATATGCTTTAGAGTCTTGTAGGGCTAATCTTCCTCTTAGTTCTCTGCCTTTTCAAAATTGTCCGGGCTATCTTTGCTTGTTTGCTTTTCAGTTTGAACTCTAGAATCAGCTTCCCTAGTTCCAAGAAAAAACAAACAAGCAAAAAGTCCTGTTGGTGTTTTTATTAGGACCAAGTAAAATTTAGAGCTAACTTAGAGAGCATTGACATATTTATAATGCTGAGTCTCCCTAGCTCAAAACCTGGTAGGCCTGGTGAGGTTTATTTATGAGAGGAACAGGCTGGGGGCAGAAGAGCTGGAGTCTGGGTTTCCCAGTTTCGCTAAGCATAGACGCGCCTGTTCCTCCACTCCGAGCTGCCTGCTTCATGGTGACACGAAGCTGGACCTGAGTGTGCTTGTGTGTGTCTGCTCACGGCAGTGGGGGTGAGGGGAAGAATGGCAGGAGGACTTTGGGGCTTTATAAAATGAGCACCGCAGTATAGCATGCATGCGGAAAAGTGTGCTCAGCGTAAGTCTAACAGCCCAGTGAATTTTCACAAATGGAGCATAGCCACATGACCACCAGCCAGCCGTATGGCCAGCCCCAGCAGGCCCTCCTGTGTCCCTTCTAGTCACTCTCTACCACACCTCCACTTTGTGACTTCTCAAATCTTTAGCTTTGCTTCCTCATATCTAAAGGGGTGGAGGAGTGGAAGCTGGGGCAGGTGGTGGGAGGGGTGGTGGTGGATGTGGCTTGGGATGAGGGTGGGGGAATAGGTATCAGGTGTGTGCTGCACCCCATCCACCCTCTGCTTCAACAAACACATAATAAAAGACCCTGAAGGGGGCCAGGCTCCTGATTAGACTGCCTTGTTCAGAAGCAAGATGACAGGACCCTTGCTGCTGTACTCCTGGGAAGGACGTGGGGCAACAATGAGCCAGGCTTTCAGTTCTGGCTACACCACACACTGGCTGTGTGACTTCTGGGCCCTGGTTGCCCTCATCTATAACAATGGGCAGGTTGACTAAATGATCTTTAATGGTCTTTACAGCCCTAGAAGAGTGACCCTCTGCTCAGCACCCGCTCTGTGGCTGTAGCCCCAGCCCAGCCCCTTTCTGGACCTGCAACCACATGCCCTTCTTCATGGCTTACTGAGTCTTGCCTTTACTCTTTTTTCAATCTGCTTCTTGGGGTTTGGTGGGGGAGGGAAGTTAGATTGTTTGCTCTCCTTTGATATCTTTTCCTCTAATTAGCTTATAATCTCTGAGAAGTGACCCAGGTCAGGCCTTCTGGGCCTGGGGCCAGCTGGTTATTTGTGATGCTGCCAGGGGAGAATTAAATGTTTTTCTCCTGAGGAGCTGGTCACACGCGCTGGTTTCTGAGTCAGCAGCCATCGTTACCTTCTTATGGTCCAGAGGAGCCTCCCAGGCCCTCTCTCCAATCAGTTGATGTAGGGTCCGTGGTGCAGATAGAGGGCAAGACCGTGCCAAGGTAAATACTGACTCTGCCAAATAGAAGACAAATACAAGCAGGTACAGAAGTACAAACACATTAGAGGGGGGAGGAGGGCAGGAGTCAGCAATCTGAGGAGGGGTCTGTGGGAAAGGGTTGGCTGGGGCCACATGGCCCTACGTGGCAGGGGAGGGCATTCTGGGGAGTTTTAGAAAGTGAGTGGGTGATCTGGTAAAAGCGTGAGATTAGGGGTCTGGGGGGACACTTTTAAACTATAAATCATCACAGGCATGCTGCTGCTTGGGCCCTGGCTTCCGGCGAGAGGGAAGCCAGGTGAGAGGGTGAGAGGGGCTACTAATGTGGCAGGGCTGTGTGGGGGCAGGCTCACTCCCCTCCCAGCCACCCCCCCAAGAACTCTCAACCCCAGGGCTGTCTTCCTGGAACCTCTGTGATGGTCAGAAACACCTGGGGAAGGCAGAGAGGAGGAGAAGAAATTGGGAGGGGGGAGATGCAGGGTAATGGGCAGCCCAGAGAAGGGGGGCAAGGCTGGAGCACAGGGAGGCACCTGGACCCCCAGGGAGTGGTGGGGGGAGGCTATGGTCGGACCCACCTGGAACCAACTGCAGACTCCCTCCCTCACTGGTTGTGTGCATTCGGGTCAGTTCCTCAACGTCTCTGAACTTCCACGGAAGTGGGGACCAGCCTCCTCCTCGGCAAGGTATGTTAGGAGGGTAGGGCTCTTAGGTAAAGCGCCTGGCAGCTTGGCACGTGCTAAGCGCTGTAGGTGATGCTGAGTGTTACAGTTCTTATTACTCGGGAAGTCAGGACATGGATTTCAGTCCTTAGCTGGTGGGGGATGCAGGGACGGGATAGAGCACATCAGAGACTTGTTCTAGGCCCCATGGGACCAGATCCTGCTTCTGTTTCTCTTTGGACATTAGGTCCCCATGTTTTTTTTTCCTCCTGGAGACTTCTCAGCAGGCACCTCTTTCCAGATCAGGGTCTTGCCTGCTAACAGGGTCCCCACGGTTCCTCTGTGACCCCTTCTGAGATCCTGTGTCCCTGCAGCCCCAGAGGCTGGAGGCCGTTCTGTGCTGCCAGCCGGCCGGCCGACAGCTGGGAGAACTGTCCCTGCTCAGAAAGCGGGGCGGTGGGATTAGCAGGCATGAGCTAAGTTGTGTTAGTGGCAGTGCACTGGCAGCTGCTCCATGGCTTACATAAATGGGGCCAGGAAGCCGAACTTGTTTTTGCTGGCAGGAGCAACAACAGGCTGCAAAGGAGTTGAGAAATATGTGTCTCCGTGTGCATGTTTTTCTCTGGTTATTGACATTTGCGAGTTTACTTGAAGAAGGGTAGAAGTAGAAAAACAACAAAGCTGTCTGGGTTTCTGGCATCCAACCTCACGTCCTGGATGGGGAAGAGCCCCACTTCCCAGGGCTGTACTGCGAAGTTCCCAGGCTTGACAGCTGTCGACCGTGGTGGGGGGCCCCAGGGAGTGGGACTGCATGAGCACTGGGCCAGGGGAGGTGTGGGTTTGGTTGTCAGAGGTTACTAGGACCTAAACTCTCTTCCCCTTAGGGAATGAGAGGTGAAGGAGGTTGAGGGAATTTTCCTCCCCGGGGCTCTTGAGGGATAAGGGAGGTGCATTTGTCTGACAGCATTGGGATGCTCTGGCCATCTTCCTTCTCCAAACGTCATCGACTCTTAGAGTCATAAATCCACAGATTAATTGTATTTTCAAGCTGGGCTATTGTCTGAGATAAACAGACACGGACATGCTTCCTGCCCTTTGTGAGCTAGTGATTCAGAGTGATAAGATGCTAGATGGCAGGAACAGGGAGGGCGGGACAGCAAGGAGCTCCAGATTGTGGTCTGAATCCTCATCTCACAGAGAAGGTGAGTAGGGCTCCACCAGGGGCTGTGACAGGCCCAAGGCTCATTGCAAGTCCAGGTGGCAAGACCAGGAATAGCACTTGGTCTTCTGATAACATAGGGCTGCTTCCCCTATGCCAGGCGGTACTGTTGGCTTCAGTCCTGGAGGCTGGGGTTGGAGGTGGTGGGCATGGAGCCTGCACATAGCTCTGTCTGCAGAGTCAGCTCTGATCCCCTTGGAGGACATCAGATACCTGCTCTCCCTAAGGTCTTACTTCTCAACACCTTTCCATGCTGTTCCCTCTGTATAGAATGCCATTCCCTGTCGCCAGTCAATCCTAAAGGAAATCAATGCTGAATATTCATTGGAAGGACTGATGCTGAAGCTCCAATACTTTGGAGTCAACTCATTAGACAAAGACCCTGATGCTGGGAAAGATTGACAGAGGATGAGATGGTTAGATAGCATCACTGACCAGTGGACATGAATTTGAGTGAACTCCAGGAGCTAGTGGAGGACAGAGGAGCCTGGCATGCTGCAGTCCATGGTGTGGCAAAGAGTCAGACATGACTTAGTGACTGAAGAACAACAATAAATTCCCCGTAGCTCCATTTATCAAACTCCCACTTGTGTCTCAAATCTCTTGTCCTTTGGTGCCTCCCTTTAAGAATGTTTTAGCCCCCGCTCTTGGCTCCCTCAATATGTTGGGGACATTTATCTTAGAGTGGTCTGCGTTATAGGCAGTTTTGAGTTCTCCATGGGGTTTTGTGGAGAAGAATGTCAGTGCAAAGTAAGTGTTCACTAACTGTCAGTTCTCTCTATGGGATTAGGATTTCTGGCCTTTCACTTGATGGGGCACAGAAAAAAAAAATTCTTGAATTCTTAAGGAGGGGACAGGCATTGGCTTGCAACCCTGGCTCAAATGTCTGAGCAGTTGCTCAAGGGCAGATGTTAAATTTCGTGCTGTGCTGAATGTCAGAGTGTGCAGGGCCAACCCCTCCCTCCCCACTCTCCCAACCCGGCCCTCACCGCCCAGAGTGAGGGCGTGAGGATGTCTGGGACACATCTGTGGGGAGCAGGAAGGGATGCTCTTGGGAGCTCCAATTTACCTGGGACTCCCTCCTCACTGTTTCCCGCTGTGTCTCTTCCTTTAGCTCTTCCCCCTCAGGGAGGGGCCCTGGCAGACTCCAGGGAGCAGGCAAACAGGCACGTGGGGAGGGATAGTGACCTTGTATCCACTAGGGTATGAGGCCAGCACGGCTGAGGGCTAAGCATGTAGCGTGCGGCAAGAGTGACAAAACACAGAGCCGCAAGGGTTGGAGGGCAGGGCTGCGAGGGTGGGGTGTGTACACTCTCTGGCCTGGATCGTGCTCTCAGAAGCTGCTTGTCCTGAAAAATCCACTCTCACCCCACCCCTGTTCCCTGCACTCTGCTCTACTTCCACCCTCTTTAGGTGTAAATTCTTGGACAGATCCAGGCTATGTAGCTTCTTTGTTTTAAATATATATATATATATATGTGTGTGTGTGTGTTCATTATAAGAATAATACAAACAACTTACAGAAAATTGAAAAAATGCAGAAAGATTAAAGAAAGAGGAAGAAATTGCCTCTCGTCCCATGCTTTGGGGGAGGTGAGTGAAAGAGCCAGGAGGGCATTCTGTGAATATCACCTCTTCCTTTTCAAAGAGATGCTCAGGAGGGGGTTTCCTGGTGGCCTAGTGGTTAGGATTCCGGGCTTTCACTGCCTTGGCCCGGGTTCAGTCCCTGGTTGAGGAACTGAGATCCTACAAGCCTTGAAGTGTGGCCAAAAAAAAGAGAGGGAGAGAGAGATGCCCAGGGGCTCCCACGCAGGCCTGCAAGTGTCACGGGCACTGACTCAGAGACTTGGGTCAGGAGGCAGAGGGGTGGGAGGGTGGGGACAGGCGGCACTGCCCACTCTGACAGTAGCAAGTATATTTTCTTGTGGTCTTTGCTCTCCGAGTATTTGATTGTGATGATCGAGCACAGAATGCTTTCAAAAGCATAGTTAACACAGTGCTGTTCACAGGTTCAAGAAGAAATATATATTTTTTGAAGAAGGGCAGGGACAGGCAATACTTGCCAATGGGTGTTTATAATTAATCATTCCCCATTAAAAAAGAATAGTGACTCAGTTTTAAAGATTCAGAAAACCATTACTCAAGTTCCTTGGCAGAGGAAGTGACCATTATGTCGCTCCACAAGCTCTGCTTTAGTAGAAGAGAAAAAAAAGTCTTTTTATTTGTGATTTCTCTGAGCTGCCCAGATACTCTGGCCATTGTTCGTGAATTCAGGAACAGAACAGCCCCTGCAATTGTTCAAGCTGGTCACTGACCGTGTTAAGAGCTTCCATCTGAACTGGGGGTAAGGGAAGTGACCAGAGAAACGTATTTCTTGGAACTGGCAAAGGCAGAAGCAGAAAAGAGAGCCCCTTCTGGTTCTAGGCTCCTGCTTTTCTTCCTCAGCATCTCCTGGTTGTGACAAGCTGGCACTTCGGTCTGTAGTATAGGGCCTGCCCACTGCACAACACGAGGAATACCACATGGACCCCCGTGTCCTGTGTGACGGGGGCTCTTGGAAGTTTTCACTGGAGAACCTGACCCTGTGGGGACCTCCTTGGCACCCTATATTGAACACTTATCGAGCATGTACTGAGTTCTTTGATGAGTGTTCATGAGTGGGGATGGAGACCTATATATAGTTAAAGACGGTGCCATGTGGAGAGCACCAGGGCAAGCTCATCCTGCCATGGCCCTTGACCCTTGCTTGGACTTCCGAGCACTTTTGAAAGTCTATTGTGTGTTGGTTCCTTGTGAATTTCAATTTCTGCTCATCAGCTGATGAGGGATGTTGTAAGCACTGCACAGCGGGGCCACCCACCAGAAGACTGTTCTGTTTCGACCGTGTCTCCATCTTTTTTTGTTTGTTTGTTTTTGGCTGCACCAAGAGGCTGGTGGGATCTTAGTTCCTGGACCAGGGATTGAACCTGTGCCCCGTGCAGTGGGAGTGCAAAGTCCTAACCACTGACCCACCGGGGAATTCCTGACAGTGTTTCCAGCGTTGTTCCTACGGTGTTGGCAATTTTTTCATGAACTTGACATCCATGTTAGGTTATGTCCTTTAGCTGCTTTATCAAGTAGAAAATGGAGAAGTGAGAGTATTGATATAGTGATTCCAAGTGTTGATGGGTCTTTTAAAGCTCATTCAGGCACAGATGGAATTCAGTATGTGGACTGGACGTGGCTGGCCATAACCTCCATCAGGTGCACACCAGATTCAAGTGGTTTGGACCGTGTGTCAGTCATGAAGGAGAAGGACATGTGTGACATATACACACACACTGGGACTGGCAGTTTCACTCAGGGGAATTCTTGGGCAAATGCGCCAAGAGCCACATTGGAGAAATTTGATAGCACACTCTTTAGTACAGCAGAACCCTGGAAATGACCTAAAACCTCCCTCGGCAGGAGAATGAGATCGTTGTCCAATGGAATATTACACAGCAGTGAAAACAAATAACGGTAGCTGCACAAATCATGGAAACGTAAGGAATGACAGAAGCATGTCACAGAAGACTATCTACAATCTATATACATTTCAAATATCACACAAAGTTGAGAACAATTTAGGGGTCCATGAATAGCGAATCTGAACCTATTTTTTAAAGAGAGGGAGTGGACTTCCCTGGTGGTGCGAAGTGGATAAGAACCCAGCTGCCAGTGCAGGGGATGGGGGTTTGATCATTGGTCTGGGAAGATTCCACCTGCTGAGGAGCAGCTAAGCCCGCGTGCCACCACTAAGCCTGCGCTCCAGAGCCTGTGCTTTGCGACAAGAGAAGCCACTGCGATGAGAAGCCGGTGCACCGAAGTGAAGAGTAGCCCCCACTCACTGAAACCAGAGAAAGCGCTCACAAAGCAACGAAGACCCAGTGTAGCCAAAAATAAATAAAAACACATTTTAAAAAGTAAAAGTGAGAGAACGATATGCCCCAAATGTAACACTGGATGAGCAGGGAGACTGGGGGATTCAGAAGCACAGAAGGAACTTCAGAGCCAATGACTGCTAGTGGTTTGGTTGGCAGGAGCTCAGGGGTGTTTCATGCTTCGTAACTTTCTTGTACATTACACATATAAATTTGCATGTGTTCAATATCATAGACCACATTTAAAAATGATATTTGAAATGCTAAAAATATACTACTAAAGATTATGTGTGAAAGGAGGACTTAGGGCTTCTTATACCTTTTTTAAGCCCTGTGGGCATGGAGGTACCCTCAGTCACTGGACTTGGTCTTCTAGGGACTGGGATGGTCAGGGGAGCCCTGGATTCTCTGTCCCAGTTCTCCAGGAGTGAATTCATCATCTTACGTGTCTTATCCTTGAGGGCAGGGTCTCTCTGCTGCCCAACTGCATCCCTTTCACTGGTGCCTGGCTCTGGGGGCCTCTTTAAATGTTCGTTGGATGTTGGTCGTTCGCTCCGTAGTGGGGGAAGGTGAGGCAGAGGGTGTAAGGAACCTGCCCACACTTGCTCGGCTGCATGCTGAGATGCAACCATTTTTCTCACCCAAAGTCCAAGGCCCTGGTGGTGAAGAGAAAGAAACCGTAGATGATAGGCTGCTATCCTGTCCTTAGATGTGTCCCTTATCTGCCAGTCTTGGGGCAGAGGGTGCCACGGTCGGGATCTCGGGCTCCAAGTGATAAGGTGAGAAGGAAGCTTGAAGGGTGTCTGTGTAGCCAGAGAGAAGCCGTTGCTATCCCCTCCACCTGTCCCCCCACATTTGTTTATTCATTTGACTGTGCCAGGCCTTAGCTGTGGCACACAGGATCTTCAGTTGTGGCTTGCAAACTCTTGTAGGATCTAGTACCTTGACCAGGGATTAAGCTCGGTTTCCCTCCAGTGGGTGTGCAGTCTTAGCCACGAGACCACCAGGGAAATCCCCAGTCACTGTCCCCTTTGTGGCCGTGTCCCTAGCTGCTGGGCTGTGCCCGGGGTCTGTCTAGACAGCCAGCCCAGCTGGCTTTGGGAGTGTCGTCCTCTCGGAAGTCAGTTATCCTTAGTCCCTCCTCTCTGACAGCTGCCTTGGCGGGAGGAAGGAGAGAGATTAAGAGTGCCTCCTAAGCAAGAAAGCTTTGCAGGCTGGGGGGACACTGTTGCTGGGCCTTTTTGAAATCTTTGACCAGAAATTGCTGCTGTTTGCTAATACATGACCACACGTTTGGTTAGAAGGACCAAGTGTGCTTAACATGAAAACTTGCCGTTTTCCCTGGCTTCAGTTTCCTTAGCTGGTTAGACTATTTTAAATCTTAGATGCTGTGAATCTATTTAACCTATGAAAGTGTTAGTCGCTCAGTCGTGTCTGACTCTTTGTGATCCCATGGACTGTAACCCACCAGGCTCCTCTGTGCATGGGATTCCCCAGGCAAGAATACTGGAGTGGGTTGCCATTCCCTTGAGTTACCAGGGGATCTTCCCAACCCAGGGATCCAACCAGGGTCTCCTGCATTGCAAGTGGATTCTTGACTGTCTAAGCCACAGAGAAACCCCTTAACCTATACTTAAAAAAAAAAGTTTGGTTGTTCCTTTAATCTTTAATATCCTTGTCTTGAATAGCACTCATGATATTTTTCAAGGGAGTGCATTTCTTTTCTTTTACTTTCCAATGTTGTCTCTAGAATAAACATAGCATTGCCCTAAATGGTCTGATAGATAGGTGGAGGTGGACGTGGAGGGAGCGCTGAACAGAGCTGGAAGACCTGGTTTGCATCTCAGCTGTGTCGCTGTTATTGGTGATCTTGGACTAGTCTCCTGATTCCTTGGTGCCTTGGTTACTGTCTGTAAAATGGGCCACTTACCACGGAGACCCCGGGATTCTGAGACTTCATGCATCCCACTGGGTTCTGGCCTGCATTCTTAAGTTCGTTTCTACACGCATCAAGTGCTCAGTGGGCCACTGCTGGGTTCCAGGCAGCGATCTAGGCACTAAAATACAGCAGAGAACAAAACAGAGTACCTACTCTTGTGGCACTTGGTCCTGAAGTGAAGATGGATATAAAATTGGTAATTAAAATGCAGCGTGTGAGAGGTCATGTGGTGAGGGAGGTAGAATGGGGGCCTAACGCAGCTGAGGGAAGGCCTGTGGGGTAGCGACATATAGGCTGAGATGGGCAACAGGAGGAGGTGGCATGGGGGTCAGGGTGGGAGGCTGGTGAGTGTGAGCAGAGCTCGGGAGCCTGTGGGGAGGGGCTCCATCCCTTCTAAGGCTGAGTGGGCTGGGTGAGGGTTCAGAGGCCAGCAGGGGGCAGGGGGTGGAAAGCCCTGTGGGCCGGCCCCTAAACTTGGACTTCCTGCTGTGGACGATGGCAGGCCCTTGAAGGGGCTGCCAATCAAAGGAGCGGGGTGACCAGATAGCCTCTTTGGAAGGCTCAGGGGAGCAACTGGGTGGAGATGGCCAAGGTGGGGGCTGGGAGGCCGTTCCTATAACCCAGGAAGGGGTGATGGTGGCCTGGGCCAGATGTTTAGCACGGGAACCTTCTGTGGCTCCCCAAATTGGAAATGAGGCCCCTTGCTCGGGTTCCTGTGGCCTCACCCAGTGTCTTCTCCCCTGGCAGAGGTGGCGAGCAATGTGCTGACCAGCGTGTCAGGGGCCAATGTCACCCTGACCTGCCCAGGTGGGGGACCAGAGGACAATGCCACAGTTCACTGGGTGCTCAGGGATCAGATGACAGGCTCGCACCACGGCAGACCGGCTGGCGTGGGAAGGCGGCTGCTTTTGCAGTCCGTGCAGCTCAGCGACTCCGGAAACTATTCATGCTACCGGGAAGACCACCCAGCTGGGAGCGTGCGTTTGGTGGTGGATGGTGAGTGGTGTCCTCAGGGCTCCCAGCACGGCTCTGCGTGTTCCAGGGAGAGATTCCCCACTTGACCCTTTAAATTCCTGTCATTTCCTTGGCCCAAGCATTTCGGGGAAAGGCCCAGTGACGCCTGCCAGTGAGGCTGGCCGAGCTTCCAGCGGGGTGGGGGTGGCTGGCTGAAGGAGATGCCGTCTCTCCGGTCTTGCTGGGTACTTAGGGACTGAGGGTCCGGGGACAAGGGGCCTGGGTTTGAATCCTCCTCCTTCACGGCTTAACTTCTCTGCTCCTCAGTTCCTTTGTTGGTAAAATAAGGTTCATTTTATTAACCTAGTTCAGGTTTATTTTTAAATGAGTGTGTGTGCGTGCACACATGTGGTGTTAAAAACTCTGGCACATAGTAAGCTCTCGAATGAACTATTCTCATCGTTAGAATTAGCAGGTTCCTAGCTCGCGCGTATCTCATAAGACACCTGGAGTCAGACACCCACTGTGCCAGGCCCTGTGCTGAGGGACTTTCTTGGTGTCTTGTATCGTCCTCCCAATGTCCCAGTGAGAGAAAGCAGTGTTATTATGATCATTTTTCAATCATTTAATTTTATGGTAGAAAACTGAAGGGAGATTGGGACTTGCCCACACAACCAGTGTAACTCCAAAGCCCCAACTTTTTTTTCTGTCAACTGTGCTCCCCTTTAGGCAAGTTAGCCTCCCAGGTGTCTCCCCTCACTTGCCCACCTCCCAGCCTGACACGAGGACTTTGGTGTCCTTTAATTTCCCAGCCCAGTAAGATCTGTTCATGGCTGTTGGCTGTCGTGAAGGCTGGCACCAGGGCAGGGTGGGGTGGCAGGGCTGAGCTGAGCGCTCCCTCAGAAGGGAGGTGAGCCCAGAAAGGAGGTGAAGTGTGCTGCCTCCTCAGCCTCTATTCTCTCCTTCCAGTTCCCCCGGAGAAGCCCCAGATCTCCTGCATTCAGAAGAGCCCCCTCAGTAGAGTGAATTGTGAGTGGAGTCCTCCGAGCCCTCCATCCCTGACCACCAAGGCCGTGTTACTGGTGAAAAAGTTGTAAGTATCTTGGCTGGGCAGTGTGTCTGTCTCCTCCATCCTTCCTGAAGCTCCAGGAGTGATGGGGAGTGGGGGACCTCTCAGAGGAACCCGGTGGGATTGGCTGACCAGTGATTCCAAAATGTTACTGGAAAGTAATACTTTGGCCACCTGATGGGAAGAGCTGACTCAATGGAAAAGACCCTGGTGCTGGGAAAGATTGAAGGTGAGAACAGAAGGGGACGACAGAGGATGAGATGGTTGGATGGCATCACCGACTCAATGGACATGAGTTTCAGCAAACTCCAGGAGATTTAAAGGACAGGGAACGCTGGTGTGCTGCAGTCCATGGGGTCGCAAAGAGTCGGACACGACTGAGCGATTGAACAACAAGTACTTTAAACTGAGGGGAAGGGAATGAGGGAGACTTTACCAGGAGAGCACGCCCTGTGCTGGTCACGGTGCTACACTCTTTGTTCTGTCCACACAACAGCCAGGGTGGAGGGTGGGAGTTATTTTCCTCCTTAACAGATGGAGAAGCTGTGAACCACAGAGGCTAATTAGTTTGTTTAAGGTCATCTAGCTAGTAAGTACGGAGAAGGCAATGGCACCCCACTCCAGTACTCTTGCCTGGAAAATCCCACAGACGGAGGAGCCTGGTAGGCTGCAGTCCATGGGGTTGCTAAGAGTCGGACACGACTGAGCGACTTCCCTTTCACTTTTCACTTCATGCATTGGAGAAGGAAATGGCAGCCCACTCCAGTGTTCTTGCCTGGAGAATCCCAGGGACGGGGGAGCCTGGTGGGCTGCTGTCTATGGGGTCACACAGGGTCGGACACAACTGAAGCGACTTAGCAGCAGCAGCAGCTAGTAAGTAAGTGCTGCCAGGAATCAAACCCTAGTCTATCTCCTTTCATTCAAAATACAAAGGTTTTGGGTGTTGCTCTTAAGAAGAGACAGATGTCCTTGGGTGGGGAAGGGCAGCTCCTGCTCAGTCCTGACTGTGAGCTTATCAATTTCCCCATCATAATGGCGGGTGAGCGGAAGTGGTGACCGAGTCGGGAGAGGGAGCTGGGGCCGTGGAGCAGGAAGTCACACTTGGTCCGTGGTCCCTGTGGCACCAGAAGATGGCCCTGTCACGTGCGGTTCCGTGCTTGGTCCTTTGTCTTGTCGTAGTGCAAGAGTTAAAACGACAGACTGGAAGGCTCACTCAGGCAGGATTTATTAAACAAGGGGCATCACAAAATGCACTCCCAAGATGTGAGAGCGGGCTGACCCCATAGGAGTGGAGCTGCCCTATTGTAAGTTTTTCTTTTATGTCCTTGTTCCCTCCCCAAAGCAGTCTTCCGTGTCTGATTTGTTTTGCCCGTGTCAAACAGGGCTTGTATCCGAGACCAACTAGGGAAGGGGGCGTGTTGGGCATGTTTTCCTGCTGAAGCTCCTGGCTGTAGGTATTCCCTTTGTTCTGTTTTTTCATGGGCTTTTAAACTTCTCTGTCTGCCTTTTAACTGCTGCTTTTTAACTGCCACTTTGGACACTCTACCTAACAGCACGTTGACAGATGAATGGATACAGAGACTGTGGTACTCATTTACCATGGAATATTACTCAGCTCTAACAGCACAAAGCGGGACGAGTTCAGGCATGGATGTGGAGCAGGTGGATGATCACACCTCTGCAGTTTTCTCTGTTTCCATCTCAGAGCCAAGGTCCCATTGAGTGCTCACTCCATCATGTCT
This sequence comes from Bubalus bubalis, assembly GCF_019923935.1. Lineage (NCBI taxonomy): Eukaryota > Metazoa > Chordata > Mammalia > Artiodactyla > Bovidae > Bubalus > Bubalus bubalis. The sequence continues at coordinate 16,206,759 of NC_059162.1, read as the reverse complement.
GACTCTGTGCAGCCCATTGGACGGTAGCCCACCAGGTTCCTCTGTGCATGGGATTCTCCAGGCAAGAATACTGGAGGGGGTTGCCATGCCCTCCTCCAAAGGATCTTCCTCACCCAGGGATCGAACCCACATTTCCAGCATCAGCAGGCAGATTCTTTACCACTGTGACACCTGGAACGTCCAAAGGTCCCCTTAGTCTAGATGTTTATCACTGAGTTTGAGCTGGCAATCATCAGAGTATCAAAAAATTCAAGCAGTGATGTCGTCAGGGTGTTTTGGTCTGCACCTGTGCCTGTCTCCAGAGAGGCACCTGGTGGTGACATGTGTATAGATTGCCCGTCTGCACATGACGCAGCTGCCATTAGGACTGACGGCTCACGCTCCAAGTCGGGGAGGGTCAGAAGTCTCCACAACCTGAAGCTGAGTTAGGATATAAATTGTCTGGGACCTGGAAGGCATTTCTGCTTAGATGAGATGTTCCGTACGGCTGCCCAGGCCAGCCCAGGGAAAGCTTATTCAATTGACACTTGGACTAGAAGACTTGGTGTGTTGACAGAGTGCGAGAGGACAGGGCATTTTCGTCCACAGCCCCCTCCTGACAGCAGCCTCAGGCACATCTACTTGCCACTCCTGGGCTGTCTTCACTGGTGTGAGGAAGGGGGAATGGGGAGCCCTTGCGAGAGCCTCAGGTCCCCCCAGAACCCACTCAGGCCCATCCTGGGACTGCGAGGGTGAAACGCAAAGAGGTTTTGTGTGTTCTGCTCTTTTTGCTCACGTGTGTGCCTGCGGTCACACCCTCGCCCCACTGCACTTGCTTGCTCACTCTCTCTGTAAGTGTTTGTCAAGTTCAGCATCTGCCGTGGGTTGGGTGCTCTCCCAGGCTGAAGGAGAGACAAGAGGCAGACAAGTCTGGGCCCCTGGACTTCCCTGGCATCCCAGTGGTTAAGAATCCACGGTTCCAATGCAGGGGGTGCAGGTCAGATCCCTGGTTGGGGAACTGAGATCCCACATGCTGTGCTGCGCAACGCCGCCCCCACCCCCCCCAAAAAAAAGACTGGCCCTTGCTCTTAGGGCTTCCCTGGTGGCTCAGACAATAAAGAAAACGCCTGCAGTGCAGGAGACCTGGGTTCAATCCCTGGGTTGGGAAGATCCCCTGGAGAAGGGAGTGGCAACCCTTTGCAGTATTCTTGCTTGGAGAATTCCATGAACAGAGGAGTCTGGAGGGCTATAGTCCATGGGGTAGCAGAGTCAGACATGACTGAGCGATTAACACACGTTGCTCTTAGGGCCCACAGATTGTAGCAGACACACCACAGTCCTGTGGGATGGATGCCTGGGTGATGGTGGAGGGAGGGGAGGGAGGCCCTAACTCAGACTGGGAAGGTCGGGGCAGGCTTCCAAGAAGAAGAGTTTGTCCTGGGCTGGGGTTCAGACTCAAATCAGAGGTTGATGGTTGATTTGTCCTATGGCAGTGAGGTGGTTGGCTGCCCTGGCCTCACAGGCCTATACATGTCATACGTGGGTGAAGTCTCAGGCTTCCAGACTAGGTGGGAAAGTGTCTGACTCAACTCCAGTATCTCTATCACCCAGAAATCCTTTCTGGGCTTACCTGCCAGAAACACTCCCCTCTCCTTGCAAACCCCTCCAGCACTTCGAGCTTCTAGAATGGCATTCCACTGGCTGTCCTAGACCTCTGAGGGCAGGTCTTTTTTGTTAGTATCTTGGGGCCAGGGTGGGGCCTCTTGGTTCGTTTCTGCATCCCCCGCAGAGGCCAGGGCACAGGGCCTGGCAGAGAGCCTGAATGCATGGCCTCCATGATGCCACAGTGATTGAGTTCGCCCTCTAGTTCAGCCCCTTTGACAGCGGTGCCAGGGGCTAAGCTAGATGTCTTACACTCATTTTTCAACTAATCCTAAGAAAGCCCTGTGAGGCGGGTACTATTAACATTACCATTTTCGAGTGAGGAAGCAGAGGCTTGGAGAGGTTGGAGAATTTACTCAAGACCCCAAGTGCTGGTCAGTGTGTGGAGCGGAGATGAATGCCCCCGGGGTGAGACCCCAGAGCCTCAGCGTCTCACCACGCCCCCTGCTCACCCCAGTCCTGGGTAAGTGGCGCGGCTGATAGCGAGCCCCGCCCTTGTTTTGTCTCCACAGTCCGAAGCAAGTCTTCCAGGAGCCGTGCCAGTATTCCCCCGAGTCCCAGCGCTTCTCCTGCCAGTTGGCTGTCCCTGAGGGAGATAGCTCTTTCTACGTATTGTCCCTGTGTGTCGCCAACAGTGCCGGGAACAAGTCCAGCAACCCCTTAGGATTTGACGGCTACAAACTCCGTAAGTGAGCTCTTCAGGCCTCCCTCTGCCCTTTAGCTGTTTTTTTTTTGTTTTTTTTTTTTTTAATTTAATGTTCCTCATGTGCCTTTTGGACTGGCCTGGTGAAGGGTTTGGTGAGCTGGTGCCTTTTGTGCTCTACTTGCCAGGGGTCTGAGTGTAGCAGGGATGTGTGTGTGGCAGTGGTCGGGGGTTGGAGGCGGGGTCTTGCCTGCTGGGGCTTGCGGTCTTCCCGGGTCTCTCCTTTGCACCGTGCTTGCTGCCACATAGGAGCCCTTTTCCCACAGTGCAGCCCGACCCACCCGTCAACATCACGGTCAGCGCCGTGGACAGAAACCCCCGCTGGCTCAGTGTCACCTGGCAGGACCCCCCCTCCTGGAACTCATATTACTACAGGCTACAGTTTGAGCTCCGATACCGGACCGAACGGTCAGAGACATTCACAACACTGATGGTAAATTTTTCTTTTACTCTTGGACAGTAAAGAGTCCTTAGATACTCAGGGGATGGTAGAATGGGTTCAGTTCAGTTCAGACACTCAGTCGTGTCCAACTCTTTGCGACCCCATGAATCGCAGCACGCCAGGCCTCCCTGTCCATCACCAACTCCCGGAGTTCACTCAAACTCATGTCCATTGAGTCGGTGATGCCATCAAGCCATCTCAACCTCTGTCGTCCCCTTCTCCTCCTGCCCCCAATCCCTCCCAGCATCAGAGTCTTTTCCAATGAGTCAACTCTTCGCATGAGGTGGCCAGAGTATTGGAGTTTCAGCTTCAGCATTAGTCCTTCCAATGAACACCTAGGACTGATCTCCTTTAGAATGGACTGGTTAGATCTCCTTGCAGTCCAAGGGACTCTCAAGAGTCTTCTCCAACACCACAGTTTGAAAGCATCAATTCTTCGGTGCTCACCTTTCTTCACAGTCCAACTCTCACATCCATACATGACCACTGGAAAAATCATAGCCTTGACTAGACGGACCTTTCTTGGCAAAGTAATATCTCTGCTTTTCAATGTACTATCTAGGTTGGTCATAACTTTCCTTCCAAGGAGTAAGCATCTTTTAATTTCATGGCTGCAGTCACCATCTGCAGTGATTTTGGAGCCCCAAAAAATAAAGTCTGCCACTGTTTCCACTGTTTTACCATCTATTTCCCATGAAGTGATGGGACCAGATGCCATGATCTTAGTTTTCTGAATGTTGAGCTTTAAGTCAACTTTTTCACTCTCCTCTTTCACTTTCATCAAGAGGCTTTTGAGTTCCTCTTCACTTTCTGCCATAAGGGTGGTGTCATCTGCATATCTGAGGTTATTGATATTTCTCCCGGCAATCTTGATTCCAGCTTGTGCTTCTTCCAGCCCAGCGTTTCTCATGATGTACTCTGCATATAAGTTAAATAAGCAGGGTGACAATATACAGCCTTGACGTACTCCTTTTCCTATTTGGAACCAGTCTGTTGTTCCATGTCCAGTTCTAACTGTTGCTTCCTGACCTGCATATAGGTTTCTCAAGAGCCAGGTCAGTTGGTCTGTTATTCCCATCTCTTTCAGAATTTTCCACAGTTGATTGTGATCCACACAGTCAAAGGCTTTGGCATAGTCAATAAAGCAGAAATAGATGTTTTTCTGGAACTCTCTTGCTTTTTCCATGATCCAGCGGATGTTGGCAATTTGATCTCTGGTTCCTCTGCCTTTTCTAAAACCAGCTTGGACATCTGGAAGTTCACGGTTCACATATTGCTGAAGTCTGGCTTGGAGAATTTTGAGCATTACTTTACTAGCATGTGAGATGAGTGCAATTGTGCGGTAGTTTGAGCATTCTTTGGCATTGGCTTTCTTTGGGATTGGAATGAAAACTGACCTTTTCTAGTCCTGTGGCCACTGCTGAGTTTTCCAAATTTGCTGGCATATTGAGTGCAGCACTTTCACAGCAATGGGTACTAGAAAGAAAAAAAATGAGTTTTGGGTCCTGGTCAGCCGCTCACTACCTGCATGGCCTTTCCAAAGTCCCTGGACCTTTCTGAGCCTTGGCTGCCTCACTTATAAAGTGGGAATAATAATGCCAGGCCAATTTCCTCCTTACGGGCCCATTTGTGAGGGTGAGAGTGTGACCTGGGGGGAGAAATGGGCTGCCTGCAAGTCAAGGGTGTGTTGGCAGGTTTCTGTGGTGCCTGGGGTAGGAGAAGTGACTTAGCTTATGCTCCTGCTGGCCCTGAGGGCAGCTTCACCTGTTGTGAGCCTCCTGCCCAGCTGAGTGGCCCACTGGACCTGAAAAAGGGAGCACCTGAAGGACGGGGGTGTCTAAGGACTCCAAGGGTCCTGTGGAGCTAACAGGTGCCACTCAGGCTCCACCCCAGAGTCCATTGTGCCTCTCACCCACAGCTGAAGGATCCCCAGTATCACTGCATCATCAATGATGCCTGGAGTGGCATGAGGCATGTGGTGCAGCTTCGGGCCCAGGAGGAATTTGGGAATGGCTTGTGGAGCGAGTGGAGCCCCGAGGTCACCGGCACCCCTTGGACAGGTATGTGATAACTGAGCATTTCATCTTTGTTATTATATCAATTATCTGCTGCTGTGTAACAAGTCTTCCCAAGTGATGCTAGTGGTAAAGAGCCTGCCTGCCAGTGCAGGAGATGTAAGAGACACAAGTTCGATCCCTGGGTTAGAAAGATCCCCTGGAACAGAGCATGGCACCCACTCCAGTATTCTTGCCTGGAGAATCCCATGGAGAGAGGACAGGCCATGGGGTTGCAAAAGATTTGGACATGACTTAGCAACTAAACACCACCACCAACCATTTATCTGCTCAAGATTTTGAAAAATGGTCGGCTGGGCAGCTCTTGTGCCGGTCTGGCCTGAATTAGAAAGTAGCTGCACCAGACCTGCCCTGTCCTGGATGGCCTCAGTTCACCATGTCTGATGGTCGACGCTGGCTGGTGGAGGGGGCCCTCGGGTCTCCCTGAGGTCTGTCATCTTCCAGCAGACCAGCCTAGACTCAAGAGGGAAGATCTGCTCCACAACTTGATAGGAAGAACTTGTAGCTATATTTAACCTACCACAGTTACTAATGCTTTTTACTTGAAAAAAATTAAAGGTAATAATGATCAGTAATTGTGAATAATTACTGTGATTAGTGAAAAATTCCAGGAAAATACAAAGAATAGTTCTTCCCGGTATTCTGACCACCTAGAGAAAACCAGTGAGAACATTTTACTACACTTCTTTCCTCTTCTAGGTATATTTATATGTGTTTATGTATTTATATATCAAATTTCGTGAGTATTCCCATGTAATTAAATATTTTTGGAAAATGTATTGTTTAGCAACTGCATGACTAATGTGTTTTTTTTTTAACCCATGGGAATTATTTTTTTAACTTTTAAAACTTTTATCAAATTAATACATGCTCACGGCAAAGAAGCAGAGAAGGGCTTATAATAATAACCAGTGTCTCTTGTCCCACCCCTTCCCATTTTCAGCCCTGCTCGCTAGATGAAGCTGTTTTTAGTTCTTCTGTCTCCTCCTCTCTGAACAACAAACTAACATGGCTGGGTGTTTTTTCCCCAAGAAAATAATATGAGACGTTATCTTTTCACTCCTTTCTATGAAATATTAGGATTTAATTGACCGACATCCAGTGCAGGAATCTCCCTGATTACAAACTAAAGAGTGTGGTAGCCCAGCCTCTGCTTAAATGCTTCCAGAGATGGAGAGCTTACTACTGTAGGCTTGTAGCAGCCCATTCCATTGTTCCCAGTGTTCTTATTGTAGAATAGTTTCCAGGTTTGCTTCTGTGTCAGATCTGTTTAGCCCTGCAGCATAACTGGACCAAATTAGTTGTTCTTAAATACTAGACAATTAAAAAATAATAGGGACTTCCCTGGCAGTCCAGTGGTTAAGACACCACACTTTGAGTACAGGAGACTCAGATTTGATCCCTGGTCAGGAAACTAAGATCCCACTTGCCCCATGCCATAGCAAAGAAGACAAAAAAAATTTATTGAGTATGTATGGATGAAAAAGAAAGGACAGAAATGATATAAGTTGTCCAGACCCAGCCCCACCTCTGCCACTTTCTTCTGTCTCTGGCTTCTGGGAGACTTAGACATACGCTGGCATTCTTCCCCCAGAATGGATGCTCTGATGAGACGGCCTTTCCTCTACCCTGGCTTTGCAGCATGTAGTCCTCTTCCTTCCCGTCCTGCTGCCTGGGAGAGCCGGCGGAGTGGGCGGTGTCAAGTGCAGGCTCACGCAGTGTCAGGCGCTGCCGTCCGACCCCTCTTATGTCCATCGAGAGCAGGAGGCAGCTTTCTATTGGACCCTATCCTCAGAAGTTTATTTCCTGGACAAGAGTTTTTGTCTTATAAACAAAAGTTTATAAGACTTGGACAAGAAGGGAAGCCTAACTACTCTATCCTCCTTAGAAAGGTCATTTAAATAAATCAGAACATCCTTCAGGCTAGATTGTGTTGACCTGTCCATAGCTGTCTTTGGTTTGTATATACTTTGAGCCAAAACATGCTGAATACCAAACATTAACATGGCCTTAGGAGCCTTTGCGAAGGGAGTGAATCATTTATAACACTGTGTGGTGGAAATGTTCTGGATACAGGCTGACTCCTGTTTACCTTTATCCCAAGCACTTAATTTGGATGGTCACAAATAGCTTTAGAAAATCTTGTTTTGTTATAAAATTCTTGCTTTTCTTTTTTTCTAAAGTTGTGGTAAAACACAAATAACTTACAACTTAAAGCGTGTGGTTCAGTGGCCTTAAACCCTTTCGCATCGTTGTGCCACTTTGACCACCATCCAGCTCCAGAACTTTTTCCATCTTGCAGAACTGAAACTCTATACTAGTTAAATAGTAGCTTCCCATTCATCCCTACCTCCAGTGCCTGGCAACCACTGCTTTACTTTCGTCTCTATGAGTGTGACTGCTCTAAGTACTTCATGTAAGTGGAATCATACTGTATTTGTCTTTTTGTGTCTAGCTTGTATTACTTAGTATAACTTCCTCAAGATTCATCCATGTTGTAACCTGTGTCAGAATTTCCTTCCCTTTTAAGGCTGAATAATATTCCATTGTATGTATATACCATAATTTGTTTATCTGTTCATCTGTGGATGGACGTGGCTTGCTTCTACTTTTTGACTGTCCTGAATAATGCTGCTATGAACATGGCTGTACAAATATGTTTTGATCTCTGCTTTCAGTTCTTTGGAATATATACCCAGATGCACAGTTGCTACACCATATGCTAATTCTATTTGTAATTTTTTGAAGGACTGCCATAGTATTTCCCACGGTGGCCGCACCTTTGCATGTTCCTGCATTCCTATCAGCAATGTGCAGGGTTTTCCTTTTTTCATATCCTTGTCAGCACTTAGTATTTTCTTCCTTTCTTCTTCCCTTCTGTCTCTTTTCTTCTTTCTTTCTTAATACCTCTCCTTATGGGTGTGGTATTGTGGACTTATTTCTTAATTGGAGGATAATTGCTTTACAATGTTGTGTTAGCTTTTGCTGCCCAACAACACGAATCAGCTATAAGCATATATATATTCCCTCCCTCTTGAGCCTCCTTCCCACCCCCAGCCCTATCTCACCCCTTCGGGTCCTCACAGAGCACTGAGCTGAGTCCCTTTGCTTCACAGCTGCTTCCCACCAGCTATCTATTTGGCAATGGCAGTCTCTATACTTCAACGCTACTCTCTCTGTTTGTCCCTCCCTCTCCTTCTCCCACTGAGTCCACAACGGTATTGTGGTTTAGATTTGCATTTCTGTAATAAGTAGTGGTGTTGAAGATCTTTTCATGTGTTTACAGGCTATTTGTATGTCTTTTTTGGAGAACTATCTATTCAAGTAGAAAATTCTTTCTCATGTGAACCCAACTCCGGTCTCACTGGCCCTTGGTCTCCAGGGTAACCCCTGATAAGTCTGCCAGTCTGCTCTCTCCGAATACTTCTGGAATTCCCAGGGGACTTGAATCTGCTTGTGCTGTTCCCAGGCTGTGGAATGGGATGGCTTGTGGATTCCTTACCTGTCTGGTGACCTTCCCTCAAAGCTGGTCTCATCTGTGGATGTTCCTCTTTAAATTGTTGTATTCTCCTGCCAGTGGAGGACGGTATGGTAGGCACCTGTTCAACCTCAGGTCCTGTGTTTCTGTGACTTGCTACAGTGATCGCGTAAGCTCAGGCAGAACTCTTTTGACCACTTCTCGAATAAGCAGCTGAAGGGTTTGAGCTCCTATTCTGTACCTGTGTGGGTTTTGAGGGGAGGGTCTTCAAAACCCCAGTGGTGAGTATAGCCAAGGGAGAAACCAGCTGCTTCCCTCTCCACTGAGGGCAGAGCAAGAGGAACCTGGATTATTCCCATGCAAGAGGGATTAGGTTGGAAATTGGGGAGTGCTTCTGGAAAATGAGAGGGAGGTTATGTATGTTTTACTGAGGTTACATAAGTTTTAGAGTTATTTGACTGTTTGGGACATGTCACTGCACTAGATACTACATTGATGGGCTTTCTAGCCCCAAAGACCTGCCTCCATCCCTAAAGCCCAGACAGGTAGGATGCGTGTGGAGGTCCTGACACAGAGGCTGAGAGAAGTACATTGGACCTGGAAATCAGGTTGTATGACCTTGGTAACGTTAGTTTACCTCTCAGAGCCTCAGTCTTGTCATCTGTAAAATGGAGTTGATGTGACCTATCTTGTCCCCTTTGGAGAGTTTTTATGAATTTAGAGAAAAAAAAATTTCTTAGTGATAATAACTAGTACTGCAAGTGTAGGAGGATTAGTACTTTGAGTGCTGTGTTGATTGGTTCTTGGTCCGGGAGGATCCACAACTGTTGAGCCCAGGGGTCTTGGGATAAAGAGAGCGGGGCTGTGGACATCCTAGAGCTGATGCCCTGGATACAGTCCTGGACTCGTTGAATCGGAATGTAGAGGGGAATGTGAAATGGGGAATGTGCGGGGGTGGGGTGGGGGCGGGGCTGGCGTGGCATCCCACTGTAATTGATAAGGCTGTGGAGCAGACAACACTCCGGCAGTTTAGAAAGAGCAAGAAGGGCTTCGTGGAGGAGGTGGCATTTGCGTTATGTCTTGGAGGGTGTTGGAGGGGTTTCCCAAGTATAGAATGGGGGATTATAGGCCACGGGAACAGCACGTGCAAGGACGTGGACTGTGAACCAACGCAGGGCTCTTTGGCCCGGCGGGAGCACAGGTGTGTGCGTGGGAGGTCCGAGTGGGGCGCGCGGGAAGGCCTGAAGAGAGAGGGGGTGCGGGGCAGAGGTGTGGGGGAGGGGAGTCAGGCGCCTGGGCTGCAGCGAGCGCTGCCCCCTTGAGGCCGAGACCTGGCTGCACGCAGTCTTGTGGAGGCAGCGAGGTTCCCAGCCTGAGGGCGGGGCGCTGAGTCACACAGTTCTGGGGGCCCTGCTCTGGCCTGGAAGCCCAGGTGACTGCCAGCAGCACCTGCCACGGTGACTCATGGAGTCCCTGCCTGTCAGGGCTGATGTCACTCTGATGTCAGGCCAGGAAGGAGAGGTTACACGTTGACAGGCGGCTGGTCAGCCGCTCTTTGCAGGCTGGGAGTTCCTCACGTTTGTCGTCTCCGACAGCACGGGCAGGGCTGGCATCCAGCAAGCCTGTGGACCCTTTGCACAGCGAGCTGGGGCAGAATGCTCAGGAAAAGCCCGTTAGGCATGAGGGGTGTTTCTTGCTTTCATGAATCCCTTTAACTCCCTCTCACACCCTGCTCACCAACACCTGGAAAATATTAAGAACCACCTATGACAGGTAGTGAGTAGCGGGGACCCATTCTTGGGAGTCACACTGCTGAGGAGGTGCTAGAGGTTTGCGTCCACGTGGCCTTTGGGGGACCCAGCGGCTGGGCTGCACGCTGTCCGGGCAGGTGGGCCTCCCTGGCCCAATCCCTTCAGCTACATACTATCACCTCAAACCCTGCAGTCGGCCCATTCTGGGGGACTTCACTGCGTTCCTCCCCTCAGCATGGCCCGAGGGGAAGTTGTATAGGTTAAAGGGTACTTGGGGACACGTTTCTGAGGAGACCGTGCCCCTTCTCCCCTCCCCGGGCGTCGCCTGACTCTGCCTTTGTGCCGTTTTCCATGGCGACTCCACATGCTGCTTCTACGGGCGGCCTTGTCGTGTCCCCTGGGTGCAGTGTTGTCGCTGGGTGGACTGGGCTCTGGTCGCTGGCACTGCCCCTCCCAGCAGGACCTTAGGGAAGTGCCCAGCTTTGCTTGGTTTCCAGATGGGAATGATAGGCCTGCTTCAGAACTTCCAAACCAAACACCTGCCTCAGTGGGCTGAGAGGACTAACCAAGCTGGACAGCAGTTCACACCCAGCCTGGCACATGTGAGTATATGCCAGATGCTAGCAATTCACCTGTGTTTCAGGCCACATCTGTCCCTTGAGCTCTGGATTCTTGTCTCCACTCTGCCCAGAGCTTGGACCACAAACCTCCCTGTGTTCTTTGTGCGGCGATGGACACTACCATCCAGCCCGCTCTCTGAGCCAGGACATGCCCAGGATAGCAGGCCAGACCACCCTCTCCCTTGGCTCAGGTTCTTGTCCCATGTTGGCAGGATTCTTTTTGTTATTTATTTAGCTGTGCCTGGGTCTTAGTTGGAGCCTGTGGGCCCCTTGCATTGGGAGTGCAGAGTCTTAGCCACTGGACCCAGGGATGTCCCTCAACAGAATTCCTACAAGGATCCCTGAAACTGATTTCTGTCTCTGGTGAGAAAGCACCAACTGTCCTCCACGCCACTGCTATGGGCCTCTTTCTAGATCCACAAGCCTGAATGTTGCTCCCTGGTCTGCAGCCATGACTCCCCTTAACTTCCAGGTGAAGCTCAAACTCCTGAGCTTGGAGCAGAGGGCCTTCTCCGGCTGCCTGCCCACCATCCCTCGTGACTGGCCCTCACTCGCCTCTTCCCCTCCAGTGGGACCAGCACTTTGGCACTCATGTCTGCCTCTTCATCTACCTTCTTTCCAGGCCCACCACTGCATCACTTCCTTCCACACCCTCCCTACCTGCTCCATTTCTGTGCATAGCTGAAAGTTTCCTGGGATTTCTATAAAATTTCAAAAAGAATTTTGGATACCCAAGAAGGTCACCAGCTTTTCAGTTTGCTAAGTAAGGACCTAAAATTAAATGGTTAAGTAAAAAGTGCTCTGCTGTGCTTAGTCGCTCAGTCATGTTGGACTGCCAGGCTCCTCTGTCCATGGAATTCTCCAGGCAAGAATACTAGAGTGGGTTGCCATTCCCTTCTCCAGGGGACTCTTCCCGACCCAGGGAGCCAACCCAGGTTTCCTGCATTGTAGGCAGATTCTTTACTGTCTAAGCATCAGGGAAGCCCAAGTAAAAAGTAGCTATTGCCATTGACCGTCACTCATTTCATAAGAGGATGAAACAAGGGCTTAATCTCAGAAGGAAAACACTTAAGCTATATAGCTATCCAGTTTGTTTTTTCTCATTTGGCCTCAGACTAGTAGACTTCTCCACAGACTGTCCTGGGTGGTGCTGGGGCCCAGGTAGAGGTGATTTATTTCTCCTCAGGAGATTGTCAGCTCCTCAGTGTGAGGTTTTTGGCTTTTTTGTTTTTCTGAACGAATGGAAAAAAGTGAAAGTGAAGTCACTCAGTTGTGTCCGACTCTTTTCGGCCTCATGGACTGTAGCCTACCAGGCTCCTCTGTCCATGGGATTTTCCAGGCAAGAGTACTGGAGTGGGTTGCCATTTCCTTCTCCAGGAGATCTTCCTGACCCAGAGATTGAACCTGGGTATCCCGCATTGTAGGCAGACACTTTTACTGTCTGAGCCACCAGGGAAGTCCTGCACAAATGGAGGAACAGTGATTAACTTTCTGGTTGGTGGTTTATAGGGTGTGAGGGAAGGCATGTCGTCCAGAGTGGGGACGTTGCCTGGCGTGCCGCTCAGCTTGTGGGTCCCTGTGTCTCCATCCCACCCCCTCTCTGTGAATGTCTGGCTTTGTGGTTCGTCCCTCTCCCCTTGTTCCTTCATCTTTCTGTCACCCTCTGGCTTCCTTTTTTTCTTTCTTTTGCCTCTTATTCCCAGCCCACTCCTGTGTTCCCTCTCTGTACTCCAGCCCTGGAGCCTAGTAGCCCATATTTTAACTGGTCATAATATACAACTTAAAATTATTGTGTTAGAAAATGTTTTATGTTCTGTGTTCTGAATTTAGAGTCAGTTTTTAAACAGATGTTTTTGTGTGCTGGGCGCGTGCTAGGTCCTTTAGCCTGTGATCTGAGGTGACCTGTGTAGAAGGAAGCCACCCCCTTCCTTAGAAACAAAGAAGCGAGGTCTAAAAGAAGCTGAGTGCCTTGACCAAAGCTACAAATCTGGTATGAAGTCCTCTGCCATCCTTTGTATCGAATTTCTCTATTCCAGAACCCAAGTAAGCAAACCCAAACCCATTTTCAAATTAATAGAAATACATCTTTTGTTTTAAAAACTCATGTGGAAAAAACTCACAGGTAGTCTCTCTCAGCCTCACTTACTGGACATGGTCATTCATTCATTCACTTTGTTATGAATATAGAAGTACATCGTCCGATCTGGAAATACTATTACGGGGACACACTCCGTGTTGGATGTTAATGTATCAGTCCTTTTTTTTCCCCAGGTGATTTTCCATAATTGAAATTTTACTAATTACACAGTTTTCAGCAAGATGCAGGCTTATGTTAAGTAGTGAGTTTACAAAGATGAGTAGGATACAGTCCTTGAATTTGAGAAATGTTCAATCTAGAGATGATTTTTTTTTTAAATGAAGTGGAAAAAAGTTTATTCTTGGAGTCAGAAAGCTTTAACACTTATTTCTTACAAAACTTCAGGCAAGCTATTTAACCTCCCTGGGTCTCATTTTCCCCATCTGTAAAGTGGGGGTGATATTATTACCGATCTCAGAATACTCAGAGTACTGTTGTGAGAATTAAATTAGTTAGTTCGCGTTTAGTATTATAGGTAAGGTGGTGCCTGGCATGTAGTAAACTCGGAGTAAATGTCAGGCATCGTTATAGTTGTTGCTGTTACGGTCTCATGACCGCCACCGTCCTTATGCCCGTTACTTCCTGGCACACGGGGGCATATGGGAGCCGGTGAATGCCGTTTCCTTCCCTTCTTTCATTGCACATGCTAGCTGCAGTGAAACACTAGGAAATATAAAATACGTTTGTCTAAACGGAAAAAATGTGTTCTCTGTTGTTGCTAATGTTTTATAGCCTTCCTGAGCCTCTGCATCTGTAAACCTGTAATAATAGTACCTGCCTTGTGAGATACTATGAACATCACGTAGGCAAAGAACCACTTGGAGCTGGAGTAGAGTGAGCGTCCACCAAGGTCAATGGTAGAAGTACTAGCAATATTTTATTAGTATGCAGTTAGTATTAATAATATTATTATTAAACTTATTTTCCCCTGAGCCCTAGTTCCTTATGTAAAATGGAAATGTTTATTAGTAATAGCAATACACCTTCCATCTCAGGGGACAAATGGTCTGAGTCAGGGGTTCCCGTTGTCATCTATCCTGAAGTAGAAAACGGCAACTCACTCCAGCATTCTTACCTGAGAATCCCATGAAGAGAGGAGGCTGGCAGGTTACAGTCCATAGGGTTGCATAGAGTCGGACACGACTGAGAGACTCACATTATTGTCATCTAGGGAGGTTTTTAAAAAGTCTTGTTATGTAAGACAATCTTAACTATGTGTTGGAAAAATTTTGTTCAGTCTGGTAGCATTCCTGGGTTATTTGAGAGAAAATTCCTACTTTAATCTCTGGAAATCTGAGCCACCAAAGATTACACATCCTTTTCTGGACCTCATATCATGTTGGGGGTCAGAACTGAGGGTCAAAAGTATACTGGTCTCCTTTTCTTCCTGAAATATCTTTCTGGGTTTGAGGGATCTTTTAAAGACCCTGATGGCTGAAACTTACCATGGAGATTCTGAGGCTATAGGTCAAGGATTGGACCTAAAAGACCACTGATGAATCTGAACATGTCTGGGTTTAAGAACCACTGGACTGAATGACCATCCATGGTCAACCATATATCCTATGTAGAGTTGTCCCTGTCTCCTGGTTTTAGCTTTCCTTCCAGCGTCCCCACACCCTCCTTTAATCCTTCAGTCATCCCCTGCTATGAGTCTAATTGTTCCCTGTTAGGTTGGGCTGGGAAGAACACAAAAGAATAAGAGATTGTGTCCCTCCCATTTATCCAAGGTTGATCTGGGGCTGAGTTGCTCTGTGACCTTGGACAAGTTGCTTTCCCTCTCTGGGCTCTCTGTACAATGCGGAGGTCGAACACGCTCTTGTGTCCCTTCTAGTGCTGCTGTTGTGTGGTGTTTTTCCCCTCCTGGGGAATGCACGCCCCTTCTGGAAGTTTCTGTCCTGAGCAGAAGAAGGGTCACCCTCCCCTCCAATCCCTTGCTAGTCTTTCTACTCCTGACTCAGGGAGGCTCGACATCTTTGTATAAACTGGTTCTGTGGTATTTTTAATTTCTTGATGGAAAAATGATGAACTGAAAAGAAAATATTTTAAACTCCAGAGCATTCAGTGCCTGGTCCCTCGGGCCCATATTTGCGGCTGAGTCAGGCCTCGTGTCAGCGTTCTCGCTTTGATACTTGCCCTTCTGCAGCCTTGGGGGTTTCTGCAGCAACGTGGTTCCCATGGAGCGGGAGGGGCCCAGGAGGGTGCCCAGTCCACCTCCCTTCTCAGGCACAGTATATTAAATCCATCCAGGCAGTAAGAGTCTGTTGTTACATAATTTAAAAACATATGTTTATTTATTTGGCTGAGCTGGGTCTTAGTTGCAGCATGTGGGATCTTAAGTTGCAGCATAGGAGATCTAGTTCCCTGACCAGGGATCGAACCTGAGTCCCCTGCATTGGGAGTGTGGAGTTTTAGCTACTGGACCACCAGCAAAGTCCTAGAGAATCTGTTGTTTAGATAAATATTTTTATTGCAAAAAGGGGCATGCTGCTGCTAAGTCACTTCAGTCATGTCCGACTCTGTGCGACCCCATAGGTGGCAGCCCACCAGGCTCCCCCATCCCTGGGATTCTCCAGGCAAGAACACTGGAGTGGTTTGCCATTTCCTTCTCCAATGCATGAAAGTGAAAAGTGAAAGTGAAGTTGCTCAGTCATATCTGACTCTTAGCGACCCCATGGACTGCAGCCTACCAGGCTCCTCCATCCATGGGATTTTCCAGGCAAGAGTACTGGAGTGGGGTGCCACTGCCTTCTCCAAAAAAGGGGCATACAGGAGATTAAAATGTTAATGGTGCTTATATCTGGCGCTGTATATCCTTCCTTTTTTTTCTTTCTGTGTATGAACATATATTTGTTGTTGTTGTTGTTCTGTTGCCAAGTCAAGTCTGACTCTTTGCGACCCCATGGACTGCAGTACGACAGGCTTTCCTGTCCCTCACCATCTCTTGGAGTTTGCCCAAGATTATGTCCATTGAACTGGTGATGCCATTCAACCATCTCATTCTCTGTCACCCTCTTCTCCTTCTGCCCTCAATCTTTCCCAGCATCACAGTCTTTTCCAATGAGTTGGCTGTTTGCATCCGGTGGCCAAATTATTGGAGCTTCAGCTTCAGCCTTAGTCCTTCCAATGAGTATTCAGAATATATATTACGGCATATCATATAACATGGGCTTCCCAGGTGTCTCTGTGGTGAAGAGTCTGCCTGCAATGCAGGAGTCACAGGAGACATGGGTTTGATCCCTGGGTCAGGAAGATCCCCATGGAGAAGGAAATGGCAACTCACTCCAGTATTCTTGCCTGGATAGTCCCATGGTCAGAGGAACCTGGCAGGCTACAGTCCATGAGGTCACAAAGAGTCGGACACGACTGAAGCAACTTAGCACACCACATGCAAAACTTTGGATCACACTATATGGACTTTTTCTTGTCTTACATTTTTCATTTAACATTATATCATGTTCTTAGTTATTTTCTGAGATATTTTTAAAGACTATTGCAATGTATGATTCTATCAGAATTTGTATGGCTAGTCCTTTAGGGTTGGATAGTTGCTTGTTTTCAGCGTAAGATACACTATGATTAATTTTATTCTATCAGTCCGGACTTCAGTGTTCATGAATCATTAATAATGATTTTTCTATCCACAGAGTCCCGGAGTTCTACTACGACCAAGCTGCCCACCTCCACGCAGGTGAGCTCATGTTCTTATAAAAGGGTCACGGCGACAGCACCTAGAGTTAAGGGTTGTGGGCTGGCGTCAGGCAGAAGCTGACTCCAATTGCACCTCTACCACTTACCAGAAACGTGGCTGTGAGCAACTAGCCTGAACACAGGGCCTCTGTAAAGCACACCTCTGTAAAGCAGGGGAAGAGCGGTTCTCTCGTCCCAGTGATATAGGCCACGTAAAGTGTGGATTGGTTCTGGCCCGGCTCACTGAGCAGCTGTGTGTCTGGGGGCTGCTGTTTCATCTCTGAACCTCTGGGCATCCCGATAGCTTAGCTTGTGTATCTGTGCCCTTCCCCTATGGACTCCTGGTGTCATAATTTTCTGAAAAGAGGATTACCTCTGAAGCTGCTTAACAAATCCTTGTGTAATCCAATTTCCCATTCAACTACATCTCATCTCCTGGTCCTTAATTCCCTCAATGCTAAGCGGGGAGGCTCAGCCACTCCTGGAGCTGGGCAGCATGGGGAAGAGCCAGGGTCTTGCATCTTGGCCATATTGGATGCAGGACTGTCCAGGCACCAGCGGGAACAGCTCCAGGGTGCAGCCCATACTCACCGGGCCGGAGGGTGGAGGGAACTGACGCCGAGAACTTGCCATGCCTCACTAGGCTCTAAACCTGGCATCTCCTCCCTCATTTGACCTTTATGATCACCAAGATTTGGGTGCCCTAAAGATCATGCCTGTACTGATCAGTCATGTCTGACTCTTATAGCCCACCAGGCTCCTCTGTCCATGGGATTTTCCAGGCAAGAATACTGGAGTGGGTTGCCATGTCCTCCTCCAGGGGATCTTCCCAACCCAGGGATCGAACCCACATCTCTTATGTGTCCTGCATTGGCAGGCGGGTTCTTTATCACTAGCACCACTTGGGAAGCCCATGGTCATGCCTACAAGGGAGGAAAATTGATGCCCACGTGGATTAAGAAATTTCCCCTGCCTTCCGTAACTAGTAAATGGTGGATCCAAAATTCTAGCCTGAGTTTTTCCCAGTAAGTGGTAGTACCCACGCCCTGGCACCAGACCCATAATACATCTGCTGTTTCAGGTTATTTATTGAGTATCTCCTCTGTGGAAGGGGTGTGCCCTTAAGTTCCTGGTCGAGAGACATGTGGGAAGAAATCCCCACCCTGAGTAGGTGAGCTATAGATACAAGTAAGTTGAGAGTGATGGGTCAGACAAGGAGAGGTCCATGAGCTAGAGAAAGGATTGCCATGGGTGGATCAGGCAGGAGGTGAAGGAGAGGATAGTGCCTGAGCTGGGTCCTGAATGATGGTGGAATCTGCAGAAAGAGGCTCACAGTGAGGACTGTTTCTTTTAGGCACCTACTACCACTGAAGATAATGAAAATCTTTTCTCCAAAGATTCTGCAAAAACAACCAGCCTCCCAGGTAAGGACTGGATATTTTTGAGTTTCTGTTGCTTATGGGGCACAAAAGAACTTGTCTCTGCAGAAAGTCCTTTCTTTCTGGAAGTGTTGGCAGAGGGCTGGTCTGCTTAATGAAAAGGATCGATGGCAGAAATAGTCTTTTATTACTTTATACTTCCAAGTTTGATATCGTTAGCTAAGATATTGTGAAGGGACCATAAGAAGAGTAAGATAAATCAGTAAACTGCGTCACATTTGGCCCAGAATACAAATGAATGTGCTACAAACAAAATTACTAGAGTCTGTAATGAAATACCCTTTTGAGGAATGAAATAAATCTTTGGGAAGGCCTTCATTCCAATGCTTCTGACTGCCTATACCTGCAAGACTAGGAAACTTAGTAACGTTTGCATCAAGAAAGATCCCAACCAGGGTTTCCCTGGTGGCTCGGTGGTAAAGAATCCCCCTGCCAATCAACTGGGGAGACACGAGTTTGATCCCTGATCCTAGAGGAACCCCCATGCTGCAGAGAAACTAAGCCTGAACACCACAACTATTGAGTCTGGGCTCGAGTGTCTTTGAGCCACAGCTACTGAGCCCACATGATGCAACTGCTGAAGCCCAAGTGCCCTAGAACCCGTGCTCCACAGCAAGAGAAGCTACTGCCACGAGAGGCCTGCACACTGCAACTGGAGAGTAGCCCCCACTTGCCACACTGGAGAAGAGCTCATACAGCAACCGAAACCTAGCACAGCCCCCAAAAAAGGAAAGGAAAAGATCCCAGGTCCTGTGTTTGCTTTACTATTAATATATGGATGGGACTCATGGAGTCCAGACTCTGGAGGCTCAGCAGCTGAACGCATTCACCTGATGGCTCTTGGGCTTTCTGAGGGAGTCCCTGGCCCCCATACCTTTAACTGGGCAGATTCCTGCCATGCCTGGCTGCCCATGCCCTGCATTGCTATTGCAAAGCCCCACCTAGTGTAGTGAACTTAGGGGGACCTGCCAAACACCTGGGGCTAAGCTCTGCGTGCACAGCTGGGAACTTGGAGTCGAACCCATCCCTGATCTCCTGGAGTCTACCATCCAGGGGGCAGGCTCTGGGGTAAAGCAGTAACTAGCAGAGAGTGGAATGTGGCCAAAAGGGAGCCATAGGTAAAGCAAAGGGGATTTAGAGTCCTGAGGGAATCATAGAAAGTTCACAGAGGAGGTGCCATTTGAATGAATGGTGTGGGTGGGACAGCAGGAGGTTGGGGCAACAAGCAGTTCAGGAGATACAGTGGAGGAAGAACCCTTGAGTCTTCTCTAGCCACCCTCACCGATGATCTGTCTAATCCAGCCCTGTGTCTTTAAAGACCGTCTATGGGCTGATGACTCCCAAATGTACAGCCCCGTCTCTGACCTTCCCACGAAGATCCAGCCAGACTGGTGTATCCAACTACCTAGGTGACATGTCCACCTTATACCTACTAAAACTCTCAGACCTAATGTGTCTAAAAGAGAATGCTTGATGCCTCCCTGCCTCTTCAACCCAAATCTGTTCTCATCCTTCTTCCTCATTTCGGTAAAGACAACACCTCCTCTGGGTTGCTGAGGCTGGGAGGTGAGACAGGCTTCCTCTGCTATGCCTCATCCCATGTCCCGTCCTCCAGCAGGCCCTGCCAGTTGTATCCTGAGGTTTGTCCAGGAGCTGACCACTTCTCACCCCTCCATTGCCAACACCTGGCCCAGCCATTGCTGTCTTTTCTCCAGGAGGACTTTAGGGTCTGCCTGCTGGTCTGTTGGCTTTTAGTCTTTTGTTTTAATATTTATTTATTTATCTGGCCATGCTGGGTCTTAGCTGTGGCACCTGGATTCTTTTTAGTTGTGGCATGTGGAATTATTTCCCTGACCAGGGCTTGAACTCGGACTCCCTGTACTGGGGATGGGAGTCAGCCACTTACCCACTGGATGTCCCTCCTGGCTTTTGTCTTAACCCCCAACTGACTCTTTTCCAGCCAAAAGCCAGAATGACTCTTAAAACACAAATTTAAGCTCTTCTTGGCTCAACACCATCTTGTCTCCCAGAGTCAAAGCCGAAGACCTAACAAAGACCCTAGTCTCTATGAAGTCAGGCCCTGATCTTGAGGTCTCACCTCCTCCTCTCTCTTGCTCATCTGCTCTGACTTCCTCACTTCCACACGTGCTCACCACATGGCCTTTGCACCTACTGCTTGCTCTGCCTGGATGCTCTTCCCCTGACCTCCCCTTGGACAGCCCTTTCATACATCTGGCCTCTGCTCAGATGTCCCCCCTCTCCCCCCTGCCCAGGGAGGCCTTTCGCAATCACCCAATTTGACAGAACCCTCTACTGTCACGCTCCCCTTTCTATGCTTTGTTTTCCATCATTGCCTTTGTCAGTGCTGACATCTTATTAGATATGTATTTGTTTGTCTGTCTCCCTTGATTAGACTGTAAGATCCAGGAAGCCAGGAGTCTTTCTGTCATCCAATTATCTGTATCCCTGAGGCTTAGAACAAAGCCTGGCACGTGACAGACACTCAATAAATATTTGTTGAATGAAGGAAGGAACAAATACAAAAGATGATGAAGTGTTAGTGAAAGAGTAAGCCAAGCATACACGAAATGGGTGTCTCTGCCAAGAGACATGGGACACACGGGGAGACACCGGCCCTTGCGGTCAGTGCTAAGGCAAAGCCTGCATCTACTAGACACCCGGAGTGATGACTGGCATCACATCTTTATCAGCAGTGGGTCCCATTTAGGGTGGAAGAGCCTGAATCCAAAGTCCATGAGACTGTAAGTATCTGCATTTTCAGCAGAAGGGAATGGTGATTTTGCTTAGACTACTCTCTGTCTAGTCCAGGGTCTGTCTCTGGCAGCCACGGGAAGGAGCTTTCTCTGGAAGGACATGGTTGTTTGTGAAGCTAGTTTGTTTTCGCATTCGTTCAGTGAAATATTTTGGTGGGCCTGCTTTGTGCAGGGTACCACGTGAGAAGTTGGAATGTTAAAAGTGAAAAAGACACACAGGGTCCCTGCTTTCAGGGAGTTTAGGCTGGAGGTGGAGCTGGGGAAGTAAGCAAGGCAGGCCAGCGTGGAGCAGGATCACTTCTCAAAGGGAATGCCATCATCTTATGTGAGATTCAAAGGCCGAGCAGGGGGACTGGCCAGCAAAGGGGAAAGGGTGCAGCAAGGGTGGATGAGCATTCTGGGGGAGAAGAGAATGCATGTACAGGAGAGGGAATACACGTGAGAAAGATGGACTGAAATTCAGATGGCTGGGGCTTGCATACCAACTGGGGAGACAGGTGAGAAGTGATGATCCAGGGGGGACAGCTGCACCCAAATGCTTGATTTAAAGCATCCGAGCCTCCAGGAGCTGCTGTCAAGGAGGTCCCCTGAGGCTCTGCTTCTTGCACTCCCCTGTGCCTCGTGGGGCCGGCTGAGTGCCACTAGAAAAGCTGCTCTGAGAGTGAGTAGGAGTCTGTGGCTGGCCGCAGGCACTCAGAAGCTCTGAGCTGGAGGTGTATCTCTTGCCAAGTGGTGGCATCCTGGGGTCTGTCAGACTGTGCTGGGGGAGACCTTCTAGAGTTGGCTTTGGCCAGAACACTGACAAGTTTGTCAGGCAGAGCTGTTTCCTCCTCCAGGGGTGAGGTTCTTTTGAGGTTTTGGCAGCACTTGCTGAGTGGTTTGTTTTTTTTTTTTCCCCCTTCATTCCTCTGCTCCTCTCCCTCCTCTTCTTTCTCTCCCTCTTACTTTTTTTTTCTAGTGCAAGATTCTACTTCAGTACCACTGCCCTCATTCCTGGTGGCTGGAGGAAGCCTGGCCTTCGGGACCCTCCTCTGCATCGGCATCATCCTGAGGTGAGAAGGGCCCCGGGGTGGCCCTGCGGTGTTCTCAGGCTTCACATCTAGCTTTGCCAGTGCTAGGATGGTGGCCATGGGTTGGAGAGCCACGAGTGGATTCCAGATATATTTGAGAGGTAGAATGGACAAGATCTGATGACAGCTTAGATGGGAAGGATGAAGGAGAGGAAGGAATCAAGTCTGACCCTCAAGTTTCTGGCTTAAGCAGAACAACCAAGTAGAAAAACAATGCTTACATATTGGTACCACTGGGGAAACCCCAAGTGGGCAAGTTTGGCAGGCCATTCAGATCATTGCCACCAGGCAGATGGTAGTTGGGGCTATGGGAGAAGATGGGGCCAAAAATGTCATCTGTGGCGTACAAATGGAATATTGTGAAGAGGAGGAGCTGAGAAAGGGACTGAGAAGGAGCGGCCTGAGAGGGAGCAGAAGAGGCAGGAAAGCCTGGTGGTGAAAGTGTGTGTTAGACACTGAAGAAACACCTTAGGCTCTGGGATTGCAACATGAACATACCCTTCCTCTCCTAAGAGCCACAGACTAAAATGAGTAAAGTACCACTTGAGGAGCACCGCAGCAGAAGTGCACGGGTAACTCTGAAGTGCCTGGCTAGACTACCTCCTTGGGGATATTCTGTGTTTTAAAATAAGCAGACGTAGTGGGTCACCTTTAAATATCCTATCCTGGTGCCCCTCTCCAGTCCTGGTGAGGGTTTGGTTGGCACTCTGGTCACTGTAGTGCCATGCCTAATCATCCTAGTCTCTCTCCACTCAGTCACTGGTGTTGCCATTCATTCCCAATCTTGCAGAGAAGTCACCTAACAGTGCTCCCAATGAATGGGCAATAAAGAAAACTTCCAGTGTTCCCGATTTTACGGCAGGAACTGGCAATTTTGCATATGCTGAAGCCCTAAAGGAAATGAGGCTGGGCTCTGGCTTCGGATGGTGGTAAATTCCAATGATAATATAAGGAGAGGAGAAATTCCATCCTATTTCTTTCTGTTTTTCCTGTCTTTTCCCTTGTTTGTAACTTGCAAGGATTCTACCCCGTGATTGAGAGAGGTGGTCTATGAGGTGTTTGGGAAGGAGGGGTAAGACTTTGGCAGACAGCTTTCCACGTGCTAGCTCATTGGAGTCTCACAGTGACCCCGGAATAGCTCAGCCACCAAGGTGGTCTGGGTTGGAAGATGAGGAAGATAAGAACTCACACTGTGTTTGGGGTTGTTTTTGCTTTGATTTTTCAATGAAGTAGCAACCAAGCTGTTCCAAGGGTGTGCAGAAGATAAGGTTCTTAAAGAGTAACTCCCTGGAGGAGCCAAGAACTCAGTCTTTTATATCTTTGGGCCAGAGAGGGGCCCTGCCAGCTTTCAGAGGTTTTCCTACTCCCTTCTAAGGGATTCTTTGCCTCACCTCAGACACCTCTTCTTTCTGTATCTGTTTCATCTGGGTTTCAAATGGACTTTCTCATAATCCACCAGAGACCCTATAGAGCAGTGGTCCCCCACCTTTTTGGCACCAGGGACCAGTTTTGTGGAAGACAGTCATGGACCAGAGGGTGGGGGCTGGCTTCAGGAAGACTCAAGAGCGTTACATTTCTGTGCACTCTATTTCTATTACTGTTACATCAGCTTGACCTCAGGTCATCAGGCATTAGATCACGCAGGTTGGAGACCCCTGTTCTAAGGGATTCCTTGCCTCACCTCAGACATGTACTTCTGTGTTCTCTTTTTATTTCTTTATCATTAGGGCTTCAAAACGTCTTTAGCTTAACCCACCACAGGCCCTGTAGAGTAAATATCATGATTATGATTTCCCCTTGACAGGTGAGGAAATTAGAGCTGAAAGAAAGAAGACTGATTACAGCTAGTCAGGGTGAGGCTAAGATTCAGACTCACAGCTTATACTTCTTGGTTAGGGCCTTAGGGGTCATTTAGTCAAACTCTTGAGTTTTACAAATGACACAACAGCCACGAGAGGTAAGCTGACTTGCCCAGGAACACACACTTTGTTAATAGCAGAGACAGGACAAGGACTCGTGTCCCAAAAGTGCCTGCCCACTGCGCCAGCCTGCAGTCGGCTAAGAGGTGGGCCTAGTCTTATACGTCCACTGTTGGCCGGTGGCCCCCCTGACAGGCGGTGCTCTTTTGCTGTGCTGTTAACCACTGGGAGAGAAGTGTTAGGCTGGGTATCGGCCATAGTGCTCATCACAGCCCTGGTTTGCTAATGTGCTGATGGTGCTTGTACCCTGGCTGGTTGCTACACAACCAGAGTCCCTGAAGGCACAGCGCCTCGTGCACAGAACATAGCAGTTATTTATTTCCTAGCCTGATGAGTTTCCATCCTCCCGTTTAAGGCTAATTTATTTGGAAAGAGGCCAGTTAATTTCAAACAGTGAAAAATCACACTATTTCCAAAGTCCCCCATGTCAAAAAAAAGAGTATCAGTAGGGGTTTCCCTGGTGGCTCAGTGGTAAAGAAGCCCCCTGCCAATGCAGGAGATATGGGTTCGATCCCTGGTCCGGGAAGATCCTACATGCCACAGAGCAACTAAGCCTGTGTACCACAACTGTTGAGCCCATGCTCTAGAGCCCGGGAACCGCAACTGCTGAGCCCAGGTACCACAGCTACTGAAGCCTGAGAGCCCTAGATTCTGTGCTCTGCAACAAGAGAAGCCACCGCAATAAGAAGCCTGTGCACGGCAGTAAAGAGTAGCCCCTGCTCCCTGCAACTAGAGAAAAGCCCACGCACAGCAACGAAGACCCAGTGAAGCTAAAAAAAAAATGAGTATCAAGAGATGCTGGGGTGCCAAAATGGTTGGGCCTCCATGACCACTGGGATGGCCAGATGATTACAGTGGATAGAATGAGAGGCAGATGGAGGAAGGAAAGCCCACCCACCTGTGACACCATCTTTTTATTTTTAGTACATTTATTTTGTGTCTTAAGGAAAGCACAGTATTTTCCTAAGTATTTTTCCATCAATATCAGTGACAATTTTTAAAAATTTAAGTGTGCTGTTGAAAAAGGTGTACTATCTTTTTAAAGGGATGTTGTAGCTTAAAAGGGCCATTCTCCCCACTGTACTTCCTGTGCCCCAGTGTGCCCCCATTTATCTCTCTATTTATGCCATCGGGCACTGGGAAAATAGGATTTTCATAGCAGAGAGTTACTTTTCTGCACATTTATTTAGAATGGCTAACACTATTAGATGAGGACTTCCTATGTATATGACTATGATTTAAATCATTTTGTATTGAATGTATTGTCTCATTTCAGTATTTTAAAATCACACTCTCCCATCTCCGTGGTTAATTATAAGTGTTTTTTAAGTTTTGTAAGTGTTTTTAAAAAATTTCTTTTAGTTGCAGAACCTTTTCTTAAAATATTGCATGCGTACATGTTGTTACTTCAGTTGTGTTCGAGTCTTTGTGACCCCATGGACTGTAGTCTGCCAGGTTCCTCTGTCCATGAAATTTTCCAGGCAGTGCTCAGACACCTTTCAAAGGCAGGGCAGTGCCAGGTTTGGACGGACCACAGGCCCAGAGGTTTCTAAGTCCCCTTTGAGCTTAGTGATTTGCTGAAAAAGTCTCATTCACTCCTCAAAATATTTCAAAAGAAGAAAAGCTCATCTTTCTCAGTTACCCATCCAGTTGTTGAAAAAATCTGAGGACAGAGACTGCTTTCCGTATGGGTTAAGTTACATCAATAGAAACTTAAATTGTGACACAGGATTATTTCCTAAATATTGGCAGTTTGCTGATACTGACAAATAGCAAAGAAGGACTGATGCTGAAGTTGAAGTTCCAGTACTTTGGCCACCTGATGCGAAGAGCTGACTCATTCAAAAAGACCCTGATGCTGGGAAAGATTGAGGGCAAGAGAAGAGGGTAACAGAGGATGAGATGGTTGGATGGCATCCCTGATTCAATGGACATGAACTGGAGCAAATTCCAGGAGATGGTGAGGGACAGGGAAGCCTGGTGGTGTGTTGCAGTCCATGGGATTGCGAAGTCAGACACGACCTGGGGGCTGAACAACAACAAAGCAAGAAGGGAGAAAAATCACACATTAAGCAAAGACAGCGACTGTTAATTTTTAAAATGTAAAAGTCTGACAAACATACAGGAAAGTGCAGATGTCATAAGTGTACAGTCCCATGCATTTCCACAAAGACACCCATGCAGCTGACACCCAGATCAAGAGCACTTTACATTTAGATGAATTTTCTCCAAGTCTTTTTCCTCTGCATAGTCTCTTGTTTGTTTGTTTGTTTTGGCTGTGTGGCATGATGGTTACCCAGTCAGGGGTTGAACCTGTACCCCCTGCATAAGAAGCAAGGAGTCTTAACTACTGGACCACCAGGGTTTGTTTTTCAGAGCCATGATTATTCTGTATCCATAACTCTGAATCCTGCCTTTTAAATAAATGTAGCATTAGTTATAAGCACTTCTTATTATTAAAATTTTTTGTAAACCTCACTTTCATCACTTCTCCATTAGATGCATATACCCAAGATCACCTAACCAACCTCCTATATTGGGTAGTTGGACTGTTGTTTTGCTTTTATAAACAAGACTGTGTTGAACATCTTTGTGCATAAGGCTTTTTCCATAGCTATGTGCTTTCCTGAGGGTATAGTCCCAAAAGTGGAAATCTTGGATCAGAGGGGCTGAATGTTTTGAAATCCAGAGTGTAACGACTGTCTTCAGTTCCCTCATGAGAGAGGAGGATTCCACCCAAGAGCCCAGCATAGCTCCAGTAAGCGCCCTGCTGTGTTCTCTTCCTGTGCAGTGCCTGAATGGCGAAGCCCAAGTCACATTCTGCAGACTGTTTGTTCCATTTGGATAACAGGCTAAGAGCCAATGGCATATTTGGAGCCAGCTATCAATTATTTATCATAACAAGGACAGGAATAGCCTGTCGATATAAAAAGAAACCTAAGGAAAATCCCCAAACCTTGTTTTTGATGTTGGTTTCCCCTCTCCCCTCCCAGCCCTTCCTGAAGTAGCTGACATTTGGTAGAATTGAGAGAGACCACCTTGCTCCCGCTTTGGGGTCAGTGGGCAGTAAGTAGGTGACAAAGTGGGAAGCGGGGGGGAAGATGGGCTGCCCCGCTCGACTCAGGGAGGAGCCCTGACTGTACCTTTGAAGATTGCTATCACCATCTCATCTTTCTTTGGGCTGTCAAGTGACTTTTCTCAGTTACTGAGCCCTGGCTTTGGGCCCAGAGTGGAGCAGGGTGAACGAAGCTGTGATCAGAGAGATGTCTATCTCCTTCCTGTTTAACATCGACTTTCCTGTCAAATGAGTCACTCGTGCCCAAGTGGTGCCCATGGCCGAGGCTGTGTGCATGTGCCAGTGTGGTGGGAGGGGACCCAGAGGTGTAGGGAGATCTGGGGACTATGAGCATATTGGAAGCCAGAAGCGAAGGAGGGGTGTTGAGGGAGCAGGACAGTCCTTTTCCTTCCCCACTGAAAGAATACTGTCTCTCTTTTTTTTTAAGTAAGTGGATTTGAGACTGAGAATGTGTCCCTCTGGGCTGCCTCTATGGTTGTGTTAGTCTTTCAGTTATGTCCGTGTCTGACTCTTTGCGATCCCATGGGCTGTAGCCTGCCAGGCTCCTCTGTCCGTGGGATTCTCCAGGCAAGAATACTGGAGTGGGTTGCCATTCCCTTCTTCAGGGGAGTCTTACATACTCAGGAATCGAATCCAGGTCTCCTGCATTGTAGATGGATTCTTTACCGTCGGAGTGGAGCAGAACAAAGAACAAATTAGGTTCTCAGGTGCTACAAAGAGGCGCTCAAAACCTCAGTTTCCCCATTGGTAAATTGGACCCACCATGCATACCTATTTCCTTGGGGTATTTTTGATAGCTCTTCAGAGGATTATGTAGTTCCTGGTGACAAAAAGCAGCCAATGAATAAATAGTTATCAGTCCTTGGAGCTGAGACCCAAGAGCGTCAGCCCACAAGGGCAGCCAGCTGTTGGTGCTTTTCTCTTGGGCTTATCACAGCAGGAACTCAACATTTGCGTGGTTTGTCTTTGTGTGTCTGTGTGAAGGTTCAAGAAGACCGGGAAACTGCAGTCTCTGAAAGAAGGCAAGACGAGTGCACACCCGTCGTATTCTTTGGGCCAGCTGGTTCCTGAGAGGCCCAAGCCCACCCCAGCGCTTGTCCCCCTCATCTCCCCACCGGTGTCCCCCAGCAGTCTTGAATCTGACAACACATCGAGGAACAGCCGGCCGGATGCTAAGGGCCCTGGGAGCCCTTATGACGTCAGCAACAGAGACTACTTCTTCCCCAGATAATGGGTAGGCCTAGCAGCCTGGGGCGTCAGGCCCCAGGACTGTGTGGATGCTGAAACATAGACTGGCTTAGCACAAGTCGCTCCTCACTGCCATGCCAGCTTATCTCAGGTACTCGGGGCCTCTGGCTTCACCTTTACAGAAGCGCCTCACAGAAAATTCTATGCTGGGTGAAAAAAAAGATTTGCTGTGTTGGTTGAGTTTTGAATCACCCTGACCCCAATGCCCTGATTACAGGGTGAGAGTGAACTCAGGCCCCCGTGAAGAGACGGGTGTCAAGACTCTACTGGCCACTCAGGTGGGCAGAGCTGGGTGACTGGGGAGGTTTGGGACTGCCCCGGGGCTTTGGTGTGGATGAGCCGCTGGCCGTCCGCGCATCCCCGCCCACCACCAGGAGCGGCAACCTCAGACGGCTGGGATGGATTTCCAGCCAGACTCCCCAAGTCGCTTGTGTCTTGACCCTCCTCTTCTAGCTCGAACTCTAGAAACCCAAGTGCCTTCGAAATTCCGTTTTTTCTAGGCCTGAGTGTGGGGGAAGGTCTCTTGTGCTTTTCTTTCCCCCGCAGCTGAGGTGGGGGCAGACAGTATCTCAGGGCCTGATGGTTTGAAATGGAATTATAATTAGTTCCTCATCAGCATTTTCTGAATGTGAATGGTCGTCCTAGGCACTTGCTGAATTCAGAAGTGAGTGCTCTGGCTCGAGTTCCCTTTTTGGATCCCAGGACTTCAGGAGAGGAAGGAAGGGAGTGGGGCAGGGTCTCCAAGCTTATCTGTAGTAGCATTGCTGAGGGGGCTGGAGGCCTCTGCACACCGTCCTCCCACTTCCCCGGCTCCCCAGAAGGAGAACTGGCATCAGGAAGGCTTCTGCCAGTTGTGAAATCAGCATTGCCTCGCTCCAGCTTTGTTTATTTTGTTTTCAACTGAGCCTGAGTAACCAGGGAAGATAATATTTATGCAAAAAGACAAAAGAACCTGGCAAGAATGGATTTTAATGTGGTTTTTAAAAAACTGCTGACTCTTTTATCTTCAGAGGGTAGAGCATCCAGTATTAGTTGAGAGTCGGTATATAAATAACAGGGGAAAGGTACAATGACTTTGCTTAGCACAAAACTGAATCAAGTGACAAAGGACGAGAAAGATTTTCCCCTATAAGAGAAGAGACTCTGTTTTCATTCTAAATTTTGTTTTTGCCTTAAAAAGTAAAAAAAAAAAAAAAGAGAGAGAGAGAAAAAACAACTCTGCCTCTTTTCTAATTTAGCGGAAAAGGCAGCTTGTTACTACTCCCCCAGGCGGTCGAGAAGGAAATGGTGTCCAGCTCCCCGGTCACAGTGCTGGGAAGCCAGCCTCCCACGATTACTCAGCAGGTCAGCTGAAAATCCCCACCACTGAAAGCCACGAATCCTCCGGTATCAGATGAGGTTCATTTAAAAAAAAAAATCCTAACCTTGATGCCTTCCTCTTTTTAGTTAGTTCCTTGAATGTGATTGTGTTCAGCGAGTATTGGAGCATCGACTGAATGCCGAGGCGTGACGCTGCCAACCACTGCAGTGTGCTTTTCTGTCTAGGCTTTGACGATGCAGTGAAGTTAGTGGTTACCCAGACAAGCACCCTCAAGTATCCTGGGAAGTCCCAGAAAGAAGCTGTGATTAAAATCTGTCATGCAACCCACCGCTAAAAATGTACCAGACCACAACACTTTTCTAGTAGTCTCCTGTTTTAGAAGAACAACCACCAGCACCAGACAGGTGGGAAAAGGACAGAAATGATCATGTTTTGTTTACTGTTTGCCGGGCTCAAGCTGTTATGACGTTGGGCGACGTGGTGACGTTCATTGCTGGCTTTGGCTGTAGCTTTCAGACTCGGTTGCTGCCTTTGGCAACTAATCTGAAGTTGACAAAAGTGAGGCAGGTGGTTTTGTTTTGTTTTTCTCTCAAGTTTTCGTGACCGAGACCAGCAAAAATGCTGTTAAAGGGAAATATAGAAAATAAGAATCTGCATGAGACAGGATGATTCTCTGCCCACAGTTAACTCTTGACAAAGTTTTACCCACGTGTAATATTAGCAGAGCCAGGCAGCGGTGCTGGTGGAAGATGTGAAATCCAGATAGCTCATGATTGCTGAGAGCTAGGCAGCTTTGATCTCCAAATTGTTATTGCTTTCATTATTATTTGAACGGAACTGCCTCCCCCCCCCTTTATTTTTTTATAAGCTAGTATAGATGAAGGAAAAATATTTGTCTTCTCTTGCTCGGTGTACATAGGTATACACCCTATGCTCTCTTTGTCTTTGAATCTATGGTCAGTGAATGTGTGTTTCAATTCACAGGTCATTCTTACCTGTGTTTCTACAGCACACGTGTGATGCTACTCACCTAATACCTGTAGCAATCTGCTACACAGCCAGAAGGAAATGTTAGCCCAGCGACAATTTTTTATTACAGATGGACAGCTTATGCTGCTGGTTGGGAAACATTGAAAATATGCTAGTTCAGGGTTTCAGTTAAAGTGGTCATTAATTCTTGTAGCATTAATGTAAAAAAATTTCTGTTTTTAAGTGTCGAGGAAGTAGCGTTGACTGTTTCTGCAAAGCCTTTGGTAGCTCTGAAAGCTCTCTGCCCTGAGGGAGCCTTGCCCTTGGTAGTTTGTTTGCCAGGCTCTGGGCTCACCCCAGTCTCTGTCATTTGCCTGCTGTCCCCGAGGGAAGGAAACACCATGACAAGGGGTGGGATCTGCTGGAACGGATTGGGAGCCCACCTGGTGGGGAGCAGACCTCGGCTCAACAGAGCTCAGTGGAGCAGACTGGGGGTGGTCATGGTTTGTGGGTTTCCTGTAGAATGTTCAGGAATGTCTTGCCTGGCTGCTTTGGTCCTGGGCTATATCGCTTCATCAGAGGCACTTAAGATTGCCCCAGTTGGGGAGGAGTCTGACACCCAGCTCCAGATTGAGTTGGTAAGAAATCTGTCTTAATTTGGAGAAGCAGGGGCAACTGGTGGTTCCTGGGAGCATGAGCCTGGATCCCAGGCTCCCATGCAGCAGTTGGCAGCGGGGATTTTGCCAAGCTGGCTCCACTTCTGTGCCAGACACTCCCGAGCATCCCCGAAAGGTCCTTCTAGCATAGCGTCCTCTGTGTAGCCTGGCTCCAGCACCAGCAAGTTTCTATGGCAACCTTAATGATGATTAAGGAACATTGTCAGATGTATGAACATATGCTCAAATGCAGATCTACTTCAGAAGGAAAGGATTGGAACAGCGTGTAGCAAGGCTGTTAATTAATAGAGAAACCGTATTTGGATGGAGAGCACACATCTGTTAAATAGAATACCTCAACTTTATGTTTTTCTGGAGAGAAATAATAGTTTTAAGTTTGGTTTTTTTTTTTAACCTAATTATCTGAAAGCAAATACCAAAGGCTGGTGATGTCTGTATATGGGGCAAAGGGTCAGTATAATTTTTTTCAGTGTTTTTTCTTTTAACCAGCTATTTTGCATTTAAAATGAAAATTGTAAATGTTTGAAATAAATAAGTTCCAAAAAAATATGCCTGGGAGATAATGATGCTTTGGTGCCTGGGTCCTTTCAAGGAAAGACTTGCATGGTTACTCGGGGAAAGGGGTAAGGAAACATGGATTTAAGTCAAGGAGAACCATTTGGGGGTGAGCTTTTCCTTAATGCAGGATTAAATTACCTCTGGAAAAAAATCAGGTGAGTTTAAGAAATAAGTTGCAATTTCTCAAAGACTTTCATTTTGAAAGTTATTTCCCCAAATGAGCCCTGGACTTTCTGGAAAGGGCGTAGGTGCTTCGGCTTTTTTACATCATTATCAGGTGATGGACCTGGGGGGAAGGAAAAGGAAGGGCCATTATTCATCAGAAGACTGTTTATTGAACAGGGGTTGTTAACGGAATCACAAGTCAACCCTGAACCTCTCCATCATCAGGCTGCATCTGTCCCCTATTGAAAAGGATCCTCCATAGGAAACTTTGGGACTCTGCCATCCCAAATCTTCCAAACAGAGGAAAGCCTTCATGTGGATGCTCTGTGGATAAGAGTTGCTGTGTAAACAGTTCAGGGCTGGGGAGGAGGAAACTGCATGGAAACCTGGAAATTGTGTAACTCAGACCGAAAGCTGAAGTGCCAGGCCCCGCTGTGCGGCCCCCCAGCCCCCAGGGAATCAGAAGAAAGCCACACGACCAACCACACCTATGGGGCCCATCCTTGAAGATGCCACGGTTTCTTGCGAGGTTGGTCCCTGTCTTGCAGAAAGTGACACAGGAACAGATGTCCCATGGTGGCTTGGCTGTGCGGGCCCCGCAGAGGGTGTGGGAGTGAGTGTAAGGAGCAGGAAAGGGAAGAGGGTGGCCCCCCTCTTCACCACATCAACTGTTAGGATGGTAAGGGTATGATGCTCTTTCCAGAAGAGAGAATGAGAGAGCAGATGGGGGATCCTGTAGAGGATGGCAAGGAACACTCAGTTACTGGAACGACCACTGAGGAAAGCGCTTTCCTTATTTTTTGATGCAGAAGGACACCAAGCCTTCCCCCACGTCTGTGAGAAGCACAGGCCCGAGGCAGGAAACACGGTGCCCTTCTGCATAGCAGAAGTGTGCTGTTGCAAGGCCTGAAGCTGGTCCAAGCAGTGTCCAAGGCTGGGCTGGGCCTGGCAGCCTCTTGGGCAGCGTGGTGGCCAGGTGGGCTGGCTGGGTGAGCTGACCGAGTGGCCATCAGGTAAACAGTCCTGAGCGGGGGAGCCAGCCCTACACGATCCTTCAAATACTGACCACCCCCTGGTCTCTCTGCGAAACTTCTGGTCTTCTTGCTGATGTGTGTTACTTAAAACAACCTTAGAACAACCTCAGCCACATCTTATTTCACCCCGGCAATTTTCAGTGACTATCCAAAACATGAATACAATGAGATTTTTCGGTGAGATCCCCAAACACTCGCACTATGGGAATATGTAGCATTGAATTAGGCTGTTTCTTTTTCTCAGGTAACTTCAAAATGCTTAGTAAGGCTGCCGAATGTCCACAAAGAAAACAGCTGATCGTGTTTTGAGAAATTTATTTTATTGAAGTATAGTTGATTTGCAATGATTTTTATATAGTTGATTGCAATTAATTTTTACTGTACAGCAAAGTGATTCAGTTATATATATATATATATATATATACATTCTTTTTCATTTTCTTTTCCATTATGGTTTATACAGAATATTGAATATAGTTCCTTGTGCTGTACAGGAGGACCCTTTCTATATACATATTAATAATAGTTTGCTTCTGGGAATTCCTTGATGGTCCCATGGTTAGGACTCTGATTTCACTGTGGAGGACCCAGATTGGGGAACTAAGATGCTTATTCCAAACTCCCGATCCTTCCTTCCCCCACAACCTTCCCGTTTGGCAACCACCAGTCCATTTTAATATTTCATTATGATTTTTTTTAAAGAATGAAATTTATCAGGAGGACAGTTGAATTCTGGTTTTTATTTAATTAATTTTGGGGGCCATGCTGTGTGACATGTAAGATCTTAGGGCCCTGACAAGGGTTGAAGCCTACGTTGGCAGCAGCACACAGTGTTAACCACAGGGGTAACAGGGGAGTCCCCTGTTTTGGTTTTTAAATGCATGTGTGCTGAACAGTGAGGGTTCTGAAATGATGAAATGTCCCATTCAGTGTAACTGGGACATTCTAGGGTCTGTCCCCAGTGACTGATGAAGGGAGGGGGGAACGGTGGAGGAGGACTGTGTCAGCAGCTCCTGCTCGTGTGGACAGCATGTTCATTACCCTGCAGGGCACAGGTACACGTGGTGTACACTGTTCATTACCCTGCAGGGCACAGGTACACGTGGTGTACACTGGAGTCACCACAACCAGCAGGGCTTCCAGATCAGTCTGAAGAAGGTGGTGGCGGACCCCGAGGGTGACTGTGGACCCTGATTGTTTCTATAAGGAGGTGGGTGCTCTGGGGCCTCAGATTTCAGTCAATCATGTCTGTGGATGGGTCCAGGAATTACTAGAAGCCCAGGCTTCAACCCCAGACCCTCCAGATCACAAAAGTGGGTGTCTGTTTACATGAGTGTAAGGTGCTCAGTTTCTCCTGCCATGCCGAGGAGTCTCTGTGAGGGAGACTGCAGCGTGGGAGGTGAGGTTCTATGGCAACACGTTACTGGGGGCCTAAGCAGGTGACAAAACCTGTGGACAGCAAAGAGCTGCACCACTGGCCCTGCTGGTTATCCAGAAGGTCACCGTCCCTTTTTGGTAGAGATGGCATGTTAAGATTAGCCAATAATAATGACAGCCGTTTATGGACCCTCCCCATGTGCTTCGCAAATAGGATATTCTTTCTCATCCTAATGAGAGGTAAGTGTTTTCACCAGTTTACAGATGCAACCACAGAGGCTCATATTGGTGAAGATAGTGGTCTAAGACTCCTGAGCTGGGTAAGAGGCTGAACTAGACCCCAAGCCAGTGCTCTTTCCCTTGCTGTGTGGCCCCTCAGTCCCTGGTGACAACCAGGATGGTCCTACCTTTCCACCCCCTTTCCCAGGCTAGGTGCTTTGCCCCTGTGCTGGGTGGGGGCCTGGCCCACTCACCCTCCTGGGGAGATGGCCCTGGAGCCTTCATCTGGTTTATCACGCGTATCAGTGCGGAAGCCAAGACTCGGGGAGTCTGAGCTATGAAGGTGTGTCCCTGAGGCCAACAGACCTCAGTGATGCTCACA
This sequence comes from Bubalus bubalis, assembly GCF_019923935.1. Classification (NCBI taxonomy): domain Eukaryota; kingdom Metazoa; phylum Chordata; class Mammalia; order Artiodactyla; family Bovidae; genus Bubalus; species Bubalus bubalis. Next base: position 16,171,934 of record NC_059162.1, on the reverse strand, counting down.
AAATAGGAGCCACAGAGAAGATGGGCCACAGAGGCGGAGGCAGCAAATAGCTCCTTACGGTTAATGATCCTTCACCAGAAACCAAACCACTTCCCCTCCTTCTGTATCAGTCCTGTATCTATTCCTCTGAACTCTTAGTGATTGATCTGGTGTTCTGTTGCTTCCTTGGTGTATATTTTAATGTTGTTTGTTGTTCAGTTGCTAAGTCATGGCTAACTCTTTAAGATCCCCTGGACTCTAGCCCACCAGGCTCCTCTGTCCATGGGATTTCCGAGGCAAGAATACTAGAATGAGTTGCCATTTGCTTCTCCAGGGAGTCATCTGGATCCAGGGAGCAAACCCTCTTCTCTTGCATCTCCTGCAGTGGCTGGCAGATTCTTTACTGCTGTGCCACCAATACTTGAATGAACTTCCTTGAAATCCCCAAACTGTGCTTTATTTATGGCATGCGAACTTTCTTATGTCCACTGTGTCTGAAAGGGTAAATGATCACCACGCTGGAAGAGGTGGTTCTCTCTGGGCTGAGTCCTTCAGGGGATGTTTACTCCATCACCACACCAGGATGTAAGAGGAACCAATCCCTTCCCAAAGATGCTGTCAGTTCACTCACTGAGCCAGGCAGTTAGGGAGCAAATGCTCCTGCTGTCTCCAGGAACCAAGTGACTAATCTGGTCTAGGAAGTCAGGGAAGGAAGGGACAGGGCAAGTAAACAGAGGAGGGTTCCAGTGGAAGGGGTGGCCTAGGGAGGCTGACAGTGCAGGGCCTGGGGTGAGACCTGCCTTGGACATGCAATGTATAGAGCAGTTTTTCGACATTCTAAGAGCATTAGGAAGCTGCTGAAGACCAGATTTGCTCCTTCTTTCTCTTTTATACATATTAAAATTTTTTTCATGAGCCTGTATGTTTTTACAATTAGAAAGCTTTTCACTAAACCGTTATAATCTCTCTATTTTGGAATAGTGCAACCAGGTTGGACTGCCTATAAGAAATTGTTAATTAAAAAGTGCAAGAAGTAGGTGGGGATCATAGATAAAGCAAAACTGACTATGAGACAGTAACTTTTGAAGTTGAGTAATAGGTACAGAATGGTTCATTATATGAATCTTTTAAAAGCATTGACATTCTCCATTTTAAATGTGCAAGGACTTTAGGGTGAATGCTTCACTTGCAAACATACCATTTAAAATAATGCAAATAAGGACTTCCCTGCTGGTGCAGTGGATAAGAGTCCACCTGCCAATGCAGGGGACATGGGTTCGATCCCTGTCAGGGAAGATTCCACATGCCTCAGAGCAACTAAGCCTGTGTGCCTCAACTACTGACCCCCGATTCTAGAGCGAGCAAGCCGAAACTAACGAGGCCCCCACGATCCACGACTATTGAAGCCGGTATGCCTAGAGCCTGTGCTCAGCAGTAAGAGAAGCCCCACCTCACCACAACTAGAGAAAACCCTAGTGCAACAACAAAGACCCAGAGCAACCAAAAAAAAAAATCAAAAATGAATACGAACACATCTTACTTAATGATCTTTTAATGTAAACCACAATTCTCACTCGTTCACAGTATACTGGTTGATACTTTAACTACTTGGCTTGGCTTTTGTTTTTTAATTGAAGTATAGTTGATTTACAATGTTGTGTTTGTTTCAGCAAAGTGACTCAGTTTTATATATATATATATTTTTTTTTCTTTTCCATTATAGATTATTATAAGATATTGAATATAATGTCTTGTGCTATATAGTAGGTCCTTATTGGTTATCTCTTTCATATATAGCAGTGTGTGTATGACTATTATATATAAGATAGATATTAACATCCTAAACTGTTAATTTACCCCTCTACTCACCCCATTGGCTTTTATGTGCACAGGTACTATCTCTTTCCTTCAGTTCATCCAAACTGGTAATCTTGTTTATTTATACACACAAATCAGAAAGCAGTAGGAACAATGTAAATCAATGAAGTTAGAACACACCTCCACACCATACACAAAAATAAACTCAGAATGGCTTAAAGAAGCCAATAGGAATCGTTGAAAAAATGTCATGTAGGAAGTGTTTTAAGTTTGAATTGAGGTGGTAACAGTGACTCACAACAAATGATTTGCAACATGGGGGAAGTCATCCTGGTGCTACTTGTGGACTCTGGGAATGCTGATCTCCATGGTTCAGAGTCTCCTTAATTTATAATTGCACGTTCATTATCAGAGCTTAAATTGTCCTGGAGGACTTCAGGCTACCAGATCCATAGATGGAACCTCTCTTAAGCAGGCAAAGAATGCCCAAGCCCGTCAGACCCAGCACAGGGTGGTCCAGGAGGTGGACCTAATTCCCATTTCGCCTGCCTGTGTCCATGGGCTCACCTGTGGGGAGAGAACTCACTGATCACCCATGACAACCTAGATGTCCAGTCTGCTGGTGCATTTTCACTGTAAGATAATATAGACTGGAATTTTTTTTTAAACTGAGGTAAAAGACATAAAGAGGAGGGCATGGCAACCCACTCCAGTACCCTTGCCTAGAGACTCCCATGGACAGAGGAGCTGGGTAGGCTAGAGCCCATGAGGCCGAAAAGAGTCAGACATGACTGAGGCAACTTAGCATGGATGCAAAAGATATAAAATCTGCTGCTTTAACCATTGCTAACTATAGAGTTCAGCAGTGTTAAGTACATTCATATTGTTGTGTAAACAACCTCTAGAATGTTTTCATCTTGCAAAACCGAGACTTTATACCAGTAAACAACAGCTTCCACATCTCCCCTCCCCCCAGGCCTTGGCAATCACCATTCTATTTTTTGTCTCCATGAATTTGACTACTTTCAGTTCAGTTCTGTTCAATCGCTTAGTCGTATCCGACTCTTTTCGACCCTATGGACTGCAGCACGCCGGGTCTCCCTGTCCATCGCCAACTCCTGGAGTTTACTCAAACTCATGTCCATTGAGTCGGTGATGCCATCCAACCATCTCATCCTCTGTCATCCCCTTCTCCTCCTGCCTTCAATCTTTCCCAGCATCAGGGTCTTTTCAAATGAGTCAGCTCTTCTCATCAGGTGGCCAAAGTACTGTAGTTTCAGCTTCAGCATCAGTCCTTCCAATGAACACCCAGGACTGATCTCCTTTAGGATGGACTGGTTGGATCTCCTTGCAGTCCAAGGGACTCTCAAGAGTCTTCTCCAACACCACAGTTCAAATCATCAATTCTTCGGTGCTAGGTACCTCATATAATTGGAGTCACACTGTATTTGTTTTCTTGTGTCTCAGTTCAGTTCAGTTCAGTCGCTCAGCCGTGTCCGACTCTTTGCGACCCCATGAATCGCAGCACACCAGGCCTCCCTGTCCATCACCAACTCCCGGAGTTCACTCAGACTCACATCCATTGAGTCAGTGATGCCATCCAGCCATCTCATCCTCTGTTGTCCCCTTTTCCTCCTGCCCGCAATCCCTCCCAGCATCAGAGTCTTTTTCCAATGAGTCAACTCTTCGCATGAGGTGGCCAAAGTACTGGAGTTTCAGCTTTGGCATCATTCCTTCCAAAGAAATCCCAGGGCTGATCTCCTTCAGAATGGACTGGTTGGATCTCCTTGCAGTCCAAGGGACTCTCAAGAGTCTTCTCCAACACCACAGTTCAAAAGCATCCATTCTTCAGTGCTGCTGCTGCTGCTGCTAAGTTGCTTCAGTCGTGTCCGACTCTGTGCGACCCCATAGACGGCAGCCCACCAGGCTCCCCCGTCCCTGGGATTCTCCAGGCAAGAACACTGGAGTGGGTTGCCATTTCCTTCTCCAATGCATGAAAGTGAAAAGTGAAAGTGAGGTCGCTCAGTCGTGTTCGACTCTTCACGACCCCATGGACTGCAGCCTACCAGGCTCCTCCGTCCATGGGATTTTCCAGGCAAGAGCACTGGAGTGGGGTGCCATCGCCTTCAGTGCTAGGTACCTTATATAATTGGAGTCACACTGTATTTGTTTTCTTGTGTCTAGCTTAGCATAATGTCCTGTGCTAAGTCACTTCAGTTGTGTCCGACTCTGTGCGACCCCATAGATGGCAGCCCACCAGGCTCTCCCGTCCCTAGGATTCTCCAGGCAAGAACACTGGAGTGGGTTGCCATTTCCTTCTCCAATGCATGAAAGTGAAAAGTGAAAGTGAAGTCGCTCAGTCGTATCCGACTCTTAGCAACCCCATGGACTGCAGCCTACCAGGCTCCTCTGTCCATGGGATTTTCCAGGCAAGCGTACTGGAGTGGGGTGCCATTGCCTTCTCCAAATGTCCTCTAGGTTCATTCATATTGTAGCATGTGTTGACATTTCCTTCCTTTTTAAGGCTCAGCAATATTTCACTGTACATATATACACTGCATTTTGTTTATCTACTCATCCACCCTTGGATGTTTGGGTTGCTTCCTCTTCTTGGCTTTTGTGACCATTTTTTTTTTAACTCTATTTTTTATTTGCTAAGTAACACCAGTTGGCTAGTTTGTTACTCTTTGCCTCGTTAGTCAAAGGTGAAGAATTCCTGGTATAATCTCGGAAAGGGAAGGGAAGTACATACATACCTTGGGGATATTGCAGGCTTGGATTTAGCCCACTGCAATAAAGCAAATATCACAGTAAAGCAAGTCATGTGTATTTTTTGGTTGACCAGCGCATATAAAACTTATGTTTATACTATACTGTAGTCTTCTAAGTGTGCAATAGCATTATGTCTAGACATGTACATACATTAATTTAAAAACACTTTATTGCTGGAAAATGCTAACCATTATCTGAGCCTTCAGTGAGTTGTACAGTCTTTGCTAGTGGAGGGTCTTGGCTTGATGCTGATGGTGCTACCTGATTAGGGTGGTGGTTGCTGAAGGTTGGAGTGGTTGTGGCAATTTCCTAAAATGAGACAGCAATGAAGTTTGCCACACTGACTGACTCATCCTTTCATGAAAGATTTCTCTGTAGCATGCAATGTTGTTTGATAGCTTTTTACCCACAGCAGACCTTCTTTCAAAATTGGAGTCAGTCCTTTCAAATCCTGCTATTGGCTTATTAACTAAGTTTATGTAATATTATAAATTCTTTACTGTCATTTCAACAATCGTTGCAGCTTCCTTGCCCCGAGTACAAGAAACAGCTACACCTAAAGAAACTAACTTCTCTGCTCATTCCTAAGAAGCATCTCCTCATCCACCAAAGTTAAAAAAAAAAGTTTTATCAAAGTTTTATAAGATTGTAGCAATTCAGTCATACATTCAGACCCCACTTATTCTAGTTCTCTTGCTATTTCTACCACATCTGCAGTTACTTTCTCCCCTGAAGTCTTGAGCCCTTCAAAGTCATCCATGAGGGTTTGAATTCACTTCTTCCAAACTCTTGTTAATGTTGATATTTTGACCTCTTCCCCACAAACCACGAATGTTCTTACTGGCAACAAGACTGATGAATCCTTTTCAAAAGGTTTCCAATTTCCTTTGCCCAGATCCAACAGAGGAATCACTATCTACTACAGCTAGTCTTATGAAATGTATTTCTTAAAGACAAAGACTTGAAAGTTGAAATCACTCCTTGAACCAGGGCTGCAGAATGGGTGTTGTGCTCTCAGGAGTAAAAACAACACTTATCTCACTGCACATTTCCATCAGAGCTCTTAGGTGACCAGGTACATTGTCAATTAGCAGTAATATTTTGAAGGATATCTTTTTTCCTGAGCAGGTCTCAACAGTGGGTTTAAAATATTCAGCAAACAATGTTGTAAACAGATGTACCGTCATCCAGGCTTTGCTGTTCCATTTATAGAGGAGAGGAAGAGTGGATTTAGCATAATTCTTAAGGCCCTTAGGGTTGTTGGAATGGTAAGTGAGCATCAGCTTCAAGTTACCAGCTGTATTAGCCCCCAACAAGAGTCAGCCTGTCCTTCAAAGATCTTAATCCAGGCATTGACTTCTCCTCTCTAGCTATGAAAGTTCTAGATGGCATTTTCTTCCAATGGAAGGCTGTTCTATCTACACTGAAAACTTGTTGTTTGGTGTAGCCAGCTTCATTAGATCTTAGCTAGATCTTCTGGATAACTTTCTGTAGCTTCTACATCAGCGCTCGCTGCTTCATCTGGTACTTTGATGTGCCAGAGATAGCTCCTCTTCTTAAACCCCATAAGCCAATCTCTGCTAGCTTCAAATTTTTCTTCTGCGTTCTGCAGCTTCAGCACTTCTCTCAGCCTTCACAGAGCTGAAGACAGCTCTGGATGAGGCTTTGACTTAAGAGGATGTGGTGGCTGGTTTGGTCTTTTATCCAGACCTCTCAAACTTTCTCTGTATCAGCAATAGGACTGTTTAACTTTACCATTTGTTTGTTCACTGGGGTAACACTTTCTTTCAAGAACTTTTCCTTTGCATTCACAACTTGGCTAACTGGTGCAAGAGGCCTAGCTTTTGGCCTATCTAGGCTTTAGGGGTGCCTTCCTCACTAAGCTTAATCATTTCTAGCTTTTGACTTAAAGTGAGAGACTCTTCCTTTCACTTCAACTCTTACGAGTTCATTGTAAGGTTACTATTAGGCCTAATTTCAATATTGCTATGTTTAAGGGAAATGTGAGGTCTGAGCCGGTAATGGGGGAATGGCTAGCCAGTGGGGCAGTCGTAACACACAATGATGTCAAAGTTTTAGTTGCTCAGTCACGTCTGACTCTTTGGGACCCTATGGACTATAGCATGCTAAGCTCCTCTGTCCATGGAATTCTCCAGGCAAGAATACTGGAGTGGGTAGCCATTCCCTTCTCCAGGGAATCTTCCCAACCCAGGGATTGCACCCAGGTCTCCCACATTGCAGGCAGATTCTTTGCCGTCTCAGCCACCAAGGAAGCCCCAGAACACACCATATTTATTTTCAAAAATATAAAAAAATAATCGTTGGCAGCACTGGGTCTTGCTTGCTGCATGAAGGCTTTAGCTAGTTTCGGTGAGCAGGGGCTTCTCAATGCAGTGGTTTCTCTTGTTGCGGAGCATGGGCTCTAGGTGCTCAGGCTTCAGTAATTGTGATTCATGGGCTTAGATGACCTATGGCATGTGGAATTTTCCTGGACCTGGAGTCAAACCCGTGTCCCCTGCTTTGGCAGGCAGATTCTTAATCACTTCTCACCAGGCAAGTCCAACACTTAGTAAGTTCACCATCTTATATAGGCATGGTTCATGGCATCGGCAAACAATCACAATAGTAATGTCAGACATTACTGATCATCATAACAAATATAATGAACAGCTTTGAAGTACTGTGAGAACCACCAAAATGTGACACAGAGACAGGGATTGAGAGGATGCTGTCGGAAAAATAGCACCAAGATTGCCATAAACCTTCAGCTTGTAAAGATCACAGCATTTGTGAAGTGCAGTGATAATGAGGTATGTCTGTCCTCTACTACTACTACTAAGTCACTTCAGTTGTGTCCAACTCTGTGCCACCCCATAGACGGCAGCCCACCAGGCTCCGCCATCCCTGAGATTCTGCAGGCAAGAACACTGGAGTGGGTTGCCATTCCTTCTCCAATGCATGAAAGTGAAAAGTCAAAGTGAAATCGCTCAGTAGTGTCTGACTCTTCGCAACCCCATGGACTGCAGCCCACCAGGCTCCTCCGTCCATGGGATTTTCCAGGCAAGAGTACTGGAGTGGGGTGCCATTGCCTTCTCCAATGTCTGTCTAGGTAGAGCAATTAAGAGTCACTCCACAATTAGACCTGGACTGTAGTATCAGTTCAGTTGCTCAGTTGTATCTGCCTCTTTGCGACCCCATGAACTGCAGCATGCCAGGCCTCCCTGTCCATCACCAACTCCTGGAGTTCACCCAAACTCATTGCCATCGAGTCAGTGATGCCATCCAGCCATCTCATCCTCTGTCGTTCCCTTCTTTTCCTGCCCCCAATCCCCCCAAGCATCAGAGTCTTTTCCAGTGAGTCAACTCTTCACATGAGGTGGCCAAAGTACTGGAGTTTCAGCTTTAGCATCAGTCCTTCCAATAAACACCCAGGACTGATCTTCTTTAGGATGGACTGGTTGGATCTCCTTGCAGTCCAAGGACTCTCAAGAGTCTGCTCCAACACCACAGTTCAAAAGCATCAATTAATTCTTAGTGATATTAAGTGATAGTATGCAGAAGGCAATGGCACCCCACTCCCGTACTCTTGCCTGGAAAATCCCATGGACGGAGGAGCCTGGTAGGCTGCAGTCCATGGGGTCGCTAAGAGTCAGACACGACTGAGCCACTTCACTTTCCCTTTTCACTTTCCTGCATTGGAGAAGGAAATGGCAACCCACTCCAGTGTTCTTGCCTGGAGAATCCCAAGGATGGGGGAGCCTGGTGGGCTGCCGTCTCTGGGATCACACAGAGTCCGACGCGACTGAAGTGACTTAGCAGCAGCAGCAGCAGCATGGGCTATCACTTACTACGTGACTGACCCAGTGTTTATCTGAAAAACGAGGCTACCACCTGGTTCACTGCCTTGTGGAGGATTAAAGTGGAATAATATAGCATGGAAAGCATTTGTTCAGGAGCACGCCTGGTGTACAGCAAGAGTTTATTCTCATTACTTAGATCCTGGCCTTTCACAGGGTCAGAATCCAAGTTCAACAGACCAAAGCCTGGGTTGTTAGAAACAACGTGTTCAACTTGATTTCGGAAAACAAGCACTCCAGTGCTCTGGTGACATGGGGGAGGCGAACATTTCAACAAACTGCCTTTTCTGTTGACACAGATAGGAGAAAACAATGAGCACTTATACCACCTGGCGGCAATTTATATAAATGTTCGATGGAGAGACAGACTGTGATAGCCTGCTTCTAGAATCGCAAATGAATTTGGGTTTCTAAAGAGCTGCTTCCAATGAGCTCTCTACCTCACCTGGTAGAGGGTGAAAACCAGATTCACAACAGACCATAGCGCCATGCCCCACAGAGGGGGCTGGGCGCATGCGTATGGACAACAAAGATCAAAAGCAAAGCCACAACTCAGATACCTAGTCAGGGGCAAGGACAAATGTAACAACTGCTACTCAGGAAGAAGACTGAGGACAGAGGAAAGCTTCAAAAACAAGTGTTACTGTTTTATGTGGGAAGGAAAACAGAGCTCTCAAGCTGAACTGGGGAAAAAAAAAATTAAGGTCACACCGGGGAGTTGTGTTTACCTGTGGTTTGTTTACACATTTCATCAATAATGACTGCAAATGAAACTTCTGACTCTCCCTGCTATGGCAGAAAAGGGTTGTTTTTTGTTTGTTTGTTTGTTTTTAATGAAGGGAGGTGATTCTCAACACTAATTGACTCAAGCAGAAACACAGACTTTCTTGGAATAATGTTTATTTAAAGTTACATTTCAGAGTAAACCATCTTCAGGAGGGCATGCAGCTTATGTTGGCTACTGCAATACATCCAGAAATTTTAATAAAATCCTTCTGATATACTATAAATTACTTAAGTACTATAGATATGCACCTGCATTACATACAATCTTCAAATATTTTCAAAACTTATTATGTATTAGTTGATACTTAAAATGTTAAGGCCCCAAAGTAACTGAACAGTTAAGAATGTGACAAAAATGAGATGCTTGTCTCCATGATCTTTTGCCAGCATATTCATTAAGAAACAATTTCAGACTCTAAACGTCATGATCCAACCATAGTCCAGGGACCTCCTGACGATGGCTGTGTTAGGTTGCAAATCACCTTTCCTGTGGAAAGGGCAGATTTCAAGATGGCAACTGCTGCGTCATCATTTTCCTGCTAAGGACTGTGTCAGAAATCCTTCAGAAAACCCTGCCCTAAATGCGCTGTTTTCCCACTGCAGTTTTCCTGCTCTCCATTAGATGGCAGTAACACACCACCATTTTCCTCCTATAGGGTCAGAAATTAAGGTGGGAAAAATTAAGGTTCACTGCAGGCCAAGTTTCTCCAAGTAAACGGGGTACATAAATTGGAGAAGACAATAAAGAGTGGTTCTAAATAGATCACAAGGCCAAGATAGTGCTGGTTATGGGAAATAAGAGACAAATGAATAAAAGACATTTGTGAGAAAGGTATCAAATAAATTCTGCTAAATATTGTATTAAAAGGATCAGGAGAGAAGGGAAATGAAATATATACCCCCTAGACGGAAGGAAAAATGAGCCATTAACCTTTGACTAAAAAAGGACATTTTAATAGACTAGAAAAGCTACTCTCATTTAAAAAGCAACTGAAGAATGTCTCAAATGCTCAGCTGTTCTTCTGAATTAAGTATTAAGATTTACTAACAGTGGCCATTAACAGAGTAATTACATAGTTAAAATGACCCAATTAAAAAATATGGACTATATTCCCATCTATCTCAAAAACATCTGGCTGGCCCTATAAATTATCTGCCCACACTCCCCACCCTGTGGCAGAGGTCAATAAAGAGTAACTATTCAGCAAAACAGCGAGACTTAAAGCAGCAAAGAATAAAGGCTCTTTTGATATATACTTCTTAAGAAAATACTTTGGATAACTACAAAGGACACTTCCATCCCCAGAACAGAGTAGGCATTTTTGTATTTACCTTTTTGTACATGTATCAACATTTCTCTTTTATTCCTATTTATTTAAATATACCATCTGCAGTGGTTGAAATTCATCCCGATTAAAAAAAAAAAACTGTGGCAGCAAAGTAAATAAAAATGTCCCTTCACTCTCTGTCCTTAGAGGCCTGAAACGAGATAATGAAATAAACCCATCTTAACAGGCAGCAAAGCATTTTTTAGAAACAAAGTGTGATAAAGAGGCAAGGACAGTCATAAAAAGGTCCATGGATGCTAAAATTCAAGGCAAATGAGTACAGATTTGTGAACAGACATTGTTCTCTCCAGAAAGAATCAGAAGATATTTCAGGAGACTGAATGAACTCAAGAGAATGAAGACCACAGGAAAACACTTGTATCAGGACAAAGTGACAAAAAAGCCCAAGCATTCAGAGCTCAGAGAGACATGTCACAAGGCTTCAGATCAGCTGGCCCTGGAGGCTTAACAAGGAAGCCATTAGGGACACCCTGCTGGGCCTAATTGTTTTCAGAACATATGGTACTTTGTGCCACCACCCAGCTGTGAATTCCCTGGCTTTTGTCAGCTTGTGTCACAACTTTAGAAGAAAATAGCAGCTTACCCCCCCTTCTAAAAATTTACTGTTTCTTCTTACTATAACCTCCTGTACAATTGTGAAGGAACTGGACTATATATAAACACATCTCCACTTTTAATTATATAAAGAAAACAGCATGACTGTCCCAGAAAAACAGTATAAAGAAAGCACAACACTGAGCCTATGATAGAAGCTCAATAAATACTTAATGTATCAGGTCTGCTTTCAAAATGTTACTTCATTATTACATTCATCACAGTTGCTGGGTATGGGCCAGAAATCATTTAGTGCACAAAGAAACATTTTACAAAGTTTTCAGCATTTAGTAAAATTGGGATACCTGCTGAACTTCCTTTGTAGAATAAGTAAAAAAAAAACCCAAGATTTAATTTCTGGAATGCTGAACTGAAAATAAGCTTAATAGAATGAATTATTTGTATATGGAAGAAAATAAATATTTGGTGAATGGAACCATGGATGCTAAAAATTAAAAAAAAAAAATCTTGTACTAAAGACAAGTAGATACACCAGTACATTTAAAAAATTCTATCAGTACTTAAAAAACAGAACATTCTTGACTAATAAAATCATTGAGATCCAGTGAGGAAAAGTTCTTTTCAAATTTTTAAAAACAAAGATCATACAACTCTGGGTACATTCTTAACTGAATAAAGATGCGAATATTTACTAATCTCTAAATCCTAATAGTAGAGTGATAACTAATAACCAGAAGGATATGTTTCCCTAAAAGTTAACTGGGTCAACATTTTTTTGTGTATTTAACATTAGTTACAAAAGTTAACTTTTCATTGATGACAGTCAGCACATTTGTATCTGGACCAGTTTCAAGAACCAAATTACAAACCCCACAATACAGAAACATCTGCTCAGTTTTCATCACAGAGCCACTCACTGGAGCCTTCTCACAGTATGCCATTTCCACAGGTTTTTTTTTTTTTTTTTCACAGTAAGTACATTGGTGATATAAGTTCATAATAGATCATAAAGATAATGATACTATATTATTTTAATATCTTTAAGCAGTAGAGGTTAGAGAAAACATCAGTCTCTTAAAATATTTTAATATAGTGCAAACCAGTCTGCTTTGTACAGCATGAGAGAAACTGCAGGTTTTAGAGACCCAGTTCCCACAATCATATCCTATATATATATATATAAGGGGACCCCATATATATATATATAGTTACTCTAAAATGCAAAGTATATTTAATTTTAGGGCTAAAAATAAAAAATTCAGTTGTTTTAATAACTACTAAAATGGACAAAGATGAAACAAAAGAGATCAGAGGTTCTATTATTCAATAACAATTGTTGAGCTTTGTAAATTTTCAGATTTGTTAAAACTCAGAAATGAAATCTTCGTTGTGTATCTTATTCTGCAACTTAATTCTGTAATTCAGAATTATGGCAATACTGCCAATGCTTAATAATACTGGTGATTCTTAAATCACGGGCATCTTCCTTCTTATTTATGCTTATATAACTGATTCGTCAAAAAAGTCCACAGAAATTGAGAAAACACAAACTTTGCTTAGAAGGCTGGCCGACAAAATAATCCTTTGGCCAGACTCTAAAGTTGTGACTTTTTATGGACTCTGGAGTTGAACTAGGCCCCTCAAGAGAGAAAGGTAGTTTTTTCCAAAGTGTCCACTGTTAGTCATTTTCCACTGTTCATGCTTTTCCCCAAGAAGGGGTCTCATATTACATGCTCTTTGGGTCCGTTTGATCATTTTTTGTTGTTTTATATAAATTCCAAGTTTGTTGCTTTATTTGGAGATTAGGTATCCCAGGGAATAACTAGTGCATTTTTGGAGAACCTTAGTATTTCTGGACTCCTGACTTACCTTTCCTGAGGGTCACGCCCCAAATAGACAACCCTACTCAGGGAGTGGAGGCAACTGGTAAATTATGGTTTCTCGTCATAGAACTGCTTAGCAAGGAGAAAAGGCACAGGTCAGTAACCAAGAGTCATGGAATGGATTCAAGGCCAAAGACTTCTTGACTTCTAAATGAAGAGTCCTGCTTCCTCCCAAATATTACGGTGCAGTCCAGCCCTGAGAATCCGGTTGGGTGCTGATGCCCTCCTAGGTGTGAGCAGCCCCGCCGGGGCTTTTGGAGGCTGGACCCTGGTGCAGCCTGCTGTGCGCAGGGTACAGCAAGGTCATGTGCTCTGCGCCCTTGAAAGGCAGTTTCTCGCTGGAGTAATAGTGTACCACTTCCGGGATGCTGCCAAAGACAGCACTCGTCTGATTCAGGGTGTACTTGTTGTCTTTGGTCTGAGCCACTATGATGTGGACGCATCCTTGACTAGTCCTGCAGCAAAACCAAAATGGAGGAGAAAACATGAATGAGTGAGCAGAGGGATCCCTCCCCACTGAAAACAATCTCAGCTAGATTCATAGGCCAACAGGTTCCCAGCCACTCCTGGAACTGTTATATACAAACAGAAGAGCTTTCAGCACTCTAGCAGGGCACACAGAAGCTTCACAACCCTCAGCTAAATGTGCATCACCCCTGGGTCATTGATCCTTAACACACACAAGTCATCAGGCACTGGACCAAAAGGGGAAGAAAAAAAAAATTGCCCAGTCCCTCCTTGCCCCCAAATTGCCAAACTAGTGCTTAAGCCCAAGAGTGAGACCACTAAGGTGAGGTTTAAACTCACCTCTTCTCAAGGCTAAAAAGACATGTGAAAGCTTTCCTCTTTCTTTCCTCCCCAAAGGAAACATTAAGAATAATAAAACTGTTTCTTCCTCCACCCCCACCCCCCAATCTGGAAACACTGTTTCTGGTTGTATATGACAGCTGGCACCAAAGGCTCAAAGGTCTAATCCACAAGCACCCGCTTCGGGAACACAGCAAAGCTATTCCTGGCATTGTGTATCTGGTAGCCTATCCCATTTTCTGAGCCATGCTGCTCCCCCCTCAACCTCTTTTCCCCTCCAGTCTGATTGTTTCAGCTGCAGGGGCTCAGCTTCCTCAGGAAGGAAATGCTGTTAGGGCTCTTGACAATGATCCTCCAATATAGCACCACTGAACTCGCAGAGCAACGAGAATTTCCATGACACCAGGCTGATTGGAATAAGCCTACCGGGCAAAAATGAATGTTCTGCGTACAATTGGACAGGGGAGTCATCACAAGGCAGTGTTTCCTTCTTCAAGAGAAGAAACTGGTCCCAAAATTGCAGTTGGCATTGTGACAATCAAGGAATCTCTGATTTACTTAAAGCCTCAAACACTAGAGAGTAAAAGAACGACTCAACTATCCTGTTAGAAATTATTATTTTTATCAGAAATTATTTCTCTAAGAGGACCTACTTTAGATCACAAAAGGCAGAAACTAATCAATGTACAATGAAATGAAATAGGGATATTTACCCCTCTTTATCATAAGGGATATCGAGACATTTACCCAACACCAATTTTGAATTCTTTCTTTTTTTGGCTGCACCATTTGGCTTGCAGGAACTTAGTTTCTTGACCACGGATTGAACCTCGGGCCATGGCAGTGAAAGCGCCGAGTCCTAACCACTGAGCAGCCAGGGAATTCTCTCAATTTTGCATTAAACAAAGTATGTCATATTCTGTTGTCCAAGCAAACCCATCTTATTTTCTGACAATATGTATCCCTGTGGACCATATAAAGTATTGGGTTGACCAAAAAGTGTAAGCTCTTACAGGAAAACCCAAATGAACTTTTTGGCTAACCCAACATATCTTTTTTGCCTGGTCATTTTCCCATGATAGGAAAGTCTGCACCCCACTCTTCCATCCAGACAGGGAGAGCCCAGGATGCTTAATACTCACTTTAGTGCAATGGAGTACCTACTGGTTCCTGACTCGCTGTTTCGAACCAGGTACGCAGCTTCTTTGCAGGACTGTAGTCGACTCTCTGCCTCAGCACGGGTGATGGCACCATGATACCAACTGACAAATGGGGCAGGGGGAGAAACCATGAGCATCAAGATCCCAATCCAGACAGGGCCTCATTCCATAAGGCAATTTTGGAAATGAACTTCTGATGAAAGTTCAACAGCCCGGACTAGATCCGGCTTCCCATTCAAAATAGACGAAATGAGATCTGGGTAATCCTGGATCACAAAACCTATCCATCACCCCAGAGGGAGTTAACAGGGCTAGAGTCACTTAAAAAGTTTTCACTCTACACAGGGGAATGGAATTTGAGATCGGGTTCTGGGGCCTCATTTTCCCCTAGGCACAAAGGCCAAAGGCCCTGGGCTTAGAAAATGGGTTTTCACCAGTAAGCTCCACCCAGACAAGTATTCAACACCAGAAAGACTTAAAATGAGCTAGTGTGCCCCGCCAAGGCTCTCAACAAGCTCCCAGCCACCTTGTGTCACGTGTGTCTGGGGAGGAGACTCACGGCTGCTTCTCCAGCGGCAGGGCTGGGTCCACTCGCTCCCCCTCACTGTGGTCAGTCAGGGCTGGCTTCAAGATCTTCTGGGTCCAGCTCTTCTGTCGGTGGTGCTGCCTCGCTGCCTCCTCCTTGACAGAAGGTCGCTCAGAGCCTTCAAACTGAACTGGAAGGAAGGCTCCATTTAACATCAGAGGCCACTGAGATGACCTGTGTACAACTCAAAGAAAAGAACTTGTCTGCCTCATCTTAGGAAAGAAGCTTTCCTCCCTCTTTAATTTGAGCTAAAATGTACTACAAAGGCCCTGGGGTACCTGAGCTCCTGCTGTCTGATATCAGATCATACTGTTAGCATCCACACGCGGCCACTTTTACTGCAAGATGTTCATTAATAGAGGATGGTTTTAGAACATGAGGAGAAACCACTTCAGTATATTTCAGAACGTACTTTAAAAAAAACTCGTCCTTTTGGTATATTTAGAATAAAAGACTGAACAGAGTTTCAGGTAATGACTCCTTCCAAGAGTGTGCATTGTTCTATGAAACCAAATGAAGTTTTCACTATGAAATAATAAAGAGAAAAATCAACTGAGAAATAGAAACTACTAACAGTGTCTTAACAATGCTATGACATCTAGGTTGGACAGAAGATAGAGAAAATGAGCAGCATCTAGCCCAGTGGTCAGTAACCAGTAGGGATTTGTGGGAAATAATTCTAAAATAAAACAAAAACTGACTTGAGGGTGGGGAGGGAAGGACTGGGAGCCTGGAATTAGCATATTCAAACTAGTATGTATAGGATGGTAAACAACAGCAGAGGGAACGATATTCAATATCCTGTGATAAGCCATTATGGGAAAGAATACAAGAAAGAATATATGTATGTATAACTGAGTCACTTTGCTGTACAGCAGAAATTAACACAACACTAAATCAACTATTCTTGAATAAAATTATTTAAAAAATTAAAGCACACAAAAAGAAAACCTGATTCAAATACGTGTGTGCGCGCACACCCATGCTCAGTCAGCTCTGACTCTTTGGGACCCCACAGACTAGCCTGCCAGGCTCCTCTGTCCATGGGATTTCCCAGGCAAGAATACTGGAGTGGGTTGCCATTTTCTTCTCTAGGGGATCTTCCCTAGCCCAGGGATTGAAATCACATCTCGAGTCTCCTGTACTGGCAGGCGGGTTCTTTACCAGCTGAGCCCCGGGGAAAGCCCATCCGGACTCAAATGTTTGCTATCAAACAAATTACCTTTTCTATTCACGCTTTACACTGATGAAAGTTTTAATCAAAAGTACTTTACTGTTAGAGGGAAAAGATATTCCTAACTTTTACAATCAAAGGCAAAAGAAATCAGGTGGCCAGATAAGTAGAAAAACTATGTCTTGGGAGAAGCAGGAGGGAGACTGATCTTTAATATCTATTGAAAATCTACTCATCAGCTTCCTCTTAAGTTATTAAAAACAGTTCACAGCTGAAGAATTGATTCCTTTAGGAGGATTTTCGACAGGAAAAAAAAAAGCTAGCTTCCTCCTGCTTTCCAACCACCTCTCCTATAGTCCATTTGATCCACTACTGCCATCTTATGATAAACAGAGATGTCAACAGGTTGGAGGAACAGCACCAAGAGTTAGAAGCAGCCGCTCTCAATGTGATAGCTTTTAGTGGTGATTAGATAAGGTTTTTCTAGTAGTGATTTAAGGCATTTCCCAAACAGTTGCATACTGCAGGATAAAGGGAAATGAAGATGCCCAGAAAGATAGAGGACCATTAAGATAGAGCAACATTAAGGGGTCTTCTTCAGTTCTGTTCTTTCAACCATAGCCAAATTTTTATTTCCCCATGTCATCAAATTTCTTGGAAAAAGAAACTTGCAGTCGAGGAACACAAAGAAAAGCGCCTTGGCTTAACGGGCGGGCGGGGGTTTTCCAGCAGGGAAGATGAAAGAAGGCAGGAGCGGACACGGACCCAGCCCTCACCCGATAGCGCCCGCACAATCTGCTCCTTCTTCCACTCCCAGGGCTGCTCGTACTCGGCCGCGGGCCTCTCGTCGTCCTGGGGCAGCCGTCCGTGGCTGTCCGGAGGCAACCTCGCCTTCCGCTCCGGCCCCTCGGCGGCGAAGGGGCCCGCTTCGGCCGCGGGCTCGTAGGGCGTGTCGTACAGCTGCGGCGCCTTCCCCAGCAGCTCCTTGGAGCTCCGGCGCTTCGCCAGCGCCTCGGGCTTCGGGCCGTTCTCTCCAGGCTCGCAGGGGCTGTCGAGCAGCTGAAGCGCCTTCACCAGGGGGTCTTTGGAACCTCGTCGTCTGATTTCTGAAAAACACACCGCACAGAATACTTTTGAAGAAAATGTACCCTGGAAGCCCGGTGATGAACCGAATCACCGCTTCTCTTCCGACCAGACCAGTCTGTCTGGTTGGAAGTGTCCGAGAACACCTGGATTGTTGCTTACAGGGGCTGATGACGGCCCCGCTGTCGGGGAAGGGCCCTACAACTTCCCGCCAGTCCCCTGAGCCAGATACGGGATCAAGTCCAGGGATTAGGGACTCACAACGGAAGGCAGGCCTGCCTCTGGGGCCGTGTGGTTGGAGGAAAGAGAAGGGGCCTCAGGGGACCTGCTCCATAGTTCCTGGTACCCCTGTCTCCTCTTGAGTATGGGTCATTTTCAAAGGCTTTATGTCTTGTTAGGAAGCTGAGAGCAGTTTATTTTAATAAAAAGTGAGTGTCTACTATATTCAAGCACTGGGCCACATACATTGAGGGAAGATATTTAGGTTCATTAGACAGAGTTCTTGAATTCAAGGTGGTTTCGACCTAGTGATGCATTTACAAATAATGCTTAACAGGCTAACAAAGACAGAATGTTGTTGTTCAGTCACTAAGTCATGTCTGACTCTTTGAGACCCCATGGACTGCAGCATGCCAGGCTTCCCTGTCCTTCACTATCTCCCGGAATATGTAAAAGAGTTGTTGGGGCGGAGGGGGTGGGGCAACAAAACTAATATCTCAAGAGCTAACATTTAGCAATAGTGTACCATGCATTACATATTTTTTTCTAAGTGCATTGTAATTTTCACAACCGCCCTAGGAGGTGGACACTATTAGTTCCCCATATAACAGGACAAAACTGAAGCACAAAGAGTTTAAGGAAATTGCTAAAGACGGCAAGTGCAAAGCCTGGATTCAAAAGCAGGAAGTTGGGCTCTAGAAGCCATACTCTTAGGCACTACACTTGGATTGACTCCAAGTGGAAGAGAAATGGAAGATGCATTGACTTTGATAGAAGAGGTCTTTTCCAGTGGAGGAAGCTGCCTGAGTGAAGATATGGAGGTGGGAACAAGAAAGGGCTTGTTCTCATCACAGGGAATCGAGAGAGAAGTTCAAAGGACAGAAGACCAGGAGAGGAGAGGTGGTATGGGAGAAGAAAGCTGGAAAAGGCAGGACAGGCACCAAAGTGGAGAAGTTTTAAAAGCCAGAATTAAAAAGTTTCGATTGTTCTGTATACAGTAGTGAACCATTACAAGTTTTTAAACAGGTAGTAACAATTATTATATAATTGTTATAATTGTATATAATTAACAACTATATAAATAACTCTCTCTCTCTCTCTCTGTCTCTCTCTCTCTTTATATATATATATATATATATATTTTTTTTTTTTTTTCCTGGAAGAGAACTCCAACACAGTGCACAAGATAGAATAAAGGTATGCCCTGAATGGAAGCCTAGAAATCAATGCAAAGTATCTGATGCAAATCACCTAAGCACCGGCCAACCAGCCAGCGAGCCACAGTGGGAAAGCAGCAGCAGTCTGGGGACTGAGTAGCTCAGGGCCCAGAGGCATCATGTGTTGAGGTTTAGTTGCTCAGTCTTGTCCAAATGAATCTGCAGCCCCATGTACTGAAGCCTGCCAGGCTCCTCTGTCCATGGAATTTTCCAGGCAAGAATACTGGAGTGGGTTGCCATTTCCTCCTCCAGGGGATCTTCCCAACCCAGGGATCAAACCCACGTTGTGTCTCCCAGATTGGCAGGCGGATTCTTCAGCACCAGTGCCACCATAGGCCAACTCAAGCATTGTGCTGTGGTTTCCTCTAAATGCCCACGAGGAAGCCTGTAGTCGGTCTACCCGGTCACAGTGACGAGGACCTTTTTAAACACAAACATCTCATCACTTGCCATCCCATAAGCTCTCAACTGTCCTCTTACAAAGTGCTAACTGCTCAGCATGGCACCGGACACCTTCTGTAGTCACATCACTGCCTATTTCCCTCTCTGATTTCATCTCTCAACAGCACCCTGTCCCCCCTGAAATCCAATTCTTTGTTCCAACCAAACAGAACTTCTTAAGTTCCCTGCACACTGCACTGTCTTATGCCCTCTGGAGTCTGGCCTAGTATCTCCTCCTCTCTCCGACTGACCTTCTCCAATGCCCCAGCTCCCCACTGGTGGTACCGCTTCATGAATTCACTCTCACCTTGTACTTCTCTCAGTGTGTGTATTTATTTGTCGACGTGTCTGAACTTCCAATTTGGTGGAGACTGCCAGGCCAGGGACCCCCCATGCCTTGTTTGACTTTGTGGGAAACAGCTGTGCTAAATAATGGTTGGATGATGGATGGGAAGAGGAAGCGAGGGGAAGGAGTTCTAGAACTTCTCCGGGCAGGTGACAACATACATCTGGAGCTCAGCAGAGAGATGAAGGTCAGAGGTACCTGTCAAGGAGTTACTCACACATGGATCATGGCTGGTAAGAATGAAAGCAATCATCAGAGAAAAGGAGGCTGATTAGAAAGGAAAGGGGATCAAAAGCAGAATCTGGGACTTCAGGTAAGGCTGGATAAAAGAAGTGTCACCAAAAACGGCTGAGAAGGAATGGTCAGGTAAGGAAGAAGAGGATCAGGAGACTTACAACGCCACAGAAACAAGGGAAAGTGAAACTTTCTACAAGTAACCGAAAATGGGCATGGTGACGGAGAAGAACCACTGACTCCATCAGACTTCTATAACAAGGAAAGGATGGTAAATGAAACACTCCAGGGAAAAGTTATTAAAATCAGGACATTAATTCAAAGGAGCAAAATTTACTTGTAGGATGAGGTTATAACTCTGCTGGATAGGGGCCCTTTGCTGCAGCTGGATCCTATAAAACTGCAGGTCTGGTACATAGAATCACCCGGGGGAGCTTTAATGAAGACTCAGGCCTGGGTCCCATCAACACAGGTCCTGGTTAACTGAGCTGGGGGGGCTTCCCTGGTGTCTTGGTGGTAAAGAATCTGCCTGCCAAGCGGGAGACATGGGTTCCACCCCTGGGTAGGGAAGATCCCCTAGAGAAGGAAATGACAACCCACTCCAGTATTCTTGCCCAGGAAATCCCATGGACAGAGGAGCCTGGTGGGCTACAGTCCATGGGGTTGCAAAGAGTCAAACATGACTTAGTAACTAAACAACAACAAAAATCTGGGAGATGGAGCTGTAAAAGCTCCCCCAGGTGATTCCAGTAAGAGAAGCCTGAGATGCACTCCCACTCCACCTGGGTCGCCACCTCAGTTCCTCCTGCGCTCCAGGACTAATCTCATCATTGCTAGCCCCAGCCCAAGGAGAAGGGTTCCCCTAGCATGAAAACCTCCACATCCGAATGTGAGAGCTAAGGACCATTCCCCACCCCCAGGCCAGGAAGGTGCCTCGGGTTGTTTGAGGTCTCCAACATCTCCGGTCCAAGCCTCTTGACTTTCAATTGACAGCTTTTTTTCTTCACTGCTTATTCTAGATGGCGTTATGGAAAACAAGAAACAAAAAAACACACTCTGCTCTTGGTTCAATTAAGATAAGGCTGGAATTTTGGAAAAAGAACTTTTCTACAGAACTAGGAAAGAGAAAACACAAAGGCATTCAAAGGACGACTTGAGAATTTTAGTTTCTGATCAAAACCTAAGTTTATTCTCTGTTTAGACTGGCACAGGCTGGGGAAACCTTTCCCAAAGTCCTCACCTCAATTCTGTCCGGATTGAACTAAATGGAGAAAGAGTTGAGTCCAACCTTAAGACAGAAGGAGCCCTGTTCACAGGCAATTTCAATGAGTTTGTGTTAAAATGATGTACCCTGATTAAAATCTTGAGTTCTTATTTCACACAGATTTGGGTCTTACTTTTACGATGAGGGCTTTGTATTCCTTCTAGCTTATAGTCAATGCACACTTAGAGCTCTGGGAAAAACACTGGAAGGCATACAGCTGAGAATGTTCCATCCCAGGACGATCCCGCGTTGGGGGTGAAATCTGAGGAGTATGATCATCTTTTAAAACAATGTTTAATTAGAGGGAAAAAAAGGGCTTAAGCACAAGGCCTCTCTGCCCCTTCAAGGGGAGTCACCTTCCAGTTCATTCCAGCACCTGGCTGCCCCCAACCTGAGGCGCCATAGAAACAGAAACAATCGCGGGGCTGCAAGCCGACCCTTCCTGCAGGAGAATAGCCCCTGACGTGCAGAGCTGGCTCCGAGAGGAAACGAGCCTGAGAAGGAGGAAATGGCCAGAGGAAGCTACACCCTGGCTCTGCCGATAGAGGCCATTTACCACGGCAGACAACAGAATGCAGCCAACGGGCTACAGATAAACACCCATTTCACCAAGGGCTGGACCGAGGCCTGACCCGCACCAGTTCAAATCTGCAACTGGTTGCTGAGAAACATAATATGGGCCGAAAATTTTTCCCTTCTCAGTTTCCAACTGTAGCTGTGCAGAATTACGCCATTTATATTTAAAAACATCAGAAAACCAAGACTTTTTTTGTTGTTAAATTATCTAGTTAGCAACTAATAGTCCCCTATACTTGTTCAGGGGTTTCCCTAGTGGCCCAGGAGTAAAAAAAATCTGCTTGTAATGCAGGAAATCTGGGTTCCATCCCTGGGTCGGGAAGGTCCCCTGAAGAAGGAAATGACAACCCATTCCAGTATTCTTGCCTGGGAAATCCTATGGACAGAGGAGCCGGGCAGGCTACAGTCTATGGGGTCACAAAAGAGTCAGACACAACTTAAGAGACTAAACAACAATAACATATTTGTTAAGAATTCTCTTTGAAAATGGAATTTTCTCTCCAAAGTGTCTAAATAATTGTGATATCTTTCATGGATGCATGTACTAGGCATGTTGCACCTGCATTTCAGTGAAGCCCAGAGTAATGCAGCAAGAGATGCTAGCCCATTTTCACAGATGAATAGACTGAGGCTGTGCAGTAGTCAGTGGGGCAACCCACTGCCTCCAGAGCCCTTGCTTTCTCTACCATATCTTACTTTATGCCTCAAAGATGTAACGTAGAATATTAGTTACAATTTTTGTAACATACCTTTCCCTTAGTCCATTTCATGTATTCAAAACATCAGACTTAAAGCCCTATAAAGCTCCATGTTCCCCTTAGAATCAGAAATAGGGATCTTTTATCAGTGCTCAAGCTTTTGATTTAAAATTAATGTTTTCCTATCAAACAAATCTAAATATCTGAACAAAAGCAGGTATAAATCAGAAGTCCTGAAACTTAAGTTTAACAAACAAAATACAGACAAAATAAGTAAATCAAAAAAGCCTTCTGTCTTTTCCATAATGGACAGTTTTTTAAACGGAGGTTCTCCTTTAGATTTGACTATCTATACCAACCAATAAAACCATTTGGAGGCAAAAACCAAAATTTAAAGATACTCTGTGACTGGAGCTCTGTAATGAAAACCAAAGGGTGCTGGGTGACCTGGTATCCCAACTCTCCAACCACATAACTGGGACAAGTTATTGAATCTTTCTGAATCTTAGCCGCCTTCTCTGTCAATCAGACACTTCTAACGCCCACCACACAGGATGGTAGGATTCAGTAAGGTAACCTGGCAACTTGGCAACTAGGAGACACTCGACTTGTGTGACAATCAGCTGCAGAAGGAACTCACATGCTGAACGACGGCTCACCTTAGGAAACTTTGAAAAACTCTCCCAATGCTAATGTTTTCATTTGGTGGAAAAAACTCATCATGCTAAATTAAGTGGAACATTTCTGCTAATTACTTAGCTAAAATGTTCCTGCAAATTTAGCAGTAAGAACAACAGGTTTAAACTAATATTGCCTCATATTCCTTGTCCTATCTTTTTCATAAAACAATCCTTCAGATAAATCTAAGTGAGAATTTACTCAGAAATTTACAAATCTTTAGCTTTTAAAAGTTAAGAGCAAAGTTTTGGGCAAAGGGAAATCTGGGGAGTCTGGGTCCCACAGTTACTTGGCCATAGGAAAGTAATAAATGCCTTTTAATTTCTATTCCTTCCTCTGTTTCCTGAGGCAGATCATGATTTTCATTCTTTTCTTCACGGCATTTAGCACATTTCTCAGTGATGTCTTTTCTGCTGTTAGGTCTGTTTGCCCCTTGGGTTGTAAGGTACATAAGGACCTGGGACCTGTGCATCTTCATCCTTGGATGCCTGGAGCCCAGCGTAGGGCCTGGAACATGGCAAAGAAATACCTGGGAAATTTTTGTTGGCTGTTACAAAATACCATCATGAACACTGTTCTATACATCCGAGACATTGTTGAAATCAGGCATGTTACTCCCACTTCACAGGTGTTAATAAGGCAGTACAGAAATTGGGAGCTCCACAATTAAATTATATTTATCAGAACCCTGTCTTCTGCAGAAATTCTGAAATAAACAATTTTGTTTATTCCCCTAAGATTCCTCAAGAAATATGAGACATTTCTGAACTTGGACTTTGACAAGCCTTAGAGGGAGCAAACTGAATAAAAAAGGTAAAAGGAAAAAAAAAAAAAAGAAAACCCACCCAGTAGCAAATCTTTTATTTCCAGCTTCCGGTAAACTCACTTCCTGTTATTCTGTCCAGCTGTGTAACCTATGTGTAGAATAAGAGGTATATCCTCTACATTAATTGAGTAGGTGTTTTGTGATATTTTAAATAAAGTATCTTTTAAAATTCACCAATATAAATTTTTTTAAAAGAGCAAAGAGAAAAAAATTATAATTCTTAAGAGTTAGTAATTAAAATTTTTAATAAATTTGAATTTATTCTCTAGTTGAATGTATTAGTGTTGCATTCCTAAATACATTTATTCCTGAAACTGTTTAAAGCAAAGCCTGGGACTTAATATGTGCTCCAGTATTAAATGCTAGCTACTACTATTATTACATTTATTTCATATTGGACACTGACTTTTATTTATTTTTTTAATTTTAAAATTTTATTCATTTTTTTTCTGGAAAAGCAACAAGTTATATACAAACTTTTGACTTCTAAATACAACTTTCCTTGTGAATCTGAGTGGAAAGATGCCTTGTTGCTATTCTTGCTGTTTAGCTGCTAAGTCGTGGGGACTCTTTGTGACCCCATGGACTGTAGCCTACCAGGCTCCTCTGTCCATGGGATTTCCCAGGCAAGAATACTGGAGTGGGTTGCTATTTAGTGTAAAGTTTAAAGTGCTTTTGCATATACCATTTCAAATGTGTCCTGAGGTACCTTGGTGTAGAAACCATACCATTCAGTCTGGAGTGGGAGGATCTGGGTTCTAATTTATGTTCTGTCTCTTAAAGAGCCTTACGAACATCTTATGAGCATCAGAAACTCTTTGATCTTATTTTCTACCCTGTAACAAGGGGTAGTATTAGCATCCCCTAGTTTTCAGGATTTTGTGAGGATTATATGGGGGGAAATTATTCATTTTTAAAAAGCAAAGTAGTTTCCCTACTATCAGTGTGGATCCATAAGAAAATGAAACAACCCTCCCCCACCCACAATCTCAGATAATATAAACAACTTATCCCAATTAAAGAGAAAGAGAGGAATAAAAACCAAAGGACAAAGAAAAGCGAATTAAAGCAAAACAGTATTTTTTTTTTTTTTTTTCAGAAAAGCTTTTCCCTCAGTTTTATGTAAAAGAAAATCTTTCCCCCTATTCAAGTCTCTGATATTTTTTAGAATTCTAAGTTCGTTTTCACTTCCTTCCATTCACAGATTTCAGGAGAGGTCACAGTCCAGTGGCCTTCAGGGCCGCTGCCTGGCCAGGCCGCACCCCCCCCAGATGCGATGCCTTATCTCTGTGAGCAGAGAGCGGGAAACAGCAGAGCTTTCCTGCTGCGGCTCTGGCCCTGAAGCCTGTCCTGACCCTTCCAGGGCACTGTGGCTACCCTCCTGCTCGGCTTTCCTGAGACTATGCTTATGGAGCCCGCGCTTGACAGCCTTTCAATCTGTTTTTAAACAGAAGAGACAAAATCTTTCATGTGTGATCAATTATTCCTTTCCCAGGCATGAAACCCAGGACATTTGAACAAGGCTCCCTTGAGTCAGCCCTTAGAAACAGCAGTTTTTCATTATGGAGTAAAGAAAGCGTACTCTAAAATTTCACAAATAAATCTAAATAATTAGTTTAAGTATGGTTTACACCAAATTAAGAAAATATGAATAAAAGGAAAAGTATGACACCCAAAAAATTGACAAGAGTGTTTGCTCAACTTACAAGTCGGAATTATTCCCCCTTGGTACAGATTTATGACTCCCATTATGGATGTCAAAGTTTTGACAGTGGCCAAGAGGTGTATTTAAATTATCTGAAAACTGGAGATCACATCCTGAGAAGATCTGCAAATTCTCAAGTGTCACTTTGCATAGAATTAGAAAAACATTAAAGATCCCCCGCAAACTCTAAAACTGAAGGATACAAAACCATTAAGGATGTTAGCTAGATATTTTGACTTTAGTTTTGGGTCTAATTTCTGTTTCTTCCCCACAGGAGGATCTGATAAAGTTCCTTCATCTCTCTTCCCCCAATACACACTGGTTCTTATTTATTATTTTTTTTACTATATTCCAAGTTGAGTGCGAGATTTTAGTATACAGCAGCTCCTGGTTACAAACCTGTTATCATTTGCTGGGCATCATAGGGTTCCATATAACCGTCGTTCTCCCCTACTCTCTCTGCATCCCTTTGACCTTTCGTCCGTTTAGCATCGTAAGGGTCAGCATAGTCTTCTAAAATGATGACCTGTAAGAAAACCAGAGAGGGAAGCTGCTAACAATTATCACATACCAGAGTGACGATGGTATCAAAAAAGTTACTAAAAACCTGCAGATCCCAAGAGTTCAAAATTTCCAACCAGTTCTGAAGAGCTTTTGCACTTGATCACATTATTATCCACCCAGCTGGACGAACATCTGGTTTATTTTGGTAGTATAATTGATTGGCAACAATCCATCCAAGCTCTCCTGCTTATCCCCAAGGCTCTGTTCACCTCCCTCTCTCTTCCCAAGCAATAAGGCATTTGCTGCTTAAAGTGTGGCGGGGAGGATGGAAGAGGGTGGAGGATATCTATGCCCTTAGAGTAGAAGAAAATGAACTGGTCTACTACCTCTTCTATGATTTTGGTTTTTTTTTAAATGCCAACTATTTGAGCAACATAGCCATGGTAAGTCAGCTCATCACTCGCTGATACTGCATGTCCACTGGCACTGGCTAGGCAATGACAGGGAACAAAGTAAGACCAAGACCTTCTTCTCATCCTCAAGGAATTTGTAACAGCTCTAAAGAAATAGGCTTCATAACAAGAAGCCTAAGAAACAGGTCAGAGTTAAACAGTACTGTGGGGGTTCTAGGTTCAATGATTTATAAATGCACTGATTCTCATAGACAACCATCAGATCGTTTTTTTAAAAAATATTCTTCCTTTTCATTTTTTGGTTGCACTAGGTCTCTATTGCTGTGCGTGGACTTGCTCCAGTTGCGGTAAGGGGGCTGATCTTCGTTGTGGTCCAAGTGCTTCTTATCGCTTCTCCTGTTGAGAAGCACAGCTGCTCCAGGCACACAGGCTTCGGGAGTTGCGGCATTCGGGCTCAGGAAGTTGCTCGCAGGCTCTAGAGTGTGGGCTCAGACGCTGTAGAGCACGAGCTTAGTTGCTCTGAGGCATGTGGAATCTTTCTAGCCCAGGGGTCTAACCCGTGTCCCCTGCACTGGCAGGCGGATTCTTATCCACTGTGCCACCAGGGAAGTTTTCATCCGTGTTTATGAGAGAAAGCGTCCATTCTTCCAAAAGCAGGAGGGTGCCTGGGAAGGTGGTGTGAGTGCAGTAGTTCTGTAGTGCCTCAGCTGAGTGACAATGTGGGAGCCTGTGTCTGACAGGTACTTCTCAGGAAGGAAGAGTTTTATGGAAATTTCATGGAGAAAAGATATATTTTTTCTGGGGGGAGAGGGGCTGCACTGCAAGGCACCCAGGATCTTAGTTCCATGACCAGGGTAAGAACCCCTGCCTCCTGCAGTGCAAACTCAGAGTCTTAACTGCTGGACCACCAGGGAAGTCCCAAAAAACATTCATTTTTAAAAAGCACAGCACTTCCCCTATTATCAATGTGGCTCCACAAATAAACAGCTAGGATAGTATAAATAAAGCATATATTCCAGTTAAAGAGAAAGAGAGGGAGAAAAAAACCAAAGGTAAATCAAAATTAAGGGAAGAAGCCCAGCCCTTTATACAATCTCTGATTATATTCTCCAAAGAGTTCACGGAGATGTGCCACGGGGGCTGGGAAAAAAATCCAGATAAATGGGGAGAAGTGAGGAGGAGGGGCAACCTGGATGAGAGTTTTCTTCCTGGGAGGAGATGGCCTAAGAAACTTAAGACATCGAAAAGCAATGACCATGAAAATAATGGGCAGTCACTGCAGAGGACTGTGGTTACCACTCCCTCTCTCACTCCATGCTTCTTGCCTGTTCAGGTGTCCTGCATCCCCAAGGTACAATGAGGAGCAAGAAGCATGATACTCAGCACTTGGCTGCAAGGTGCTGATGATCTAGGTAAACACACACACAGACCACTGACTAATGTCTGGGTGAGCTGGCCCTCTTCCCAAACTCTCCCACCAGTGTCTGGCACTCGGGTGGGCATGCTGTAAATGCCTGGACAGAGTAAATGGAGGGATGAACAGAAGGGCCAGGGCAGACACACACGTTATGTGCTGCCGGCCCCTGACCCCACCCAGGTGGGCAGCATGTTTGAAGCCTGGGCAAGAGAAAGTTCTCATGACAGGGACGTGATCACCTGGGCTAGAGTCTGAGAGCGGGGTGTGAGCTTTCTCTTTTTAATAACAAACAAAACCCCAACTCATCTCTTTACGAATGAAGTGGGTCTCTTCACACTTCTTTTCTTAACTGTCTCACATTGGACAGTACCCAGAAAACCTCCAGCGTGTAAGAAGCAGGAAACACCTCTCCTAATCTGTAATTTCCTTCAGGGCATTTCCTTGTCCTGTTCTATATCCTCCACAACCCTAGCCCTTAGAGCCCCTTGCCCCCTATCCTACATGGCTCCTGTACAAATGTTCATGGGATGAATGCTGCTGCCAAGTCATTTCAGTTGTGTCCGACTCCGTGCGACCCCACAGATGGCAGCCCACCAGGCTCCTCTGTCCCTGGGATTCTCCAGGCAAGAATACTGGAGTGGATTGCCATTTCCTTCTCCAATGCATGCAGGCATGCTGAGTCGCTTCAGTCGTGTCTGACTCTGTGCGACCCTAAGGACAGCAGCCCACCAGGCTCCTCTGTTAACGGGATTCTCTAGGCAAGAATACCGGAGTGCATTGCCATTTCCTTCTCCAATGGGATGAATGAAAGGGCTGTAAACTTGGGGTGATAGTGAAGCGTGGAGAAACTCTATACTGGGTAAAAGTGCAAGGAATGATGGAGTTTCCAGCAGAGAGGGTGGGTAGTGGCTGATCCATTCCCTGGAGCTTTAAAATTCATACTTAAGCAGTTTAAAGGTGAGCATTCCTTACGCTCAAGAAGAATAAAAGTTATACACAAGTCTAGCTTTGCAATTCTCCTAGATTTCTAAATTAAAATACACAACATCTACAAGGGAGTCAAATTCAACAAAGCACCCGCTTGTCTCATTCAATTATTCTTCTAAACTGATAACAAAATTAAATGGAAAGTACATTTCTGCCAAGTTGCCAAGGCTAGAATAAGAATTTTTCAAGATTAAACAAACACATTATTTTAAATGGTCATCATTTAAAATGATGACTTAGCGGTCATCAATGTCAGAAGGGGAAAATACATCTTCATCTTCTCTGAGGTATAAAAAACCCTAGAGTTCAGCGGGTTCACGATGCTCCCTTCCCACTGTTAGGCTTCAGTAGGGCAGAGGTGGTCCAAGGGAGATTGTATTCTTACCGTGTCTTGCTGCTTAATGATCTTGCCCTTGTCCAGTTCGGGGCCCAGAGACGAAGGGGAAGAGGACGCGGAGGAAGAGCTGCTGCTGCTACTGCTGCTGCTACTGCTGCTGCTGGGGTAGTTGCTCTTCCCGTTCTTCTCCTGAGTGTCCACTTTGATGAGCCTGTTGATGTAGGTGCTGCAGCCTGAGCTCTTGGCCGCGCCCCGGTGGGGCTCCTCCTCGGTGGCCCGGGAGTTTTTGCGGCCTTTGCCCGCGGCGGCCTGAATCAGGCCCTGCAGGCTATCCCGGGACAGCCGGCTGTCCTTGGGGGGGCCGACCCCGGCCCGGCCGCTGCCCAGCTCGGCCGCCGAGTTCTTGCGGCCCTTGCCCGGGGCGGGCCCGGAGCCGCCCGCCTCCGAGTTCTTGCGCAGTTTGCCGCCTCCCCCGCCGCCGGGCTTGGCCCGCTCCGACACGGTCTTCAGGTTCAGGGGGAACTCCTTGAACCACTTGGCCGCCATGAGGGGGGCCCGGCCGGCGCGGCTCAGGAGCGTCGTGGCCGCGGAGCAGGCGAGCGAGGAGGCCCAGCTTAGACACGGAGAGGCGCCAGGGACCGGGGGCCACTGCATTCCCCGGGGCTGGGTTGCTGGAGGCCGCGGCAAGGCCCCGCGACGGCTGCTCTGCTGGTCCCCGGCCGGCCGTCGCCCACGCCCCGCAGGGTGGGGCCCCTACGGCCCGAGGCAGGGGGCTCAGGGCGCCGAACCGGCGGACGCGGGCCGCCGCTCCGGACACGGACGGCGACAGGCACGACGCACCGGGGCTCCGCCCGAGGTCGTCTTCAGCGCCTGCACGGCCGGGGGTTCCGCGGCTCTCCGGAGGCGGCGGGCGCCGGGGGCTTCCCCTGCTTTTTCCTCCAGAAGTGGGAGAGGCCGGGCCCACGGAAGCCCCGGGACAGCCCTGCCCACACTCCCGGGGACCAGGGGGGACGGAGCGGAGGCGGCGGGAGTGTCCCCGGCACCGCGACGGACAGTGGGCAGCCAGCGGGCCGACCGCCCCCTCCTCGCGCCCCTCCCCTCCGAGGCTGGCGCCTCCCCGCGCGCTACCTCCCGCCCAGATCCGGGGGCGCCGGGGTCAGCGCCTCTGTAGAGGCGGGTCTGGGGGTGCATGTTCAGGGGAAGGGAGCAGCAGCTTTACGTGCTGACCGGTTGTGCCCGCGTGGTTAGGGCCTCCCACTTTTTGCACAAGCAGCTCCCCATCACCACGGAGCGGGTCACGACCAGGCGCTGTCTTCAAACTCAGCCCGAGTGCGCCACGTGCACCTCTCCAACCCAGGATGGGAGTTCTTCCACTCCCAAAAGAGCTAGAGGTGCGTCGCGGTTACTCGCTCCACTGTCTCTGCAAGCATATTTTGGGGATGTGTGTGGGAGAGTGCCTACTAAAAGCAGGGGAAGAGGCCGTGGGCACTGGCCCAGGAGCCGCTGCAGCTACGGTCCCGGGTAGAACGGCTGGCTCTGCGCCGAGAGCACCCAGCTCTTCTCGCCCCACCGGGGCTGCAGCCGCGGTGGGGGATTGGCTGCGGACGAGTGGTCCCGCCCGCGCCCCGCGGGCGTCGGAGGAGGCGGAGCTCCTAGAAGAGGAGGCGCGAAGGCTTGGCGTCTGGGCCGCTGGCTGGACGCACCTGGCCCGGGAGAGGTACGGTTTGTTGGTTCCCGGCCCCGGGCTGCCGGACGGGGAGTAGCGGGCGTCGGGAGGCACTTGAGGAAACTGCACCCCTCATTTTCACTCCAGGGTGGTGGGGCGAATGTTCCCTTCGGACTTTATCGCTTGCTTTCGCCTGGCGGCAGAGCTAACTTTTGGTGGGGTTGGCGGGTGGGAGTGGACCGCAGAGACTGAATCCGTGCAGATGGGGAGCATTTCGTGCAGTACTGCGGGGCACTTAGGTGAAAAGACGCCTCGGCCATCTTCCTCCCTTTCGAAGCAGTTTAAAAACTTTTTAGCTTAAAAAACGGAAAGCGCTGTTGTGGCTAACGCAGTATGTTCTAAATCCACTACAAACCGTGGAGACTGAATGGACTCGCAGACTACCTGGTTACGGCCTCCGAGCCTCCAGGACTTCGTTTCTACAGTGGGGTGATAATGACAAGTTCTGAGAATTTCCGTGAGGGTTAAATGAAACTGTGCATTAACCGTTTAGTTAGCATAGCACCGCAGGCCCTTAAAAGCATCCTTGAAAGATTTATGCTGGGCCCTTGCTTGGAAGTGTTGCTGCCTGCCCTGTTCCAGAAGCCCATAGACTTCCAGGGATTACCAGGAATTTGGGAGTAACACCTGTAGCCTGATTCTGCCTACAAACCTTTCTGTTTTTATTCATCAATACTTCAGCCTTTGAATTATCTTAATCACTGTTAGCTCTATTTAAATTTAGCAGCTACTAGAGCAGTTTCTTTCTACAGCTGGAAACAATTCAAAGCAGAATTACTACATTCTTTTAAAATTTAACGTTTTAATTTTTGTTTCTCCTGAGGTAAAGAAAAAAATTCCTTCAGAATGATTTTGAAAAAACCAAGGCTTTGAAGTTACAGACCTGAATTACCTCAGTATCTTATAACCTTTTAATCAAATCCTCTGATGCGCTTTTGCTTTGACCCTCCCATCAGTAAAATGGGACAGTATTACTCTGAAGCATCATAGAAAAGTGCCAATGAAACCTATAA
Organism: Bubalus bubalis; assembly: GCF_019923935.1. Lineage (NCBI taxonomy): Eukaryota > Metazoa > Chordata > Mammalia > Artiodactyla > Bovidae > Bubalus > Bubalus bubalis. The sequence continues at coordinate 16,139,524 of NC_059162.1, read as the reverse complement.
AAATAAGCACAGTGCCATTTATTGAGCTCTTAATTCGTGGCAAGTGCTTTATCTCGCTTCACCCTTGTGATCTATGGCATTGGCGTTTATTTTATAGCTGATTTACAATGTTGTGTTAATTACTGCTGTACAGCACAGTGGTTCAGTTATACATATGTACATTTTTTTGGAAATATTCTTTTCCATTATAGTTTATTTATTGAGTGTAGTTCCCTGTGCTATACAGTTCAACCTTGTTGATTATCCATCCATTCTACGTATAAATGCTTACACTTGCTAACCCCGACCTCCCTATGTCCATGATTCTGTTTCATAGGTAGGTTCATTTGTGTCATGTTTTAGATTCTGCATATTAGTGATTCCCTATGGTATTTGTCATTCTCCTTCTGCTTACTTCATGTTACTCTCCAGTTGTATCCGTGTTGTTGCAGATGGCATTATTTCATTCTTTTTAATGGCCAAGTAGTACTCCAGTGTATATATGTACCACATCTTTTTTATCTGTTCATCTGTCTATGGATGTTTCCATGTCTTGGCTATTGTGAATAGTGCTGCTATGAACATAAGGGTGCCTGTATCTTTTTGAATTATAGTTTTGTCTAGATATATGCCCTGGAGTAGGATTTCTGGATCATAAAGTAATTATATTTTTAGTTTTCTGATGAACCTCCATATTCTTTTCCACAGTGTCTATACCAGCTTACATTCCCACCAGTGTAGGAGGGTGTCCTTTTCACCACACCCTCTCCAGCATTTGTTATTTGTAGACTTTTAAAAATTTATTTATTTTTATTTTTGACTGCACTGGGTCTTCGTTGCTGGGCATAGTAGACTTTTTCTAGTTGCAGTGAATGGGGGCTAGTCTCCAGTTGTGGTGCGTGGGCTTCTCTGGTTGTAGCACTCAGGCTTAGTTGCCCCATGGCATGTGGCATCTTCCTGGACCAGGGATCAAATCTGTGCCCCCTGCATTGGCAGGTGGATTCTTAACCACTGGACCACCAGGGAAGTCCTGGTTATTTGTAGACTTTTTGATGATGGCCATTCTGACTGGTGTGAGATGGTACCTCGTTGTAGTTTTGATTTGCATTTCTCTAGTGATTAGTGAGGTGGAGCATCTTTTCATGTGCTGGCATAGGTGTTGTGATAACCATTTGACAGGGAAGACATGCCCAAGGTCGCTGGGCTACACTCAGCTGCCTCTGTCTAACTCCACAGGTGGCCACTGTGCGGACACAGCTGTGGTTTTAAAGTTGCTCCTAATACCTGTATTTTCTATTTGCTGTCATAACAAATCACCACTTGTTTAGTGGGTTAAACAACACAACCTACAATTCTGTTCGTCAGAAGCCTGACACATGTGTTACTGGGCTAAAATCAAGGTGTCAAGAGGGCTGTATTCTTTCTGGAAGTGTCCGAGGAGAATCTGTTTTCTTGCCTTTTTCAGCTTCTAGAGGCCACCTGTTTTTTTGTGGTTCACGGCCCTCTTCCTCTGTCTTCATAGCCAGCAACAGCAGCTTGGTTCTCATATTGCATTGCTTTAGTCTTGCTTTTCTTGTCATTTCTGTTTATCTGACTATCTTCTGCCTCCCTATTCCACTTTTAAGGATTCCCGTGATTACATTAGGACCTTACAGATAATCCCTGTATTTTGAGGTCAGCTGATTAGCGACTTCAATTCCATCTGCAGCTTTAATTCCCCCTTGCCATGTAATTAAACATATTCATAGGTGTGATATTGCTATTCATAATAAATATATATTTGATTTCATCTGGTTTCTGTCACTGAGCTTCTGAAATCCTTGGAATTTCCTAAATGAGGAGAGACGGGAAGGTGTCTTTTTGTCATGCTGAGGTGACCTTAGCAAACACCAAGCAACCTAAGGAGGGGGGCTGACTGGTTAGAGGGTCAGAATTTACACTCCTGTCTCCCACCGCCCCCCATCTCTGGGGAGACAAGAAGGGCTAATCAGTCATGCCTCTGCCAAGAGGCCTTCACAGAAAACCCCAGAGTATGGGCTCTGAGAGCTCTGGGTTAGTGAACACAATAGAGCAGATCTGGGATCCTCCAGGATCTGAGGTGGAGCTGATGTAATGATAGGAATTAGGTGCACAGCAAGTGTAATGTGCTTGAATCATCCTGAAACCACCCCCAGCCTCCCGTCCATGGAACAAGTGTCTTCTGTGAAACTGGACCCTGGTGCCAAAAGGTTAGGGACTGCTGCTGTAGCGATGTGGGGACAGTGGTGCATCTGGAGAGCATGGAGACCCTGTGCCCTTGCCCTGTGGACCTCTTCCATCTGCTACTCCTGAATTACACCCTTTTAAAACAAATGGTAATCTGGTAAGGAAGATGTTTCTCTGAGGTGTAAGCCACTCTGGCTAATTGATGGGACCCAGGAAGAGGTCGTGGGAACCTCCGGCTCTAACTGGTCAGGCAGAAGCACAGCTGACCACCTGGGTTTGCAGGCGGCAGACCTCTGAAGGAGTGGGGAGGAAGGCTGGCAGTCCTGTGGTACTGACCCCTGAATCTATGAGACTGATGCTATCTCTGGGTAGATAGTGTCAGAATCGAGTTGAATTTTAGGCCACCCAGCTGGTGTCCGGAGCATCACTTGATGGTGTGGGAAAACGGCTCCCCTTACATCAGAACCCTTAACAGGTCCTGGGGATTAGCATGTGGTCCACTTTGCCGGGGGCAGGGACGTTATTCTGCCTGCCACAGTACCTATTCGGCAACGTGGCAGTGACTGACGGCATTCCTCTAAAACTGTGGCTGGTTGGCTTTGCAGGAGATCCGGTTGGAAAGAAACTGCAGCATGTAAGTGGCTTCCTTTTGCTGATAAACAGGCCTCCTTCCACCCCGCAGCCTTCTCTTCGTCCTCCACTTGCCTTGTCCTGCCCAGAGTTTAGGAGTCAATCTCAGCATTTCTTGCCTATTGATTTTGACCATCATGCTTACGCTCAGTCACTTCAGTCCTGTCCCAACTCTGCAGCCTCACGGGCTGTAGCCTGCCAGGCTCCTCTGTCCATGGGGATTTTCCAGGCAAGAATACTGGAGTGGGTTGCCATTTCCTTTACCAAGAGATCGTCCCGACTCAGGGCTCGAACCCGCATCTCCTGTGTCTCCTGCATTGCAGGTGAATTCTTCACTGCTGAGCCACTGGGGAATCTGCTTTAACTATTAAGGATTTAAAAAGTCCACTGGAGGGCTTCCTGGCTTGGAACCCGAGTCTGGAAGGAGGAAGGGAAACCCTCTGTCAGGAAGAGTATGGAGGCTTATGCAAGGCCCTGCTTGTTATGCCCAAACTCCTCTTGTTGGAGTTTGGCCTTGGGAGGTGCAATGCTAAGTCCTGCATTTGACAGGTCCTGGAGCAGCAGTGACTTCCGAACCTCTGCAAAAGTATTTGGGGAGAATGGCACGTTGGAGGAGCAGAAATCTCCAAGTGAGTTAGCCTAGGGGGTGGTGTTTGGTGCTGGGACCCTCAGACTGTAACCTGGATCCCAGTTAATCTACTCAATTTCTGTTCAAGCATGAAACCTGGCATCCACCTAATCTGTCCTTGCTCTAGTCAGCCCCCACATTTCTTTTCACATGGTGGACGTGTCCCCCTGCCACCCACCGTGCGTACAGACCCTCAGTCACTGTCTCATCGGCTGCTTCTAACCCCATACTCTAATCCTTGCCTCTTTCCATTTCACTCTCCACCATCTCCAAAGTGACACCGCTCTAAAACATAGATGTGTTGATATCAGCTTTCTGATTAAACCCTTCACCACCCCCTCAGCCAGTGGGTTCCCCTGAGACTGCTGTGGGCGGCAGTCAGTGATTTCAGCAGCTGGCCTGGCCTGCCTCTCTTGCCCCTGCTTTTTCTGCTCACCCACATGCAGCGTTTGGTCTAGCTATTCCCCACCCCATGCAAACTCCCAAACAAGCCGGGCCTTTTCCTGTGTCCATGTCTTTGCATGTGCTATGCCCTCTGCCTGGATTCTCTTCCACCTCCCTCCTGCATTAATCCCCTTCCTTACCTCCTTCAGCTGACGGTTAGCTGTGAAACTTCATTAATACCCCATTGAAAGTGCTGGATTCCTGGTGTGCGAATGACTCGTTGTCCTCCCTGCCTTTCCTGCCCCAGAGATTGCACTGCTGCCTTGAATTCAGTGATGTCCACGGCCAGTGCGTAACTCGGAACCACTCCCATAACACTGACAAGTGTTTTTGCTGACCCCTTGAATGCTATTTAAATATTCTTTGTTCATGGAGGAGTAATGTTTGAAAGGGAATGTATGTGTATGTTTTAACATTGAGAAAAATGTGTCATTTATCTCATGTTCTAACTGCTCTAACTCCTCCAACCTTACACCTGCCTTTTTTTTCTTTTTTGCTATTTTAGAATTCAAGAAAAGGGAGACAGAGGTGTACGTTGGCAATCTCCCACTGGACATCTCTGAGGTATGCCTCACTCAGCATGGTCGCCTCATCATCTTTGGCTTCCCTCATATGAACTAAACCTGCCAGTAAGAATTTTACCAGTTTTAAAAGGTATTTTAGAGCTATGAATATGCAAGCAGTCACTAGTTGGTGACTAAGCTGACCAACTCATAGTCAGCTCACAGTTTGCCCTGGGCTTTCCTAGTTTTAGCGTGAAGCATCCTGCACCCAGCCATCCGTGTAGACCTCGGTGGGTGGCCACCCTCCTCATCGCTTGGAATGGAGGGCTGCAGTAAGGCCACTTCCCTTTGGGAAGGGGCCCTTATGAGGGTTCAATTGCCAATCCTTTGATCATAGGGAGCCGTGGGGTCTCAGTCAAAAAAACTATGCTCATTTCACTTTGAAATGAACCAGTTCAGTCAGTTAGCTGTGTGTTCAGAGAGTAGAATATAAACAGCCATATTCGACCCCAGGAATCTTTCTGTCTGTCTGGGGAGGCCAGACCATCAAACCTGAAATAATTATAGAACAACATAAATATTTAAAGTTTGTAATAAGTACATTTGAACTACCGATGAAAAGAGAATGAAAGTGTAATCTCCTGATTTGAGGCATCCCCTGGCTTTTTTTTTTTTCTGGAGCATTTAAAAATGTTCACATTATGCAAAATAATGTGCCCAAGGCACTCTCAGCATGCTGAAAAATAAAGCATGCTCAAACTCAGTCTTAGATGAAGCATGAGAGAAACTGATTTTTGTGGAGTCCCTGCTGCATGTCAGACATCTTTCAAAAATGTCCTGGTCTCATGCCTGCTTGCCAATTAGCTAAACTCAGTCTTCTCTGCCCAAGTCGTACGTTATTCCTTTTATACTGTTACTGTATTTTAATTATCAGATATGCTCTAGGAACTAGGCTAAATCCTTCATTAGTGTGGTTTTATTAAATTCTCATAATAGCTCTGCATGGTGGGTGGTATCCCCATCTTGAAGATGAGGCAGACGAGGCTCTACAAGGTCCTCCTTAGCCAAGTACACAGACTCAGGGAGTGGTCAGCCAGGAGTTGAGTCCATGTCCACAGCCTGCAAGTACCCAACCACATAATTGATAAGATGTGTAAATAAATCACCATAAAAAGAGATGGACCTATTAGATTTTTATCTAACAAAGAGAGAAGAAAATGGTATTGGGGCCCAGAGAGTGAAGTAATTCATTTTGACCTAGTGAGTTAAATCTTGTTGAGTCAAAGTGGATGTGTTGGGGGGGATGCTTAGAATCCGGGAGAAGGGAGTATTGGGATCGACTCCTCTTCCCCTTGGCAGGCTGGTACAAGCCGTTACTTGACTGTGAGATGAAGGCAGGAGCCCTGCAGAAGTTGGTGCAGTGGTCTGGGGCAGGCGAGGCGCTGAGTGGCTCTGCCTCCTCTCTGCAGTGGGTCCCGTTTCACGGCCAGGCCCCGGGGGCTTGCTTGGCCATGCTGACCCACACTGTGGTAAGGGCACCTCTGGTCCTTGCCCACTTCACTAGAAAGCAACAGCGTTCTCCACAGTGGTTTCTTCCAACATACAAACAGAGACCAGCCTCCTAGGAGAGGAAAGCCTTGAGCTAAAGTAGGATTTTAAAAAGAAATGTCTGATTCTGACATTAATGCCTGCCTTGTCGAGAACTGTGAAGTGAGTGTCTGAGACTTTTACCTTCTTGCACAACAACAGACTAGCCTGCGGCAGTTTCACGGTTGTTGGTAGAAGATGAAAGTCTTGGATCAGAGATGACAGATGAATTATTACTCATAACAAGAATAGTAGCTAGCATTTTACTTTATTAACATTTCTTTTTTTATTGAGATATAAATCACATACCAAAAAATTCACTATTTTAAAGCGTAAAATTCAGTGGTTTTTAATATATTCACAAGGTTGCACAGCCGTCACGATTAATTCCGGAATATTTTCATCACCTTGCAAGTAAATCTCATAACCATTAGCAGCACCGTCTCCTCCTGTCTTCCTCCAGCCCCTGGCAGCCACTAATCGACTTTCTGTCTCTATGGATTTGCCTATTCTAGATATTTTATGTAAATACAGTCATACAGTGTCTTTCTCTTTGCATAATGTTTTCAGGGTTCGTACATTTTATAGCATGTCTCAGTACTTCATTCCTTTTTATGACTACAATATTTATATGGATATATATCATAGTTTGTTTATCCATTTGTTATTGAATATTTGACCTGTTTCCACTTTTTGGCTTTTATGAAAAATCTTACCTGAACATGGGTGTGCAAGTTTCTGTGTAAATGTATGTTCCAGTTGTCTTGGGTATATACCTAGGAGTGAAATTATTGAGTCACGTGATAACTCTGTGCCAAACTGTTTTCCAAAACAGCTGTACCAATTTAACATTCATACCAACGATGTGTGGGGATTCCAATTTCTCCACTTCCTGGCCCAAAACTATTTTTGTCTGTCTTTTTGACTCTTGCCATCAGGTAGATGTGAAGTGATATCTCATTGTGGTTTTGATTTGTGTTTTCATAGTAATTAATGAGCATCTTTTCATGTGTTTATTGTCTCTTTGTATATATCTTCTTTGGAGAAATATTTTTTTAATCCTTTACCCAGTTTAAAATCAGTTCATCTTTTTTACTATTGAGTTGTAAGAGTTCTTTATATATTCTGGATACAGGTCTCTTATCAGATACATGATTTGTAAATATTTGCTCCCATCGGTTGTGTTAATTTGGTGTGTAGTATCCTTTGAAACACAAACGTTCAATTTTGATGCATTCCAATTTTCCATTTTTTTTCTTTGGTTGCTGTAGGTGCCATATCTAAGAATCCATTGCCTAATCCAAGGTCACAAAGATTTACATGTATTCATTCTTCTAAGAGTTTTGTAGTTTTTGCTCTTATATTTAGGTCTGTAATCCTTTTAAAATTTATTCTTGCATGCGGTTTGAAGTTGAGGTCAATTTCATTCTTTTGCATGTGGATATCCAGTTGCCCCAGCATCATTTGCTAAAAAAGATTATTTTTTCCCCACTGAATTATTTTGGCACCCTTGTTGCAAATCCATTGACCATAAATAGAGCAGTTTATTTCTGGAGTCTCATTCTATTGCACTGATCGGTATGTCTATCCTTATGCCAGTCCCGTGCTTGCGTATTTTTGCTTTGTAGTAAGTTTTGAAATTGATCTCACACTCAACTCTTGAGCCCAGTGGTTAGCATTCTCCCCTCACCAGTTTTCTGAAACTGGTCTTGTTGAGTGTATGAGTAACCTTCATGATGCCAAATGGATTTAAAATCTTCAGATGCCTCTGTTTCCTTAATTATGATAGATTGGATAACCTCAAAGCCCTCGCACAAGAAAATACTTGGAAATAGAAGCTAAAATATAAGAAATGGCACTTTTAACTTTTTATTTTGTATTGGAGTATACAGCTGATTAGGGGCTTCCCTGGTGGCTCAGCAGTGAAGAATCTGCCTGCAATGCTGCAGACCTGGTTTCCATCCCTGGGTCAGGAAGATCCCTTGGAGGAGGGCATGGCAATCCACTCTGGTACTCTTGCCTAGAGAACCCCATGGACAGAGGAACCTGGCAGTATGCAGTCCTCAGGGTCGCACGGAGTTGGACACGACTGCAGCAGCCGCAGCAGCAAAGCTGATTAACAAACAACGTTGTGATAAGTTTCAGGTGAACAGCGAGGGGACTCAGCCACACACATACATGCGCCATTCTCCCCCAAACTCCCCACCCATCTCAACCGCCACATAACACTGAGCAGATTTCCATGTGCTATATATGCAGTGGGTCCTTGTTGGTTATCTATTTTGAATACGGCAGTGTGTACATATCCATCCCAAACCCCTAATTATCCCTTTCCCCCATCGTCCCCACCCCCACCCTGACCCTGGCAACCAGAAGTTTGTTGTCTAAGTCTGTGGGTCTCTGTTTTAAGTTCATTTGTATCGTTTCTTTTTAGATTACACATATAAGGGATGTCTTATGATATTTCTCTTTGTCTGGCTTACAGAGCTGCAGTGAATAGCTCTGTTCACGTACAGGGAGCATGTATCCTTTCAGATCATGTTTTTCTCCAGATATGTGCCCAGGAGTGGGATTGCAGGGTCACTCGGTAGCTCTATTCTTAGTTTTTTAAGGAACCGCCATACTGTTCTCTCGGAGAGGCAATGGCACCCCACTCCAGTACTCTTGCCTGGAGAATCTCCTGGATGGAGGAGCCTGGTGGGCTGCAGTCCATGGGGTCGCTAAGAGTCGGACACGACTGAGCAACTTCACTTTCACTTTCATGCATTGGAGAAGGAAATGGCAACCCACTGCAGTGTTCTTGCCTGGAGAATCCCAGGGACGGGGAGCCTGGTGGGCTGCCGTCTAGGGGGTCGCACAGAGTCGGACACGACTGAAGTGACTTAGCAGCAGCAGCAGCAGCAGCATACCGTACTCTATAGTGGCTGTATCAATTTACATTCCAACCAACAGTGTAGAAGGATTCCCTTCTCTCCATACCTACCAGCATTTATTGTTTGTGGATTTTTTGATGATAGACTTTCTGTCTGGTGTGAAGTGATATCTTGTCCGACTGTTTGTGACCCCATGGACTGTAGCCCTACCAGGGTCTTCTGCCCATGGAATTCTCCAAGCAAGAATACTGGAGTGGGTAGCCACTCCCTTCTCCAGGGGATCTTCCCAACCCAGGGATCGAACCTGGATCTCCTGCATTGAAGGTGGATTTTTTTTACCATCTGAGCCACCAGGAAAGCCCCAATAATTAGTGATGTTGAACATCTTTTCATGTGCCTCTTGAAAAATGCCACTTTAAAAAACATAGCTGACTCCTAAGAAAATAAGGAAAATTAAGAGGGCCCCAAATAAGCAATAACTTGAAAACTAGGAGGATCTGGTCAATTCGCTAGGGTCTGTGCCTACCTCAAAACCTAAAGATTGGATTGGATTATAGCAGCCATGTCAGGGTAGGAGATCACACTCGGGGCCTATGTGAGGAGGGGCATGGTAGTCGACATCCCTGCAAAAGCAGGATGGTTGAAGGGCTGGCCCCTCAGTGAAAGTGTGAGCCACAAAACTTTGCTTATTGGCCCAGGGTGGTGTTGAGAAAGTTAATCTGACTTGGCCAGGATCTGGGGCTGGTAGGGTAAACAGTCTCCCTAAGAACATATAACAGTAGGCCTGATTTCATGTGAGTTGTGGTTTAAATTCATATTACTTACATGGTCTGGGAACCTTCAAGCTAAAATTTAACTTTTGATGAAGTTAAAAGCCCAGATCACAGAAAAACATGTAAACTGTGAGTGGAAGGAAACGTCCAAAATCTGATAAAGAGTATCTACAGAAAATACACAGAAAACATTGTCACTTGGGAAACAGGCATTTTAAAATCAAGAACAAGACGCTAGTGCCTCTATCATTTCTGTTTAACATTTTATGCAATCTCTTAGCTAGAGCAAGTAAGAAAATAGAGAGGTGTTAGAATTGGAAAGGAAAAAACATTATTATTTGCAGATGGTTGTCTAAGTTGAAGCTCAGAAGACTCTTGGATATGTTAGAATTATTGATAGTTAAGGTGGTTGAATATAAGATAAATATACAAAAGTCAATTGTATTACTATACAGAGGGGAAAAAATGCAAAGAGCTAGAAATTAATAAAAGTTGTGCAAGACATAGATACAGAAAAATTAGGCTTTACTGAAAGACATTAAGGAAGGCTTCAACAAAGAGATGGATAAGAAGAGTCAGTTTTATGATCCTTAAATTGATATATAGATTCAATACCATTGTGATCAAAATACCCAAAGGATTTTCAAAGAGCTTGACAAACTGATGCTAAAATTTACACGAAACAGAACATGTCCCGTGAATAAATACACCTTTTTTGAAGAGGAAGAATAAGGGAGACAGGAGAGTAAATTTTCCACTGTAATAATGATGACCTTGATGTGGATGCATTGCTAATTGCCAACATATGAACCATAAAAAGTCCAGAAATAGACCTACATGTATATGAAAACTTGGTGTGTATAATCAGGTGGCATTGCAGATGAGTTGGGAAAGAAGGGACTATTCAGTAAACTGGTTCTGAGATGTTTCTTTATCCATACAAGAAAAATGAAATTGGACCTTTACGTTATAACATACACTGAATGGATTCTAGATGGATTAAGGACTTAACAATGTATAGCAAATGCAATACTTAGGGACAGAACTTTGATAGCTTTCCCTTTGAGATCAGGAACAAGATATGAATACCGGCTATTGCTGTTTCTGTCAACATTGTGGTGGTCCTGGTCAGTGCAGCGGGCAAGGAGAAAGAAAGACACGAGAATGGGAAAGGCGGAGATAAGTGTCATGAGTGCAGGTGATATGATTGTGGTAGTAGAAAATTAGGACCAGTTATCTGTATCCCCAGCTTGTACCGTGCCCATGAACCCTGAACTTGTCTATTTAGTTGCCTAGTCCTTATCTCTACTTGGGCAACTCATAGGCATTTCAGACTTAACGTGTCCAGCCTGCTCCTCCCACAGTCTTCCTCATCTCAGTAAATGGCCCAAAACCTGGGAAATATTCTGGTTTCATATCTCACATGTTTTTCACACTTCACATTCAATCTGTCAGCGGGTATAAAAATACACCTAGAATCAAACAGTCTTTTGCATCAGAAGGGAGGAAGAGAATGGAATAGCTCTTTAAATTTGCCAAAATAAACAGTGGAAAGATAAAAAGGGAATAAAGATGGTGACCTCTGGGGGAGGGAAGGAAAAATGATAGAAGGGAAATGGAGGCACAGTTTAGTTTATTTATTTAAAAATTTAAAAATTAATTTTTATCGGAGTTATTGTTTTATTGGAGTTTATTGCTGTGTTAGTTTCTGCTGTACAGCAAAGTGCATCAGCTCTATGTGTACATGTATCCCCTCTTTTTGGAGGGACAGTTTATGAATTTACCTTGTGTTATTGTTTTGACTTTAAAATATATGAATGTTTTCATAATTAACAGAATCAAAGTGATCTATTAAAAAAGCACTCCCTAAAAACTGAAAACAAACTAGTGATATAGTTTGGTGTCAGAGAATAGAATTATTCAAATTGAATAAGACCGGGAACAAACTAGTGATATAATTAGTGGTGTCAGAGAATATAATTATTCAAATTGACCTTAGAATATGATATTTTGACTGTGTATCCTCAGTAGGATATATTACAAGCATAAAAAGAACTGCAAAGAAGTCTTAAACTTTGCTCAATAATTTTGCTGTCTGTAGTAATCCTGGTAGTATTTGAACCTGTTATATATTTAAAGTAGGATATAATAACTAGTATTGTTAGGAATAAAGATTTTCAGCATAAGATAAATAAAAACCATCTGTAGCTCTATAGGAATTAGAATCCATGATTACAATGATTATTTCCCTTTCAAAGATGCATATCTCCTAACTCTGCTGGTTGAAAGACCTTGGTGCTCTTAACTCCCAGTGGCAATAAGATCCTAGATTGCTCACTAAATACCATTCCCCACTGAAAGGAACTATACCTTCTTAGATTCCAGGTTTGGAGCTGTTACATGCCAGAAAGCTAGAAACCTCTCAAAGGCTATTAGGGTTTGATTGAAGGGAAGGGAGAAGTTGTAATTTGAGGTGAGATACTTTTTCCTTGGAGCTATGTGCTGGAATGTTTACAGATGTAGTGATGAGGTGATGAAATTTGGCTATTTCAGAATAGCCTAATGGTAGGGAGAGGTATAGATGAAATCAGGGTGTCCCTGAGTTAAGAATTTTTTTCCGGGCAAGGCTTTCCTGGGAACTCATGCTATAGCATGAAGGAGTGAAAACAGGGAACAGGTGCCCTTATTTGCTCCCTTTTTTTTGAATTAAGGCTGACAGGTATATAGGAATTTGTTATACTGTTTTCTATACATGTTTAAAAAGCTGGCTTAAAGCTCAACATTCAGAAAACTAAGGTCATGGCATCTGGTCGCATCACTTCATGGGAAATAGATGGGGAAACAGTGGAAACAGCGTCAGACTTTATTTTTTTGGGCTCCAAAATCACTGTAGATGGTGATTGCAGCCATGAAATTAAAAGACGCTTACTCCATGGAAGGAAAGTTATGATCAACCTAAATAGTATATTCAAAAGCAGAGACATTACTTTGCCAACAAAGGTCCGTCTAGTCAAGGCTATGGTTTTTCCAGTGGTCATGTGTGGATGTGAAAGTTGGACTGTGAAGAAAGCTAAGTGCCGAAGAATTGATGCCTTTGAACTGTGGTGTTGGAGAAGACTCCTGAGAGTCCCTTGGACTGCAAGGAGATCCAACCAATCCATTCTGAAGGAGATCATCCCTGGGATTTCTTTGGAAGTTATGATGCTAAAGCTGAAACTCCAGTACTTTGGCCACCTCATGTGAAGAGTTGACTCATTGGAAAAGACTCTGACGCTGGGAGGGATTGGGCGAAGGAGGAGAAGGGGACGACAGAGGATGAGATGGCTGGATAGCATCACTGACTCGATGGACATGAGTGTGGGTGAACTCCGGGAGTTGGTGATGGACAGGGAGGCCTGGCGTGCTGCGATTCATGGTGTCTAAAAGAGTCAGACACGACTGAGTGACTGAACTGAACTGATACATGTTTAAAAGTTTCCAAATAAAAAGACATAAGAACAAGCAAAAAGAGGGTCCCGTGGGCCAAAAAATGGGACAATTCATGTTTCAAAAATACTAATGACTACCTTTGATTAGAACTTACTAGTGATAAAAAGCAATGATTTGTAGTGATACCTAAAGAAATAATACATAAACTCACTGGACACATTGAAGATAGCAAGAAATAGTTCAGTAATATAAAACTTGTTAATTAAAGGAAAAGGTTAAGTGTTTATCTTGCTTTTCCAACACCAGTGCCATTTCAGGGCAAATGACTAACACTAGTGAATGAGAGAAAGTTCTTTCCAGAGGAGCTCTAGCTCATAAATGCAAAGGAAACGATTGAAAATCATCATTTTGTAAACCATAATACCTGTTTCAGACGGGGGTTATCAGAGCTTGGTAGATTCATTAGATAAAATATTGATGGGTGGTTTTATAATGAAAGGATCAGGCTGTTACTGTCTGAATTTGTGTTTTGTTTGTTTTTGTCTGAGCCTTGCAGCATGTGGGATCATAGTTTCCCGAGCAGGGATTGACCCCCTGACCCTGCAGTGAAAGTGTGGAGTCTTAACCACTGGATCGCCAGGGAAGTCCCTGTCTGAATTTATTGATTAATTTAGCGTCACCTAAAGTGAGACAACCAGGTGTAAGTCTCCTAAAATGATGTCATATTAGTGAAGAAGATCTCACACCATCTGTAAAGTATTCTAGCCAAAAATGTAAATAATAACCTATATGTGAAAGCTCCATGGCTGACTTCTAGTCTAAAGGAAACGGGGGTGGGGATAGAAGATCAAGTTAAACGCTTACAATAAGGAAGCAGTACTCTTGTCTACAGAACAGCTGACCTGGTCTATATTACACGTCAAAGTCATGGAAAAATTAAAGCAGGGAGATCTGATATAAAGACGTTTAGAGGAGACCTAAGAGTAAATGATGACCAAACAGAATAAGTAGACCTTGTTCTGACCCTGACTGCGACAAAACAGTCGTTAAAAGATATTTTTGAGACAGTTGATGACATTTGTCTGTTGTTTGTAGTTTGATAAGTCACCTCTCTGACTTAATATGTCTGCTTAATACCGTTGAACTCACCATGCACATTTCTCATTGATTTTAATTAATTATCTGTCTTTCCTAAATACGATCAGTCCCAGGAGGGACTTCCCTACTGGTCCAGTGGCTAAGACTCCACACTCCCAGTGCAGGGGGCCTGGGTTCAATCTTTGGTCAGGGAACTAATCCCACATGTTCCAAATAAGACTTCTCATGCTGCAAGGAAAATCAAAGATCCTGTGTGCTGCAACTTAGACCTGGTGCACCCAAATTAATAAATAAATAACAGGTGGAAACCTAGAGCCTATTATACAGAGTGAAGTAAGTCAGAAAAACAAACATTATATACTTGCACATATATATGGAATCTAGAAAGATGGTACTGTTGAAATTATTTTCAGGGCAGCAATGGAGACGCAGAACAGACTTATGGACACGGGGGGGGGGGGGGGGCGGGGCAGAGGGCAGAGGAAGGAGAGGGTGGGATGTATGGAGAGAGAAGCATGGAAGTGTACATGACCGTATGTAAAATAGATAGCCAGTGGGAATTTGCTGTATGTCTTGGAACTCAAACCAGGGCTCTGTAACCACCTAGAGGGGTGGGATGGGGAGGGAGGCTCAGAAGGAGGGGACATAGGTTTACTTATGGCTGATTCATGTTGATTTGTGGCAGAAACCAACACAATTCTGTAAAGCAATTATCCTTCAGTTAAAAATAAATAAATTTAAAATTAAAAAAAAAGATCAGCCCCAGGAGGGGAGAGCTTTTGGGTACCTTGTTCACAGCACGAAAGACATTTTCTAGCACACAGTAGACACTTAATAATCATTTGTTGAATGAATTAGAGGGAAGTGGACAGTGAGTACAGACAAGTTTTTCAAGGATTTTTGTAACAAAGAAGGATAGGAAGCGGGGTGGGAGCAGGAGGGGGTTGTAAGGTCAAAGGTGTTACTTACGTGTCTTTAAGTATTTAGATGGTAAATATTAGAGCTCATTTGTATGCCCACCCAGTGGGGAGGGTAGTTAATGCAGGAAAAAGGGGAGATAGTTTAGTATGAAAGACCTTGAGAAGGTTAAGAGGGGTTGTCTGGAGCAAGGACGGGCCTTCTATGTAGAGGGGTGCACGTGGGTACAGGGAGGTTGACTGATGTCGTGGCAGGGGCTGGGTGTTCCTTTTGATTGCTTGTCTCTCCTCAGCAAAGAATCGGGGTTATCTGCTGAGTAGAAAGAGGGCAAGGAAGGTCTGAGTGGAAGTAGACTGCAGTAGTTTTGTTGGGGAGGCTGGCAGTTGATGATTAGGAATATGTAGTAGGAACGCCAGAAGCACTGAACCAGGAAATGACCCACAGTCAGTGATCAACCACAGTGGAAAGAGGAAGGCAGGGGCCGGTGGGGCGGGGCAGGGTGAGGCAGAACGGATGGCCAGAGAGTCAGGATAGGGTCGGGAGTTTTCAGGATGGTGGGAAAGTGGCAGAGTTTGAAGGATCACAGACCCAGAGAAGAGAGCTGGGGAGCTAGAGGTGTGAGAAGGAAGGTGGTTGGAGAGCAGGGACTCGAAGTTGCCGTTTGGAGGTGGGCGGTCCTTGGTAATAGTGGGGTCCAGGGTGTGTCCTGGGAGGAATGGAGCTCAGGTGACGGGGATACCGATGTTGGTCCCTTTCTCTCTGTGTGTTTTCTCTTCTCTATGACTTTTATCATTTCATACATTTTTTAAAAAATGTATCTGTGTTGGCACATACATACGATGCCAATAAACATTCAGATGCTTAGCTTGGATCATAGGAAAGTGCTGGTACTTGACCAGTTTTTATCTGCAGAAATGTCAAATCACATGGCTCAAGTTAAATGTTTCCCAGTTTTTGCCACTTTCTTTTCTTCCTTTATTTTTGACTGTGCTGGGTCTTTGTTGCTTCGCACGGGCCTTCTCTAGTTGCATGGAGCGGGGGCTACTCTCTAGTTTTGATGTGCAGGCTTCTCATGGTGATGGCTTCTCTTGTTCTTGAGCATAAGCTCTAGGTGCTCAGGCTTCAGTAGTCGCAGCTCCTGGTCTCTAGAGCAAGGGCTCAGTAGTTGTGGCAGATGGGCTTGCTCCATGGCATACAGGGTCTTCCCCAACCAGGGATCGAACCCGTGTCCCTGGCATTGGCAGGCAGATTCCTATCCACCGTGCCACCGGGGAAGTCCTTTTTCCACTTTAAACAGAGCTTCAGTGCACTGACTTGTACGCATGTCTACATGCGTGTCTCTAGGACCTCACCTGGGTGTGGGGCCAGAGCCACACGGTGCACACGGCTGGGCCAGGAGGGGAGAGAGGCCCCCACTCCTGCCAGCAGCATCAGCAGCAGAATTCCTTTATCCTTACCAACACCAGCTTGGTGTTGTCCTGCTGCTAAATCACTGCTGTCCAGGGGATATGGAATCATTTAGCATGCAGGTAACTGCCATAACCTTCTGCCTGTCTGGCATGAAGTCAGTGGCCCATAAATGCTCCTGCCATAATTATTGGCAAGCTACAGTAGATTTTTTTTGTAATGATTGATTGAAAGGAGTGTATTAATAAGTGAAATAGGTTATGAAGCAGAGGATACTGTATGATCCCTTAGTCTCTATGTACAGTACTCATGTTTTGGTGGTAAGATTATGGGTGATATCTCTATTTTGCTTGTCTGTATTTTCAAACTTTTCTATAATAAACATTTAATGCTTTGGTAATTAAAATATCCTAATAACTAATTTTCATTATTTAAAATGATATGTAAAAGATACCCTAAGGGATATGAGGCAATTTTAAAGTATTAAGCTTCCTGTCAAATCTATAGTAAAAAAATTTTTAAATAAACAAACTGAACTATTAAGGGGCAGAAAAATAATGTTCTTGGTTATGCCTTTAGATTTTCGTAGTTCCTTGTGCTAACTCTCAATAAGAACAACATCTGCTGCTAAGATGACCTCACTGATAGCACTGATTGATGAACCACGGATGAAAAGAAGTCAGCAGGTTTCTTTTGTATTTGTATGTATGTGGTAGTGGTGGTAGTTCTTCTCTCTTCTTACACTCGAGCACATTTTCTGAAAATGAGTGCTTCCTAAATCAGTTTGATACCAGGGAACAGTAGTTTTTGACCTTGGCTGCATATTGCCATCATCTTTTAAAAAATATTGCTAAAAATACTGCTTTAATCTCAACTTCGGAGATTCTGATTTTGTTTACCTGGGGTGGGCCAGGCATCACTCTGGTAGGTAGTTGTTTTTTTTTTTAAGTGACTTTCCAGCTGAATCTTATGTGCAATCAGAATTGAGGATCATTGCTGTAGGAGAAGGGTTTGCCAAGTTTTCTGTGAAGGGTCAGATGCGTGCATGCTAAACCATTTCAGTCGTGTTTGATTCTGTGTGACCCCGTGGACTGTAGCCCACCAGGCTCCTCTGTCCACTGGATTCTCCAGGCAAGAAAACTAGAGTGTGTTGCCATGCCCTCCTCCAGGGGATCTTCCCAACCCAGGGATTGAACCAGCTTCTCAGCGGGCAGGTTCTTTACCACTAGCACCACCTGGGAAGCCCCAAAGGGTCAGATAGTAGGGTGTTATGCTTTGCAGGCCATAATCCCCTGTTGCAGATGCTCTGCCGCTGGGCCATGAAAGCGGCCATGGAGAATACGTAAATGAACGGGCGTGGCTGCACTCCAGTAACACTTAGGAAAAGGGTGGTGGGTTGGATTTGGCCCAAGGCTGTGGTTTCCTGACACTGAAGGCACAAAAATATGGGAGTTTTCTCTTATTTCATCATTTATTCATTGATTTATTTTTGGCTGTACCACATGGCTTTGGGGATATTAGTTCTCTGACCAGGGATTGAATCCATGCCCTCGGCAGTGAAAGCACAGAGCCCTAACCACTGGACTGCCCGGGAATTCTCCCTTTTAATAATAGCAAAATCTGACCAGAAGAAAGGTGTCGTTTTGCATGATATCATGAAAAGAATGCAGGATTTGAGGTTAGAAGCCTCGAGTTCAAATCTTGACTCTAAATTAGCTGTGTAATCTTAAGGCAGTCACTTAATCTCGATGATCTTTATTTTATGCATTTGAGAACGAGGACAATAATAATATACACTTCATAGGGTGGTTTTAAAGATCAAATGGAATAAGGCCTATGATAGTGCTTTATAAACTGAAAATGCTAAGCACATATTGCTTGAACTCACAAATTGCTTGTTGCTCAGCATCTTGTAGATTTATGTGTAATAAACATTAAATATTTAAAAGTAAAAGCAAATTAGAAAATTTGAATTTAAATGTAATATAAATATGAAGACTCGGAAAAATGAGCTATACATTATGCATTTCTCTTCCCTTGCCAACAAAGTGACTTTAGATTGGTAATAACAGAAGATGGTATAAATATACATTTTCCCGAAGTAGAATTTTCTCGGGAAACATTAGTTTTCATCACAGGTGTGGGATTTGCAGTGGGAACGGCCAGTGGAGAAGCTGGGGAAGGCGAAAGGGGGGAGATGCAGGTAGGAGTTGACACGGAGGCCTGAGGGGAAGCTACGGCCGTGGGCAGCGCATCCGTGACCTGCAAGAACGCATTTTCAGCGGAGCAGGAACAGCGGCCAAGCTGCAGCCAGAAGGGAGTGGGCGGGGAGGAAACAGAGGCAATAGGCGGACACAGCTCTTTCTACACATTTGGCAGAAAAAGAGAAAAAATAGGGTGTTGCTCAAAAGGGCATCAGGGTTGGGTAGATTTTATCTCAAAAAAGGGAGGGCAGTCGTGGTTGGAGCCCAGGGGTGGGAGTGGGACTAGGATCCATGGGAGAGGGAGCCTGAGGGCAGGCAGGAGGGAGAGTTGAGAATTAGATGGAGAGATGTCCAGGGGAGGGGATTGTGTCCCCAGGCGGTAGAGGCCTGGCTGCAGTGAGGAAAGTTGGGGTGGTTGGTAGGGGTGGGGAGCCTTATAGAGCAGGCATGGCAGACAGCTCGATCAGCAGCTGACCAGAGAAGAGTGTGCTCCCTCCATGCGCTGCCCCTCTGGACTTGACTTAGCCGTCACTCTGCCCCATCCGTTAAACAGAGATCACGCGTTTATGAACTCTAAGCTCCTTGAGTCCAAGACTTATGTCAAGTTCAAATTCATATCTCCTGTAACACTTGGCATAAGGCTTGTGGGTAGCTCATGTTTGCTGTCGGACGTGTCAAGAAAGAAACGAAGGGAAGTTGCCATGAATACAGGACTGAGTCAGCAGACTCAATTAAAAGTGCCTTCCCGCCTAGGTAGCAATGAAAGGGAGATAGCCTAGAGATTCCTAATAAATTGAAAGTCACTTCCACCTGGGAGCCCACCCCGACCACTTCTTTTCTCTCCAAATTTGGGTTAGATACCCAGACTGTTCTCTCGGAGGCCTCTGTACTTCCTCATGGAATTTCATACCCTCTGGTAAAATGACCTGTTTCCTTGATGGTCTTGTCAGGGCCCCACACGTCTGTTGAACTGCAGTTGAAGGCAGCGCTTACAGCCTTCTTGCCTCTGTATTTGCATCGCTGAGCACAGAGCCTGGCACACTCAGCACATCATTGGTTCTCCTTAAGTATTTGTTCAGCTGATAACAGCCTAGCTGGCTGGGGATCTGCACCCTTGAGAGCCAGCTGTCAGTTTCGTCTTCAGGTCTCTGTATCACTTTTAAACCCCGCCATTGCAGGAGGAGATTCGGTGCCTACTGAAGGACTTCAGCCCTCTCCATGTCCACCGAGTCCAGAATGGCTGCAGATGGTAATGACTGTTCTTCCTTTGTTTTCTTTGGGAAGCAACTCCTTTCCTCTTTGTCCATTTTGCTGATGCGCTGATGTTGCAGACCAGCTTAACAACTCCCAAAGCCACGCCCACTGTGACTTGGCAGAGGGACGTTTGGGAAACCCCCTTTCCACATTTAACCCTCCAACTCGGCAGCTAATACTACCTTATCCATACAACCTTGGGTTAGAAGTCCAGAGCCCTGGGTTTACTTTTGGTCTTGTCCTTTCTCTGTTTTCTGACTCGAAGTAAGTTAGTGAACCTCCCTCAGCCTTGGTTGCCCCTGAAATCTGGGACCTACTCATATTTTTCCTTTCTTATGTTCAAGGCAGTAAAAGGACTTTGAACTTCCATGGGGAGCAGTATGAAGGAAACCCAGAGCCATGCCCTATGGTATATGGTGAAAGGGTCAGCGCATGTCTCCTGGTCCCCAGGAACCCCAGGACCAGCTCCCCCACTGCCCAGCCCAAACCTGGGTGTCCTGGTGGCCTCCCTGTGTGTTAGAAGTGGCCCAGCCTCTCTCCTGTCCCCACAGAGGGAAGAGGAGACCATTCCTCGGCTCGGCACCCCCCTGCGGCTCTGTTTGAGCTGGGCTCAGAGCTGCCCTCTCCTTCCTTTGCAGCTTCGCATTCGTAGATCTGGGCTCTATGCAGAAAGTGGCACTTGCGATCCAGGCACTGAATGGGAAGCTCTTCCACAAGCGAAAACTGTACGTGAATTCCAATAACAGGTCTCCCAAGAGGACCCCCGATGTGACTGAGCGGCCCCAGGAGCTTCTGGTAGGTGCCTGGCCTCTCTACTCTCAGGGTTGCTCTGTGGTCACTTTTTTTTTTTTTTTTAAATTTTTATTTGTTTAGTTTTGGCTGTGCTGGGTCTTCGTTGCTACACGGGCTTTTCTGTAGTTGTGGCAAGCAGGGGCTAGTCTCTGGTTGCAGTGCATGGGCTTGTCATTGCAGGGGCTTCTCTTGTGGGGCATGGGGTCTGTGGCACATGTGGGCTCAGTCGTTGTTACTTTCAAGCTCTAGAAGACAAGCTCAGTAGTTATGGCACGTGGGATCTTCCCGGACCAGGGATCAAACCTGTGTCTCCTGCATTGACAGGCTGATTCTTTACCACTAAGCCACCAGGGAAGCCCACCTGTGGTCACTCTTCAGAGCTTAGATGACTCTGCTTTCTGTTCTCTCTTTCTGTCCCATCTTAAACAGTGGACAAAACAGGGGCTGGGATGAAATTAGGGAACTTTATGACTCTAACAGTCAGGAGCAAGGTTGGTATAGAAAACCTGGAACTTTGAAATGAAAGGAAGGCTGTATTCTTGGCAAGGACAAAAAGGGTTATTAGGCAATTCAGTCAGGGCTTTTTCCACCTGGGTTACTGAAATTGAGGTTTTTACTTGTTTAACGCAGCAAACAATTGTATCTGTTGTTTGCATAGCCTTGTTCTGGCTGCTGGTGTGGAAGGTAAGGAAGACAAAAGTGAGTAAAACCTGATCCTTCCTGGCAGGGAAATAAGTATGAGGTCTGGGAACACGAGAGTTAATGGTGGGGCAGTGCCTAGTGGGGGCTTCCTTTGTGGGCAGAGAAGGCCCATGACTAACCTCCAGGAGCTTCCCTCCAATGAAGCAGGCTCTATGTAGGTGAAGGTGAACCAGAAACAAAGCTATTTGCTTTTCTTTGCTGTAGGAGTTCAGAAAGTAGGGGGTCCAAGGGTGGTATGGGAACTCCATGATGCTAACCAGGGTTCCAGGTGGGAAGAGGGGGAGAAGCAGAGGGTCCAGAGCCTGTGTTCTCATAAAAGGCACATTCTCAGGAACCCTATCACAATTTTGCTTACATTTTGTCAGGGAGAGCTGCAACTGGTGACCTTCAGTGCAAAGGAGGCTGGAAAATGTAGCTTTTAAAATAGGCACACTGTTGCTAAACTTGGGAATCTGTCAGCAAGGGAAGAGGGAATGCCTATTGGCAGGCAATTAACAAGGTCAGCCAAGGCTGGAGAAGTTGGAGATGGGAGTTGAGAGGTGGGTTAGAATCTCCAACAGTAAGAGTGCCAGAGGTGGCTCCCTTTGCTAGTTCCAAACTGTTTTTCTTCCTTTCTCTTTAAACCCTCTCTCTTGGAAGGGCAGGCTGTCAGATTACGCCACATACTGACCTTCTTGGTTGCAGTCACCTGGCATTCTCACTGTTATGCCCTGTTATTCATTGATAACTTTAGTGTTTGACTCACCGTCTTTCTCTCTTACTGACACTCAGATTGCGTCCTTTGAATGATCTGTCTTAAGAGTCTGACCCCTTATTTCCCAGACCATTTATCTTCAGTGACCTTTCCTTTCACTCGGTCACAGTTTCCCGTTCCCTGAATTATATCTCAGACCTTGTCATGGCTCATAATTGAACATCTCCAAAATATCCGTTTGGAGCATCCCACGCTGCCCATCACCACTTCTCTGCAGCTCTCTTACTCTAGAAGAGCAGTTCTCAAGCTTTAGCAGCAGCAGAGTCACCGCTGAGCTTGTTAAACAGCTTGCTGAGCGCTACCTGCAGAGATGCTGATTGAGTGCATATGGGTTGGGGCCTGAGAACTGTGGCGCCATGCCACAAGTGCCAAGTGGCACTGGCACCCCTAGTCCTGGGACCACTTTTTGAGTAGCAAGGCTCTAAAACCCCCAGTCTAACAATCAGGCACACTGGGACTCAAAACACTGCCCCTACCACTTCTTCAACTTTTCAACACTCTACTCCCTCACTTCCCTTCTTAGCTTAGATTCCAGAACCATAACTGCCTTCATTCAAATTACCTTAATTCCCTTAGCTCACTAAGTCATATCTTGCACAACTCCTCTCCTAGTTGAACTCAGCTCTCAACCTCTCTGAACTGCTGAAAATAATTCACACCACCTTGCTCACGGCTCTCAGTTATAGGTATGGTCACAGCTTTCCCACTTCTTCAAACTGACCTGTCTTGGAAATCTCTAACCTTTTCTGTTGTTACGTCCAATCTGCTATTAAGCCCATCTAATGCATTTTTCATTTTGGATAGTGTAGTTTTCAACTTCCATTTAGTTCTTACCCCCCATTCCTCAGCTGAACTTTTCCTTTTTTTTTTTTTGGCTGGGCCTTGAGGTATGTGGCGTCTTGGTTCCACACGTGCGTGCTTGAGTGCTGAGTTGCTTCAGTCATGTCTGACTTTTTGCGACCCTATGGACTGTAGCCTCCCAGGCTCCTCTGTCCATGGGATTCTCCAGGCAAGAATACTGGAGTGGGTTGCCGTTTCCTACTCCAGGGGATCTTCCCAACCCAGGGACTGAACCCCCGTCTCGTACATCTCCTGCATTGGCAGGCGGGTTCTTTACCACTCGTGCCACCTGGGAAGCCCCCTTCGTTCTCCAACCAGGGATCAAACCAGTGCCCCTGAAGTGGAAGCACAGAGTCTCAACCACTGGATCACCAGGGACGTTCCTGAACTCTTTCATCTTTTCACCTATTTTGTTTATCTTTTCTTCCAGGTTCTTTAATATACTTACTGTAGTCATAAAGTAATTTTCTGCTAATTCCAACACCTGGGTCATTTGTGGGTCTGCTTTTGTTGACATTTACCTCCTTGCTTAAGAGTAAAGGCTTCTTACAGTAATTTTTTTTCTGTTTGTTGGATACTGTGGATGTTGTATTACAGAGACTTTATATTATGTTCTCTAAATAGCGTTGACTTTTTTCCTAGCAAAAATGAAATCACTAGCTGGTCTTTTGATCTTATTAAAGTTGGTTTTCTTTTTGGGGGACTGGTATGCTTCAGTTTGAGCCTTTGTTCTTAGGCAAAATCCTTTTCCTAAGATCTGACCTTGTAGGCTGAGGGTGTCAGGGTACTTAGCATGCTCCACTCTGGCTGGGCTGGAACTCCGTTATCTTCCTAGCATTGTATTGATACCTGTATTCCTCTCTTGGCTCACTCTCTACCTTCTACAACAGTTCTTCTCTCTAAGGCCTCCCAGGACCTACCCTGCATATAGGCAGCTTAGGATTCAGCCAAGGACCTGGGGTTAACTTCTAGATTTCTGGGGCTTTTCTGTACTCCTTTCTCAGTGGTACCCCATCTCATAAATTCCCGGCACCAAACCTCTTCTGTGTGTTTCTTCTGCTCAGGGGGACAGCCACTGACTGCCCGGGCTCTGCTTGCCTTGGCTGTGAATTGGGAAAATGTCCCCCCGGCAAGGGGCCAGAGTCAGTGGGGGCTCCTGACCTGTGCTTTCCTTTTCTCAGGCAGATCGCGCTCTGCTATTCACTATCATTAGTGTGTACCAGAAACAGTTAATTTGTGTATTTTGTCTAGTTTTACGGTTGTTTGGGACAGGTAAGTACTGTCATGCCAGAACCAGGTACTAGAAAAGAGTGTTTAGAGGCTCACCTTCTTCCTTTTGGGATAAATATCATTTCTCAGGACCATTTCTGGTGCTTTTGCATTAGAAATAAGTAACCAAAAGATGAACACTAATCTCTATGCTTTTGGGAATTTAAAAACATATTCCTAAGTAAATAACGTGTAGGTCAAAGAAGAAATTATAAGAGAAATTTAAAAATACTTAAGAGGTCTTCCCTGGTGGTCCAGTGGTTAAGACTTCAGGCTTCCATTATGGGGGGCATGAGTTCAGTGCCTTGTCAGGGAACTAAGATCCTGCATGCCACACAGCTCAGCCAAAAATTTTTTTTGAGAAAGTACTTAGAATTGAACAATAAGGAAAATTTTGTCTCATCAAAAGCTGTGGGATATATGTGCTCTAGAGCCCACATGCCACAACTGTTGAGCCCGTGTGCTGCAGATACTGCACCCATGCACCTAGAGCCTGTGCTCCATAACAAGAGAAGCCAATGCAACGAGAAGCCAGCTCACTGCAGCAAAGAGTAGCCCCCGCTCAATGCAACTAAAGGAAGCCTGTGTGCAGCAAGAAGACCCAGTACAACCAAAAACATAAAGAAGTTGAATGCAGCAAAAGCAATACTTATGGGGAAGTATGTAATATTGAATGCTTAAATGAGCAAAGAAGCCATGGTGAAAATAAATGAGCTTACAGTTGATTGAAGTAGGTAAAAAGTAAAAATAAACCCAAATAAGGAACAGACAAAATTAAAAAAAAAAAAATCTATTTATTTGAATGTACCAGATCTTAGTGGAGGCATGCAGGATCTTTAATTGTGGCATGTGGGCTCTAGTTCCCTGACAGGGATCGAACCCTGGCCTTTTGCATTGGGAGTACGGAGTCTTAACCACTGGACTACCAGGGAGTCCCAGCAAAAATTTTAAAACAAAGTTTTTAAAAATTTTGTGGACTTCCCTGGTGGTCCATTGGTTAAGAATCGGCCTGCCAATGCAGGGGACATGGGTTCTATCCCTGCTCCAGGAAGATCCCATGTGCCACAGGGCAGCTAAGCTCATGGGCCACAACTGAGCCCACATTGTAGAGCCCGCGCGCCGTGGCTGCTGAAGCCAGCGCATCTAGAGCCTGAGCTGTGTGCGCGGCAAGAGAGGCTACCGCAGTGAGGAGCCCGTGCACAGCAAGGAGTGTGGCCTCCCCTCGCCCCAAGCAGAAAGAAAACCTGTGTAGCAACTGAGGCACACTGCAGCCATAAATAAATAAATAAAAATAGCACTTCTTGTTTCCCTTTCATAAAAGAATTTTTTATTTTGTAAACAAAGCTGTAGTTATATGTCAGTTATATCTCCGTAAAACTGGAGGGGAAACAAGAAGCATAAAAAACAAAGCTTCAATAGAAGAGATCAATAAAGTCAAAATTTGATTCTTTAAAGAGATTAATGAGAAAAACTTTTGGAATGATTAATTAGAAAAGAGAAAAGGGAATAAACATTAGTATTAAAAAAGAGATCATAACTATAGATGTAGCTGATATTAAAATATAAGCTAATAAATTTGAAAACTTGAAGAAATGGACCTGTTTTTTACAGTATATCATTTTCAAAACTAATATAAGAACCTGCTAGTCCTATATCTGTAAAGCAGTTGAATCAATGTTTAGAATCGTCTTGTGAAGAAAACACCAAGCTCTGATTGTTTTATAGGCAAATTTACTGAATTTTCAAGGAACGGAAAATTCTGATACTATATAAATTCTTCTAAGGAATAAAAGAGATTCTTGTTAGTTCATTCTTTGAGGCCAATATAACCCTGGTAACAAATCAGGCAGGAGATTATGAGAGAGATAAATTGCAGGCTGGCTTCTCTCACAGGAATACACATGCGCTGTTTCTAAACAAAATATTGGCCAAATGAAGTCAATATTGGCTGATGAAGATTGTAATGGCAGTTGGATTTTTTCCAAAAATACAAAAATTTAACATTAGAAAAATGATAAATCTGGAGTTCCATGATTTCCTAGTGGTTAGAATTCTGGGTTTTGATTCTGGGTTCATACTCTGGTCAGGGAATTGAGATCCCACAAGCCAGCCTTATGGTAAGGCCAGGAAACAAAAGAAAAATAAAGAAAAACAATAACTCTTTCACTACATTAACAGATTAAAGAATGAAAACCATATGATCACTTTAGACACAGCAAAAGCATTTGATAAAATTCAGCACTAATTTATGATTTAAAAATAAAGATTTTTAGCAGCTCGAAGTGAAAAGTTATTCTTAATCTGATAAAGGCTATCTTCTAAAACTCTACAGAAAATAATATTTAAATAGAAAAACATTATAAGCTTTCTCATTAAAAATAGGAACAAGACAAGGATATATTTTTATCCAGTAAGGTAAGGAAAATAAGTTAAAGGCATAAATACTGGGATAGGAGAAACAAAGCTCATTATTTACAGATGATGTTTCTTTACATAGAAAAACTTAAATAATTCATAAATTATTAGAAATAAGATTTTAATAAGGTAGTTGGGTATATATCAGATATATATAAATCAGTTTTATTTATATTTCCATGAATAAACAACAAAATAATTTTTTAATATAACATTCATAAGATCAATAAAAAAAATTAAGGTACATAGAAATGAATCCAGTGAAAGGTGAGCATGGCCTATGGGGGAAATAAGCTAGTTTTATTGAAAGTCTTTAAGGAAGTCTAAAATGGTAAAAGTTTGATGTTCGTGGATAGGAAGATAGAAAAAGAGTTACTTAAGAGTCGTTCTCCCCAAATTAATCTGTTGATTTTGCATAATTTCAATAAAAATTCCCACAGGTTTTCCCAGGAATGGAACAGGCTAATTCTAAAATTTAGGTGGAAGTTTAAAAGCCTATGAATATTTAAGACTAATAAAATACAATAGAGAGTCCCCCAAAAGAGGCTCTTGTAAATGGAGAAACTAAAGCATCACTACGAACAAAGCTAGTGGAGGTGATGGACTTCCAGTTGAGCTATTCCAAATCCTGAAAGATGATGCTGTGAAAGTGCTGCACTCAATATGCCAGCAAATTTGGAAAACTCAACAGTGGCCACAAGACTGGAAAAGGTCAGTTTTCATTCCAATCCCAAAGAAAGGCAATGCCAAAGAATGCTCAAACTACCGCACAATTGCACTCATCTCACATGCTAGTAAAGTAATGTTCAAAATTCTCCAGGCCAGGCTTCAGCAATACGTGAACCGTGAACTTCCTGATGTTCAAGCTGGTTTTAGAAAAGGCAGAGGAACCAGAGATCAAATTGCCAACATCCGCTGGATCATGGAAAAAGCAAGAGAGTTCCAGAAAAACATCTATTTCTGCTTTCTTGACTATGCCAAAGCCTTTGACTGTGTGGATCACAATCAACTGTGGAAAATTCTTCAAGAGATGGGAATACCAGACCACCTGATCTGCCTCTTGAGAAATTTGTATGCAGGTCAGGAAGCAACAGTTAGAACTGGACGTGGAACAACAGACTGGTTCCAAATAGGAAAAGGAGTTCGTCAAGGCTGTATATTGTCACCCTGTTTATTTAACTTCTATGCAGAGTACATCATGAGAAATGCTGGACTGGAAGAAACACAAGCTGGAATCAAGACTGCCGGGAGAAATATCAATAACCTCAGATATGCAGATGACACCACCCTTATGGCAGAAAGTGAAGAGGAACTCAAAAGCCTCTTGATGAAAGTGAAAGAGGAGAGTGAAAAAGTTGGCTTAAAGCTCAACATTCAGAAAATGAAGATCATGGCATCCGGTCCCATCACTTCATGGGAAATAGATGGGAAAACAGTGGAAATAGTGTCAGACTTTATTTTTCTGGGATCCAAAATCACTACAGATGGTGATTGCAGCCATGAAATTAAAAGATGCTTACTCCTTGGAAGGAAAGTTATGACCAACCTAGATAGCATATTCAAAAGCAGAGACATTATTTGCCAAGAAAGGTACGTCTAGTCAAGGCTATGGTTTTTCCTGTGGTCAATGTATGGATGTGAGAGTTGGACTGTGAAGAAGGCTGAGCACCGAAGAATTGATGCTTTCAAACTGTGGTGTTGGAGAAGACTCTTGAGAGTCCCTTGGACTGCAAGGAGATCCAACCAGTCCATTCTGAAGGAGATCAGCCCTGGGATTTCTTTGGAAGGAATGATGCTGAAGCTGAAACTCCAGTCCTTTGGCCACCTCATGCGAAGAGTTGACTCATTGGAAAAGACGCTGATGCTGGGAGGGATTGGGGGCAGGAGGAGAAGGGGACAACAGAGGATGAGATGGCTGGATGGCATCACTGACTCGATGGACGTGAGTCTGAGTGAACTCTGGGAGTTGGTGATGGACAGGGAGGCCTGGCGTGCTGCGATTCATGAGGTCGCAAGGAGTTGGACACGACTGAGCGACTGAACTGATCTGATCTGATGACTGTTCTTGTAGAGTTGTACATCTCTGGTGAAAGGACAGACCATTTCAGTTACTGAATCTGGACAATTGCTTTTTTATATGGAAAAATATGAAATTATATCCATGCCTTACCTCATACACAAAAATAAACTCTAGATGAACCATACTTACATGTTAAAACCAAAGCTTTAAAACTTTTAGGGAAAAGTATAGAAGAATCTCTTTATAACCTCAGAGTAGAATAAGACTTGTTAAGGCATACAGAAAAAAAGAGGAGTGATAAATTAAAATTATGAACTTTAGCTTCTTTGAAAGACAATACAAAGGAAGATAAATTCAGTCCAAAAAACTGGAAGAAGATACTTGTAGTAATATAACTGACCAGGAAAGGGGTCATCAGACTTTGGCCAGTGGCTCTCTGCTTTTATGCTGCTGGTGAGATAAGAATTTTTCTTTCAATTAAACTTTTCTTTTTGAGGTAATCGTAGATTCACATGGAGTTAGTTGTAAGAAACAGTACCTAGATTCCCTGTACCCTTTACACAGTTCCCACAATGGTAACATCTTACAAAACAATCTCACAACGGGATATTGACACTGATACAGTCAAGGTACAGAACGTTTCCATCACTATCCCAAGCATCCTTCCTGTTATAGCCACACCCACCTCCCTCCCATCCCCACCTCCACCGTAGTCCCTGGAACAACTAGTCTGTTCTCTATTTCTTCCGTTTCGGGAATGTCATGTGAATGGAAAAACATTGTATGTGACCTTTTGGGATTGGCTTTTTTCTGTCAACATAATTTTTGGAGATCATCCAGGGGCTGTTGTGTATACTAATAGTTTATTCCTGCTGAGTGGTAGTCTATGGTGTGGATGTACAAAGTTTGCTTAACCATTTACCCATTGAAGGATATCTACATTGTTGCTAGTTTTTGACTATTACAAATAAAATTTGCTATAGATCTTCATGTATAGAGTTTTTGTGTTTCTCTGGGATAAATGCCCCAAATTAAAGTTGCTGAATAGTATGGTCATTACATGCTTCCTTTCTTAAGAAACTGTTTTCAATGATTGTACCATTTTACATTTCCACTATGAATGTATGAAGGGTTCTCAGACACCCCATCCAGGATGTCACCACATACCACTGTGGTAGGTATATTTGTGATATCTTATTACAGTTTTAATTTGCATTTCCCTGATGCTAATGCTATTGAAGACCTTTTCATGTGCTTATTTACTATTTGTATATCATCCTTGTTGAAATATCTTTCTTTTTATTGCCCGTTTTCTAATTGGATTGTTTGGGTTTTTTGCCATTGAGGTTTGAGAGTTCTTTATGTATTTTAGATACTAGTCCTTTGTTGGATACGTGATTTGCAAATGTTTTCTCCTACTCTGTAGCTCATTTTTTTCATCTTCTTAATAGGATTTTTTTGTAGAACAAAATTTTGTAGAACAAAATTTAAATTTCAGTGAAGTCCAGTTTATCTATTTTTCCTTTTATGAATGATGCTTTTGTTGTCAGGTCTAAGCTTTTTGGCCAGCCCTAGCCCAAGCAAAGATGTTCAACATCATTAGTATTGTTGTTCAGTCTCCCAGTCATGTTCGACTCTTCGAGACTCCATGGACTGCAGTACACCAGGCCTCCTTGTCCCCCACCATCTCCCAGAGTTTGCTCAAACTCATGTCCATTGAGTCAGTCATGCCGTGCAAACATCTGGTCCTCTGTTGCCCTCTTCTCTTCTGCGCTCAATCTTTCCCAGTATCAGGGTTTTTTCCAATGAGTTGGCTGTTTGCATCAGGTGACCAAAATATTGGGGCTTCAGCTTTAACGTTAGTCCTTCTAATGAGTATCCATGGTTGATTTCCTATAAGATTGACTGGTTGATCTCTTTGATGTCAGAGGGATTCTCAAAGAGTCGTCTCCAGCACCACAGTTTGAAGGCATCGATTCTTCAGGGCTCTGTCTTCTTCACCGTCCAGCTCTCACAACTGTATATGACCACTGGAAAGACCACACAGCCTTGGCTATAAGGGCCTTTGTCGGCAAAGTGATGTTTCTGCTTTTCAACACACCGTCTAGGTTTGTCATAGCTTTCCTGCCAAAAAGTAGCCCTCTTCTGATTTCACAGCTGAAGTCACCATCCACAGTGATTTTAGAGCCCCAAAAGAGGAACTCTCTCACTACTTCCACCTTTTCTCCTTCTATTTGCCATGAAGTAATGGGGCCAGATGCCATGATCTTGGTTTTTTTAATATTTAGTTTTAAGTTGGCTTTTTCATTCTCTCCCTTCATCTTCATCAAGAGGCTCTCTATTTCCTCTCCTATTTCTGCCGTTAGAATGGTATCATCCGCGTATCTGAGTTTGTTGATGTTTCTCCCGCCAATCTTGATTCTAGCTTGTAACTCATCTATCCTGGCATTTCTCATGATGTGCTCAGTGTATCAGTTAAATAAACAGGGTGACAACAAACAGCCTTGTTGTACTTCTTTCTCAATCCTGAACCAGTCACTTTTTCCATACTGAGTTCTAACTGTTGTCTCTTGACTTGCATACAGGTTTCTCAGGAGACAGGTAAGATGGTCTGGTATTCCAATCTCTTTAAGAGTTTTCCATAGTTTGTTATAGTCCATACAGTCAAAGGTTTTAGTGTAGTTGATGAAACAGAGGTAGATGTTTTTCTGGAATTCCCTTTGCTTTCACTATGATCCTGCAAATGTTGGCAATTTGATCTCTGGTTCCTCTGCCTTTTCTAAACTTAGACATCTGGAAGTTCTTGGTTCACTTAATGCTGAGGCCTAGCATGTAAGATTTTGAGCATGACCTTCCTAGCATGGGAGATGAGTGTAATCGTCCAGTGGTTTGAACATTCTTTAGTACTGCCCTTCTTGGGAACTGGGATGAGGATTGACTATTTGACATTAGGAAAATGTAAATTAAAACCATAAGAAGATATCACTATATATCTATCAGGCTAAAATTAAAGAGTGACATCCTGGAGGGGATGTAGAGAACCCTTCATATGGTGGGAATGTAAAATGGTACAAAGATTTTATCCTATTTTAGAAAGTTATGTGGCTTTACATTGTAAAGCCCCTTTTAATTTTGAGTTAATTTTTGTATATGCTTTGAAACTTAGGTCGAGTTTTATTATTTTTTTCTTATGTTTTTCCAGCACCATTTCCTCCATTAAATTGCTTTTGCAGTGTTATCAAAATTGGGAATATTTGTGTGGACCCATTATTTTTTCATCCTCCTTCATGGATCACAGCCTTGTCGTGGCAAAGGGACTTGCATAACTCAGTGAAACTATGAGCCATGCCATGTAGGGCCACCCAAGATGGATGGGTCATAGTGGAGAGTCCTGACAAATTGTGGTTAAGTGGAGGAGGAATGGCAAACCACTCCAGGATTCTTGCCTCAAGAACTCCATGAACAGTATGAAAAGGCAAAAAGATATGACACTGAAAGGTGAACTCCCCAGGTCAGAAGGTGTCCAATATGAAATTAGGGAAGAGCAGAGGGCAGTTACTAGTAGCTCCAGAAAGAATGAAGCGGCTGAGCCAAAGTGGAAATAATGCTCAAATGTGAATGTGTCTGGTGGTGAAAGTAAAGTCCAGTGCTGTAAAGAAAAATATTGCATAGGAACCTGGAATTAACATTAGGTCCATGTATCAAGGTAAGTTGGACATGGTCAAGCAGGAGCTAGGAATCAGTAAACTAAATGATCTCAGTTCATTTCCAAGGCAAACCATTCAGTGTCATGGTAATTCAAATCTGTCCTTCAGCCACTAATGCCCAAGAAACTGAACGGTTCTATGAAGACCTACAACATCTTCTAGAATTAACACCAATAAAGATGTTCTTTTCATCATAGGGGATTGGAATGCAAAAGTAGAAGTCAAGAGATACCTGGAGTAATAGGCAAGTTTGTTCTTGGAGTACAAAATGAAGCAGAACAAAGGCTAACAGTTGTGTCAAGAGAACATGCTGGTCATAGCAAACACCCTTTTCCCATAACACAAGAGATAACTCTACACATGGATGTCACCAGATGATCAATAGTGAAATCAGACTGATTATATTCTTTGCAACTGAAGATGAAGAAGCTCTATACAGTCAGCAAAAACAAGACCAGGATCTGACTGTGGCTCAGATCATGAGCTCCTTATTGCAAAATTCAGGCTTAAATTGAAGAAAGTAGGGAAAACCACTAGACCATTCAGGTATGACCTAAGTCAGATTCCTTATGATTATACAGTGGAGGCGAGAAATAGTTTCGAGGGATTAGATCTGATAGACAGAGTGCCTGAAGAACAATGGGCAGAGGTTCATAGCATTGCACAGGAGACAGTGATCAAGACCATCCCAAAGAAAAAGAATGCAAGAAGAAAAGTGGTTGAGGAGGCTTCACAAATAGCTGAGAAAAGAAGACAAGCAAAAGGCAAGGGAGAAAGGGAAAGATATACCCAACTGAATGCAGAGTTCCAGGGAATAGCAAGGAGACATAAGAAAGCCGCCTTCAATGAACAATGCAAAGAAATAGAGGAAGAAAATAGAATGGGAAAGACTAGAGATCTCTTCAAGAAAATTGGAGATACCAAGGGAACATTTCATGCAAGGATGGGGATGATAAAGGACAGAAACAGTAAGGATCTAACAGAAGCAGAGGAGATTAAGAAGAGGTGGCAAGAATGCACAGAAGAACTATACAAAAAGGGTCTTAATGATCTGAATAACTACGATGGTGTGATCACTCAACTAGAGCCAGACATCCTGGAGTGTCCAGTCAAGCGGGCCTTGGGAAGCATTACTATGAATAAAACTTGTGGAGATGATGGAATTTCAGCTGAGCTATTTAAAATCCTAAAGGATGATGCTGTTAAAGTGCTGCACTCAGTATGCCAGCAAATTTGGAAAACTCAGTAGTGGCCACAGGACTGGAAAAGATAAGCTTTCATTCTATTCCCAAAGAAGGGCAATGCCAAAGAATGTTCAAACTACTGCACAATTGCACTCATTTCACATACTAGTACGTTTATGCTCTAAATCCTTCAAGCTAGGCTTCAGCAGTATGTGAACTGAGGACTTCCAGATGTACAAGCCAGGTTTAGAAAAGGTAGAGGAATCAGAGATCAAATTGCCAACAACCATTGGATCATAGAAAAAGCAAGGGAATTCCAGAAAAACATCTGCTTCATTGACTACGCTAAAGCCTTTGACTATGTGGATCACAACAATTTGTGGAAAATTCTTCAAGAGATGGGAATACCAGACCACCTGACCTGCCTGCTGAGAAATGTTTATGTGAGTCAAGAAGCAGCAGAATTGGACATGGAACAACTGACTGGTTGAAAATTGGAAAAGGAGTATGACAAGGCTGTATATTCTCACTCTGTTTATTTAATTTATATGCAAAGTACATCATGCGAAATGCTGGGGTGGATGAATCACAAGCTAGAATCAAGATTGATGGAAGAAATATCGACAACCTCAGATATGGAGATGATACCACTCTAATGGCAGAAAACAAAGAGGAACTAAAGAGCCTCTGAAGAGGGTGAAAGAGGAGAGTGAAAAATCTGGTTTAAAGTTCAACATTCATAAAATTAAGATCATGGTATCCAGTCCCATCACTTCATGGCAAATAGAAGGGGAAAAGGTGGAAACAGTGACAGATTTTATTTTCTTGGGCTCCAAATGACTGTGGATGGTGACTGCTGCCATGAAAGGAAAAGACACTTGCTCCTTGAAAGGAAAGCTACAACAGATCTAGACAGTGTATTAAAAAGCAGAGACATCACTTTGCTGACAAAGGTCTGTGTACTCAAAGCTATGGTTTTTCCAGTGGTCGTGTATGGATATGCGAGTTGGACCATAAAGAAGCCTGCACTTTGAAGAATTGATGCTTTTGAACTGTGGTGTTGGAGAAGACTCTTGAGAGTCCTTTGGACTACAAGGAGATCTAACCAGTCAATCCTAAAGGAAATCAATCCTGAATACCCATTGGAAGGATTGATGCTGAAGCTGAGGCTTCCATATTTTGGTCACCTGATGCAAATAGCTAACTCATTGGAAAAGACCCTGTGCTGGGAAAGATTGAAGGCAAAAGGAGAAGAGGGCAGCAAAGGATGAGGATTGTTAGATGGCAGCCTCGACTCAATGGACATGAATTTGAGCAAACTCTGGAAGATAGTGCAGGACAGAGGAGCCTGGTGTGCTGCAGTCCGTGGTGTCACAGAGTCTAACAGGACTCGTGACTGAACAACAACAACAAATTTCTGGGTCCTCAGTTTTGTTCCATTGATCTACATGTCTAATGTCTCATGTAGTCTCAGTTACTATAGCTATAAGAAGTATTGAAATTAGGAGATTGCGTCTACTTATTGTTTTTCAATATTGTTTTAGCTGTTCTAGTTCTTTTGCCCTTGTATATAGATTTTAGGATAATCTATACCTCCAATAATTTTGAGTTGTTTTTTTTTTAAAGCTTTTAATTTTGTATTGGGGTCCAGCCAGTTAACAGTGTTGTGATAGTTTCAGGTGGACAGCAAAGGGACCCAGCCACACATACATGTGTTCATTCTCCCCGCAAACTCCCCTCCAATCCAGGCTGCTGTATAACATCGAGCAGAGTTCCATGTGCTGTACAGTAGGTCCTTGTTAGTTATCCATTTGAAATATAGCCGCATGTACATGTCCATCCCAAACTAACTATCCCTTCCCCGCCAGCAACCATACATTTGTTCTCTAAATCTGTGACTCTCCTGCTGTTTTGTAAGTTTAGTTGTATCATTTCCTTTTAGATTGCACATATAAAGGATGTCAGATGATGTTTATGCTTCTTTCTCTGATTTACTTCACCCAGCATGAGATGTTGCTGCAAAAGCCATTTTTATTCTTCTTAATGGCTGAGTAATATTCCATTGTGTATGTGTATTGCATCTCTATCCACTCATCTATTGATGGACATTTAAGTTGCTCCCATGTCTTGGCTGTTGTAAGCAGTGCTGCGGTGAACCTTGGAGTGCATGTATCCTTTTGTATCATGTTTTTCTCTGGATATATGCCCAGGAGTGGGATTGCAGGGTCATATGATAGCTCTATTTTTAGTTTTTTAAGCCACCTCCACGGTGTCTGTACCAATTTACATTCCCATCCACAGTGTAGGAGAGTTCCCTTCGCTCCACCCCTCTTGACTGGAGTTTTGATGGCAATCTCTTTAGACTCATGTGTTAGTTTAAGGAGAATTGATATCTTTATTATATGTTGGGTCTTCCAGTCCATGAACATAAATACACAGTATGTGTTTCCATTGATTCAGACCTTTTTTTGATTTCTTTAATCAGATTGTATAGTTTACAGCATACAAGTTCTAATATATTTTATTAGGTTGACACAAGTATTTAATTTTGAGTGATTATAAATGACACTGTATTTTTGGTTTCTGTCTCCTTGCTCATTGGTAGTGTATAGAAATATAATTTTTTTATACTTACCTTATATCCTGTCACTTTGCTGAATATATTAGTGATAGGAATTTGGGGTTTTTTTGGTAGATTTCTTGGGGGTTTCTGTGTAGACAATAGTGTCATTTGCAAATAAGGCCAGTTTTATTTTACTTTTTTTTCTTTCTGATCTGTATGTCTTTGTTTCTTTTTCTTAGTACTGGCTAGATTCCCAGCACTATGCTGAAGCAGAGTAGTGAGTGTGGACATCCTTGCCTTATTCTTTTAGGGTAAAAAGATTCGGTCTTTCACAATAAAGCATGATTTTATCATAGGTTTTTGGATGGATATTCTTTATTAAGTTGAAGAAAGTGTCCTCTATTCCTGCTTTTCTGAGAGTTTTCTCTTTTTTGAATCATGAGTCATTGTTATATTGGTTTCTTATGATTGCTGTCTCAGAGTACCACGAGCTGGGTGGCTGAGGACAACAAAAATCGATCGTCTCATAGTTCTGGAGGCTAGAGGACCAAAATTAAGGTGTCAGCAGGCGGAGGTCCCTCTGAAACCTGTGGGGAAGTTATTCCTTGCCTCTGCCTAGCTTCTGGTGGTTTGCCAAAAATCTCCGGTGTTCTTTGGCTTACAGGCGTCACCCCAGTCTTCGTTTCACATAACACGCTCCTTGCGTGTCTTCATATGGGCTTCCCTCTGCGTCGGGCTCCGTGTTCAGGTTTCCTCTTTCCATAAGGACACACTCGTATTCGGTGAGGACCCACCTTAGTGACTTCGTTTTACGTCTCTTACCTCTATAAAGGTCCTGTTTCCAAATAAGGTCACAATCTGAGTACTAGAGGTTTGGAGTTCCACAGATATATTTTGAGGGGGCAGAAATAATTCAACCTATAACAGATGCTGAATTTTGTTGAATGGTTTTTTCTGTATTGAGTGATATGAATGTGTGATTTTTCTTGTTTAGCCTGGTTAATATGGATTACCTTGACTGATTTTTCAAATATTGAACCAGCCTTGCATTTCTGGACTAAAACCCACTTGGTCATGGTGTATAATTATTTTTACATATTGTTAAATTCTATTTGATCGTACTTTGTTATGGGTTTTTGCATCTATTGAAGGGTATTGTTCTTTTGTGGGTTTTGTGTGTGTGTGTGTGTGTGTGTGATACTATCTTTGGTTTTAATATCATGGTAATACTAGTCTGGCATGCTGCAGTCCATGGGGTTGCGAACAATAGGACATGACTGAGCAACTGAACTGAATACTAGTATAAATGCATTCTATAAAATGAATCAGGAAGTGTTCCCTCCTTTTGGAAAAGACTGTATAGAACTACATTAACTGTTCTTTAAATGTTTGGTAGAATTCTCTAGTAAAACCATCTGAGCTTGGAAGTTTCCTTGTTCTTTTCTTTTTTTTGGGGGGGGCTGTGGGATCTTAGTTCCCCAACCAGAGATTGAACCTGGGCCCCTGGCACTGAAAGTGCCAAGTCCTAACTCCTGGACTTCCAGGGAATTCCTGAGTTTTGTTTTTTTTTTTTAATTATAAGTTCAGTTTCTTTAACAGTAATGGGGCTCTTCAAATCAACTATTTCAGACTGGGTGAGTTTTGATAGTTTATAGTTTTTGAGAAAGTGGAATATTTTATATTAAGTTGTCAGACTTCATGTTTGTATTTATGTGTAGAGTTGTCCTTTATGTTCCCTTGGTATCCTTTTGATATATGTGAGGTGTATATTAATATCCCATTTTGTTCCTGATCTTGGCAATTTGTGTCTTCTTTTCAGTCTTACTGGATGTTCATTAATTTTGTCAATCCTTTCAAAGGATCCAGCTCTTTGTTTTATTGATTTAGCCAGAAATTTAAGGAAATCCAAGTAAATGGGAAAAAAGGAGCAGTTAATTCCTGGAGAAGGTTGTATAAGGATAAAAATAATCATAATACATTTTTAGTATTAAAAATTTAAAATTTTCATGGTGTATAACTTGATTCAGCAGCAATTGGCATTTACATAGTCACATAATAGTGAGTAGTGAGAAGACTGGAGGGTTTGAGCACAGAATGACCTAGCCAGATTTAATCAATTTATACTAAAAAATCACCTATTGAAGTATCACTGAATTATTACATAAAATGAACTCCTTTTAGGTGTACAGTTTGATGAATTTACTACTGTCACAGTCAAATATAGACCATTTCAGTCACCCCAAAGATTCTCTCGTGCCCTTTCTCTGTTTCGTGGCCCCAGGCAATGACTGATCTGCTTTCTATCAGTTTAGACGAGAGTTATCCTTTTCTAGAGTTTGGTGCGGATGGACTCGTGCCATACGCGCTTCTTTGTGTCTGGCTTCCTCCGCTCAGCAGAATGTTATTGAGAATCATCCATGTGGTCACACCGTCAGCAATTCTTCCTTTTATTGCTAAGTTGTATTCTGTTGCATGGATGTGCCACCGTTAGTTCATCTGTTCACTTAGATTTAGGTTTTAAAGGGACCCTGGGGAAGAGACTCCAAGGGCCTGGAAGCAGAAGACCTGTCTTGGGTGGTACAGGTAAGAGATGCAAATGCCTGTTACTCCGGCTGCAGTGTCGTAGGGTGAGCACATCCCTACCTTAGGACCTCAGGCGTCCTCGGCAGGAAGGCTCATCTCCCAGATGCCTGCGGGTTTGCCTTCTCAGTTCATTCGGGCCTCTGCTCAGCTGTCACGCCCTCCCCCACGCTTGCCCTCTTGTCCCCTCTCCTTGCCTTGTGAATCTTCTTTGCCCTTATGGCCGTCGACCTTATACTTCTTTGTATACTTCTTGTCTCCTGCCCGCACCAGAGTGTGAGCTTTGTGATGGCTGTGTCCAGAACGAGCGCATTGTATAAATATGCGTGGGGTGACTCGGTGTAGCTCCCCAAGGTCAAGGCCTGTGTCTGTTCTCTTTGTCCCTCTGTGCCCAGCACATAGAAACGCAAGAAGTGCAAGGTGGTACTGGGTGGCGGGAAAGCAGTTGATGGTTAAAGCTCTAAGTTTTAAATTTCCACTAGGATATGCCCGTCAGGGAGCTCCAGATGTGGTTCCCCCGGTAGAGCCAGGACCTTAAAAGGGATGGTCCAGGGTGGACGCAGCAGGCCAAGGGTGCGGCAGTGACAATCCCAGGGAGGCCACCGCTATTCTGAGTGTCACACGAGGCCGGTGCCCCCAGCCCCCAGAAGCCTTCTGGCCACGGACCTTTGCGTGCCCCGTGACTTCCCTTCCACTGCTGGGACTTCCCTGCATGCTTCTGGAGCAGGCCACCTCTTGGAACGCTTGGCCAGCTGGTAGCAGTGTCCCAGAACAAAGTAGACCATTAACAGCTGTTGACCGGGGCGTAGAGTTGCTGTGTTTGTGGCAACACCAGAGCTTAATGAAAATGGGCTGGTTTGGCAGTTCCTGAGGTGTTACCTCGGTTGCTGCAGCTTCTAGGCGGCCACTTCTGTGTTATGTATATCCTGAAATTTGAAGTTTGAGTGTCTGCTCTGGTGGTTGGATGACAATTGTATAGATTTTCCTCTGAAACTGAATTTCACAAACTGACAACATAGGCTTGTTATATTTATATCTCTCAAATCATGAGGGAATAATAATTAGACCTGGAATGGTTTTCAGTGTTTCTATATTAATAGTAATTTTTAGCTTGACACCCCTGCTGATAATTGGTTCTTGAGATTGGTATATGGAACTGCCTTGCTAAGTGCTAAGTCACTTCAGTCGTGTCTGACTGTGTGACCCTATGGACTGTAGCCCGCCAGGCTGCTCTGTCCATGAGCATTTCCCAGACAAGATTGCAGGAGTGGGTTGCTATTTCCTTCTCCAGAGGATCTCTCTGACCCAGGTATTGAACCTGCATCTCTTAAACATCTGTCTCCTGCATTGCCAAGAAAGTTCTTTACCACTAGCGCCACCTGGGAAGCCCTATTCAAATAAAAAGGCAGCTTCCGTCTATGGGGTCGCACAGAGTCGGACACGACTACAGCGACTTAGCAGCAGCAGCAGCAGTGCTTGGCTAGAGGAGAGTTTTTAACACTCACTTTGCTTTGTCGTAGGTTAACAGAAGGCAATGGCAACCCACTCCAGTACTCGCGCCTGGAAAATCCCATGGATGGAGGAGCCTGGTAGGCTGCAGTCCATGGGGTCGCTAAGGGTCGCTCATGACTGAGCGGCTTCACTTTCACTTTTCCGTTTAATGCACTGGAGAAGGAAATGGCAACCCACTCCAGTATTCTTG
Organism: Bubalus bubalis; assembly: GCF_019923935.1. NCBI lineage: Eukaryota > Metazoa > Chordata > Mammalia > Artiodactyla > Bovidae > Bubalus > Bubalus bubalis. The sequence continues at coordinate 16,099,064 of NC_059162.1, read as the reverse complement.
CCTGGAGAATCCAGGGACGGGGGAGCCTGGTGGGCTTCTGTCTGTGGGGTCGCACAGAGTCAGACACGACTGAATCGACTTGGCAGCAGCAGCAGCAACAGCAGGGGCAGAATGATTTCACGTGGAGATTTTATCTAGGCTCCCTTGGTTGACTGTGCTTGTTCGCCTTCATGGAGGGCTCACTCTGCGGGCTCTGTAATGATTGCTTTGCTGTATGAACCTGTTTAAACCCAGCAATAGGTGCTGCTACTCTCCTGTCCTGTGGACGAGACGCCAAGGAACCAAGCCAAAGTTAAGGAGCTCGATCCTTAAAGTTCTCTATCCAAGATTGGAGCCCAATCTGACTCCAGAACCTGCACTTTTAGCCTCTCTGTTTTAAAATTCTATTTATTTATTGGCTGCATTGGGTCTTTGTTGCTGTACTTGGGCTTTTTTCAGTTGCGGCGAGCAGGGTCTACTCTGGTTGTGGCCCAGGGGCTTCTCATTGCGGTGGCTTCTCTTGTTGCGGAGCACGGGCTCTGGGGTGTGCAGGCTTCAGGCACTGTGTCGCCTGGGCTTCGTTGCCCTGGGCATGTGGCATCTTCCTGGACTGAGGACTGAACCTGTGTCCCCTGCATTGGCAGGTGGACTCGTAAGCTCTGGACCATCAGGGAAGTCCCTTAACCTCTCTTCTATTTATCAAGCATCTGTTTTGTGTCGTGTCCTGAACAGATGCTGACCAAAGTAGATCCTCACATCAGGTATGATTCATGGTATTGAAGAGGAAACCAAGGTTTATATTAAGAATTTGCCCCAGTTCATTTCTCCTTCCTCCCTCCTCCTTTCTCTTTTCCTTCTGTCTCTTTCTCTCACATATATTTACTTAACATGTCTCAGACACTGTTCCCTGAGGTTTCCTTGGCCATGAAGGTAGTTGTCAGAAGAGAGATGTGGTTCACATCAGGCTTAAATTCCAGTGGAAATACACATACAGTAAACCTGTAAAAAAGTGAATAAATAAGAAAATGCCCTCCCCCCCCCCCAAAAAAAAAGAGGAAAAAGAAAATGTTAGATAGTATTACCAACCAGGGTTCTTGGCCTCCTTAATCAGTAGAAATTGATTAGAGGCCAGACAAGAAATTCAGGCAAGGTTTTACTGGGTCCCCCTCTGCAGCAGCACCAGGAGGGAAAACGAGCACCAAGCTCTCTTGCTAGTTCCCAAGGTGGGCTCAGCTGGGTCCTTACATGGGGTGAGCAGGGAGGGGCGTGTCCAGGGCTCAGGCCAGAGAGGTGGCTTCGGTGGTGAGCCCATGCCTTTGTGCACGGGGCAGGTACAGCACCCTGCTTTTGCTCCCAGTCTTCAGAAGTGGCACTGGGTTTTGGGTTTCCCATCTTTTTCATATCTTGTCGTCCATGATTCTCCCTGACTGCACACGCGCGCAGTTATTTTTAGTCCCTTAGAGTTTCCTTGGATTTTATTGTTGGAGGAGACATTTGTCCGGGTGTGAGCACTGCAGCAGAGGGTCCCAGGCCCTAGCCTGTCTCAGTAGGAAGAAGCAAACGTAGAACTAAAATGAGGTGAGGTGATGCAGAGGAGAGGGGCCACAGAAACGGCCCTTAGGGTTCCTCTCCGTGAGGAAGTGACGGCTGAGATCTGGGTGTAAAGTCAGCCAGCCATGGGAAGACCAGGGAAAGAACATGCTAGACAGAGGGACTGCCTGCACACGCCTCAAGGGTAAGTGGGCAGAGCAGAGGTCAGTGCGAGGAGGGTGGATCATGTGGCCTTGGCGGGCCCACGTGGGGACTTTGGGTTTTCTCTGTAAGCACAGTGGGAAGGTGCTTGGTGGCCGCAGTAACAGGGGCAGAGAGAGTGGGGTGGGGTGGTTTGGGTGGTGAGAGGATGAGGGGGTCCCCCACATCCAGTTGCTTCCAGTTTTCTCCTGATGAAGAGGCAAGTTCACAGGGTGGGTGTTGGGTGGGAGGTGTGGAGGGTTTGAAGAGCGGAGGGGGTGAGGTGTCATCCATTGGAGGGAAGGAAGGAAACTCACTAGGGGCTTATGGAAGGATTGTGGCGTGTCCACTGGAGAACAGCGGCCGTGTGTGTTCTCTGGCAGCGGGGGGTGTGGGGGAAGCAGGAACATAGCCGGGCAGGCAGATCTGTGGGTGTAACCAGGGTGGGGGGTTTCCAGATCAGGACGGTCGACAGAGGGAAGCCAGTGTGGATTGGGGGCTGCAGGTCTGTAGTCTGTCTCCACCCAGGCCTGCTCCAGAGTAGCCATCCCTACCCCTTTCTCCTCCTCTTTCCCGGAGAGGTGCCCACAGGGGCCTTGGGGATAAGCAGTGTTGGGCTTCTGTGCCTGCAGGTCCTGGTGAGCATTCCTGGCAGCATGCCCTCCCTCCCGCTCCCTGCTCCTGAACCTCCTGTCTTTACTTGGCTCAGGATCCCCTGAGAGAATGGAGAAAGCGGGGTTGGGGGTCCCCAAAGTCAGCTGAAGCCTGTGTCAGTCCAGGGGCTGTTGCTGGTCTCATCCGAATCCACTTGGAGAGACCCAGTATGTAAACAGTGAGATGAACACCGCCATGTCTGAGTGATGCCTTTCCTCTTTCTCCCTAGATTTCAGAGAAGGCCTCTGCTCAAGGATTTGCTGGAACCACTGGTGAGATTCCCCAGCTGCCATCTGTTCCCAGGACGTGTCTTTGCAGCTCCCGATTTACCTCTCCCAGCCTCCTTTCAGCTTTGTCCCGCATTGACCCCTCAGTGTGGAAAATATTTTTATTCCTCTAGGATGCCTTCTTTTTTTTTTTTAAGATTTTTTTTTGATGCGGACCATTTTTAAGGTCTTTGTTGAATTTGTTACAACATTGTCTCTGTTCTATGGTTTGGTCGCTTGGCCACGAGGCATGTGGGATTCTAGGTCCCCAACCAGGGACTGAAAACACACTCCCTGCAGTGGCGGGTGAAATCCCAGCCACTGGACCACCAGGGAGGTCCCTGGGATGCTTTGTTGACGAAAGATCATCCAGCACACCCTCCCCTAGAGGGTCTAGAGGCTGAGACCGGGCAGGATGTAGCTTCACCACCCATCTCATCCTACCTCTGGGGTCTCTTGAGGGGGAGGTGGGGGGCAGCCCTCTGAGACCGCCCTGGTGCCTCCAGGACTCCACTTTCTGCCTTCCAGCTTGTCCACAGCTCACTCCTAAAGCTTCTGGTGAGCCCTGTGAGACAGAAAAATCCAAGACAAGCTTCTTTGCAGTTCCCATGGAAATGAGGTGAGCGGAGGTGTAGAGGCCACCAGCAAATGGCAATTGCAGACGTCTGCTCTGTCCCTAGAGGGTGGGGGCAGGGATGGTATGGGGGTGGGGAATCAAGTTTTCAGAACTCCTGCATCAGACCCAAGCACTAAGGCTGTGACCCACCGTGACTTACAAAGTCCGTCTCCTTTTCTGTATGGTGATGGCCTGGGACTCTCCCCATCCTGGATGCCCTGAAATCAGAGTGTCCGGGGCACTTGTCTTGTCCCCACCCTGGGGAGGGCCACAGCCCTCTTGTCAAGGTGACTCTCCTGCCCAGCATCCCCAGGACAGGCGGTCAGATTGTTCTGTGTTCACCTTCTTCCCTCTGTTCCCTGCCCTTTGCACAGAGGGTCCTTCTTGGTGCTGCTCCTAAGGGAATGTTTCCGAGACCTGGGCTGGCTGGCCACCATCCCCAGCATCAGCGGGGAGGTGGGGCTGTTGGTGACCAGTACTGTCCCTCAGACCCCCTTCTTCTGGGCCATGCACATCACTGAGGTACGGGCTTATTGGTGGTCCTCTGGGGCTTGGATCCCTCCTCGTGCGGCCCCCCTGGGGTGAGCATCCACAGGGGCCGTACTTGGATCCCTGGTTCGGCCTCAGTCTCTCTCCCACCTCGTACCTTGGGTTCCCTTGGGGTGGATCAGTGGTGCTGATGTAACAGGTGATTCCTGCCAAGACAGACGTGTGATACAGGCAGGCAGCGAGGCCGGCGGCCTTTGTACTGTCCACAGACACTGCAGCAGAACATGCAGGCCCTGTTCAGCGCCCTGGCCGAGGCGGAGGAGCAGCAGCCCTACCTGCATGACTCAGCGGTGCGGCGCGGGACGCGCGGTCTGGCCGAATACCACCTGGGCGATTACGGCCCGGCCTGGAACAGGTGTGTGCCGGGCAGGGCTGGAGGCTTGCCTCTCCATCTTGCAGACTCCCGTGTCTTTGCTGCTGCTGCTGCTGCTTCTCTCAAGATCATTCCTGTGATCACCTCTCCACCCAAGGCGGGGAACAGCATAGGAAGCTCTCTCTCCTCCTAGCCCAGAGCTTCCAGCCCTCTCCATGAAGACTGCTTTGTGTGCCACCAGGTGGGACAAACCTCTTCTCCCTCCCTCTGGCCAGGTGCTGGGTGCTGGACCGCGTGGACTCCTGGGTGGTGGTCATGTTCGTGGATTTTGGCCGATCGGCCACCATCCCTGTGCAGTCCCTGCGCACCCTGGACAGTGATGACTTCTGGACCATCCCCCCGCTGACTCAGCCCTTCATGCTGGAGAAAGGTAAGGCGCCCTCCACCCTCCTCCAGAGGACCCCGGGGACGGTAGATGCTGCGCGTTCCTCCGGGCACCTGAGCGGGAATGGCTTCTGCGTAGGGGCAGCCAAGGCCCTTGGGATGCCTTCCCTTCAGGCTCAGTTGTTCTGGTCTCACCCTAGTTTTCAGCATCTGCCCCTTGCCGAGCGTTCTGGAGAATTTGGTTTTCATACCTGGTCTCTCCGAACAACAAGATCTGGGAGGGGACCTCAGGTGCTGCCTGAAGGCTGGGTTCCCTGGGTGTGGGGGGGCAGGCCTCCCACTCTTGCTTCTGCCGGAACTGCTCAGCTGCCATCTATTTCATGTACATTGAGTTTCGCTTAAGATTTCTTCAGAGAGGGATTCTTTGTAGAAGAAAGGTGGTATTTGAAGACCACTGATAGGGGTTAGAGCAGTGGACTCAAGGTTGTTCCCTGATGTGATGTTTATCATTTTCTTTTTTTTAATTGAAGTATGATTGACTTACAGTATTGTGTTAGTTCCAGGTCTACAGCAAAGTGATTCAGTTATTTGCTGCTGCTGTTCAGTTGCTGTTGTGTTTGACTGTTTGTGACCCCATGGCTGTGGCATGCCAGGTCTCCCTGTCCCACGCCATCTCCCAGAGTTCACCCAAGTTCATGTCCATTGAGTCAGTGATGCCACATCCGACTCTCTCATCCTCTGTCACCCTCTTCTCCTTTTGCCTTCAGTCTTTCCCAGCATCAGAGTCTTTTCTAATGAGTTGCCTTTTGACCAACTCAGGTGGCCAAAGTATTGGAGCTTCCAGCTTTAGCATCAGTCCTTCCAGTGAGTATTCAGGGTTGATTTCACTTAGGATTGACTGGTTTGATCTCCTTGCTGTCCAGGGGACTCTCATGAGTCTTCTCTAGACCACAGTTCAAAAGCATCAATTCTTTGGCATTCACCTTTCTTTATGGCCCAACTCTCACATCCATAGTGGAAAGACCATAGCTTTGACTCTACGGATCTTTGTTGGCAAAGTGATGTCTTTGCTTTTTAATATGCTGTCTAGGTTTGTCCTTTAATATGTTATCTAGCCTTCCTTCCAGGGAGCAAACGACTTTAATTTCATGGCTGCAGCCACCATCTGCAGTGATTTTGGAGCCCAAGACAACAAGAAAATCTGTCACTACTTCCACTTCTATTTGCCATGAAGTAATGGGACCAGAAGACTCTTGAGAGTCCCTTGGACTGCAAGGAGATCCAACCAGTCCATTCTGATGGAGATCAGCCCTGGGATTTCTTTGGAAGGAATGATGCCAAAGCTGAAACTCCAGTACTTTGGCCACCTCATGCGAAGAGTTGACTCATTGGAAAAGACTCTGATGCTGGGAGGGATTAGGGGCAGGAGGAGAAGGGGACAACAGAGGATGAGATGGCTGGATGGCATCACCGACTTGATGGACGTGAGTGTGAGTGAACTCTAGGAGATCTGGGAGATGAACAGGGAGACCTGGCGTGCTGCGATTCATGGGGTCGCAAAGAGTCGGACACGACTGAGCGACTGAACTGAACTGAACTGAATGGGACCAGGTGCCATGATCTTAGTTTTTTTAATGTTGAGTTTTAAGCCAGTGTTCTCACTCTCCTCTTTCACCCTTATCAAGAGGCTCTTTAGTTCCTCTTTGCTTTCTGTCATTAGAGTGGTATCATCTGCAAATCTGAGGTTGTTGATATTTCTCCCAGCAATCTGATTCCAGCTTGTAACTCATTCAGCCCAGTGTTTCACATGATGTACTCTGCATATAAGTTAAATAAACGGGGTGACAATATACAGCCTTGTCTTACTCCTTTCCCAATTTTGAACCAGTCAGTTGTTCCATACAGGGTTCTAACTGTTGCTTCTTAACCTGCATACAGGTTTCTCATGAGACAGGTAAGATGGTCTGGTATTCCCGTCTCTTTAAGAGTTTTGAAATTTGTTATGATTCACACAGTCAAAGGCTTTTGTGTAGTCAATGAAACTGAAGTAGATGCTTTTCCAAAATTCCCTTGCTTTCTCTGATCCAACGAATGTTGGCAGTTTGTTCTCTGCTTCCTCTGCCTAAACCAAGCTTGTATATCTGAAATTTCTCGATTCAAGTACTGCTGAAGCCTTTGAAGGATTTTGAACATAACCTCACTAGCATGGGAAGTGAACGCAATTGGACAGAAGTTTGAACATTCATCAGTGCTGCCCTTCTTTGGAATTGGGATGAAAACTGACTTTTTCCAATCTTGTGGCCACTGCTGGGTTTTCCAAATTTGCTGACATATGGAGTGCAGAACTTTAACACCATCATCTTTTTGTATTTTAAATATCTCAGCTGGAATTCCATCACTTCTACTAACTTAATTGGCAGTAAGGCTACCTAAAGCCCACTTGACTTCACATTCCAGGATGTCTGGCTCTAGGTGAGTGACCACACCATTGTGGTTATCTGCATCATCAAGACCTTTTTTGTACAGTTCTTCTGTGTATTCAGTTTTATGTGTGTGTATTTATATATGTCTTTAAGTTTCTTTTCCATAAGAGGTTATTACAGGATATTATTCACTGTAGTTCCCTGTGTGTGCATGCTCAGTCATTTCAGTCGTGTCTGACTTTGAGACCCTGTGGACGGTAGCCTGCCAGGCTCCTCTGTCCATGAGATTCTCCAGGCAAGAATACCAGAGTGGGTTGCCATGCCCTCCTCCAAGGGATCTCCCTGACCCTAGGGTGAAATCCGTACCTGCCTGTGTCTCCCGCATCGCAGGTGGGTTCTTTACCCACTGAGCCTCCTGGGAACCCCCATAATTCCTTGTGCTATATTTTAAATCCTTCTGGTTTACCTGTTTTACATATAATGGTTCAGTTCAGTCACTCAGTCGTGTCCAACTCTTTGAGACCCCATGAACCCCAGCACGCCAGCCTCCCTGTCCATCAGCAACTCCCGGAGTCCACCCAAACCCATGTCCATCGAGTCGGTGTTGCCATCCAACCACCTCATCCTCTGTCGTCCCCTTCTCCTCCTGCCCCCAATCTTTCCCAGCACCAGGGTCTTTTCCAGTGAGTCGGCTCTTCACATCAGGTGCTTTGTTAATTCCATACTCCTAATTCATCCTTTCCCCACCCTGTCGGTAACCATAATTTTGTTTTCTGTGTCTCTAAATCTGTTTCTGTTTTGTAAATATTTTCATTTGTTTTATTTTTTAGACTCCAGTTATAAGTGATATCACATAATATTTGGCTTTCTCTATCTGACTTCCCTTAATATGATAATCCCTAGATCCATCCCTGTTGCTGCAGATGGCGTTATTTCATTCCTTTTCTGTGGTTTCTTGGTCCACTCCTCTGCTGATGGACACGTAGGTTGCTCTCATGCCTTGGCTATTATAAATCCTGCTCCTGTGAACTTCAGGGTGCGTGTATCTTTTATTTATTTGGCTGTGCTGGGTCTCAGTTGGGGCTTGTGGGATCTTTTCAGATGCAGCAGTGAACTCTTAGTAGCAGCATGCAGGAAGGATCTAGTTCCCTGACCAAGGATCAAACCTGGGCCCCTGGCATTGGGAGTGTGATGTCTTAGCCCCTGAACCCCCAGGGAAGTCTCTGGGGCACATGTATTGTTTTGAGTTGGGAGTTTTTGTTTTTTTCTGGATATATGCCCAGGAATAGGATTGCTCGATCATATGGTAACTCTATTTTTAGTTTTTTAAGGAACCTCCATACTGTTCTCCAGGGCTTCCCAGGTGACTCTGTGGTGAAGAATCCGTCTGCCAAGGCAGCAGACACAAGTTCGATCTCTGGGTGGGGAAGATCCCCTGGAGAAGGAAATGGCAACCTACTCTAGTGTTCTTGCCTGGGAAAATCCCATGGACAGAGGAGTCTGGCAGGCTACAGTCCAGGGGTTCCAAAAGAGTCGGACAGGATCTAACAACTAAATGACAACAACAAATACTGTTCTCCATAGTGGCCGCGCCAATTTATATTCCCACCAACAGTACAGGAGGGTTACTTTTTCTCCACATTTATTATTTGTGAACTTGGTGAAGATGGCCATTCTGACTGGTGTGAGGTGATAGCTCATTGTGGTTTTGATTTGCATTTCTCTAGTAATTAGCTATGTTGAGCATCTTTTCATGTACCTATTGGCCACTTCTGTGTCTATTCAGGTCTAATGCCCATTTAAAAAATAATTTGATTTATTCAGTTATTTTGGCTGTGCTGAGTCTTTGTTGCTGCGCAGGCTTCTCTCTCGTTGCGGCAAGTGGGGGCTACCCTCGCTGTGCGCCCGCTTCTCATTGTGGTGGCTTGTCTTGTGGTGGAGCACAGGCTCGAGGGCGCATGGTGCTCAGCAGCTGCAGCACGTGGGCTCAGCAGCTGCAGTTCCCGGGCTCTAGAGCACCGGCTCAGTGGTTGTGCATGAGCTGAGTTGCTCTGCAGTGGGTGGGATCTTCCTGGACCAGGGATGGAAACCATGTCTCCTGCATTGGCAGGCAGCTTCTTTACCACTGAGCCACCAGGAAAGCCCCTAATGCCCATTTTTTATTGGGTGGTTTGTTTTTTTTTTTTGGTGTTGAACTGTATGCACTGTTTGGTTTTTTTTTTTTTGAAATTAACCCCTTGTTGGTTGCATCATTTGCCAGTATTTTCTCCAAGTCTGTCCGTTGTCTTTTTGTTTTATGGTTTCTTTTGCTGTGGAAAAGCTTTTAAATTTGATTAGGTTCCATTGGTTTATTTTTGCTTTTATTTCTCTTGCCTTGCGAGACTGATCTAAGAAAATATTGCTATGATTTTTGTCAGAGACTGTTTTGTGTTCTCTTCTAGGAGTTTTATGGTGTCATGTCTATGCTTAAGGTTTTAAACCACTTCGAGTTTATTTTTGTACATGATGTGAGGGGTTGTTACTTTAGATCTGGACACCTGTGGGGCCTCAGTTCTGCAACCTTGAAATGGAGAGGCCACTTCTTTGCCCTGGCTTTTCTCGAGACTGGGGTTTAAGTGAGATGTGAAAGGGTGAAAGAATGCTTTAAGGGCCTGAGGAGAAGTGGATGTGAAGAAACACACACACACACAAACTAAGATGGAAAAGCACCTCCAGCAAGTGCAGCGCCAAGCCTCCCTGCTAGGCATATGGGCTTGTGCCCAGCGGTGAGGGGGCACCACCCAGAGGTCGCCTTGGGTCATTGCATGAAGAGGCTCAGCTTGGGGACTCACACAGCAGACAGGGCTGGGGAGCTTCTTGTAGGCCAAACCTGACTGCCCTGGTGTTGGAGGGTAGCCTAGAGTAAGGAGCCCCCTGCCCTCTAAGAGCAGCTCCAAGCCTGTCAGAGCGGCCAGAGTGTGCAGCCCAGATGGGGGGCTGCTCAGCTCTCATGTGGACTGTGGTCCTGAGGCCGGGTGGGCAGGTGTACAGTTTTATGGATGGGGAAAGGAAGGCTCAGAAAAATGAAAGGGACTTCTTCATGTTTCATAGTAAGAAAACAGCCTGGGTGAGGGTAGAACTGAGGTCTACCCCTTGATATGAGCCAGTTGCATGCATACAAACAGCCCCAGAGTGTGGAGGGGTGGGAATGGCATGAGCTGAGTAAGGGCAGACTGGATAAAGGCGAGTGTCTGACCAGCGCCCTGCCCTGCCTTGTCCCAGCAGGTAGGAATGCTCGCTCGTCATGGTATAAAGGCTCTCTGTCTTTCAACTTCCATCTCTCCAGCCAAAACTCAGAGCAGAGTTGAGTGAACCGTTTTCTGTCCCCAGAATTTCCATTAGGAAATGTGCAATCTCAGATACCCGTAATCATTTTAACAAGTATAATGCTTCCTTTTATGTGCTCTCACTTTGCCCTCCCCCTCTCCTCCCTCTTCAGTGCTGATTATCTCACGTTATCCTGGCAGCTGGAAGCGAGCTCTGACTAGCAGAGACTTGTCCGCATGAGTTGGTCTGCAGCCAGAACCCTTTCCTGCAGCCCCAGCCTCTCACTTCTCTCCCTTGCTCCTCCTGCCGGACCAAGAAATACCAAGGTTTTGTTCTTGAATTTTGTTTTGCAGGTATTTTGAGTTCAAATCAGGTTATCCATCACATCCTCAAAGGGAAAATCACTGGTGCTTTGAACTTGGAGGTAACGGCCCTGTGTCTACTGTTTCTTCCCTCCCACCCCAGGGTCTCAGCTGCAGCCACCCCCCGGCCTCGGCCTGGATGCTGCATATTTACCTGTCATTCCTGTAGAGGAAGCAACCTGAAGTTGTCCAGGGGTTGGGTGGACTGCCTGGGGGGACGGCCCTTCCTTCCCACTCAGATTTTCTCTTTCTCTTCCAGTCACACATCCTGAAGTTTGAAGAGTTTGAGTGACGTGGCTCCGATCAGCATGTTCCCTCTCCTGTCTAGATTCTTCCCATCCTGCCCTTTCACTCTTGAGGCCTTGGGGGTGCCCAGGACTGATTGGATACCCCTTTGCCTTCCCCAGCTCACTTCTCAATGTGTCATGTGTCTTCACTGCGAACATTTGAACCAAACAGGGAAGCTTCCATGAGGTTGGAAGTCTGATGTAGCCAGTGTATTTTTTCCTTTTTTTTTTTTGTAACCCCAGAGCATGATATAAGTTGCCCTGACAGATTCTGGAGAATGAAGGGGCCCACTGCTTAATTTTCCTGGCATTCCATCATAGAATCAGGCAGGGAGATCTAAACATTGATCTGTTGGCTTGGTGAATAAATGTTGGCATGCTTCACATTTGGGGTGACTGATTCCTATCTAGCCACCACCCCCCCAACCCTGCCCTCTAAAACTGAAGCCACAGACTGGGAGCTGCCGTGTGCCAGCTATTCAAACCTTGTGTGGGACATAGATGTATACTTGCATAAGATAAGTTTCTTTTCTCTTCGCCTTCTTGGTAGACAGAACACTGGTTCCGGATGATGTGGCCTTTTTTTTTTCCCTTAACCATCTAACTTCACTAGGAGCCTAACGTAAGGTCATAGAAAGGACTGCTAGGTTTGATGAGAAAAGTGGAAGATCTTCTTGGAGAGTTGCTGTTTATATAGCTATAGCGCACAGGAGCTGGCGCTTCCCTTTACATCAGGCGAATGTGACCCCCCCATTCTTTCTTTAAATAATAATTTGATTAGAGCCAAACTATTTAAATAATTTTATTTGTTCCATCCTTTGGTAGATGAGAAAAATACATTACAAAATACATCGTACAGAGGACAGCTCCCAGCACACATAACTAAAAACACAGCCTATAGTACGTTCCAGCCAGGGCTGGTGATAAGTTCAGAGAAAAGGCAGAGGCCTTGAGAACTAGGTCTCAGCTCCATGAAATGAGTTTTCCTGTGGGTGCCTGCCCTCTTTACCTCCACCTCAGCATAAATGAGCACCCTGTACGAGGTGGGTGTGGTAGGGTTAGAGCAGCATTGAGCGGTTCCGGTGAACTCTGCGTCCACCTGAAGCAGCAAGACATGAAAACCCCTTAATTGGGGGCCGGGGTGGGGGAGTGACCAAAGTTAGAATAGCTGTGTCAAAGTGTACAGAACTCTGGCAGCCTAGAGGTTTCAGATGGCTGTGCCGAGTCTGAGCTAAGACACACCCTCACTTGGCCACCCCGTCTCTGGCGGCTGTCACCATCCGGTCCGCAGGCAGGTTCCAGGAGGCTGTCTCTGCCCCCGCGCGAGCTCACGGACCAGGAGGGGCAGGCGGCACCGCTGTACTGACACAGCAGGACAGACCCAGCGCCGACAGGTCAGCTCATGGACCTGCCTCCACAGCGGTTCTGAGCCTGAGCAGGGCCCACAGGTAGGCAGACCAAACCCCTTGAAGCTAATCCTCTCCAGTAGGACCCACGTTATCAAAGTGCCTTACAAGAATTCAGTCTCCAAGCCCAACAACTTACTTCAGAGCTCTGCCTGACTTCTCTGTTAAGCATAAATGAAGCAACAGACAAGAGCAGCAGCAACGGAGCTTCCAACCACTGCCCTTCAGTGCAGTGGGAAGGGGGACCAGTGAGCGAGAATGGTAGCTACACAGCCTGTTGCTGAGATCAGAAGGACCACATGCATGCCTGAGACTGTGGCCCCAGCCCTGAAAAGTAGTTCTGTGAAGCAGCCTCTTAGGCCTCCTCGTTATTTTTCTTAGAAATTTGAAAACATCTGTGACTAGAAGGCTTTAAAGAATAAGGGTCATCATTTCAGCCTGCTTTGTGGTTCAGCAGGCCAAGCTCTGCCTTCCCAGGGGTGCAAGACTGGTCACTCCAGAGCCCTTCAGGCTGCGGCAGGCATGTACTTCAGCTCCACCTTTCTCTGGCTTCAGCAGTGAAGTGCAGCCCCTCATGGCTCCCAAAACCACAGTGAACCTGGTACCCCTCCCCTCACTGCTCAAGGAATTCAGGGGACGGACGAAGGGTAAGCTAGGAAAATAAAGATGAGTCAAAACCAGCGTCTTCAAATTAACAAACTGTAATTGTTTTCCCAAAGATACATTTTTTTTTCATACACATCCATCATACACTGTAACCAAAAAAAGCAGTGTACATGAAATAAGAGAAAATAAATTAAAAATCCATAGCATAGGTAAGGAGGCTCTAGTCTGGAGCACAGCTGAGTTTCCAGCAATATAAGGAGGCTCGAAAGTTTCTTTTATAAGAATGCCTGCTAGCAAGGGTTCCAGCCAGGTGTTGGTTGGTCTGTAAGTCAGTCTTGAGTACTTGACACAGTTCTGTGTGTGTGTGTGTTTTTCCTTAGCGTTTAGAATAGCCATCATTGTCCTGCAATAGGCAGAGCTATCACGTCCAGGAAAAATGAGGGAGGGAACCACAGAGGCAGCGTGAGATCCAAATACAGCATTCAAAGGTAATTGGTCCAGTGGTGCCTGGGGAAGGAGGAAGGGGATGGCACTCCCGGGTTAGCCATCTTCCTTCGGGGGTGTGTACCAGCCTGCAAAGCAACGAAGAGAACGGTGAGGTGGAAGCTGTTTTGCCCACCCTCCTAGCCCTAATCACTGAAAACGTCTCCAGGATCAAAGGTGAAAAGATCCTGAAAAGGGCTTCCTGGTGCAGGGAGAAAAGCTATACGGGCAGCTGAGGAACTGCCTACTTGGAAATTGTAAGGAAAGGGAGAATGATGCTCCGACCCTGAGATGACACCAGTGAGCAGTGGGCAGGTGGGGCGGCGCCCAGTCTACCTGTGCCCTGACCGCCACTGGCTTACTGGAGGAGAGTGGCGCACGCTACCCTCCACACCTCACTGAATTCCCTGGGCAACAGGGACAGGTGCTGCGCTAACAGGTGGAAAAGGCTCAGAAACCGAAAGGGGTTCTTGCTGCTTAGCCGGATGGAAACCTTGGGCTTGGCAAAGGTCCGAATCTCAAGTCGTGGCTCCAGCCTCACCATTTTTTTCGTGGATCTGCACCAAGGACTTGTAGGACTGCTGTGCTCTTGTCAGACTGTATTGAGACTGGGGAGAAGAAGCCACCAGATCAGGCCACCAGCCAAGGCCGGCTGTGGCCTTGTTGCCGCCCAGAGACCCAGCTCCCAGCGCTGCGCTCTACTCACAGACTAAGTACCCTCCACCTGGGAGGTCCCCACAGGGTACAATCCCCTAGCTTTCCCTTTCCAGACCTGCACCCTCCCTAGAGTCTTAGGCTGCCCTGAGGCCAAGGCCCTGCTGTGCCCCCACCGCAGAACACTAGGCCCACTGGCTGATGCTGCGGCTCAGCCCCACTGTGGCCTCCTCGTGGCCTGAAGTGTATACAGCTCCCGCCAGCCCCACCAGGCCAGGGTCTGGGCTCCTTACTTTGTTGGCTCCAAACTGCACTCGTGCTTTTCCCTTCACCAGTGTGGCACTGATCTGCATGATCACTGACTCTATCGAGTAGGCACTGCTCCAGCCCTAAGTAACAATGTGGGCAGGGTAAACGAGTCAGCGGACTTTCCAGAGAAACCCGATGCTTGTTCTCCAGAGAGCAGCTGCAGCCATGGAAGGGCCCCTGCCTTGCACTCCCAGAACAGCCATCACCCATTTGCCCAGGTCAGTGGGTGCGGGCCCTGCCAGGCAGAATGAAAGGGCCATTTATGCCCATCACCCAACCCTTGGTGGAGGGGTAAGGGGTAAAGGTCAGCCTAGCCCTGCCCAGGCCAGCCAGGCAAAAAAATGAGAGACAGGCTCACCTGCTTGGTGAGAAGTTCCATGCAGATGGCACCTCCACCCAGAACATACCTGCAGAAGAAAGGTTAGTTAGCTGTGCCTGGCAGAAGCTCCCCAGCCCTTCTTCACCCTCTGCCCTTGCTGAGCCACTCACCCTCCAGAGAGGACTGGAGACACAACCCTGACAAACGGCGGGTCAAAGGGAAAGTTATCCTGAGGGAGAGACGGAGGCAGCCATCAGGGAGGGGAGGTCAGGGCCCTCTGCAGGACTGGAAGGTGGAAAGGATACCTAGGCCCGGGAAGGACTGGAAAGGAAGGACTTACTTTAAAAGAAAAGTTAAGTAGGATGAAGTCGGCTCCTTCTTTCTCTTTGAGGATCTGGAGATCGTTGTGCAAAGCGCTGTCCTGGTCAACTCTAGGAAGCAACCAGTTTAGGCTCAGCTCTGGGTCTAAGTCAGGAGCCTTGAGGCTCCCACTGCCCCTGGGGCAAGCAGCAGAGGGCCAAGCCACTGCCCACACCCGCTCCTGGGACAGCTGGCCCTGGAGACTCCCACCACGGTGACTGCACTCACTACTCAACTTCCTTTCCAGCCCCACAGCCGCCACTTACTTGAGGAGTTTGACATTCCAATCATACAGACTGTCATTCACGAGTTCGACTGCGTAGTTTCCTGAAGGAGGGAAGAAGAAGGATGTCATCAGATGATGGTCCAAGTGGTAAGCAGGACCTGATGCAGATCCCTCTCCCAGGCTGAGAAGAAAAAAAGGTCAAAGGCTCCAGGTTCATCCCACATAGACATGCATCCCATCTAAGCCACTATGAGGGGTGTTCCGTCCTTGGCCTAAAAACTTGGTCAGCATCCACGTATCTGCTGCCGCCACCATGTCCTCCTTTCTGAAAAGCTTGCGTTCAGACCCCGCTGTGAGGCAAACTTACCACCTTTGAAACTCTGTGATCGGTATATATCCCTGAGCTCCTTCATCAGCCGGTCAGTAGCCTGCACCGAGCCAGACACCGCACCCTACACAGGAAGCAGGGAGGACAGGGCGTCTCATGGCCAGGTGCTGGACTAGCCGGGCAGGCCGGCAGCGTGCCCCGCGGCTAGGCGAGGATGAGGCGCGCCGATAACCCGCCCCGAAGAGGATGCTGTTCCCGCCTGACACCCGACGGCCTACCACCTCCCAACCAGCACCAGCCAACCCCTCCGCCCAGCTTCCCCCTAGAGGGCACGTACATTTAAGTAATCTTGCCTCTGGTTCTTTTTAATTTTCTCTAGTATGGCCAAGTTTTCTTTTCCGATGCCGTCATCTTCAGATTTCTTGCCCTCAGCTGGCTCTTCCTCTTTCATTTCATAGTGATCTAGGTCTTCTGTGTCCTAGGGGCATGTGTGGGGTAGGAGTGGGGTAGAAGAAAGAAACCAACACGCACTGTGGAGAAGGGCCTTTCCCTTCCCCAGTCCCATATGACTTAGAGCTGCAGCTGGAGGAAGACAGACAGCTGCACTCTGTCTGGAGCCGAGTGAGTACACTACCCTTTCCACTGCTGGAAAGCTCCCAGCCCCACTCCCTTCACAATCTAAAAGACGAGGCAAATCTCTCCTATCCAGTTCTCAAGCTGCAGGGCTACGAAAAGGTCTAGGGAAAGCAAGCAGAGACTCGGCTTTCTTATTCCCTAGATGTACCCTGCCCCAACTATCCCTACAGCTCTCCCTTGGCAGCACAAACTCTTCCTTAATTCCTAGAATGACTTTGGCCTGACACTGCGACTCAAAGCTCATGTTTCATCAGGTGACTTCTGTACCCAGGAGTTCCCAGGACTCCAGGTCTAAGGGAGAAACCTCCTGCCTTCCCAAGTGCAAGGACTGAGTAGGTAGGCAGAGGCACCCACTGCCAAGATGGAAATAAGGAAGGGGGTCCAGAATGCAGAGGGCAGAGGTCAAGAACAGAACCAGCCCCTATTCACCCTGCTCCAAGTGAGGAACTAGTTCACTGTACATGGGGGAGCAGCCCCTATCAGCCAGACTGGAGTGCTGTCTGCGGTCTGACAGGAGAATGTTTCATGTATCCTGGGCCCTTTGTGCAGCTTAAGACCCTAACAAACTTACAGAAATTGCAGATCGTAGGATGTTAATTCAGTGCAGAGAAACAAAGTTATCATGATCTCCTCGGGCAGAATGTGGTGATACTAATTTCCTAATTATTCTGTTAGTTGCTGGGATGCTAGACACACTAGCTCATTTAGTTCTTACACCACCATGCCATTACTTTATCATTATCCCCATACCACAAATGAGAACGCCGAGGTCCAGGTGAGGTTGTCATGCCCACCAAGTCATACAACTCTTAACAGAACTAAGATGCACATCAAATTTGGTCTGGCTCTGAAGTTCAAGTTCTTAACCAAGTTGTTTTTAGAGAATATCACCAAGTACTTAGCATCTATGTATGGAATGGAGCCTTTCACATGCAATGCCTTATTTAATCTTAGAGACAACCCTATGCAGTAGATATTAACATCCCATTTTATAAATAAGAAAACTGCAGAAGTAGTACGTTAGTGGAATAGGTAAAATCCCCGAATTGAGCGAGCCGGGAGATAGAGGATGCAAGCTCAGGTCTGCCTACAAAGCCATCCGCGATTAACATAGTGACTATTTAGTGTAAACAGATTTGCACTTGTCTCTCTTCAGTGGTTGGACATGGGTGCCCTGTCTCCTCTACTACACCGCTGTTCCCCCAGGTCAGTACAGCTGTCTTTATTCATTTGGTATTTCTCTCTCCCCAGTCTAGACTGGAGCTCTGTACATAGCAGGCTCTCGATGCTGCTGACCAAAACAAAGTCCTACCAGTACCGTCTTGGGTAGAAGCCTACCTCAGGCATCTCTTCATCTTCATCTTCTGAAGACACATCTTCCTGTGTACACTGCGGTGGGGAGGGAAAAGATGGAGGTCAGACCCTGGTGGCTTCCTAGAATGCAGCCTCTGACCTACTCCCCTGAGCCTCTGGGTCTGGAAGCTGTGCACCTGCCCATAAGGCTTCCAGCCTCTCCACCAGTCAGAACTGCGTGGAAGCAGCAGTCCAGGGAATGACTTCACTGCCAGTCCACTACACGCCAAACAACAAGAGAAGCACAGTGGCTGTTTCTGCCACCTAACTCACAAATCCCAGTTTAATCTCCCCAAGAACCCCTTTACTCAATCATCTCTAGACTGAACTGCATTCTTGGATCTTAACAAGGGGCCTCAGTCCCCAGTGGTTAACCTACTGCTAATGGTAAAAATCCCCCCGAAGGATGACCTTGCCCAGGAGAGAGAGTTTGATCAGGGGGGTGAAGTTACTGGTGCCCCATTTAGCTGGATTCTGAACATCTGGAGGAGAGGCCAAGAGTCATGATATGTGTACATGTCTGGAGTAGTGCTGGAGAGAAACTTCTGCAGGTTCATCTCAAGTAACATGTATTTCCTGAGTGCTGTTTGTGGGGGTAACTCTGCGTAAAAGGGTTCAAAGCCCCTCAGGTGCTCA
The DNA here is from genome assembly GCF_019923935.1 of Bubalus bubalis. NCBI lineage: Eukaryota > Metazoa > Chordata > Mammalia > Artiodactyla > Bovidae > Bubalus > Bubalus bubalis. The sequence continues at coordinate 16,080,878 of NC_059162.1, read as the reverse complement.
CCTGCTCGGCTGGCAAGGGCTGATCCAGCATCTCCACATCTGGATGCTGAGGGAGGTTATAGAGTTTACACAGGTCGGAGATGATCCTCTTCAGATGCTGCAATAGCTGGGGTAGGGGATCACAGTGACATCAAACATTCCTTCCCCACCCCAATACCGACAGGTACACGGGTGAGCTCTTATCTCAGCCCCCGAATTGGTACCTAGTTCTCTGGAACTCACAGACCCCAGGGCTGTGGGGAAGAGCTTACGGGACGAATCCTGGGGCAGGTGCAGGGCTCTCCCTCTGGCTTCAGGAAGCAACTCCCCCAGGACGTCTGCCTCAAATGTTCAGGCTACTGCACCACCCACTTTCCAGACACACGTTTCACAGGATGTTTTCATGGCATGGGTCTCACAGGAGGAAATGCACTCCCTCCTCAACACCTTGGCCCCCTCACCAGAGTATTCCCTTTCTTTATGTCCACCAGCCTCTCCAAGACAGCAGCCAAGTTAGGGTCATCGGACTCCACTGACCAGATGGGGGGCACCGCAGGGTATGACTCCTAAGGGAGAAAGAGCAGGGAGGGCAGTCAAGACGGGAGACTCTGGGGAAAGCTAGATCTTGCCTGCCTTCCATGCCCCGAGACTTCCAGTCCCTTTGCTCTCCACCATCCGCCCCCTCCCCCCAACACACACACACAAGCCCAGCTCAGCAGGCAGGTTCCCAACAAATCCCAAACCAGGAGAAAAAAGTCCCTGGGATGACCCCTTCCAAGAAGCCTGGTCCTTTTCTTTCAAGAGTAAACATCAGAGAAGCAGCACAGCCAAACTGTGCTGAGGATGAGTATGGTTTCCTACCTCCTGTGTTGCCTCAACAAGCTCCAGACCTTAAGTTCTCCCACACCCAACACCCAGGCCTCCGACCCTCCCTAATCAGTGGAGGAAAGGATCGCCTCATCACAATCACACTGGCAGAAAAAAAACCAGAGACCACAGATTACTTTCATTTTAGCTAGGGACGGAGAAATTAAAAGCTAGATTATGTCTCTAAACCCTGAAAGTAGAAGGGTGGCAGGAAGAATCTTCCCACTCCACTCCTAACAGAACGCCTCAGAGGCCACTTCTCCCCACCTCTCCTTTGGGAACCTGCCACCCTCTCAGTCCAGGCGTAGGCTGTAGGGCTCCACATGGCAGGCTGGGAGAAAGAAGCCTACGCTGCTAACATTCCCAGCATTCTTGAGCCGTGGTGCCAAATGCAGCCTGACCAGACTCCCCCTCTGCCCAAATCAAGGGGGCCAGTTCAGGCCAAGTCTTCTTTATAGTGGTCACAGGAGTCTCAGAATCTTCTAAACTAACCTCTTTCCAGGGACAAACAGTAGATAGCCTCTGGCAACTGGGAAGGCAAGCAGAAGGGGGCAAACCTACCCTTAAGGAATTGAAAGCATAATTCAGGTAAGGAATCAATCCCAGAAGTTTCCACATAGGAGGCCAAGGGAACCTCCTAAAAAGGTCTTAAACTCTGCCACTGCTCTAATCCTCAATGCTGGAGGAAAACAAATTATCAAAGATGCTCAAGTTGTCGGCTCACAGAGCCACACCTAGTCCTTCAATCTCGACTTTTTAGTATGAAAAAAGTGAGAGAGGAAAATGGAACACGTGAGTTTTGGTGGGGCACCATCCAACCCAAGCTGAGGCTTGCCTCACCAAACCTTGACCTGGTTTGATGCAAGAAAAGGATAGTAAACAAGAACCATGTGAATTGAATTCAGGCCCCCAAGTGCCACACAATTCACAAGTCTGTCTTTCTCCAGACTACTCCCACTTGCAGTGTACCTGCCTGGATAAAGTACTGTCCCCTGGCTCGCGACCTGGTACTCCCAGCAGGGCCAACACTACATCAGGTGGGATCAATCCTTTTAAGTGCTATACCATGCAGTATCAGGTATTCCCAGATTACCAGACACCAACCCTATTCACAGAATGTTTGAGGATAGCCTAGGTAGAAGATGTGTAAGGTGTTTCCCAGCCCCGCACACCTAGGATGGAATGATGCTCACTGGGAGAAAAGGAACTGTTAGCACTCAGAACAAATGAGAGTGCCCTTGCACATCCCCATCATCACCAGGAAAGGTAACAACTCAGGGCAACTGGAGATATCCACAGGGAACGGGATGGGAGTGGCAGCTACCAGCTGGGGCAAAAGGAGGAGAGTTAGAGGTTACACCAGAATAAAAGGCAATCCAAAGGAAAGGAAGCAAAGGGATCAGTGAATTGCCAACTATCACTGGTAAAATTCAGAGACGAAGAGGGACTGAATGACAGACACCTGGGCAGGGATCTCACAGGTGGCAACGTCCTAAATCAAAGGTACTGCTGAGAAGGGGGAAATCACTGAAATCGACACAATTCCAAGCCAGGTCCTACCAGCTGAAGTCAATGAAGAGGCCTGGAACCTTGAGATGGGAGGCGGGGAAGAGGGGCATTCCCAGGTGTCAAGAAAAGTCGTGAAGTAACCAAAATGAGCCAAAATTATGAACCTTGCGATGTGGGTGGGTAATGGAAAGGGGTAGTCGAGGCGCCATATGTCAGGGTGTCCCTGACTATGAAGGGTAGAGATTCTGGGTCCACGGCAGAATCTCAAGCGTCAGAAACAAGTGCAACCTGAAGAAAAAGAGCCGAACCCCGACAGGGGATTCGGCCACCCAGGTCTTTCGAGAGCAAAAAGCTGTGTGGGGTGAGTCCCAGACAAGAGGACCCCAGAGACGCGCACGCGAAGGGGGCCTCACCGTGATGTTGCAGTGGATGCGGACGGGATCCCCAGGCACCGACCCCCGTGGGGGGAGATGCGGTCCGGGCGCGGCCCCCGCCCCGGCCCCTCCGGCCCCAGCCAGCAGGAACTCGCAGCTCAGCTCGTCCAGGCAGGCGCTGGCAATGCGGAAGCGCTCGTGGCCGCGGTGGAAGATGGACTCTAGCAGCTTCAGCTCCCGCCTCAGGCAGGGCCCCGGCCCCGGGCCCCCCCCCGGGCCGCCCCCGGCCCCCGGCGCCGCCCCCTGGCCCCCCAGCTGCTGCCCCGGCCCCGGCTGCTGCTGCCCCTGCGGCTGCGGCTGCTGCATCCTCCGCTCCGCTCCGCTCCGGGGCCGGCGGGCCGGGAGCCTCCGGCCTCCGCTCCGGGCTCCGCCGCCGCCGCCGCCGCCGCCGCGGTCCGCACTTCCTGATCCCCCCTTCGCCAAGATGGCGCCGCCGCCACCTCCGGGACAGGGCCCCCCCCTCCGCTCGCCGGCCCCCCCCACCGCCGGAAGCCGCGTGCCCCTCCTCCTCCTCCTCGGCGGCCCCGCCTCCGTCCCCCGTCACGTGACCTCACCGCTCCGACCTCCTTCACGTGACACCTCTCTCCTTCCCGCCCCCTTGTTCTGTACAACCACCCTTCACATGTGACCCGGGGCTTCGGGCTCGCAGCTTTCAGCTCCTCAGTGCGTGTTTACGTACGGCGTGCGTGCGTGCTAGAACCCTCGCCGCCGAGCCCCCCTCACGTGACCCGGCGCCGCGTGCTCCCAGGGGCTACCTGCGCGGGACCGTGTTTCCTGCTCTGGGCCCTTCTTCCTCCGCCCGGAGCCGTGGTGAACATGCAGGGCTTTCTGTGAGCAGAGAAGAAAGAGGGAGAGCTGCGGTCGCCGCTGTTTCATTTGTATCCTGCACCCACCCGCCTGTCCTCGGCGCGCGGTCCCCGAGTCTGTGTTCCCTTGGGGCCACGCTGAAATGAGGAGGGGCGTGTGATTGGGGAAGGAGCCAGGGACCCGACCCCGGTTACAGAAGGCTTGGGTTGTCATCCCGGATGTTTTGTGACCTTGGGTTAACCACCTTCCCTGAATTTTCTCATCTGTGCAATGATTTTGATGATGCTAATGCTTGCTTTGCTTGCTCCAGAGGATTGGATGCGAGGAGATCGCAGAGTGATCGATCACTGGTCAATTCTGTACGACGGGTAGTCGATAGCTGACTCTTCGCGCTTATCAGTCCCTTTGGGTTTTGAACGTGAGTTAGGGAGGGACAACACAAGCTTCCTCTGCAGGGTCATGGAAGGAGGACGTCACTAGTCTAAACCTTTAACCCGGCAATAAAATGAAAGGAGACCACAGTCCCAGTCCAAAGTCTATCGGGCTTGTCGCAGTGGTCCTGGCATAGCCGGTGTAGGCGGCAGTGCTTCCAGGGCCTCGCTAGGTGGCACTATCACAAAGGACAAAGCTGGCTGAGGGTCCAGAGACCGATTGGCTTTCCTCTTCCAAGGGCAGGTGTTAGCCCAGGTAGGGCCTGATGGGTTCTCCCGAGCCCACTCGGCGCTTGAGCAGCTGGCCAGATTGCTACCTTCTCCTTTCACTTGGACTAAAATGAGTTCGCCTTTGTGGGAACTTGACTGCGCACCTCGGTGCTTTATTCTGGGCTACTCATTTATGTTGTCAGTGGAGGTTGAAAAGGCCTTCATTGGCTAAATTGGGTTCCGGGTATTCAAAGATGATTTATCTCCTTTTGGGAGACTGGACAGTTAGCTACATGTCACTTTTATGAATGTGCAAATTGGGAGCATAAAAGGCTGTGCTAAGAATTCCTGTTAATTGAAGTATATTCAGTAGCTCGTGATAACCTGTAATAGAAAATGATGAGGGGAAAAAAAATTGAGTTGGCCAAAATGTTCGCTTGGGTTTTTCTATAACATTGTATGGAAAAACCTGAACGAACTTTTTGGCCAGCCCAATATATACATGTTCAGTCGCCCAGTTGTGTCCGACTCGTAGTGACCCATGGACTGCAGCGAGCCAGGCCGCCCTGTCCCTCACCATCTCCCTGGGTTTGCCCAAGTTCATGTCTGTTGCATGGGTTATGCCATCCAGCCATCTTATTCTCTGACACCCTCTCTTATGCCCTCAAACCAGTTCCTCAGGGAATGGCAAACCACCCGAGTATACTTGCCATGAGAACCTCATGAACTGTATAAAAGGTCAAAAAGATATGACACCAAAAGATGAGGATAACTGAGTCACTTTGCTGTACATCTGAAACTAACAGTATTGTAAGTCAACTAAAATCAGTTTTTGAAAAAGTCCTGTTTATTGAACACTTCCTAAGTCAGGGTATTCTGCAAATCCTTCTAAACACTACTCCTCCCTTCCCAACAACATTATATGGGAAGCATTTTTATCCCTGTTTTACAATTGGGAAAAAGGAGGGATTACTCATGGATTTACAGGTAGTAAGCAGAGTTCCTGAGCATGTCTCTGAAGTCCATGCCTTACCCCTCTCTGCCTTCCTCTGATGCTTTCTCAAGAAGTTTTCACATGTAGCTGACACCAACCCTTACCCAAGAAAACCACAAATGCAGCTATTTGGAAGATCCTGACTTCCGTATTTTATGAAAAGTTTTTTTTTTACTTTAATTGAAGGATAATGGCTTTATAATATTGGTTTGATTTCTGCCATACTGAGTGAAGTAAGAGAAAAACAAATATGGTATATCAATGCATATGTAATACATATATATGGAACGTAGAAAGATGGTACTGATGAACCATATTTTGTGAAGAGTTTTAATTAGAGGAAAACAATATGATGAGAGAGTCTCATGGTTTTGCAGACTTCAAGTCCCCAGGGAGGAAACTCAAGTCATGGTCACTGGGATGAGATCTGTCATTTCTGTTGCTGGTGTCTTCAGCATTTCAGGTCTCTGGCCAGGAGAGTGCTCTGGCATCTAAAAGCCTAGTGGGGAGTGATGTCTGGTATTCTGCTGAGATGTGTAGGGCAAGGACATTAGAAGTGGAAAGGAAGTTATGGAGATGCTCATTTAATGAACACTTGGGTGCTAGGGGACAGGAGTGAATAAAACAACTACAAAAACCCCTGCCGTTGGAAATTACATTCTGTTGGTGGACACAGACATGACAATGGAAGGGTTGATAAAGCAAACTCACATAGAGAAGAACAAATATGTCCTAATCACCTATGACATGTGAGGCACTAAGCATGCAGCACTGAGTGAGACAGACCCAGTCTTCACCTTTCCCAGGCATTCAGCCTGGGAGAAAGTCAGATAAATTCATAAATTGTTACACATTCAACCACTTAATTGCAATTGTGATAAGTGCCTCAAAGAGTAAGACTAGAGATCTGGAAAGGCTTTCCTGAACAAGTGATATGTTAAATTCTGAAGGATGGTAGAGTTATCTAAAGGAGGAGGAAGGACTGGACACTGTCTGAGCAGAAGAGACAGCATGTGCAGAGATACTGAGGTAGAACCAGGGTAAGTTGGAGGAACAGAAAGAAGGCTTGTGATTAGGGTGAGGAAGAGACAGTGGTGCAGGTAAGCTATACAGCTGTTAAATCTTGGGCTTTAAGATGGAGGAAGATAAAAATGTCACTAGAATTTTGAGAAACTAGATACCTGGGTAACTAATAGTAGTTAGTACCTAGGTATCTAGGTACCCAGCACTAACAGTAAGGCTTCTCAAAGGACAGCTAAGTTTTGTGGGAGAGGTGGAGAGTTGGGTTACAAACACATCGAGTGTGTAGAGGGAGGGGGATGTGGACAATCTTCTGGACATCCAGTGGGTGTGGGTTCTGAGTGTGGGAAAGAGGCAGAGCCATAGGTGTTAATTGGAGAATCAGCTACAGCTGTCCTTTGAATTAGGCCATAAAGTGGGGAAGCACAGCTGAGTGGGAAGAGCACAGACTGGGGAGTCAGAAAGAACTGGGTTTAAATTTGAACTTCTCTGCTTTGATACCTATGGGACCCTGGGAAAGTCATTTAATTTCTGTGAAATGCAGTTTCCTTATCTGTAAAACAGTATGACACTCTGTCTTGCAGTGTGGATCACTGTGTCAGTGTAGATGAAATGGGCTATGGAAGATGATGAACACATCTTACAGAGCTGGGCACAGAGTACATTTCTCGCTCGCTCACTTCAGTCATGTCTGACTCTGTGCAACCCTATGGACTGTATTCTGCCAGGCTCCTCTGTCCATGGGGATTCTCCAGGCAAGAATACTGGGGTGGGTTGCCATGCCCTTCTCCAGGGGATCTTCCTGACCAGGGATCGGGGATCGCACCCTTGTTCGATTTATTTCTTGCATAATAAATCTCTCTTTATTTATTTCTCTTGCATTGGCACGTGGATTCTTTACTACTAGTGCCACCTGGGAAGACCATAAATATATAGCAGTAGACAAACAGTACTCCAGTTCTCATGGTACTAACATTCTAAGTGCAAGGAGTTATACAATAAACAAGTGAATAAAATAACCAGAGGACTGTCAGACTGGTAGGGTCATGTGGGAGCGAATGACTAGGGATTATTTTAAGTCCAGTAGTCAGCGAAGGTCTCCCTAGGGAGGTGGGGTTTGAGCTGATCTCTGATGAAGAGAAGGATGGCCTGGGAAGACCATTCGGGAAGGCCAAAGAGCATTCCAGGAGAGAGAGCCAACCTCCAAGACCCTGAGAACGAAGGTGGTGTGATCTGGAAGCAGGAAGCTCGTTATATACTGGCTGAGATCATGGGCTTCAAACCCCAGTTGTCAGTTGCTAAAGGTGTGACCTTCAGCAAGTTACTTAGCCTGTCATGCTTCTCTTTCAGCATCTGTAACATGGAAACCATAATAGTACTTCCTTATAAGATTGTTGGGAGGATTAAGTGAGAAAACATAAAAAGTGCTCAGTCCAGTGCACACAGTAAGAGCTCAATTTTTTTTAAAAATAGAGGATCGGCATACCTTGAGTCTCGTGAAAGACGAGAAGGAGGGAGCAGGAGATGAGGCCAATGAAGAATAGAGACCACAGTAATTTGCTGGGTTTTATTCAAAGTGCAGTGGGAAACAGTTGAAAGATTTTAAGCAGGGAGTAAGTAGCATGATCTGATTTAAAATATTAAAAGATCACTTTGGGGAATTCCATGGTGGTCAAATGGTTAGGACTTGGTGCTTTCACTGCCGAGGGCCCAGGTTTGATTTTGATGCCTTGTAGGGGAACTAGACATGCAGCATGGCACACGCGCGCGTGCATACACACACACACACACACACACACACACACACAGCCTTGAAAAAAGATCACTCTGGCTGCTCTATGGAAAATGAATTGTGAAGATTTTTTTTTTTCTCCAAAAGGTCATGTGTTTTCCGAGTGAACAGATGCACTTGTTTGGGGCAGAGTGAGCAGTTTTATCCTTTGACTTGCTCCCAGAAGCATAGCATTTTGTCACTGACTCAACAAACGCGTCCTGAGGACTTGCTCTTTGCCAGGAACTGTATTAAACACAGGGGATGCAGAGACAAAGAAGCTACGTTCCCTGTGGGGAGAGCCTGGCTTGATTCCTGGCTCTTCACATGACAGTTGCTACTCATGTTATCATCTTGGTTGTGTTTCTTGCTCCTGCTCAGTGCAGTTCAGTTCAGTCACTCAGTGTGTCTGACTCTGCAATCCTATGGACTGCAGCACACCAGGCTTCCTTGTCCATCACCATCTCCCAGAGTTTGCTCAAACTCATGTCCGTCAAGTCACTGATGCCATCCAACCCTCTCATGCTCTGTTGTCCCCTTCTCCTCCTGCCTTCAATCCTTCCCAGCATCAGGGTCTTTTCCAATGAGTCAGTTTTTCACATCAGGTGACCAAAATATTGGAGCTTCAGCATCAGTCCTCCCAAGGAATATTCAGGACTGATTTCCTTTAGGATTGACTGGTTTGATCTCCTTGCAGTCCAAGGGACTCTCAAAAGTCTTCTCCAACACCACAGTTTAAAAGCATCAATTCCTTGGCACTCAGCTTTCTTAATGGTTCAACTCCCACATCCACACAAGACTACTGGAAAAACCATAGCTTTGACTAGATGGACCTTTGTCAGCAAAGTAATGTCTCTGTTTTTAATATGCTGTCTAGGTTGGTCATAGCTTTTCTTCCAAGGAGTAAGCGTCTTTTAATTTCATGGCTGCAGTCACCATCTGCAGTGATTTTGGAGCCCAAGAAAATGAAGTCTGTCACTGTTTGCATTGTTTCCCCATCTATTTGCCATGAAGTGATGGGACCAGATGCCATGATCTTAGTTTTTTGAAAGTTGAGTTTTAAGCCAACTTTTTCACTCTCCTCTTTCACTTTCATCAAGAGGTTCTTTAGTTCCTCTTCACTTTCTGCTATAAGGGTGGTATCATCTGCATATGTGAGGTTATTGATATTTCTCCCAGCAATCTTGATTCCAGATTGTGCTTCATCCAGCCCGGCATTTTGCATGATGTACTCTGCATATAAGGTAAATAAGCAGGGTGACAATATACAGCCTTGACATACTCCTTTTCCAATTGCTCTTTGGAACGCACAGTAATGGATGCAGTGGAGTCAGATATAATCAACTGTAGTACAATGTGACAAATGCAATAAGAGGGCTGACGGAGGGTAAAGGTCTTGAAGGGAGCTAATAGTCAGGATTAACTCCCAAGAAAGTGTGTGAAAGTATTAAGAGAAGTTACTTAGATGGAAATGGGCAGGGGGATGTTTTTAAAGAACTGGTCCTAAAGTAGGAGGTTGGGTAGAAAGGCCTAAAACAAAGGAGGAATGACTGAGAGGAGGGAAGAAGAAAAGGAAGGGGTCAGCACAGGCAAGGTTGTAGAGGTGTTGATCAAAGGTGCTTTAGCCTGGAGCCCCAGGGTCACTCTAATAGTATCAGTCCTTCTGGAGCTCATTTCAGCAATAAATGATTAAATAATAAGAAAAATTTAAAAGCTTTGACTCAGCATTTTCACTTGGAAACTATTAAAGGTGTGTGCAAACATTTACCCATAACGGGATACTATGCAGCTATTAAAAATAGTTATCAAATATTTGATCAAATAGATTGATAGAAAACTATCTTAAAATAGTTATCAAATATTGATGCGGAGAGAGGTTTCAGAAACAGTACATGAAAAGTGAAGGCTGTGGGAATTGCTTGGTAGTCTAGTGGTTAGGACTCAGGGTGTTCACTGCCATGGGCCCGGGGTTCAATCCCTGGGCAGGGAACTAAGATCCCACAAGCTTCCTGGTGCAGCCCAAAATAAATAAATTAAAAAAAGAAGGTCACAAAGCTATTTTATAGTGTGCTCCTTTTTAATAAGTAGATGGAAACATATATTTGTATACTAAAAACATGAACAAGAATGTTCAGAGTGGTGTTATTTTTAATAGTCTGGAATAGAAAACAACCCAAATATCTATCAGTGGTGAAATGGATAAACAGTGGTGCATTCATGCAATGGAATACTCTACAGCAATGAAGATGATGGGCTACAACTGCATTCAACAGTGCCCTTGATTCTCACTATTGAAAAAAAATACAAAAGATTATGATTCTATTTATATAAAATTCAGCAGGCAAAGTTAATCTCTGTTGCTATGTCAAATAATATTTACTTTTTTGGTCATTTAAAAAAATTTTATTAGAAATTACCCATAACATTCAATTTACCATTTTAACCATTTAAAAGTGTACAGTTGAGTGACATGTACTACATTCACAATGTTGGGTAACCATTGCCTCTCTCTAGTTTCGGAACTTCAAGCAGCGCCTGTTAGGGAGCCACTCTCTATTCCTCCTTCCCCCTGTTTTTGAAGAAGATGGAATAATGCCTGGCAGGGAATATAGTGGGGGGCTTCTGGATATTGCTAACATTCTCTTTTTTTTTTAAAAATCTGGGTGGGAGTTACAAGGCTGTGTTCATGCTGTGACATTTTATCTAGTTGTACACTTATAATTTATATGCTTTTTGCGTGTGTATCTAAGTGAACGTGTTAAGTTGCTTCAGTCGTGTCCAACTCTTTGTGACCCTATGGACTGTAGCCCGCCAGGGTCCTCTGTCCATGGGATTCTTCAGGCAAGAATACTGCTGTGGGTTGCTATTTCCTCCTCCAGGGGATCTTCCCGACCTAGGGATCGAACCCAAATCTGTTACATCTCTTGCATTGGCAGGCAGGTTCTTTACCACTAGTGCTACCTGGGAAGACAGTTATATCTAAGTACACATATATAATTGGGTATATGTATATATGCACACATACACACAGATATATATGAAATGCAAACTGTTTTTTTCCCTAAGAGGTAAGATTATGAATCTAGTTTGTGTTTTGCTAATTTGTGTTTTCCAATTGCTCTTCATAGATTTGTGTTACTCTGGTAATAAAGTTTTAAACTTAAAGTCTCTTAAATAGAGAAATAACATTGTAATGTTATTGCCAGCATCTGTTGGATCATCAAAAAAGCGAGAGAGTTCCAGAAAAACATCTACTTTGGCTTTATTGACTACGCCAAAGCCTTTGACAGTGTGGATCACAACAAACTGTGGAAAATTCTTAAAGAGATGGGAATACCAGACCACCTGACCTGCCTCCTGAGAAATCTGTATGCAGGTCAAGAAACAACAGAACTGTACATGGAACAACAGACTGGATCCAAATCGGGAAAGGAGTGCGTCAAAGCTGTATATTGTCACCCTGCTTATTTAACTTATATGCAAAGTACATCATGCAAAATGCCGGACTGGATGAAGCACAAGCTGGAATCAAGATTTCTGGGAGAAATATCAATAACCTCACATATGCAGATGACACCACCCTTATGGCAGAAAGCAAAGAGGAACTAAAGAGCCTCTTGATGAAAGTGAAAGAGGAGAGTGAAAAACTCAATAATCTTAAAAATCTTAAAACTAAGATCATGGCATCTGGTCCCATCACCTCATGGCAAATAGATAGGAAACAATGGAAACAGTGACAGACTTTATTTTCTTGGGCTCCAAAATCACTGCAGATGGTGACTGCAGCCATGAAATTAAAAGATGCTTGCTCCTTGGAAGAAAAGCTATGACCAACCTACACAGCATATTAAAAAGCAGAGACATTACTTTGCCAACAAAGGTCCGGCTAGTCAAAGCTATGGTTTTTTCAGTAGTCAGGTATGGATGTGAGAGTTGGACTATAAAGAAAGCTGAGTGCCGAAGAATTGATGCTTTTGAACTGTGGTATTGGAGAAGACTCTTGAGAGTCCCTTGGACTGCAAGGATATCCAACCAGTCAATCCTAAAGGAAATCAGTCCTGAATATTCATTGGAAGGACTGATGCTGAAGTTGAAACTCCAATACTTTGGGCACCTCATGCAAACAACTAACTCATTGGAAAAGACCCTGATGCTGGGAAAGATTGAAGGCAGGAAGAGAAAGGGGGCGACAGAGCATGAGAGGGTCGGATGGCATCAGCGACTCGATGGGCATGAGTTTGAGCAAGCTCTGGGAGTTGGTGATGGACAGGTACGCCTGGCGTGCTGCCGTCCATGGGGTCGAAAAGAGTCAGACACGACTGAGTGACTAAACTGAACACTGTTATACCTTTCAAAAAAAAATGTTCCTCACCATCAGAGGCCTTGGGTGTGTCCCACCAAAACCTTGCCTGTTCGCTGTTTTGCCTGAGGACTGATACTCCTACATGTATCCGTCACCTTGTGTGGTTCTGGGCCTGTCCTCTCTTCCTGGTGGGTATGGGAGGCGTGTGTGTGGAGACATGAAGGAGGCAGGAAGGGTGTTCAGTTCTCCTCCACCACTGGGTGGTTGTGCTCAGAGGACTCGGAATAAAAGCTGAGAAATTCGAAAAGAAAAGGTAGAGGCCAAGGTGAACAGGCTGCCTGAACTGACCAGAAAGGAGCATCAGGGAGTGACCAAGGGCCTCAAGCAAGCAAACGACTTTCCAGTCTCTCAATACAGAAACAAGCAACCACTCCAGAGAGAGATTTTCAAAAAAGAAGACTTTTGCAGCCTTCTTCTATCACCCAGCATTCACTGCAAGAGGAAAGGACTGAGCACTATCTACATGGAAAGCTCCACGTCCCTCTCTTCTAGGAGTTTGAAATGCCTTTTAGCCACCTTTGTCTTATTGGCTTTCTCATCTTTCAAATCTGAACTTTCATCTCTACCCCTTCTGGGCTCTCAGGCACTATGAACTTCTCTCTCACCCATACTTCCAAAGCACCTTGTTTTCACTCTTCTAGATCAGCCACCACATGATGTCACAAGTCTTTGCCACCAAACCGTGATCTCCTTTGTAGCTAGGACTAACTAAGTCTTTTTGATCACCGCATCTTTGATAACTATACAGTAGATACCCAACAATCAATCTTAATTGTTGAAGGCAGAGGGGGTGGGGAGGGAAGTCTTCTTCCCACCTTTGACTCTTTTCCCAAGTGGAGTGACTACACACATTCCTTCTCTTTTCTGTGAGGCTTTTATTCTCCACTTCTTTCCTTGGTTCTCAGATTTCTTGAATTCTTAAGAGATGATAACATGTTTGCACATGTATATGCCTTGGACCTTGTGGTGCAGATTTATGGCCAGTTCCACATGCTTTGGGCTTCACTGGTAGCTCAGATGGTAAAGAATCTGCCTGCAATGGAAGAGACCCAGGTTCTATCCCCAAGTCGGGAAGATCCCCTGGAGAAGGGAATGACAATTCTCTCCAGTATTCTTGCCTGGAGAATTCCAAGGACAACCCCGGGGTCGCAGATAGTCGGACACGACTGAGCGACTAACACTTTCACTTTCTTTCCACGCACCTTATGGAGACTGTAGTCCTCCCACATCGTCTCTAGCCCTTTGCTGATACTTGTTTTGCTTTTCCTTCTCAATTCCAGAAACTAGGTACATGTATATAAGTTGCTTTTGGCTGAGCTTTTAGAGAGGAATTTTTCTCTACATGTTAAAAGATTTCAGTCCTGTACCAGCCCTTTGGCTTATTTGTTGAACCCTCACAATATGCCCGGCACTGTGCTGGTTCAAAATCTAGGAGGAGAGATAGCTACCACCTTAAATTGACTTATTTACTCATTTATCATCCTCTGGAAACATGTCTCAGGGCACCTGACATAATCTTTGGTCAGGCATAGCTTCCTTAAGGAACTGATGTTTCTGCCAGGTGTTCAAAGTAGAAAGTGGCTGATGGGAAATGGGTGAAAACAGAATCAAGGGAACTGCACGTTTAAAAGGCCCTGAAGCATGGAGGATGGGTCCAGTAGTTAAGATTTAGTGCTCCCAATGCAGGGGGCCTGGGTTCCATCCCTGGTCAGGGAACCAGATACTGCATGTCACAGCTAAGATCCCACATGCAGCAATGAAGACCCAGTGCAGCCAAATAAATTTAAAAATGAAAGAAAAATAAAAGGTTTATTTCAAAAATAAATAAATAAAGACATTACTACGAGGAGTGCGGGGCTGCGGGTACTGGCCCAGAGGAGGTTGAAGAAGTAGGCAGAGATGGAACAAGACAGTGCCTTGATGTCTGATAAGGCTGCTTTAGTCAGGAATCTTTTGGTTGAAACTGAAAAAAATCCACCTAGGAAAAAAGGGAAGCCTTTATTGGCTCAGAAGTTAAAAGTTCGGGGCTTTTAAGATCAAAGATGTCATTGAGTTTTGACACCTCTGTCTCATCTTTGCTTTCCTTTGTGTTAGCTTCATTCTTGGGCTGGTCTCTATGAAATCATCCTCTGATTCCCCCTTGTCACACAGAAGTCAAAGACTGGAGAGGAACAGAATGTGGGTGAGAAAGGCTAATTGATAAGGGCCACTTACCCTTCCACTCTTGAAGGTCACCTTCTTTTCAGGAGATGTCCACATGTCCCCACCTTAGATCCCCTGGATGCCTTCTGTGGAGGTATGGAAGGGAACAGATGAGGGGATCCTGTTTCTAGACTCCAAATTGTTTGCTTTCTTAAAATAGCAAACCTACAGTCCTGTCTCATTCTCTAAGGGCCTCAATGCATTGTCTTGGTTGCATCCTCAGCCTTCCCAGGAAGCGGGAGCATTTGGGTTTGGTAAGAGAAAAAAAGGAAGGTGGGACCCAGAAACTCTTTTTGACTCCCATTCCCCCTCATTCTGGCCCTTGGTCCCGGGTGCTTATCCGGTCCTGACCTGTTCGTCTTACTTGCGCTTTCTTCCTGAGCCTTTTCAGACCCTTCCAGGTCCTGCCCCAACTTTGGGGTTTCAGAACTCCTCCACCGTCTGGTGAGCCACCCTTATTCCGCCTCACGCACACTCTAACTAAGCAGGACCAGCAGAAGAATACCCCAACCAGGGACCCTTTTTATTCTGAGCTCTGGCGCTTCCGCCTCCGGGGCGGAGACTCCTCCCTCTCACCGTCCCAATTGTATTCCCTGGAAGAGCAGCCGGAAAAGCCTCCGCCTGCTCAGACCGGGATAAGCGAGAAGCGGGTTCCTCCTCGCTCTTGGAGCCCGAGGAACCGCCGTGGAGATTATCACGGCAGCACCAAAGGCTGTGAGCACACTCTGGGCTCCGCTCCCGCCCGGCGCGGGCGGCTCAGGAGCGGCTTCAGCACCACGGACAGAGCCCCGCCCGCGGCCTTCCAGCCTGGGGCGCGCTCTGGCACGTTTAGGCGAGCTGGCGAGCTATGCCAGAGGCATGGCCTGGCTCTCTGGTCCCAAGGCGCTGCTCCTCAGCTTTGGCCTCCTCGGACTGTGCTCAGGTAAGGACAAGTCGCCACGCTCTGTCTCACTCAGGCTCGCATTTGTAAGGGAGGGATCCCTATGGTGAGAAGTCTCTGGGGATTAGGAGAGAGACCCCCCAGGACAGCTGGGAGTACCTGGGAGACTGAACTGGGAGAAGGACTTGCTCGAAGTGATGCGGAGAAGAGAGGGCAACCTGGGCAGTGGTGGTGGGGAGGGTGTGGGTACAGAGAGGAAGGAAGGAAGGGATCTCCCCAGGATTTCTGGGGTGGCAGGGAGGGGAGACTCTGATTGCAGCTGAATTGCTATTTAACTTCCAGTGAGCCATTATCTCAAGAAAATCTACCTGGTTCAGCCCCCTTACTTGGCTCTCCATCATTTCCTGTCCCTCATATTGGGCTCCTGATTTTGCTCACTCCACAGGGGCAAGGCAGGAAACGGAAACAAGCAACTTCTCAACTCTCTTGGAGGGTGGACGGGAGGCTCGGAAGGGAAGAAGCTCTGCCAGGCTAAGGCTCTGAGGACGTGGGGGTGCGTTCGTGCAGGGTTGCAGGAGATAGTGTGTGGTGGGGCAGGTACAAAAGGAATTTACAACCAAATGAGCTTTCCACATCTGCCTGCAATCTCATGAGAGGTGAGCTCCTGTATGTGTGGAACTTGAGGCTAAATATACGCCCTGTCCCACACAGCTCAGGTAGCCCAATTATTCTACTCCAACCCAATACCTTTTCGGGGAGGGGGGTCACAGCCAGTCACATGGAGAGGCGCATAACATTACTTGTACACAGAGATGGGCGCCGACTGAGAAGAAAGGCCGTATTGTGGGACACATATAACTCTTCTCCTTTCACTACCCTCTAAAACCTTCCTTGAACTGTAGATATCTTCTAGAAGAAACCATGGAAACAGAAACTTCAAACCTTTTGAAATCATCCTCTGAGACCTTGCAGGAAGAGCACGGTCTCCACTGATCCTTGAAGAATGGGTTTTTAGTGGGAGGGTTTTGGGGGACTGTCTGGGCTTCTTGGTCAGTGATCTTAGAGAGGGACTTCTCTATGAGGGGCTTCCATGGGGGCAACCTAAGAATTTTGCTGTCTTCTTAGGGATGAGCTGTGGGAAGCTATATGAGGGGCTTCCATGGGGGCAGCCTAAGCATTTTGCTATCTTCTTAGGGATGGGCTGTGGGAAACTACAGCTTCCTATTTGGGCCTAGGTTGTCCCACTTGCCTAGGGAGAGTGGGATCCTGGGTGGGCCCTCCTTGCTGTGTACTTACCTCTTGCCCCCCACCCCACTCCCCTGCCCAGGAGTCTGGGGTACAGACACAGAAGAGCGGCTGGTAGAGCATCTTCTGGATCCTTCCCGCTACAACAAACTCATCCGCCCAGCCACCAATGGCTCTGAGCTGGTGACAGTACAGCTCATGGTGTCACTGGCCCAGCTCATCAGTGTGGTGAGTGGGGGTCCCAAGCTCTCTGCCCAGCTACTGAAATTGGCATAGCCATAATATGTTTGCAGTAATTCTTCTGGAGTCCCCAAGGCTTGGGCAGGTGGGGGAAGGAGCCTGGGTGGTGTAGGGGGCCCACAGACTTGAGGGACGGTGGCGGGGGGGCACTTCTCAGCAGCTTCTCTTTCCTGCAGCATGAGCGGGAGCAGATCATGACCACCAATGTCTGGCTGACTCAGGTTAGAGTTCTTCCTGCCCACACCTCTGGGCGTCTCTTTCCTCCATTTTTTTTTTTTTTTTTTGCATGTGCTTTTCCCTCTTTGAATCTCCTCAAGAGACACAGAAATGTATAGACCTCGGGATCTTAAATAACTGGATATGAGTCTTGGTTCTTCCACTCACCAGCTCTGTTAACTTTGAATATGTCAAACACTGCAAGATTCATTTTCTCATTCACAAAATGTAGATTCTAATATCTTGGCTTGGCTATGCAAATTAAATGAGAAGCCACTTTTGCTGGGCCGAGAAGTCACGGTGGCAATGCAATGACTTTTAAAAACTTTAAGCCAAATAGGCCTCCTCTTGTCTCTGTCCTTGACCTTGAGCCCTTCCCAGGGCAGAGGTCGGTGCTGCCTCCCTCTTTCCCTTTCCCAGGAGTGGGAGGATTATCGCCTCACCTGGAAGCCTGAGGAATTTGACAACATGAAGAAAGTTCGGCTCCCTTCCAAACACATCTGGCTCCCAGATGTGGTCCTATACAACAAGTAGGTGACCCTGGAGGGATGGGAAGGCTGGAGGAGAACTTGACAGTGCTCAGGTCTTAGAGAAAGTAAATTAGCTCATGCTGGGGGAGAGAAGGGACTTTTCATTGGCACAGACAAATCACTACTCAGATGGACAAACCCAAACCAGTGAGGTATAGTGTGGACAGCCAAGGTAACTTGGGTCATGGCCAGGTCCCTCCCAGTCAATTAGGACTCCCAGTGTTTGGAGCTGCGGTGTGATACAAACAAGGATTGACAGTCCCCAGTGCACAAACTGATTAAAAAATAGGCTTTCCTGGAGAAATGGTAAGAATCAAAGAACTTGGAGGTCCCAGTTTCTCCCCCAGGTTCCATCTGCTCTCCTACAATAAGCCATCTTACCTCCAAGACCCAAAGCCACTAGTCCCTAGGCTCTAGGTACCATCTCCTGCTCCCACCTGCCCCTGTCCCTCTCCATTGCTCTGGGCTCCTCACTCTGAGCTTCCTGGCTCCCCCAACTTCTCCACCTTCATGTGGACCAACCAGCTTATACAGTAAATGACAAGTAACAGAGGGGCCCCTCAGGCCTTCTGACCAGGACACCTCTTCTCCCCACCAACCCACCCACATCCCCTTCTTGCTTATTAATTCCTGGTCCTTCCTATCTCCCTCTTCCCATACCTCCCTTTGGCTTTCCTCTCTTCCCACTCTGGGCCAGGTGGATGGATAGGGTGGAGGCATGCTTAAGTCAGGGCTAACTGTGCCATCCCTTGGCAGTGCCGACGGCATGTACGAGGTGTCCTTCTATTCCAATGCCGTGGTCTCCTATGATGGCAGCATCTTCTGGCTGCCGCCTGCCATCTACAAGAGCGCATGCAAGATCGAGGTAAAGCACTTCCCGTTTGACCAGCAGAACTGCACCATGAAGTTCCGCTCGTGGACCTACGACCGCACTGAGATCGACCTGGTGCTCAAGAGTGATGTGGCCAACCTGGACGACTTCACACCCAGCGGCGAGTGGGACATAGTGGCGCTGCCCGGCCGGCGCAACGAGAACCCAGATGACTCCACTTACGTGGACATCACATACGACTTCATCATCCGTCGCAAGCCACTCTTCTACACCATCAATCTCATCATCCCCTGCGTCCTCATCACCTCTCTAGCCATCCTCGTCTTCTACCTGCCGTCTGACTGCGGTGAGAAGATGACGCTCTGCATCTCCGTGCTGCTGGCGCTTACCGTCTTCCTGCTGCTCATCTCTAAGATCGTGCCGCCCACCTCCCTCGACGTTCCGCTAGTCGGCAAGTACCTCATGTTCACTATGGTGCTGGTCACCTTCTCCATCGTCACCAGCGTGTGCGTGCTCAACGTGCACCACCGCTCACCCACCACGCACACCATGGCGCCCTGGGTCAAGGTCGTCTTCCTGGAGAAGCTGCCCACGCTGCTGTTCATGCAGCAGCCGCGCCACCGCTGCGCCCGCCAACGCCTTCGCCTGCGGCGGCGCCAGCGCGAGCGAGAGGGAACCGGCGCTCTCTTCCGCGAGGCCCTGGGGGCCGACTCCTGCACGTGCTTCGTCAACCGCGCGTCGGTGCAGGGCTTGGCTGGGGCCTTCGGCTCGGAGCCGGCGCCGGCAGCAGGCCCCGGGCGCGCCAGGGGGCCGTGTGGCTGCGGCCTCCGGGAGGCGGTGGACGGCGTGCGCTTCATCGCAGATCATATGCGGAGTGAGGATGACGACCAGAGCGTGAGTGCACTCAGGGACTCAGGCATGGGATGCGGGGCTGCAGGGCCCCTCAGAAGCTCCGCAGACAAAGCTAATCGGAGTGCAGGATGCTGACAATGCGAGTCTGGTCTGGGACTGTGGGCCTGGGTGCTGGCGCAGCCTCGCCTTTGGCTTCTGGGAGGTGGCGCCGCCTAAGCTGCGGTTGGTCCAGGATGACCTTGCTGCTTCCCGAGTACTAGCATCCGGAGGGAAATGCCTTGGCTAGGGCATCCTTAGTGTCGTTAGTTTTGGAAAGGTGGCCACAAAGGGGAGGAGGCCCTTGTGGGTTTGCAGCTGGCCTGTGGCTGTGTCCCCAGACACCCTCTCTGCCGCTTGTGTTCCCAAGACCATGTTGTTAACCTGCAGCTCTTTGCACAAATGAGGATGAATCCTTGGGGTGCCCCGTGTTGGGGGCAAAATTGAGGGCAGTAGAAAGTGTGTATGGGAGGTGTTGGGGTGGTTAGGTGGCTCCACCGGCCACTGGGAAGAGGACAGAGCCCCAAATCAATATCCGTTTCCTTCTCTTCTGAGTTCTCAGGGAATGGCCTTGTGAAATATTTATGGAGGTGGAGGCAGGTGAAGGCCAGGGCTTCCAAGACCTGCCCAGAGCTTTCTGCACACACGGCTTTTTCTGCAGTGGCTCTACCTGAAGGGGACTCCTTGAACACTGAACCAGGGGATGAGGAGTGGGGAAGACAAGGGGTTGACTTCCCCTCATTTGGGGTTGTGGCTGGCCCTATTCAGCAGTCTTTAATCACGTGGCTGGTTCCAGGCTGCGGCTCAACTGTTGCCATGATAACTGGCCATGTTCCCACTGGGATGCAGTCATTCTGGCCTGGGAAGTAAGGAAGGGCAGGCTCCTGCATTATCGTTTGTGGGGGGTGGGATGCTCCAGAGCCTAGTGTTTCTGTCCCTTGGGAGGGCAGGAGTTGGGGCTTGAGCCAGGGAGCAGGTTATGGTCCTGATGGAAGATGAGAGGGACCGAGGCAAGAGAGGATGGGGCTAGAGGCTCAGAGGTGGCTGAGGCCAAGTGGGGAATGCTGGTGGTGCAGGGGCTCAGCTGGCTGTGCCACTGTCTCTGCCTCCCCCACTGCAGCAAACATATGTAATGTGCATTTACTGAGCTAGGTGACGAGGACGCAATGACCTACTTGGATGTTTCACAGGCATCTCAAACTTAACATGTCCAAAACTGAGTGCTTGATTTACATGCCCACCACCAACTTGCTCCTCCTCTCATCTCCCCATCCTTCAGTAAATGACATCACCATCCACCCAATGGTTTAGACCAGAAGCCTGGAGTGATCCTCGATGCCTGTCTTTCTTATCTCCCCCATCATCCAAATCATCAGAAGTCCTGTCTTGTGAGCTCAACCTCCAGAATCATTCTCAGATTCATCCTTCATTCGCCATCTCCATGCTGCCTCCCTGGCTGTGCCTCCATCAGCTCTTGCCTGGCCCAGGGCAGGGGATTCTGATGGTCTCCCCGACTCAGTTCTTGTGCTTCTCCATCCAAACAATGTCCCCTGCTCACCACATGTCATCTGTCCACAGCTCAGGTCACTGGCTTATCTGACACTTGTTCTAAGCAAACTAAGCTCTTTCCTGCCTCAAGACCTTTGCACATATTGGTCCATCTGCTTGGAATGCCCTTTTTTTTTCCCTTTTAAAAATTATTACTATTATTAATTTTTGCCCAATTGTTGAGAGTAAGTGACCCTTTATCCCAAATACTCCAGCTTTTCTCTCCCAAGGACAGAGATATTGTCTTCTATAACCCAGGCCTGGTGATCAAATTCAGGAAATTAGCATCAATACCTTTATCTGATATAAAGTCCATACTAAAATTTTTTAAATTGTCTCAGTAAAATCCTTTGTACCATCTCCTCTACCTCAGTCCAGGATCTTGAATTGCACTTGGTTGTCCTGTCTCTTTCGTTTGCTTCACTCTGGGACAGTTCCTTAGCTTTGTGTTTCATGGCATAGACATTTTTGAAGGGCCCAGGCCAATTGAAGGTCCCTCAGTTTGCAAGTTGGACACGACTTAGAAACTAAACCACTACCACCACAGTTTGGGTTTGTCTGGTTCCTTCTTCAATTTATTCCTGATATAGCTGGCTTCTTGTCACTTATCAGATCTTCACTTAAGATATTACTCCCTCAAAGAGGCCTTCCCAGATCATACCCTGAATGATATCTCCCCCTCCATTTCTCTGTCCTTTGTTTCCAGGCTTCCCTGGTGGCTCAGATGGTAAAGCGTCTGCCTGCAATGCGGGAGACCTGGGTTCGATTCCTGGGTCGTGAAGATCCCCTGGAGAAGGAAATGGCAATCCACTCTAGCATTCTTGCCTGGAAAATCCCATGGATGGAGGAGCCTGATAGGCTACAGTCCATGGGGTCGCAAAGAGTTGGACATGACTTCACTTTCACTTTCAAGCACCCAAAAGGGTGTAATTATTATTTTTACTTATTTTGTGTTCATCTCCCTCAGCAGACTGAACTGCAGGATGTGTTTGTCTTGCTGTCTCACATCCCCAGTGCCCAGTAGGGTGCCAGGTACACCGGAGGCACAAGGTTACAGAGGAACATGTGTGCAAAGGTCCAGACTCAGACACGAGTGGAACGGCTCTGAGTGGAGGCCAGCTCTCATGCAGAGCCTGTGACTGGCTCCCAAACACAGTGGTTATTCTCTGCTGGATGGGTTTGTTGGCATCTGAGACTCAGTCCTCACATCCTGGGGCTGTTGGAAGGGGCTACCCAGGCAGTTATATAAGGAGTGAGGCCTGCAGGGCAGCCATTCATTCACTAGTTCAACACTCATTTACTGGAACTCTGTGTTTGAGATGCTGGGATTACACAAATGAGTCAGATCAGGCCCCTGTAGTTTACAAGCTCATAGCTTCAGTTGGGGTGGGAGTCGGGGAGGGAGGAGAGGACAGGCATATGAATTGAACTGACAATACGGTGGAGTAAAAATACTGGGCTTCCCTGGTGGCCAGACGGTAAAGAATCTCCCCTGTAAGGCTGGAGACCTGGGTTCAATCCCTGGGTGGGGAAGATCCCCTGGAGGAGGGTATGGCAACCCACTCCAGTATTCTTGCCTGGAGAATCCCATGGACAGAGGAGCCTGGCGGGCTACCGTCCATGGGGTTGTGAAGAGTCGGACACGACTGAGTGACTAAGCACAGCACAGCACAGATAATGCTGAGGGAACCCCACAGGAAACAGAGGTTCATCCTGATCCAGGGGATCAGAGAAGGCGTCATAGAAGAGGTGACATTTTGATTTAGGCTTTGAAAGATCTGTAGGAGCTCACAAGTAGAGATAGGGAGGACTGGAATTCCAGACTGAGAGGAAACCCAGAGGCACAGAGACCTGAGAGGGCAGATGAGTTTGGTAAGTCTGAGTCGGACTTGGAAGAAGATAAATGTTGGCTCGTATTTGTCATGGGTGCTCTTGATTGACTTGGGAGTTTGGGTGGCTGCTGAAGGCAGTGGGGTCACTGGAGTCTTTTAAGCAGGCAAGACTGGAGCCGAACTTTGGAACGGTCGCTCTGGGGTCAAGTGATGTGTGATGGAAGTTGCTTATACCCGATCCAGGCCCCTCTTGTATTATGTGATTGATACCTGAGTCTCCTACCCTTCCTCTCTCCAGGTGAGTGAGGACTGGAAGTATGTTGCCATGGTGATTGACCGCCTGTTCCTTTGGATCTTTGTCTTCGTCTGTGTCTTTGGCACAATTGGCATGTTCCTGCAGCCTCTCTTCCAGAACTACGCCACTGCCACCTTCCTCCACGCAGACCACTCGGCTCCCAGCTCCAAGTGAGGCCCTCTCCAGCTCCATTGCTCCTTCAGCTCCTCTGTTGGACAATAGTTTTGGGTGGAGGAGAGATGAGTGAACCACCAGAAAGAGGGGTGCTGCCCCCACAGACCCATCATTCGCGCCACCTGGAACCCCTTCCCTCCCCTCCCCTTCTCCAACACCCAGCCAGCGCTAACCTGGAGGCTGGACCAACTGTGTGGTGCCCTGGCGGCTCTCTTCCTCTTGGACCAACTCAGGCAATAGTGTTGCTGCTGAAGGATGAAGGCTGAGAAGTGGAGGACAGAGTGAAGTCATTGGCTGCCTCCAAGTCATGGAAAAGGGCTGTGCAGGAGCAGAGGGTGGGACAGGGGCTCCGACGCTGTGCTGGCTGGCCTGAGACCATGCAGCTCAGAAGGGAGACCCGAGGGGGAGAGGGGTCTGGGTGTGACCTGAGGTCTGTCCTCGCTTAACTGGACAGCAGCTGACTGGGTGGGCCTCACAGTGGCCAGGGGCTCCTGCTCAGATGTTAGCCTGGCACTGAGGTCAGAGTCCTGGGGGAGACTTCTTGCCCCACAGCCCCTCATTTCTATGCAGCCCAGTGCTCAGCCCCAGGTCCCCTTCTCCCAGTGAAGGATTCTCCCTAGACTTCCTTTCTTATTCAGGCCAGGGCGTGGGGGCAAGATTTGGTATTAGGGGAGCCTCTGAGTTCCCAATCTTTGGGTGACCTACTTGGAGTGTAAAGGCTAAATTCTCAAACTGTATGAGTTCAGGTTCACAGGCTGTTCCTCCCCCTCCTCCCCACCCCCTACCCCGCATGCAATTTGAACAGACTGGTTCCTGGAGTAAGTAAACTAAAGATGTTAGCTTTCAGCAGATCCAGCCCTTTTGCCCGCAGCAGAGCAGGCTGGGCAGGAGAGGGCTGGCTGTGGAGGCTAGCCAAGCAGGGTGTGAATGGCCAGAGTTCTGCCACATCAGCATGGCTCCTGCTTCCCGTCCTTCTATTCCTGGCTCCATCCTTCCTGCTCTGGCTCCTCCCCTTCCTCCTCCCAACCAAACCTGAGCTAGGCTGCTGCAGAACTTGGGAAGGACAGGTCTGCACAGCGGACTGCAGAGAGCGTGCCCTGGAGACTGTATCCTGACGCTTTTCCCAGGGGCTCCCCTGGCCTATGAGCCTGGGAAACAGGCCTCTTAAGGGATCATCAGGCCCAGCTCCCATCACATGACCAGCTCCGATTTGTGGTCCCAACATGGGCTCAGCCAGCAGGTCACACAGGGGGCTGTCTGCCAAGGGCACCTAAGGCACCTGCCTGACACACCATGCTCTTCTCTGGAGTCCCGCTGGACGCCTGCTTCTGCAGGCACCGAGGAGGTGGGGATACGCAGCGTAAGTGCAGAGCGCCGGCCAAGGAGCGGAGTCTGGGTGCCCTGCCACTTACTCTCAGCCATCCTCAGCAAGTCTGGCTAGGCCTCAGCTTCCTCATCTATAGATTGGGCAACCCCTCTTCATGGGGTTGCTTTGAGGAAGGCGTGATGTCTGTGAAAAAGCCCAGCGCTGCACCTGGTGTAGAGTAGATGCTCGGGGAATCGTCTGAGAGGCAGGCACAGCTGGTAGGCATGGGCTCAGCCGCCTGTTAAGTCAGTCTTCCTCCCAGACCTACCCTTACGCTGGAGGAAATAACCCCCTGAAACAGGGCTGGGGCTGGAGAGATGCCATACAGGGGGTGCTGGGGTGAGCCTAACAGCCTTCTGGAGCCCCTTCAGCAAAGATTTGTTCCATTCCTGGGCTGAGCTCTGGCTCTGGCCTCCTGATGCAGGTGTGTGCTCAGGTCCCCGGAGATCTAGTCCCGTGCTGGCTGTGGAGGAACCATCCAGACGTTAAACCAGCAGCTGCATGAGGTGTGCATCTCCCCTCCTGCCAGAATGGGCCAGCAGACATCTCTTCTGGGGGGTGAGTGTCTTGGCAGTACGGAGACTCCCTTCTCGAAACAGCAGATGGACAGTTGCCTGTATTATCCCTGGACCCACCTTGAACTCACAGCCCCAAGGAAACATCCCAGAACCTGGAACAGCTATTGAAAAGGAACTCTCCCTCTGAAGGGGAAGGTGCTGACCTGAGGCCTTCTTGCCCAGCTCTCCCGGGCTCCTTGCCAGGGCCAGGGCTGCTGGGGAGGCCCCATCAGCTGCTGTCCTGGCTGGACTTGCTTCCAGTACTTGCTGCAAGTGGCTGTTGTCCAAGTAAATTACTCGACAGTGCCAGAGGGGCTGCCAGAGAGCGGCTTGTCCGACTCCTCTCCACGAAGCCCACCGACACACAGGGAAATCCAGGCCCGGAGGTTGTCTGCTGCCTGACCTTGTACCAGCACTGAACTCTGAACTTGTTCATCCTCGTCTGTGACTTGAGGGCGACAGCTGACTGAGGGCTGCAGCAAGGGTGTGAGGGTCAGTGTAGAGAAGAAAGGGCTAGCCAGGAAGGCTCCCTGGGGCCGCCCCATTCCCTCCATCTCTGCGTGCAGGCCCTTGGGGACTGCCAGTGGGGAGGACAGAGGTGGAGGGAAGACGGCTCAGGCAAGGTGTTACCACGTGTCAGTACAGGCTATGACCCTCAGGGTATGGAGAAGCTTCGGAGAACCATTCTCTTCCACTCATGGGCCCTCTGTCCTCTTGGTGTGGTCAGGGACGCCTCTTGGCCCCTTCTGTGGGGGGCAGGGTGGGGAAGGGGGGCATGATGGGCATTTCTGAAGAGAACTGGGTACCCAGCTCAGCACCAGGCCCGGACTGGGGGAGGTTCCCGCATATGAAGAGAGGGAGAGATAGTGGATGGAAACCCAAGCAAGCTGGACTTGGGAGGCGGCAGCGAGCCAACAGTTGAGATTGTCTCCATCAGAGACGGGAAGGCCACAGGCCATCTGAGAACCATTTTTCATCTGAAAAGAAGGCATGAAAAACTCTCTGCTTGTGATGACTGGCACTGCAGCAGGAGGAAGGCAGTCTTCTGGCAGTGAGGAGTCTAATACTGGAACAGCTGGTCCCGAGTTATTGCAGATTTAAAAGCAAATAAGACACGGGCAGCCCCCAGCTGGCATTTCTGTGCTAGAAGGCCGGCTGTGCAGGAAGGGCGGGTCGTTTCCCCCTAAGGAAAGAGGGAGGGTGTGCAGCTTGTCGCCTGTCCTGTGTCTCCCGCCACTCCCCAGTATTACCTGCTGTGCACCAGTGGCCTGCTCCGGGCCAGCTGCTTCAGATGCCCTGTTTTTACTCCTCACGACAATCCTGCAGGGAAGGGGCCCATGTTGACAGAAGAAAAATGAGGCCCAAGTGACCAAGAAATAGCGGGTGAGCAGTGCTGGCCTGAAATCCCACACTGACCCCAGAGTCCATGCTCGTGGCCTCTGAGGCTGGAAGAAGGGCTTCCTTGGGGGGGAGGTGAAGGGCATCAGGGTCTTCTCTGAATCCCCTCCCGACTCAGTTCTAGTTGTCACCTTTTGCTTGTAGGCAGAGTTGGGCTGACGTCACAGCATCCCTCACAAGCCAACTCATGCTAGCCAGTCGCCCACTCAAGACTAGACAGAGAACCAACAGCCACCTTTCAGTATTCATCCCAACAAGTCTCAGAGGTCAGGTCGACAGTCACGTGGTTCCTACGGGACTGTTGGTCTAGGAATCATTAGGACAACTCACCCAGCTGCTGTGTCCCCGTCTTGCCCCACAATGGCCTTGGCCACCCCATCTGCTCCTGGAACATTTGCACTGGTCTAGCCCACTCCAGGCCAGACTTAATAGGAACTCAAGATTCTCATAAAGTTGTTTCCAAAGATGTCTTCTCTCTCTGTAATCCTTGAGAGTGGGGGTGGGGAGATCCTCACGGGCCAGGGTTGGTGAATAAGGGGGAAAGGGAGAATACTGGGGAAATTGGATCCGTGAGAGGTTGAAGACGTTAAAAAATCTAAAGAAAAGGTCAGTGGTAACCAATGACTGTGATGGGTGGCCTGACAAGTCCATTCATCAGATGGAAAAGAGAAGGCTTGGCCTGGAGTAGACAGAGCCCAGAAATAGCTCCTGGGGAGGTCCTTTGTGAAAAGGGGCCCTGGGGGACAGGGCAGAGGTGAGGCCCGGCCTCCTGGAGATAGATATGGCTGTGTGCAAGGCACATCTACTCCTGGAGCACGGGTTTGACCCAGGCCCGGATCCTGGAAGGCGCATTAAATGGTGAGCTGAGATGAATGCCAGGTGAGCAGCAACCAAAATGCTGAAGGAAATCCCTCTTGTGTTCCCAGGGGGCAGCCTTGCCTTCCAGCCTACCTGGAGCTGGGAGCTGGGGGGACAGTCTTACATCCTGCACTCACCTTAGGTATGAAGAAAATGGTTCGTTTTGTAAAAGGCCTGGATACATCTCCCTCCAGGTGGGACCAGACGCCTGAGAACAGGAAGGACAGAGGTGTCGAGTCTCCAGGCCTCACAGCAGGCAGAGACACTGTCCTTCACTGTCTGTAGAATCTGTTCAGCTCGCCCGACTATTTCAACAGATGGTGAGTGACACCCGTGCAGTTCTGGCCCTAGGTTAATGTCCCCCAAAACATGTCACTGGCCCTCCTGGCCTCAGTTGTTCCATCTGTACAGTCGATGAAGAGGGAGGTTTCACTGTGACTCAGGAGGCCTCACTCTCAGGTATTTCCTATCCTCTCGTATGGTATTTTTACAAGGTCAGAGCGGAGACTTGTAGACATCCTGACCCAACGGCAACGTGGAAAATGGTGTTTCCTCTCTGAAATCAAGACAGAGAAATACTCTAGGTGCCATCTATAAAGTAAAAAGCAAAGGCCTGTCTCCCAAGACAGTGGCCAAGTCAGGTCTGTCCAGGCTGCAACCTACACCTCCTGCAGGCAAACAGCTGGGGTGGAAGCCTGTAGAAACCTCTGGAGTTGCGTCTGTGGTCTGTGATGCTGTCTCAAGGGACACTTTCCTACTCTGGGCCTTGAAATCTTGCACAGCGTGTGTCTGGGGACAAGATACTTGATGGAGGGCTCTGCTGGGGAAGGTGGGGGTGTGGAACTGGGGAAGTAGTAAAGGTTGTCTGATGCACCCACTGTACCAGACAAAAGCTCACCTTTGAGATGGCTCCTCTCTGCTGACTGGAGGGGGACCCGCTCCCCAGGTTCTGAGTCAGCCCCAGCTAGTGCTGTTGCTGGAAATCCTAGGACCACAGCTCCCTCCGTTCCCCACTTTCTCGTCCCCCAGGAAACCAAGACTCGAGGCTTTCTAAAAATTCAGATTCTTTTTTTTTTATTTATGAGGAATGTATATTGTTAGTCACTTATACCAAAGGACACATAAAAGCAGAATCATAAAACTGACTGCACCCATCATGGCCCCCAAGTCTACGCTTGGGCTCTTCTCCACTCTGCTCTTGGGAGTCACTACCGAGACCCCAAAAGCCAGCAAAATCCCTTCAACATGAGTAAAGGAAATAGCTTGAAGCAGCGACAAATTTTTTTACAAGTGATTATTCAAAGGATGCACAATAGCCACAGTTCAGACAAATCAACTACAAAGATCATAAAAAAAAAAAAAAAAAAAGCTGGGGAGGAGGTCTTGCTTATCAAAAACAAAGATTGGACAAAAAAGTGAAGCAGACACTTTGGGTAGGCAGGAGTTTTGCCTCTCCTGAGGGGGGTGGGGCGCCGGGGTGGGGCGGCCGTGCAGGGCCCAATACAGGCTTGTTTCCAGAGGATGCACGGGTACAGGGAAGCCTTGCTCTCTTCCTACAGCAGAAACTGAATACTGTAAGTTCGCCAGACAAGATCTTGGGGCAAGCGGGGGCTCTGGCCGGTTGAGAGTGCCCGGGCTCCCAGCTGAGAAGAGGTGGCTGCGACTGAGCTCTATGGAGGTTCTAATGCCCAGAGGGGCTGGACATGCCAAGAAGCGAGTAGGTGCTGCTCTCCAGCCCAAAGAACCAGGGAGCTGAGCTGCCTCCTGAGCCGGGACTGATCTCGTGCCCATGGAAGAGTCACAGGACCGGGTTGGTAGGCCCCTGCCACCTCAGAAGACAGGCACTGCTTCCCTTCTAGTTCCACGGGACACTTTGGTGTTCCGCAGAAACATCCTTAGTGTATTTGAAAGACTTAACGTTTTCTCACTTTGGTCAAAAGTACAGAGGGCACAGTAGCCACGACAGTAAATGTGCGGACCCGGGTGTATCCACTGCTGACAAGGCGGGACAGACAGGGCTTAACTAGCCAGCAGTCGGCAGGGTGTGCGGGAGGACGGAAAATCATCCGAGGGCACTGGTTTGGCCTGTTCACAGATGACAGAGGAACTGTCCAGAGGGAAAGAGGCAGGCTCAGGTCTGGAGAGGGCAGAGCCTCTGTACTTTTCTGGAGCACACCTGGCTGGTTAGGCCCAGAGCCAGATTCCAAGGAGAGACCAAGGCTCTGACCACAGGAGTCCATGCTAGCTTGAGGTGCAGGCCCACAGTCCCACCTCACAGAGTTTTAGGACAACCTGCCCTTTCACTTGGAGTTACTGCTCGAGGGCAACCCTAGAAAGACTCCCTAGCAGGCAGGAGACCTCAGGTCTGTGACCCGCCCGCAGACAACCTTCTGAAGCTACTAGGCAAAACAAAAGCACTTGGTTAATCAACGGAAAATGACATCTGAACTTCACATCTGTGCAATTACAGGTTATCTGTAGCTGCTGAGGATCAACATTTACGGCATTCTTTTAAAAACTCCCCATTTACCATGAATTAGGCACTGTCCCTTGGTGTCACCACCACGAGAAATATGCTGGGGGGAACAGTGGTCTGACCCAACATGATTTTTTTGCCTTATTCCTGCTAAGTCATGATTATCTGAGCAGAGACAATTTACTCTCTAGGATTTACCCTGGGTTTCTTCCTACCAATTGGTAGGGGTCTACAGCGTTACTGCCCCCACCAGCAGGACAAATTCCTAGGAATGCTTTAGGAGGAGCAGCAGCTGGGAGCTTGGCAACATTCCAAGGTATGTCTGCCTACCAGGAAAGTGGTCTGTGTTACCCTTGGAGGGCAGGCCTCCTCTAGTGCTCAGGCAATTCCATTAGCCCCATCTGGCGGGTCCCAGCCCTTCCTGCCACCTGGGGAAGGGACGCACCTCCCTGGCAGCGGCCTCCCCTGCCGCTGGGCCCCTCCCAAGCCGGCTAAAGTGCAAGATCACGGAGCATCATCTGCAGGTTCTCATCACGCTTGGCACTGGTAACAAGCTGCCTGCAGTGTTCAACTCCGGCCCTTAGAAATGTTTCACCAGATTCTTTAGGTTCACTGCTTTACCCTCTTGGAGGAAAAGGAAAAACTAACAATCACGAGGAAGGAATCTCAGAAGGGGAAGACGGGAAGCAGAGGGGCCTCAGAATTCACAAATGAAAAATCCTGTCCCTGGCATGGTTCACACGGTTGACTGGAACCTAATCGAGACCACAAGAGGTCAGTGTAGCAAACACAAAGGGAAAGGAAACAGAAAAAAAATGGAAATAGACCGGAAGAGGAAATGGGCGGAAAGAAGGAACCAACCCCTTCTCTCTGCCCTGCGGTCTCTGTCTCTCTGCTGGGGAAAAGAGAAGGGGGTGGTGAGACCTGGCCTGGGATTCCCAAAGAAAAGCAGAATAACAGGAACCCAAAGTTCTCAGTGTCACCAACCGCAGTTCCATTCTTTAAAAAAAAAAAGAGGAAAATAAAACCCCAACCCCCTTGACCCCTGTGATGAGGAATGCTACGGCCTCTCTCTCGCACCCAGTGTGAAACCCTGACCCGTCAGTCCCGGGGCCACTACACCGGGCAGAGGTAAAAATTCTTCTCCTCCTGGGGCTTGCTTATCCAGTTCCCGTAGCCCATGTCCTTCAGAGATTTTTTGAAGTAGTTCTTGGCTATCTCGTAGTCACGGGCAGCTTTCTTGGCCTCACCATAGGAGAGTCTAAGTAGATCTCTGCGGTATCGGAAGGAGCAGAGCTTCTTAAATAGAAGGAAAATGTTCTTTTTGGACACCCGGGACAATTCGTTCCGTGGCCTGGGGAAACAGAAGGACTCATTATTCACCTGGGATGGAACAAGTGGAGGTACTGGGGGTGGGGAGGCGGCAACTTAAAAAGCTCTGGTGTTTGACAATGTGATGCCCCTTGGCAGTCTGGCTGGCACGCCTGGCTGTGTGGCCGTGCTCCCCCAGCTCCTTACCCATCCACGGTGCCTCTGGTCCCATCCAGGATTTCGAGGTCGTAGCCATCAGCCAAACACCAGTTGACACTTGTCTCCTTGGTCTTCCCAGACTGCCTTTTGGAATCGTATACACTGACTCGGCCAACCTACGAATTCCAGGAGCAAGGGGGAGGAAGATGCAAACTTTCAGAGAAAGCTTCTGAAGCAGGAACTCAAGACTCACAGGAAAGAGGGAAGACGGGGTCATGATCTTTCCCCCTTGTTTATGATTTTGTTTGACTAAGACTCAGATGTACTAACCCCACCTCAATTCAAATGAATTCCAAACTAAAAGAAGGAAAAAAGTAAAAGTGTTAATCGCTCAGTCATATCCAACTCTTTGTGACCCCACGGATTGCAGCCTGCCAGGATCCTCTGTCCATGGAATTCTCCAGGTAAGAATACTGGAGTGGGTTGCATTTCCTCCTCCAGGGGATCTTCCCAACCCAGGGATCAAGCCCAGATCTCCTGCTTTACAGGCAGATTCTTTCCTATCTTAGCCATCGGGAAAGCCCCCAAAGAAGGAAAGCCCTTAGCATTCAAAAGGAGGGAAGGCTAAGTTTGAGGGAAACCAACTAAGGCTCCCCTTGCCCACACTATACATTTCTGCTCTGCTGACAGGATTACTTGAAAAGGAGAAAACGTCAAGGGAAAAATGGATTGGGTTATCGCACCTTGGGGTGGTTGACAATAAAGGGATGTCGGAGTCCATCCTCAAACGCACTTCCATCTCTTGTCACACGACAGCAAATGGCACGGGTCAGGTGCCCCTGGCTGAACAGGTAACCTGGGTACAAAAAGAAATGCACACACCTGATTATCCCGAGAGCCATGAAGCAACAGAGGCATATGAGGAGGGTGAGGGCACAGAGCCTCAGCTCCCTAGGCAGGGAGCACCTGCTGACTGTGGCTGCCCAGGATACACAGGGATCACCAGTTAAGCACAATATGTAAGGTTCCAGGTAAGGCCAAGCGCTGAGACAGCAAGGACACTAAGACGCTGCAGTTTTAAGCTGCTGTGTTTCTCTAACTCACCTTGAAAGACTTGGCTGGCATGTTGTTACTGAGACTGCTGCCTAAACCAATTTTCCCATCACAGCAGACGGGACCCTCAGAATCAATTACTAAACCACCGAACCGAGCACACTTTGAAAAGGGGAGACATCATGTTAACACCTGGTAATGAAGTGTGCGGTTTGCTGGGATCTGGGAACCAGGATGACAGTCCGGTTCCAGCTCCCAAGACAGGTCCTTACCCAGAGTGACGGATTTGAGATACACAGGCTGCAGGAAGTGGGTCAACAGTGCCCCCTGCAGGCCCAACACGTTCCAGCGCAGGATTTTGTCGCTGCAGGACATGGTGCGGAGTCTCTCCCCCAGCCGAATGCCGTCCCATGTGGGCACAATGTCACTGGACTCCACTGGGATCGTGCCTTCCCCTGGATGGGAGACTTGGGTTAGACCTGCAAGGGCCGCTGGGCCAGGCCCCTCCCTGGCGTGGCATTTTCTGCTCCTTAGACTTGGGCCAGAGGCTTCTCACTCATTTGTTCTTTGAATATTTCACAGCAGCTACTTTGTGCTGGGCACTAGGCTTGGTGCTGGGAAGCAACGGTGAGCAAAACCAAATTAGATCCTTGTGTTCCTAGCAGGTTTATGGGAGTGAGGGAGCAGAAAGAGAACAGACACTAGACAAGTAAGCCAATACACACGTAACGATTGTAGATGGTTTGAGGGAGCTATAATGGACAGGTCAGGGCATCTCCTGGGACAGGATTGTCAGGGGACTGAGACACAAAGGAAGAGAAGAAACAGTTGAGAGTGTTTCAGACACAGAGTTCAGCAAAAGCAAAGGCTCTGAGGCAGCAGAGGGTTTAGCTGTTGAGGGACCTGACGAAGAACCAGGATGGCCGAAGTGGCAGGGCTTGGTTTTGTGTAGTGGGAAGCCACGACAGGCTGGTGGGCTTTTCGTTCTTCGTCAACTTTAATGAGATACAGTCCACCCGTTTAGAGTATATAGTAATTTTTAGTGTATTCACAGACTTGTGCAGCCATCGCCACAATCAATGTGAGAACATTTCATCACCCTCCAAGGAAGTCTCCTATCCATTAGCAGACATGCCCCATTTTCCTCCAGCCCCTTCCACCGCTGGCCCAGCCAGCCCCTAATTTACTTTCCTTCTTTATGGATTTTCCTATTCTAGACGTTTCAGTAAATGAAAATGTGGGAGCCATGTAATATGAAATCTTTCGTGACTGGCTTCTTTCCCTTCTTCACACTGTTCCCTCGGTTCCCTCATGTGGTGGCATGTACCATACGATATCCCATTTTATGGATATACTTCATTTTGTTTATCCATTCATCAGTCACTGGGGTTGTCTCTACTTTTGGGCTATTATGAACATTGCTGCTATGAATGTTCTGTATTAGTTTTTTCTCCCTGGGTCTCCATAATGGGAGACTGCAGGGGGAAAAATGAGAGGAAAAAGCAGACTCTTCGGGGCTGCAAAGCGCAGGGCCAGCGCAGCAAATGCAGTACTGATGCGGCAGCCTGGCGCCTCCTCAGCCCCAAGGGTGGCAATGCCGAGAGATGGGGTAGCTGGTCTGTGTTAAGTTTTTGTGTGGATAGATTTTCATTTCTCTTGGGCATGTTCCTAGGCGTGAACTGCCGGGTCATACGGGAGCTCTGTGTTTAGACTTCAGGGTTTTGAGCAGGGAAGCGACATGACCTCTGTTTGAGGGTCACTCTGATGACTGCAGAGGATGGCCTGAGGGAATGGAGTGGACGTGAGGAGACGCTGAGGAGACACGGGAGGACGGCAGAGGAGGGGGAGCTGGCAGACAAGGCGCAGAGCCAGCAGCCAACGAGGCAGGCGGGACCCGGGCGCGGAGTCCTCCTGTCAGCGCCTCAGGCTGGCTCTGCCTCGCTTTCTTTCCGTTTTCTCCAACCTTCCCGGAGGTGATCCCATCCACTTCCATGGCCATAAAGATCAACCGCAGGAGGATAACTCCCAGACTTTTATTTGCAGCCATCTCTCTCCTTTGAGCTCTAGATGGGCACCTCTGCCTCCTATTTGACTGGAGATCCCCGCAGCCGACTAATGCAAAACGGAGTCCCGATCTTCCCATAGATCTTCCCCGACCTACATCTTCCCTCCCCCTGGAGACGAGACCCTGGTATCCCACCCATGATGGCAGAAACCCTGCAGCTGTGCCCTGGCTCTGCGATGGGCCTGGGGCTTTGCAGAGCCTTTCTGTGGGAGATGGAGGACGTGTCACTCACCGTTCTCTACCTTGGTGCGGAGCTTGCCTTGTTTGGGATTCTCGAAGACAGGGTAGTGGCGGGAGTCTGTGCTCTCCACAGCTCGGTCGCTGCAGGACTTGTCAAAGAGGGCACCATCCCCACACGGGGCCGTGCTGCAAGACAGGGCCGACGGTTAACACCCGCCTGTGCGCACGGATCTCTTCAGTTGCCTGGGGCTCGAGAACAGCTCCATGTGGCAGAAACAAGGGTTTTTTTTTTTTTTTTCTGAAGCCTATCACAGGCTACTGGAGTGGGTAGAAGTGTGAGTCCTTCCACACTGGGGTGTGGACCTCAAGCAAGAGTCAAGCATGGCCCACTGAACAAGCTCTGAATTATGGGCGTGGAGACCATTCCGACACCCAGCCCCGGCTCTGGTGACAAGAGAGACTGTACAGACCTGATATAGAGATGGAATGACACGCTCTTTTTTATCTGAAGCTTTTCTCCTCCTTTAGCAGGTTCAAATATACTATCCTTCGCCGTCTGGGAGTTGTATTTCATTAACTCACTGTAGAGAAACCTATAAGAAGAAAGTCTGGTTAAGAAGACTGCTTTGACTCTGGGAACAGTGGTTGCTTCTACAATCTGATCCCAAGTAAGGAAAAGCCTTAACGGTGCAGACCTTTCACAGTTTCTCAGGTTGAAAGAGGTGGTGGAATCTCTCCATGGGAGACCTCAGCATTTCTTACAGTTAAGTTAGCCTTTCAGGTCAGTTACAATTCTGCCAAGAGCTTCTTGCTTTGGCAGCGACAGGGATTTTAGGGCAGAACAAATTGATTCAGGAACTACAGGAGGCTGTGGCTTCTTTCCCTTCACAAATTAAAGATGAGCTGGAGAGGAAAGCTGGCAGGACAGTGGGTTTGTTTGTAGGTCCTCAAATGGAGACGGAAGGCCTCCTCACCCCCACAGCACTGAAGATCAAGAGGTCATCATGTGTTTTTTAAAAGGGGCTTGAAGTGGAGTTAGCGGGAAAAGACAGCGATCTTCAACAGCAGGCCAAGGAGAGGGATGCAGCCACGTCACAGAGGGACTGATTCAGTAAGAAGCTCAAAGGCTGACCCTGCAGGGTTGAGGACCTGCCTGTGGGGTGGTGCCAGAGCCCCGACACCCTTCGATCTTGCTCACCTGATGAAGCCTCTCCGGGAGATGATCTCTGCATGACAGTCATTGACAGTTTCTCCCTTTAGGCTCAGAGAATCTCCTTTCACACAGCGATTCCCTGGAAAGGCATTTAAAGCAAATGTGAAATGGCTAAAGGAAAACAATGATGAATAGGATACAGGATGTTGGTTCTTAAAGCCTGAAGGTACAAATAGCCTCAGTTTATCAATCCTGACTCCTGTATTCTTTTTCCTAAGATATGAGAGTTCATTCCTTGCCCTGAATAAACTGGAGCTAAAATATAACATAAGATGAGTCTTCTGCCTTAAATTCACCCACAGAGGAGAATAAGGAGGTGCGTGCAGTCACCACAGGGAATGGAGAGCTGGGGGGACACGTTTCCGAGCCCACTTACCTGTCCCCAGGCTGACCACAACACCTAGGTCGTCAGAGTCTTTCTTCATGATGATGGCAGCCAGGATCTTGCGGCCGAGTAAGGAGGGCTGGAAACTGTTGGTAAGGGCGTTGAAGCACCGGTGGCTCAGCATGGCTATCTGGTCGTGGAAGGTGCTGCCTGTGAGAGGGAGCTGTGGGGACAGGAGGCGTGTCAGGGCCAGAGCCTCGCCTGCATCCACCATGTTTCAGACTGCGCGGGGGAGGTCGAGGACTACTCGACTTGTGGGTCATCTTTTCCCCTCTTGCACTAGCATCCCAGCTCTATGGAGGCTAATATTAAAGCCGAGGGATAGTTCACATGACAGCAAGTTGCGAGCTGACTCCACCCAGACAGGAGTTAGCAGGACCCCCAAAAAAAGATAGCACCAAAAGTAGACGGCTTAACTGTCTTTCGCTTTGCTTCTGGGGACCTTGAGAGGAGGAGCATAGTTCTTCTGAGACTGGCCCCTGTCACTGGGGTTACCTCTGTGAAACCCATGCGCTCTGCCTTCTCGTCCTCCCCAATCAAAACGCGGAGGGCCGCATCTGCAGCTTCCTGCTTGCCTTGCTTCTTGCTGTGCGCGCAGACGGCTGGGAACCAGCGACCCCCAACTTTCGCTTGGTAAACGAACCTTAGGGATGAGAAGCAGGGAATAAAGACAAGTACCAGACCCCAACAGCTGCTCCAGCAAAGGGCTGGTTGTGCTCAAGGGGAGGCCAGACTGGCCAACATGTAGCCTCATCACTCCCGACAGCTCTGTTCCTAAGGCACCACTCCCCAGACTTTGAATATTCCTGAATCATAGTGTGGTTTCTGCTACATCCAGGTACCACCTGAGTATTACTTACTTAATATTTTTCTCTAAATTGACTCTTTTACAATGTAAATACATTTTAAAAGGACACTTGTATCACTACTGTAAATGAAAAATCAGGATCACTTGCCGTACACGGAAGGTGGCTATAAATAAACTAAACAGGATAAAATCAAGTTATTAAATTCTGACGAGACACTGTGGCTGGTAAAGGCTCTAAGCCTGTCTTTATCATAAAGGAAATTTAGTAAGTATTAGAGAGGCTTTAAAGAAATACTAGCACCACATGTGGACTTCCTTTTTAACTTAAGCAGAAATGAGATGGGAATAACTTTCTTCCTGCTTGAATCACTGTTTCTAATGCTCTGATTTTTTAATTACCTGATTCCATTTCCTCATTCATTTCCTGATTAGCTCAAGAGGACTTAACCTGGAGAGATCTGAGAGCAAGGTTGGCCTTAGCTCCGGGAACCACACCTTTATTAGGAGTTACTTTTAGATCCCTGGGGGATTCCCTGCTGGCTCAGACAGTAAACAGTCTGCCCACAATGCGGGAAATCCGAGTTCAATCCTTGGGTCTGGAAGATCCCCTGGAGAACGAGATGGCAACCCACTTCGGGATTCTTCCCTGGAGAATCCCATGGATAGAGGAACCTGGCGGGCTACAATCCATGGGATCGCAAAGAGTTGGACACAACTGAGCGACTACACTTTCACTTTAGATTCCTGGAGGCCTTGCGATAACTAAGGGGGAGGAGACAGGGAGGCAGGCAGTCTGCTAGGCAGCGAGGGGAGTGGCCTGTGGTTCCCCTCCCTTCCTGGTTAGGCATCTCCACAAACACAGAGGGAAGGAAGTGATGGACCAAAACAGCTTGGGTAGCTACCAGACAAGGTTTCAAGAATCCCAGCTTTTAACCAGATCCTAACCTGCTTTAGGGAAACCCAGGTTTCTGGATAATCTAACTGCATATAACAAAGGTTTCAGTATCAGGATTTATCAGTCAGCTCAAGGCACTGAAAGGAATGCATCTTTCTGGTCAACCACACTGAGCTTCTCACTATTGCTTGCTTGTCATAAGCATCTGAATGCCTTTGCTCCTTTCTTTGATGATGCCAACTGGTTTGTGCAAGCCAGTGGGCTAAAGCTTATGAAGGAAAAGCACAGAGGCATGAAGAGATGTTGAAGAGAGGGGATGGGGCCGAACTATGTAGAATCTTGACCTGAGGGATCCAGGAGAATTTCATAAGTGTTCTGTGTGTTTGAAAAGAAGATGAACTCTTAGGCACAAAGATACACATACATACATATACACATACCTATATATGTACACATAAAAACAAGACTGAAGGCAAAAGGAGAAGGGGGCGGCAGAAGGTGAGATGGACATGAAAGTGAGCAAACTCCGGGAGACGGTGGAGGACAGAGAAGCCTGGCATGCTGCAGTCCATGGGGCTGCAGAGTCAGACACAACTGAGTGACTGAACAACAATATACAGAACAAAGTTTCTTAGCTGCGCAATTAGGATCCACTAGAGCCGCACTGTCCAATATGATAGCCACTGGCCACATGAGGCTGCTAACTTTAATGAAAGTTCAATACAACTGATAATTTGGTTCCTCAGTACACAGCCCCATTTCAAGTGCTCAGCAACCACGTATGACTAGCGGTTAGCCTTTTAGTGGAATGCCGGGGACAAAAGCCTAACTGGAATGAGTCAGTGAAGTGAAACCAATGAAGACATCCAGTATAACAATTATATTGAGAGGTCTGGATGTGAGGGGAGCAGAGAGATGAGGTGGTATTTGGAGGGAGATGTGGGGTCAAGGGAAGGGTTTTAGCAGATGGGCACAGGAATTTATGTAGGCCGATGGGAATGATCCAACAGAGCTCTGGAGCGACTGATAACCAGAGTGTGAGAGAATGGAAGGACAGGCCAAGGGGGAGGGGATCCAGGGCACGGGATAGAAGGAGGATGCTTCCTGCACACCAGTACAGATGTCCTGTGCAGATGCACGTAGGAAGGTAGATTCGGTGATGGGAAAGTAAGGATTGTTACTGCTAATATCTACTACTGTGGGCAAAGAATCCCTTAGAAGAAATGGAGTAGCCCTCATAGTCAACAAGAGAGTCCAAAATGCACTACTTGGGTGCAATCTCAAAAACGACAGAATGATTTCTGTTCATTTCCAAGGCAAACCATATCACAATAATCCAAGTCTATGTCCCAATGCTAATGCCAAAGAAGCTGAAGTTGAATGGTTCTATGAAGACCTACAAGATCTTCTAGAACTAACACCAAAAACAGATGTCCTTTTCATCATAGAGGACTGGAATGCAGAAGTAGGAAGTCAAGAGATACCTGGAGTAACAGGCAAGTTTGGCCTCGGAGTACAAAATGAAGCAGGGCAAAGGCTAACGGAGTTTTGCCTTTGAATGCACCAGTCACAGCAAATGCCCTCTTCCAACAACACAAGAGACGTCTCTACACATGGACATCACCAGATGGTCAATACTGAAATCATCTTGATTATATTCTTTGCAGCTGAAGATGGAGAAGCTCTATATGGTCAGCAAAAACAAGACCAGGAGCTGACTGTGGCTCAGAGCACAAACTCCTTATTGCCAAATTCAGACTTAAATTGAAAAAATTAGGGAAAACCACTAGGCCATTCAGGTACGACCTAAATCAAATCCCTTACGATTATACAATGGGAGTGACAAATAGATTCAAGGGATTAGATCTGATAGAGTGCCTGAAGAACTATGAACAGAGCTTTGTAGCAATGTACAGGAGACAGTGATCAAAACCACCCCCAAGTAAAAAGAAATGCAAAAAGGCAAAATGGTTGTCTGAGGAGGCCTTACAAATAGCTGAAGAAAGAAGAGAAGCAAAAGGCAAAGGAGGAAAGGAAAGATATACCCATTTGAATGCAGAGTTCCAAAGAAGAGCAAGCAGAGATAAGAAAGCCTTCCCAAGTGAACAATGCAAAGATATAGAGGAAAACAATAGAATGGGAAAGACTAGAGATCTCTTCAAGAAAATTAGAGATACCAAGGGAACATTTCATGCAAAGATGGGCACAATAAAAGATAGAAATGGTATGGACCTAACGGAAGCAGAAGATATTAAGAAGAGGCAGCAAGAATACACAGAAGAACTATACAAAAAAGATCTTAATGACCCAGATAACCACAATGGTATGATCACTCACCTACAGTCAGCCATTCTTGGAGTGCAAAGTCAAGTGGGCCTTAGGAAGCATCACTATGAACAAAGCTAGTGGAGGTAATGGAATATCAGCTGAGCTATTTCAAATCCTAAAAGTGCTGCACTCAATATGCCAGCAAACTCAGCAGTGGCCATAGGACTGGAAAAGGTCAGTTTTCATTCCAATCCCCAAGAAGGGCAATGCCAAAGAATGTTCAAACTACTACACAATTGCACTCATTTCACATGCTAGCAAAGTAATGCACAAATCCTCCAAGCTAGGCTTCAACAGTATGTGAACTGAGAAACTGCAGATGTTCAAGCTGGATTCAGAAAAGGCAGAAGAACCAGAGATCAAATTGCCAACATCCGCTGGATCAAAGAAAAAGCAAGAGAAGTCCAGAAAAACATCTACTTCTGCTTCACTAACTACGCTAAAGCCTTTGACTGTGTGGATCACAACAATTTGTGGAAAATTCTTAAAGAGATGGGACTACTAGACCACCATACTAATCTACCTGCATACAGGTTTTACAGGTCAAGAAACAACAATTAGACCCAGACATGGAACAAAAGACTGGTTCAAAACTGTAATAGGAGTTAGTATGTCAAGGCTGTATATTGTCACTCTGCTTTAACTTATATGCAGAGTATATCACACAAAATTCCAGGCTGAATGAAACACAAGCTTGAATCAAGATTGCTGGGAGATAACCTGAGATATGCAGATTACAGCACCCTTATGGCAGAAAGAGAAGAGGAACTAAAGAGCTTCTTGATGACGGTGAAAGAGGAGAGTGAAAAATCTGGCTTAAAACTCAACATTCAAAAAACTAAGATCATGGCATCCAGTCCCATCACTTCATGGCAAATAGATGGGAAACAGTGACAGACTTTATATTCTTGGGCTCTAAAATCACTGCAGACAATGACTGCAGCCATGAAAATTAAAAGACACTTGCTCCTTGGAAGAAAAGCTATGTCCAACCTGGACAGCATATTAAAAAGCAGAGACATTACTTTGCCGACAAAGGTCCATCTAGTCAAAGCTATGGTTTTTTCAGTACTCATATATGGATGTGGCAGCCGGACCATAAACAAGGTTGACTGCCAAATAATTGATGCTTTTGAACTATGGTGTTGGAGAAGAGTCTTGAGAGTCCCTTGGACTGTAAGGAGATCAAACCAGTCAATCCTAAAGGAAATCAATCCTGAATATTCATTCGAAGGACTGATGCTGAAGCCGAAGCTAAAATACTTTGGCCACCTGATGCGAAGAGCTGACTCATTGGAAAAGACCCTGATGCTGAAAAAGACTGAAAACAGGAGGAGAAGGGGACGACAGAGGATGAGATGGTTGGATGGCATCACCGACTCAATGGACATGAGCTTGAGCAAGCTCTGGGAGATGGTCAAGGACAGGGAAGCCTGGTGTGCTGCAGTCCATGGGGTTGCAAAAAGTCAGACATGACCGAGTAACTGAACAACAACAACAACAATTTCTCCATTAAGCCAGATCATCAGTTTAGAGCGAGAAAGGGGTTTTGTTGGAAATTTGAAGACAAAGGTCTGAAATGGTTTTCTTAGAGTATGAAAGAAAAGGCAGTATAAAAATATAGTAGGAAAAATGCCATGGAGAGGGCAAAAGTCGGGGTTGGGGGCGGGGGGGCAAGTGAATCTCCCTTACTTAAAACCCTTCACCGGCTCTCTACTGCTTGTGAGGCAGGAGGATGATATGGCTCACAAGGTCCCTTCAGTCTCATCTGGCATCAGGCCGCCCCTGTGCTCTCTGCTCCACTCACACTGGCCTTCCGGCAGCCCTTACTAGCTCTGCAGACCTAGGGGTACTAAGGTCTCAGCTTACACACCACTTGTCAGGGAAGCCCTCTCCTCTCTCTGTACTGAGTCAAGTCATGCCATGTAGGTTCTCATCACATCATGCAATGTGAGCTCTTTATAATCTATCAAATACAAGATCTTACATTTCTTTATATGATTATTTTTATCTGACTCCCGTTCTAACAGATACAATGTCCTGTATAGATATCTGTTGAATGAATAAATAAACGTAGAGAGACCAGGAGACTATTTCCTGGTTTAGGTGAGAGAAGACAATGGCTTAAAAAAAGAAGACAGTGGCTTGGCTGAGAGAGTGTTGACACTGGAGGCAGAAAGAGGAGGAAGGGATATGGGGTAGAAATTGTAGGTACAATAAACAGAGCTTCCCTGGTGGCTCAGAAATGAAAGAATCTGCCTGCAATGTGGGAGACCCAGGTTTGATCACTGGGTCGGGAAAATCCCCCGGAGAAGGGAATGGCTACCCACTTCAGTATTCTTGCCTGGAGAATTCTATGTACAGAGGAGCATGGCAGGCTACAGTCCATGGCTGCAAAGAGTCGGACACAACTGAGCAACTAACACCTCCTTTTTTTCTTCTCTTCAAGGATAGTTTGGCTGAAGGAGGTGAATTGGATAGGGGAGATGGTCCCCAGGTTTTTGGCATTTTATCTAACGTGGAACCCACATATTCCCTAGTAGGAATGTGCCTAAGTCACTTATCTTTTTAGCTAAAGTTGCAAATAGGATATTTTCTATGCGTTTTCTAACTCCTTATTACTGTATACAAGAAAAGTTCTTGACTCTAACACAT
The DNA here is from genome assembly GCF_019923935.1 of Bubalus bubalis. NCBI lineage: Eukaryota > Metazoa > Chordata > Mammalia > Artiodactyla > Bovidae > Bubalus > Bubalus bubalis. Next base: position 16,037,904 of record NC_059162.1, on the reverse strand, counting down.
CATTTTGCAGTCCCCTGCTCTCCTAAATTCTGCTTCGTCTCTGTGTTTCTTCAGTTTTCTCACGAATATTCCAGGCATACTATCCAATCATCTACAAACAGTGGTAACTTTACCTCCCCTTTCCTCTCTTTACACTTGCTTCTTTCTCCAAACTGCTTGCATTAGGTAGGAATTCCGGAATGACATTAAACAGTGATGCCGCTGGCAGCCGCACCTCCCTGACTTTAATGGGGACAGTTCTGGGTTTAACATTAAGCTGCTGGCTTTTGACTTCAGACATGTTCTTTACCATGCAAAGGATGCATTCAATAATTCTGCTTTCTTAACAACTTGCTTTCTTAATCTGAATGGATGCTAAATTGTACTATATGTCTCTTCGGAATCTCAGGAGATGACCATGTGGTGTTTCTCCTTTGACCTATTAATGTGGTAAATAGTAATAATAAATATCCTGGTGTGGACTAGGCTTTGCACTGTATGGAGATACCATTTTTCACCTTTTAGAATGCTTATGAGGTAGAGGAAGAAACATTCTTTATATATCGTTGGTGGAAGCATAGACTGGTATAATTTCATTGGAGGAGAATTTGGCAAAATTTACCAAAACTTAAAATGCACATATGTTATTCATTGTAGCCTTGTTATAATTCCAAGTTTGGAAACAATCCAAGTATTCATTAACTGAGGCTGGTTAAATAAATCATGATAAATCCGTATACTGAAACACTACACTTTGCAGCTATATACAAAGAACACAAAGCGATATGAAAAATTTTCTAAGATAATAATTTTGTATGTTAAAAAGCAAGCTAGAAATTAATGCAAATATGTATTTCTGTGTAATGAAAGGGAATATGGCTGCCTGTATTTATATGGACACTCTGGAAGAATATATAATAGTGCAAAGTTATTACATGTTGGGGTATGTATGTGTATGTATAGGTAAGAACTGGGTGAAAGTGAGAAGTTTTTTATATTTTTATTTTTGAATAATATTTTTTATTTTGCATAATCTATTACCTATTTAAAAAACTTAACAATGTATAAGACTGATTGCCCAGAACTTCCACTCCTGAACATTTATACCAGAGACAAGTTTCTACATGTAGACAAAGACATGCAGAGCAGGATGTTCACTGCAAGAGTGCTTTTAAGAGTAAGACCAAAACCAATCTGAATATCACTGGAAGTTGCTTAGATAAATTACGCAAGGTGGGGCTTCAAACAGTAATAACATTCTCCTTCTTAAACTATGAGGTAGGTAGCTGAGTGTGTTTTAAGAGGGCCTTTCATATCTTTTGTTCAGTAAAACAATTTAAAAACTGTAAATCTATTCAATGGAGCATTTATGTGGTGGGTCTATACACATTATTTGTAATGACCTCTGAGGCACACGGTTAAGTAGAACAGAAGATGATATATACTTATTTTAAAAAACAGAGAAAGAAAAACAGGCTAATATGTGCATGGACTCAAGAAACTGGTAATAGTATATGAGTCCGGGGAAGGAAATGAAGTCTAAACCAGAAATGAGACCTTTTCATTGCACATCTTTTCAATCAACTTGAATGATTTTCTATGGGTGTATATATCCCTTTAAAAATTAAAACTTGTTTAAAAAATTTTAAAAGGTTCACACTCACTGGAAGAGTGGGTATCTTCTCAAGATGGCTGATCTAGTGTCTTCTCAGAGGCCCTGGGGACAGGGCTCTCTCAACATGCCCCGCCTGTCATTCACAGCTAATACACATTCTTCCTTTTCCTGGATGTCCCACCCCGTGACACAAGGCTGTAGCCAGGACTGGAACACTCACTTGGGCTCGTGAGGAGGTCCGGACTGGTCAACCAGCTTGAACTCAGCAGCAAAGCCGTGGGAGCGGGCGTACTCCAACAGGCCGCCCACTGGGTTGGTGTTCAGGTATCGCACGAGCTCACTGATCCTCCTGACCTTGTTGGGCATCACTGATTCCAAGTTATCGAATGCTTCCGTGTTCGTACTTCCGGGCTGAAGGAGAATCAGCCAAAGAGGAGCTGTAAACACTCAGCGGAAACTCTGAGGGGCTTATGGGCCATCCTACGCCCCTCAGCTGCTAAAAACGGCCTGTATCTTGTGAGTAGAAAATGGCCCCACCTGGTCTTCAGAAGACGTCGAGCTGGTCGCCTCCCCTTGCAGGGCCTTCATGGCTTCCTCTGCAGCCATCTGCTTTGCTGCCTTCTTGCTTGGGGCGCTGGCAGTGGGGAAAGTATGGGTTCCCATCGCAACACAGTACTGGAACCTGACAGGAGATGAAAGGAGAGGATTAAACTGGTTTTGATAGAAGAGCCTTTACCTAGCCTTTGTCAGGTTGTCATCCTTTACGACTTGCACACATCGCCTCTGTGCCTTGGCTCACGCAGACACTTCTGCCTTGAAGAGCCGGTGCCTTTCACCCTTCTACTGCCCCCAGTCTCTTGCAACCCAACTGACCCCTAGTCAACATTTTTAAGCATCAACCTAATTTCATCTCCTCCAGGAACCCTTCTCTCGAACATGTAAGTCTGCAGAGCCTCAGAGCAGAGAGCGTCTCAGGTAGACCTAGGTCTCGCACCTCTCAGTCCCACCACCAGTAACCTTCAAGCCACGTGTCTCCCTCCTGCTCAGTCCCTGATTTGCCCTGTGAACTCCTAACCCCAGATTCTCTGCTCCACAAGCAGCAACCATACTCTCAAGGCCCCGCATTTTCCATACTGAAAACAGGAGTGACTGCTCAGTGAAATAATCTGCCATCTCGAGGAGGCAAGGAAGAAAATGTATCTCTCTCTTTTTTGAGAAAACCTCAGCAGAGATACATGATACAAGAGATGTACTTGGGGTCATGGGCAGGGCCTTCTCTGGATAGGAGACGGAATTCACAGGAGCTCCCCAACTTGTGCACACACTCAAGCAATGTAGTGACGGGGTTCTTCCCAGAAAGGAAGGATGTTGCTGAAGGGGTGATAGTCTGGGACTCTGCAGTCTGTGGAGAAAATGAGACAAAAACAAAAACAAAACAAGAACAAAAACAGACTGAGAAAACATTGGCTGTTCTGTCACAGCAGAGGGAATGGGGATGGGAGAACTTCTTTCGGTCAACTGCATGTTTGGGGCTGGCTTTCTAAAGGAAGAGGGCTTGCGGGGATTTTCTAGGCCTTGCAGATCAGTTACTTAAATGTTCTTGGTTTCATTTTGTATCTGCCAAGAGAGGAGATCGGATTCAATAAATTTTAATGCCTCTTTCAACTCTGAAATTCTGCAATTCCAGTCAGGTTGGGAGGGGGCACCAGAAGGAGAGCTGGGTATGAAAAGAGGAAAGGTGGGATGGGGAGGCGGGGGAGAGGGGACAGCGGGAAGCTGACTCTGAGACAGAGAATGGGTTGGGCAGGCCGAGATTGTTTCAAGAGGCTTAGATGATGGTCTAGGACTTCACAGATGTGGACAGTGAATGGATGTCCTCCCAGAGGATAGGACACCTACCTTCTCTGATTCCTTCTCTGAGGAATAGTGGTATGATTCTTCTGATCTTCCACTGTCCTTGGCTTTAGCTTCCTCAAGCAGAATTGTCATGGCTTTCATGGCTGCATCCTGCTTGGCCACTTTCTTGCTGCCAGCTTCAGCTGGGGGAAACTCTCGGCCATTGATGACAACTTGGAATTTAAATCTTGATGGAAAGTGATTAGATGTGTGAACACTAGTCTAGGCCATCCCTTCTGCCCTCTCCAAAGAGATCTTCACCCTGGAATTTCCTGCTATGCTAAGGGGTTTGTTGACTTGTGAAGGAGATGGAGGGCAGACCAAGGGACTCCTGTCCCTTTGCAGGTACAGCCTATTCCTACTTTTTGGAAACAAAGCAGCCAGTGACTCTCTCTCTCCAAGCTCATTAGAGCAAATGTAGCCACAGGTGATAAGAAACTAGCTCAAGGGAAGCCCACTATCCTTTAGCAATGAATTAAGATCAAATCTGTACAAAAAATGATGAGCTAAAATCACCATTATAGTCTTGTTAGCAACCAAAGAGCCTTTACCCTAAAGCAATGGTGGTAGACTTGGCCACCTCAAGGGTGTTCCTAAAGAAAGCCAAGGCTGCTCACAGCGCAGTCTCATACTCTCCAGACACCTATGGGATCAGATGTCTGCCTCTCTGGGGAACCTGTTTTTGTCCCCAACCTACCCTCAGAGATAGACCACTCTCATGGTTTCTTTTGAATCATCCTACAGCTTTATTTGTCTGCCGCCTGAGATGAAAGGCATATCTCCTTGTTATGCAGAGAACCAAAAAGCATTTGTTCTAGGCCCCTGGACTTAGCTTAGTCCGCTTTTGTTCAAGCTTTCAAATTGGTTCAGCTCTTTGCTCAATCTGGGATTTCATTTAGAAAAGTAGGTCAAATTTCTTATTTCCTGGGTCTTCTGAAATATTTGAACATGGTATCAATGTTTCTTACAGCTGGAGTCCAAAGAAAGGTTAACCACAAAACCCACTGCTGTGCCCCAACTCGAGAGAGGGACGAAGGGAGAAGGAAGGACGGCCATCCCAGCTCTACCCCAGACAGGAGCACACCCGTCCTGGCCCTGCCAGCTCTGGATGCACCCTCTCTTCCTCACAGCTCCCCTGCAATGTCATCTCAGTGTCATTAAGACGGTCAGATAAGGAGGCAGGGTTGCCGCTGGGAGTCGGTACCCTCATCAGACAGCGGCCTACAGCTAATGTAAAGGTGAGTGGGCCTCTCTGCCGGCGTGCTTTCTAGTTGCGGCGGGCGGCCACTCGGCTTTAGTGGCCTTTGATCTCTGCTAGGCCCTGCAGCGGCTCCTCCTGGGCCCACCTGTCTTCCTCTGTCTGCTGGCTTGGAAGCGCCTATGGTGCCGGGCCAGGCCAGCTGTCTGAGTGAGGTAATTCCTAACTTCACAGCTTAGGAGCAGCAGCAAGTGCTAGCCCACCCATCTGTGCGGAGGCAGCTTGTAAAATTAGAACCACCACCTTCAAGAGGCAGGCAGCCGCGCACACCCTACACGTGCATCCCTTCCCTACGGGAGCTGAGCGGGAGGCGGGAGGGGTGGGGTGGTTTGAACTCACGGCTACTTTAGCAGCACAACCCACCCTTACTCCGGTGTGCAGCCAGCTGTTCGTGCATCCCATGGGGAGCTCAGCTGGTGGGGGGTGGGTGGGAGTGGAGAAGGATGGCACACGGAAGGGGGCGGGAGGGGCATCAAGCCTTTATTACCTCTGGCCTTAGGAGGTAGGCATGACACTGCTGCATGGAAGCTAATCATCTCCAAAGAAGCTTCATTTTACCAAGAGTGCCAACCTCCCCCTTGCTCAGCCAAGACTCTGGCTGGGCCGAGGTCTATGTTCCCTGCTCAAGAGATAGAGGAAGGGCCAGACGAGGATGACGCAGCCCACAGGTAGAAAGAAGAGGGAAAAGACAGGGGCCATCAACCAGCACCGCTCACGAGTCGGCTGAGGCTGTGTCAGGAGCAAGAGCGCCTGACCCCAACCTTAGGCACAATTCCTGGGTGGTCTCTTACCGAGGTTCATGGGGTGGTCCGCTCTGCTCTATCATGTTGAACTCACAGGTCTGACTAGCGAACTGGGCATACTCTAACAGGCCGCTGATGGGGTTCTTCAGCTGGCACTCTGTCAGTTTCTTGTAGGGTGAACACCGTGGCAAGCCATGACTGTAGAAGGAGGGCATCTCCATGATGGCGCGGAACTCACCTGGTGCGGCGTGGATACTATTCAAGTCATCGGGGATGTCATCTGTGGCCCACTGGCCGTTTTCAAAGTCAACATACCCTGTTTTGGAGGGGCCGTTGTCATGAACAGGTGGTTTCAGTTTTACTGGTTCTGCTGTTGCCTCTTGCTTGAGTTTTAACTTGACGACGGGTTCCTGCCCATTTTCCACCTTTCCTGGGGTGACCGTGCTGTTGGAGACGTCTGATGCAGGTGAGCTGCAGGTGGGGCCCTCTGTGGTTTTTCCGGTCTCCAGGACAGCAGCAGCTTGAGTGGTTTCGGGAACACTGTCCTTGTTTCTCTTGATCTGTATCCTCTCTCGCTTCTTGTCAGTCAAATACCATATGGGAGGGGTGGTCCCCTGCCTGTAGACATCTCCCTGCCTTTCCAAGTCAATCAGCACAGCATTCACATCCCGGGCCTTAGTGAGGCCAATGTTTTTAGCCAAGTTCAGGGCAGAGGAGCTGGACACGTTGAACAGGTGGTCACAGATCTTCTCCTTGATCTCAGCCATGTCGAGAGGCTCAGGGGGCTCTTCCAAGCCACACGGGGTGCTTCTGTCTTCAGTTTCCACACTGGAGTCTGGGCTTTGAGCTCCTGGGGTTTGACTCTCTGCTCTTGTTTCTTGGCTAGGCTGGTTCTGAGCCTGAACTGGGACTGTGGCTCTCCACAAAGGGGGAGATCCTGCCTCTTGGTGCAGCTTACCCTTCTCTGCCAGAGAGTACAGGACTCGATTGATGTCCTTCTTTGGGGCTTGGAGCTTCCGGGCCAGATCACGCGCTGTGGTGGCCTTCCCGTCCCCAAGCTCATCCAAGAGCTCTAGGGTCCTTTGTTCCTGATCCTGGCTGATGGTCAGTCCCTGGAAATGTGAGGAAAGCCTATCAACACCTCTCCATGGCCGAATGTGGCCACGTGGGAAAGGACGCTGGAACCGTCTTGGGAGTACCTGACTTCTGAGAGGCACGCCCCTGGGGACACCTCGGATCTGGAGGGGCCCGCCTCTGGCAGGTGGTCCTGGAAACCTCGGCCAGAGTCCAGGGAGGAACGGTGGCAGTGATGGTGGCTGCTTTCCAAATAGGGGCACTTCTGGGAGCTGCCCCTTGAGAAACTCTATTTGCTGGAGCTGGAAACTGTCACGATAAGGTCCCCGCTCTGGCTGCTGGTGTCTGTGCCTGCTGTGCTCATAGCCTTGGGCTGGGCGGGCTTGGTATCTGTTGAGGGAATACCCCTGTAGAACAAGAAGATGGAGAAGAGAGTGACTTAGGACTCTGGCAGGGAATCTGTCCCTTCTGCCTTCTTGGGGTGGGGTGGGGTGGGGGCTGTATCTGATTCTTAAGCTGAGAAGCTGAGTGAGACGTGGGCTTGTGACCCAGATAGGGTGGCCTGCACATCTCATAGGTACCACCTGTGGACCCAACAGAGGGAAGAGATGGAGGAGCAGACAGTGAGATGCACAGAGCTCCCGGGAGCATGTGGCGGTGCTGAGACTTCAGCACAGCCTCTCCAGCAACCTAGCGCATTGTCTTCCTTTCAAGAGTTTAGGGAGTTGAGAATGTATGTTTTCACTCATCAAAAAAAAAAAAAAAAAAAAAAAAAAATCCTTTTACAATCAAGAAAACAAATATATGTTTTACTTTAAAAACAAACGAACACAGAATAACCTAAGAGTGCCAAGGGAGTTAGGCGATCATGAGATGGTCCACCACCCAGCCCCCTTCTCTGCAATCTATCATCTGGGTGACTGTAAAGAAACAAGCAAGTGGACTGGGTGAACTGGAGCCCCATCCTCCAAGGCTGGAGCAGAGGAAGTCTCCTCACCTGGGGAAGGGCGGCAGGGCCTCACAGAATCGTCTAACCGCACTGCCATCCTGGGAGAACTAGAATTTGATTTTAGGGGAACTGGACAGTTTTCTTAGAAAACAGGTACACTGTCCTCGTCCTTCAGTATGGAGCCCAGGCTCAGAAGGCACACCGGGCACTCCTACTCAAACCACTAAGCCCACCTGGATGTGTGGAGCTGGTGGTGTCTAGTCCACACCCCCTTAGCTACTTCCCAATAGCGGCTTCCGTGGCGCATCTTCAGAAGCTGGTTCTGTAGGCCACCAGCTACTCCATCTTCTCTCAGAATGCCACTCGTTTACCAGAACAGCGAGCACTACGACTGTCCCCACCCACAGACCAGCAATGCTACTCACCGCGATGCTACCCACAGAGCAGGACTACTCGCTGGAGGGGCTTTTGGGATCCCGAGTTGGGGTGTCAGTAAACACCTGGCTGCCTGTCCCCAGGGCTGCACGTCTAGGAAACCTTCTGTTTCCTCATGCTCACATCCTCCTTGTCTGATCTCCGGAAGGCCACAGGGACCCGCAGGCAGCTGCGTCCCTTTCTTCAATAACTTCAGCTTTCTCTTCCCCTACCCCTGCCCCCGGCCACAGTGAGGGGAGCTCAGCGCTCTCACTGGTCATGCTCACGGTACATGGGCTGCACAGTTCCTCAGTGCCTCTCCAGCGGCTGCCACCTCCGCCTTTCAGCCACACGAGTGGCTCCTGATTTAATCTCACTGTTACTTGACCACCAAACCTGCAACCCTGAAACTCTTTTCCAGGGTCAGCAAACTTTTTCTGTAAAGGGCCGGTAGGACGGTCATCTGTAGCACTTCCTTTACAAAACCAGGGGAGGGCTGCAGTTGGCTGTGGGTTGCATTTTGCTGACTCCTGCTCTTCTCCAACGGCAACTTCCCTGTGTTTCTACGACATCCACTCCCTCCCCTTGTGGGACCTGCTGCTCACGTGAAGTCCACTCCCACCCCCTGTAGCTGCGGGTCACCTCCTCGTTCAGCCTGCATCTCAGGATCAGTTCCCTTCTCCACCCAAGGCCTGCTCTCCCCTTTTTCTGTTCCAAAACTTCCAAATGGTGCTGGAGGAGGATACCACCTCATGCTAATAAGACCACATAAATTCCTCCTCTTGAATCTCTGTTTCCAGGGCTGTTTGGTGGTCAGTTCAGTACAACAAACATACACCCACTCAATGTGGATCGAGCTCTCTTTTTTTAAAATCCTCCCACAGCTTGGTGACACAGCACCAAAGATCTCTCATCTTTCTTTTTCCTTCTGTCTGTCCCTATCCTTTCTTTTGCCCCTTAGATATAATCAGTCCCTGAGGTTTTGTCTACGGCTCTCTTCTTCCTTCCCCAAGTTGATTTCACCCACTCCCCTAACCTTAACCAGTCTTTTTAAGAAACAGTGTTCAAATCTGTTATCTCCAGCTACCACCTGTGCTGAAGCTTAAGACTTGAATTTTCAAATGCTTAGATGATCCGTTCACTTAGATTCTTGACCACTACCTCAAATGACACACATTCTGAACCAAATTAATTCTCTTCCCTCTCTCAGCCCCTTCTCCTGTTTTCTTATTACTGTTAATGGCAGCACTCTCCTCTTGGTTATTCAGGCTGGAAGCCTGAGCCATCCCTGCTGCCTGTCTACCTTAGTCCCTTGTCCCCCGCATCTCATGAGTAGTTGCAAAGCCCTATCTTGTCCACCGCCTCTGTCTTTTCTCTTACGCGTCTTTTCCCAGTTCTAGCCCCTCATTATCTCTCGCACGGGCTGCCGCTGCGCCTCTCATTTCCCCTCTCTACATGCCAGTGCATCATCCCTGCTTCTCGCCCTCCTGCCACCTGTTACAACTTGGGTCCTTTCCCTACACGTCTCTCTAGACGCCACCTTCTTCAGGAGACTCCTGACTCCCGCACACCCCAGCCTGTGAGTGTTTCCTCTCCTTGAACACCTCCCATCCTGCCCCTCTTACACCATGTACTTTATCTTTTATCTCAGCTACTGATTGTTTTTCTTTTTTGCTACTGATTATTTTCTTAATGGCACATACAGTCACATACGGATTGAAGTGTATCTCAAAGGTGATTAATAATATTGGGTGCCCTAGAAATTACATTAACGTCTCTACTCTCAATGGTCTCCATGTAGTGCGTGGGGGAGGCTGCAGTCAACTTGAGAGAAAGCCTCTGGGGGACAAGGACTACACTTCAGTTATAGTACCCGGCACAAAGCTGATCCTGAGCCAATATCTGCATGAACAAGCCATTGCTAGTTATGCAAGCTCTTCACCTCATCACTGCTTTTCTTGCTCCTCTTGCTGCACACAACCCCCCCACCCCGCCCCCCGCAGGGCTGAGGTATTTGTGAGTACAGTGAGTGCTCGGTTCACAGGACTTAATTATGGGGACTTCAGGGGATTTCTGATTAGCTCTATGAGTGACCTTGGTGAAAGAACTTTGTTTCAAAGTGGCTGAAGTCAGTTTCTACCTCAATGCTTTTTAGATTTAAACTGCTGCTCTTGCCCAAAATTTGTAAAATATTCGAATGTCTATTTAAAGAAGAGTAGAACAAATCATGACACATTCAGGCTATGGAACCATACTCACAGTTTTTTAAAAAATGTGTTATCTATTTAGGAATGATATGATGTTAAATTAACAAAGAAAGCAAGCTGCAGACAAATATGTATGCTATAATCCCTTTTTTCATAAACAAAAGGGAAAAAAACCCATGAATGTGTATGCATGATAGAAAGAACACAGAGAAAAGAGACAAGGAAGGGAAACACAAATTTGTTAACACAAATTTCCCAGTTATTTTAGAGAAAAATTAGAGGGAGATTATTAATTTTTCCTTTATACCCCCTAAAATCTCCTAAAAGCCAAACCATCACTTGAGAACAGCCCCGTGGAGAGTCACTGAGCGGGACTGAGAGCAAGAAAGGAGGAAACCAACCCACACGGTGATCATTCTTAAATCCTTTAACATCCCCCTTCACCCAACTTCATGCCTATGTATATACAAACTATGTGACAAGTCACTTTTGCCCTGCAAAGTCTCCCTTTAATCTATTCTCACATATTTAAGATTAAGAGAGAAGCCCCTACCTTTACCACATGGGCTATTACCCTATGGATAGGGTAATATATTGGTTTGCATTAAAAAATGCTTTTCCCACAAGTCAAGTGTCCTAATTCTTTTAAAGAAGGGAAAAAAATACACGCATACATACATGTATGTATATACGCACACACATATACATGCATGTACATACACTTTACATATATTTAAAATAAAGGTATATTTATATACAGTAAAATGTACCCTTTTTGGTGTATCATTCTGAATTTTGGGAGAGGGCAATGGCACCCCACTCCAGTACTCTTGCCTGGAGAATCCCATGGATGGAGGAGCCTGGTAGGCTGCAGTCCATGGGGTCGCTAAGAGTTGGACACAACTGAGCGACTTCACTTTCATTTTCACTTTATGCATTGGAGAAGGAAATGGCAACCCACTCCAGTGTTCTTGCCTGGAGAATCCCAGGGACGGGGGAGCCTGGTGGGCTGCCGTCTATGGGGTCGCACGGAGTCAGACATGACTGAAGCGACTTAGCACTCTGAGTTTTGACCATACAGAGTCAAAGCACACACAGCCCTCTTAACTACCACTGATATCAAGATACAGAACATTTCCCTTTCCCAAAAACGTTTTTTATGCACTTTGTAAACAGCTTCTTTCTCCACACACAGCTCCTGTCGGCAACTGGTCTGCCTTCTGTTCCTGTAGGTTTTCCTCCAGAATGTCATCTAAATGGACTCGTATGCAGTGTTTTAAGTCCAGCTTCTTTTGCTCAGTATCATGGATCTGAGATTTGTCCATGTTGTTGCATACAGCAGTATTTCCTGCCCTTTGCGGCTGAGCAGTTTTCCACTATATGGATGTATCCCAGTTTGTTTAATCATCCGTTGAAGGACACTAGCGTTTCCCAGGTTTTAGAGATAATGAGTCAAGCCACTATAAACTTTCTCCTACAGGTTAAGGAGGAGATGCTCAAAGTCAAGCAGGCTGTCCAAGGTGGGGGCGCGGGGGTAGGTGGCTAAAGGCGGGACTGAGCCCCCATGGGGTCCTAGCTGAAAAGCAGAGGGGGGTTGTCTTGACCTGGGCTCAGGCCTTGGTCCTCTGGGGGAGGAGGTGCACTTCCCTCACAAATCCTCTTCCACATCTTCCCAACACAGAGTTAATAAGCATGACACAAATTCTGAATTCCTAGAATAGCAATTTTGCTTGGCAAGGAAACACACGCTCGCACACAATAAGCATATGTCAAGCAGGAAAACAGGGACATGGGGGCGGGGGGGGGGGGGGCAGGGAGGAGGATAAGATGAGCCCAGGCCAGCAGGTTGCGGGCGCGCCGGCTCTGGGCCCTGAGCCCAGGGGCTTACCTGTCTTGGGTCCATGGCGCGCCCCAGGCATGTTCCGGTGCCCGCCCGCAGCCAGCAGCGCGACCCTCCGCAGCTGGACCTTTCCCAGGGCAGGCCGTGGGCCTCCCAGACGCAGGGGGCGCCTCTGGAGTCGACTCAAGCCCCGGGAGCAGGGAGCCGGGAGCTTCAAGCTGGGAGCAGGGCTGGGAAATGGCTCCGGTTCAATTTCACTTTCGTTTCTTCAAACGGACCTCCCTCTTTGGAAAGTTTGGCCGAGGGGCGGGGCTTGCGCACAGGAGCCCGAGAAAGTCTGGTTTCGCTCCGATTACAAGTTTAATCCTTTCCTTGCATGAGAACTGGGCAAGATACGCTTTCTTTAGAAAAAGAGCTATAAAATACTGAGCTCATAAATCCCTCATGGCTGTCTCAGGAATACACGGGATAAAGCAAACTGAGAACAAAGCCCCCCTGCGAAACCTAGCACTGGAGAAAAAGAGTCTGGGGCTCTGTTTTCTTACTCCCAGATTCTCTCTAAGGTGACCACGTGTCTCTAAAGTGGAAGGGGGGCCCAAAGCTCTTCAAGTGATTGTCCTCACTGAACTATTTACCCATACTCGAGCATATTAACTGATGTTGTTGCAGTTAAAAAAACGGAAAAGGTCTTTTTTCCCTTGCCCTGAGTTTTTTTTTTTTTAACTGTTTCTGATCTGTAGTCAATAAGCAAGACTAACCTGATTTGTAAATTAAATCCTGTGCCTCAGACCTTGCAGGAGCTACCTTCTGCATCTGTTATCTTTTAACTCTGTGCTAATCACATCCTGTGCTTGGTGCTCACCTTTCTGCTGCTGCTGCTGCTAAGTCACTTCAGTCGTGTCCGACTCTGTGTGACCCCATAGACCGCAGCCCACCAGGCTTCCCCGTCCCTGGGATTCTCCAGGCAAGAACACTGGAGTGGGTTGCCATTTCCTTCTCCAATAGCATTTTCTTTGCAGACCACTCCTTGTAGTTCTTCACTTTTTTTTTTTTTTTTTTGCATTACAGAAAGGAGGCCACAGTACAAGTCAAGAAAGACTATGGACCCAACAACTGGGCTACCAGACAGCAGCCAATGACAGTGCAAGAGGAAGAATACAAGACCCTTACACCTTTGCTCCTCATCACTGACCCCTGACTGTGAGCCTCATCTGGGGAATCCAGATTCCTCCCGGGAGGGGGGCACAGTTCTTGAAGAACAAGCCTACTCTGCTCTCCCTTCCACTGGCTGAGGATTAAAGCCATTTTCTATTTCCTCCAAACTCTGTCTCTGTATTTTTCATTTGGCTTTAGTGGGCAGACAAAGCCAAGATCTTGGCTGCATCAACATGACCACATAACAGCCAGCATGTAGTAGCAAGATAATAATATCAGCAACTGACTTAAGGATCTGCATCACAAAACCATCCCACCTTTCAGCATCCATCCAGGCAAGGGTGAAGTCCTTTACATGCCTCATTTTTTTTTTTTTTTTGGCGAGCCCCTGCAGTGGAAGTGGGAGTCTTAACCACTGGACAGCCAGGGAAGTCCCACCTTATCTCCTTAATCTTCACAACAGCTCTGCAAGGTGGGCATTATTCCCAAATTACAGATGTGGAAATGGAGGCTCCACTAGGGCCATGCTGCTGCTAAATCCAGGTCTGACTGCAGAAAGTCACTCTTCATTACCACTCTACACTCCATCATGTTACATGATGGCTTTCAAACAGATAACTTTTGTTGTTAATTGATTTCATGATCAGGCTTATATACTGCTCTATTTTGTCCAAGATGTCTAGGAAAAGATCAGTTCTAATGCTCAACAGCTCTCTTCCCCGCTCACCTGTGAGAATTTTCTTTTTCTGTATTTCATTTCAATTTTATCCCCACTGTGTAAATGAAAAATATTGCCTGCTGTATCAGTTAAGCAAAGGATGTTGCAGCTATCAAGTCATCACATTACTATCCCCATAGTGAGCCCTGAGGGAACTCAGGCTAAAAACAATGCCCACCATCCAATCATCCAACTCTGCAGCCCTCTCCTCCATGTCATGGTGCCCCTGGAGGAAACTCAGGATGAGAAAACACAGGCTATATCCAGTTTTCTTTAATTAACAATAATTTCTTGATGTTCTGACTACCTGGTCTTTGTTAAAATAACTCCTATGTATCCTGGCACCTCCCTTATCTCTGGAGCAATCTCTCAGAGTTAACTGAGAGGCCGTGTCCCGGGCTTAAGTCCTCAGTTTTGTCTGCTGAATAAAACGCAACTCTCAATTTTTAGGTTGTGCGTTTTTTCAGTGGACACTGCTTATGAGATTTACAAGGCAGCGCCTTCACAGAGCCGTCTCCAGCTGACGCCGTTTCTAGCCATCCTCTCACTCCATTCCCCCGGCTGATGCGAGCCCCCGCCCCCGGCCAGCTCACATTTCTAGCGTAGTGCTCCTTCCCTGTCAGTGCCTTTGTGCAATCTAGTCTAGTCTTAAATATACTTCCTCCACAGCTTCTGGTGAAAGTCTTTCAAGATCTGCTTCAAATATTGTCTCCAAGGGAAGCTTTGCCCCACTTTCGGTGGGGGAGGGGGTGCAATTCGTGGTTCCTGATTTTGTGCTTCTCTCTTACTCAACACTTACCCCTACTAGAGCACTTTCACCATCCTCTGAAAATGCCTCCTCTTCATTAATTTAACAGAGACTTCACTAAACACCTAACACATGCCACACACTGTGTTAAGCACTCAGGACATGAGACAAGTAAGAGTCCTGCCCTGTCAGCCAACAGTCAGCCTGGTGGGGGGACTGATGTTTCACATGATCGTCACAGTGTTATGAGCTACTTGTTTATATATCTGCCTTTAGAGCTGTAGAGTCTTCTCCTGGGGCAGGGAACTCCCCACAGTCCCTGATAGTGGCCTTCAGGGGGCTGGTTAGTTGACTGAATAACAGACTGCTCTGTAGAAAAAACAATGGGGAAAACAGTGGCACACGAATGTCACAAGAGGAAATATAAAATATCAGTACACATAAGAGACAGTGCTCTATCTCATCACATTAAGGAAATGCAAAGCAAAGCCTCAGTGAGTTACTGTCCATTATCAAACAAGCACTGTAACCAGCTGATGAGAGCACGTGAGAGCAAGGGTGCAGAACAGCTCCTAGTTACGACAGGAAACCTGGGAAAGGGGTGAATCTACACACCTCGCAATTCAGCAATTTCACTCCTAGACCAGGACACACATTCAACAAGCTGGTAGTTGCATTATTCATAATAGCTCCCAACCTGAAACCGCCCAAATGTTCTTCAAAAGGAAAATGGATAAATGGTGACATCTGCCTATGAGAGAATATTATACAGCAACAAAAATGAAAGAACTACAACCACATGCAACAAGGTGGTTAGTCATCTAAATGTGATAATTAGTTAAAGAAGCCATATACATATGACACGGTTCCACTTGTAAGTCCCAAGCCAGGCAAAACAACTGTAGTATACTCTGCATCAAAGACAGGATGGTGGTTATCTCTAGGGTAGGAAGGAGAGGTTTTGACTGGAAAGGAATGTTCTGGGTGCCGCTGATATTCTAGTTCTTGACTTGGGTGGTGGTTACATACGTGGCTTTCCAATAATTCATTGAGGCACACACTGATGCTTTATGCACCTTTCTGTATGTATGTGCTGTACTTCACAAGTTTAAAAGGTTAAAAACAACAGGAAGCTCTTTCTGTAGCAATTCTAGTGTCTTCTCTTTTTCATTTAAGTAAAATGAGTTATGTCTCACCTCTGCTTTCTTGCCTTCAAGCTAAACAATCCCAAGGCCTCTCACCCTTCCACAAGAATGATCCAGAAAAGCGCTCATCACAGCTACTGTGCAGGGAGCTGCACCGCTGTGGCCTCCGTGGCTTTGAATCGAACCCAGGATGCACGGGGGAAGCAGGAAGGCGAAATTTGTTAAACAGAGAGTCGGTGTATGCCGTGAAAGCACAACTGCTCTTGTCACTTAATCTCAGCAGCTCAAGTAACTGCAAATAGTCTTATTCATAAATGTTTCATCTCCTTGCCCTCAGTGATTGTTTCAGCTCCCACAGGGTCGTGAGGTGGTGACATCAGTCTTTGTGCTGTTCTATTGTAGGGGCATGGCGAGCTGGATGAAGTTCTTTTAAAAAGTAACCTAAAGTATTAATTGAAAACACTTTAATTGCAGTTAATTTTCTTGTTGATTGCAAGAAAATCAGAGATGAGCAAACATGGTCAAGTGTGAAAGTATTAGTCGCTCCGTTGCGTCTAACTCTTTGCGACCCCATGGACTGTAGCCCATCAGGCTCCTGTCCATGGAATTCTGCAGGCAAGAATGCTAGAGTGGGTTGACATTTCCTTCTCTAGAGGATCTTCCTGACCCAGGGATCAAATCCAGTTCCCCTGCATTGCACGCAGATTCTTTACCATCTGAGCCACCGGTGAAGCCCACACATGATCAAAGCTACCCCTAAATCTCCACTGTTAATTCACCCGTGCTCACCCTTGCTGTTTCCCCTGTGTATCCAGGCTCCATGGACACATATATGCAGTTCTCCTAACACAGGCGCTTACCTCCCCAGGAGCTTGCGACTATCTGCTGCCTGGCAGTAGCCCCAAATGCAAGACCTCCTGTGAACATACTACCTAAGGTTACTTGCTAACAACTGCCTAAGTGATAATAGTTACTGTCTAGAATTAGGTATTACTCCAAAAGCCCCCCATTCAGTGTCCTCAGAAATCTGGCTTCCACATAACACTGACAAGCTCTGGCTCCATGTGCGCCTTTGGGGACCTGGCCTTGCCCAATTATGTGGAAGGACGTGTTATCATCTGGACTACTGGGCTGGTTTGTTTCTAGACCCTGCTATTCTTGTTTTTGAACTATATATATAACTGTTAATCTCACTTTGTAATGATTAATTTGGCTTGTTGTGAATTTTCTGTTTAACCTGACTACCTGCGTGTGTGCATGCTTCAGTAGGGTCTGACTCCCTGTAACCCTATGGACCATAGCCCGTCAGGCTCCTCTGTCCATGGGAATCTTCGGGCAAGAATACTGGAGTGGGTTAGCATGCCCTCCTCCGGGGGTATTACCAACTCAGGGATCAAACCCGTGTCTTTTGCATCTCCTGCTAGATGGTTCTTTACCACTAGCGCCACCTGGGAAGCCCCTTACTGTGTGCAGGGATGCATATTTACAACAACAGTCTTTCTAGTCTGTCATTTCCCATAACCAGACTTTTCTGCACATATGGGCTATATCCAGTTGGATCATCTATCTCCCTACTGTAAAGCAGACGTCTGCAAACTCCTTCAATATTTGCTCATACAGCAGATACTGCAACAAAAATGGACTGCCTGTGAATGTGTGCAACTGAACTTGCAGCACATTATCAAAAAAGTAATGAATTACTGAGTTATTTTAAATACTAGCGCACTATTTTAGAAGAGGATCTGCACCTAAATAAACTCATGTTCTTATCTTAACTCCTAGGAAATATGTGACAAGCAATTCATAGAGTCGCTAGGCATACATTTATTGCCTTCTCTTTTTGTTGTTTCAATATTTAATCACTGGGTTTTTTATTCTACTAGACAGCTACTGCCACATCAACATAATTTTCACAATTCCCAGGGTCTTCCTATAATAACCTGACTTGCTTTGATAACCTATAAGGCTTCCTGTGGACAGAACAGTGAAGCCGCCCACCTGGTTGAGCAGCGCTCCCCAGCTGTCTTTACGCTGATGTATATTCTATTAAGGGTATTGACTAGACTGGCTTTTGAAGTTACAAGAAAGCAAGAGACGCCTCAGGTACCCCCGGAAAAAACTCAGGTCTCCAGAAGTGGCCTCTACCTGCTCAAACTTACCCAGTAAATGAAGGAAGAAAAATAGTATTTGTCAACTATCTATAGGCATTGTGGTAAGCATTATATTTTAAAGATATACTACTAATAATACCAAAATAACATGAATAGTAATGGCTTACATGCCTGCGCTGAGTATTTTACATGTAAGTTTAAAGAGTGAATGTACAATTAGTCTCATAAACACTGTACACGCACAAGGTGATTACACGGCTTGTGGTTTTAGGCGCTAAGTCCTGACACCCTGAAACCACGTCTTCTGTGCTAGGCTGGTCTGGCAAGAAGGACCTGACTGAGCTAGTTTGGCTCTGGCCAGAGAGGCTCAGCTACTGGTCCACATTTGGGTTCCACTGAGTCAAAGTTAGACTGTTAGTCTAGTTAGAACTGGACATGGAACAACAGACTGGTTCCAAATAGGAAAAGGAGTACGTCAAGGCTATACATTGTTACCCTGCTTATTTAACTTATATGCAGAGTACATCATGAGAAACGCTGGGCTGGATGAAGCACCAGCTGGAATCAAGACTGCCAGGAGAAATATCAATAACCTCAGATATGCAGATGACACCACCCTTATGGCAGAAAGCGAAGAACGGAACCTCTTGATGAAAGTGAAAGAGGAGAGTGAAAAAGTTGGCTTAAAACTCAACATTCAGAAAACCAGGATCATGGCATCCAGATGGGGAAACAGTGGAAACAGTGGCTGACTTTATTTTTCTGGGCTCCAAAATCACTGCAGATGGTGACTGTAGCCATGAAATTAAAAGACACTTGATCCTTGGAAGAAAAGCTATGTCCAACCTAGACAGCATATTAAAAAGCAGAGACATTGCTTTGCCAGCAAAGGTCTGTCTAGTCAAAGCTATGGTTTTTCCTGTAGTCATGTATGGATGTGAGAGTTGGACTATAAAGAAAGCTGAGTGCTGAAGAACTGATGCTTTTGAACTGTGGTGTTGGAGAAGACTCTTGAGAGTCCCTTGGACTGCAAGGAGATCCAACCGGTCCATTCTAAAGGAGATCAGTCCTGAATATTCATTGGAAGGACTGATGCTGAAGCTGAAACTCCAATCCTCTGGTTCCCTGATGAGAAGAACTGACTCTTTTGAAAAGACTCTGATGCTGGGAAAGATTGAAGATGGCAGAAGGGGACGACAGAGGATGAGATGGTTGGATGGCATCACTGACTCGATGGACATGAGTTTGAGCAAGCTCTGGGAGTTGGTGATGGACAGGGAAGCATGGGGTCCATGCAGTCCATGGGGTCTCAAAGAGTTGGACACAACTGAGTGACTGAACTGAACTGAATCAAAGTCCAAAGAGGGGACCTTCCCTCTCACTCTTGCCTTCTCTCCGTTCTCTCCCCTAGGACCTAGCCTATGAGTGGCTGGGCTCAGTCCCAGCTTCCAGCAAGGGCAATGTCCTCATCTCCATGGCGTGTAGGAAGCAGAGGGGCCAAGTCCAATACTGTTGGAGGCAGGCCTAAGGGCAGCCCCTGTCCCCCTGCCCCCTGAATTCTGCAGTGCTTCCTGGGGAAGTGGGCAAAAAGCCTTTGCTTTCTTTCTTGACTTTTTTCTTTAAGCATCTAGCCTTAATTGACCAGTTTTTATCCTGCCTTCACAACAGTATTAGAGGAAATGTAGCTTGCCCACTCCCTGTAGATGAAGAGCTGCGACTGAGGAGGAGACTAGGGGTCAGTAGGAGGAGGCAAGGTTGAGGGGCTTTTGTGGAACTGAATTTCAGTGGATTGACTTTCTGGGAATTGACCTAAAGCCATTTCCAGGTGACCACAATTTTCTTCCCAAAGGGAATGAATAAGGCTTTGCTAGATTGAGAGCAAGAGAAGAAGGGGGTGACAGAGGGTGGAATGGTTGGATGACATCACTGACTCAATGGACATGAGTTGAGTAAACTCAGTGAGACAGTGAAGGACAAGGAAGCCTGGTGTGCTAAAGTCCCTGAGTTTACAAACATACAACTTAGCGAGAGGATGACAAAAATTCCTAACCTATGTCTTTAAAAGCATTTCCTTCAGCATTGACAAGTTCAGAAAAAAAAAAATTTCCATCTATGCACACAGTGGAGAAGGAGTATATGAAGACATGGCAGACAGAGATGCAGGCCTCGAAGATGGGAGTGACGTGGCCACAAGCCAAGCAACGCAGCCAGCCACCAGAAGCTGGAAGAGGCAAGGACTGACTCCCCCTGAGAGCATCTAGGGAGAGCACTGCCCTGTAACACTTCCATTTCAACCCAGTAACACTACTGACTTCAGATTTCTAGCCTCCAGAACTGTGAGAGAATAGATGTCTATGGTTGTAAGCCACCAAATCTGTGGTCATTTGTCATCGTAGCTGCAGGAAACAAAGACACCATCCTCCATAGGTTGTGCCAATCAGGGCGCTCTGGGTGAAGGACTAGCACAGACCTTGCTGTGCAGCCAAGATTTCTGCATTTGGGGGCTATCACGGAAAAGGTGGAAAGAGACCAGCTGGCATAGACAACACACGCACAGTCATGATTCCCACTTTTTAGTTAAACAGCACAGCCGTCTCATTTCTGTCCAGCACAGTTACATTTTCTTTTGTCTGAAGGAAAGGTTATTTCTATAATATAACAAAGACTACTGATCATAAACCAACAGCCAATATCATATCTAAAATGGAATAATTAGGAATTCCCACTAAAACAAAAAATAAAGAGGGCCACCATTACCACCGTAATCTTACTTCCTCCATTCTGAGATGTACTCCAGACATTTCTGACATTGGGATGTGAATTACATATTGTTGTTGTTTAGTTGCTAAGTCATGTCTGATTCTTTTGTGACCCCATGGACTGTAGCCTGCCAGTCTCCTCTATCCATGAGATTTCCCAGACAGGAATTCTGGAGTGGGTTGCCTTTTCCTTCTCCAGGGGATCTTCCCAACTGAGGGACCAAACCCATGCCTCCTGCATTGCCAGGTAGATTCTTTACCACTGGGAAGCCCATGAATTATATGCGTGGACATTATATATTGGGATATTGCAACTAGTAGTCCCTAAAACTGTTATTAAATTGATAACATGTTCTTATGCTCAGTGGTCTTAAAATCAAAGAAATATGGTATTTAACATTATTCTGAAAATCCTAGCATATACTGTAACACAAAACAGAAGAGATAAATTGACAAAAAAAGAAAGGAAAACATTTGCAGATGATAATATCATAATCCTAGTTGATACAAGAAGATTGAAACTCTTTGGATCACCATCAGTTAAAGAATATGGCTGGATATAAGAGAAATATACAAAACACAACACTTTCTTATATGAAAAGCACTATATTCTTAACAGCAAATAAAACATTTTTAAAAAGGTAAACAGAGACTTCTCTGGTGGTCCAGTGGTTAAGACTCCACCCTGCGATGCAGGGGACGTGGGTTCATTGCCTGGTTAGGAAACTAGGATTCCACCTGCTTTGGAGCAGCTAAGTCCACGTGCTGCAGCTACGGAGCCCGCACGTCCCAGCTACTGAACATGCGCCAAAATTTAAGTCTGTCTGCTGCAATGAAAGCCCCCACATGACACAAGGAAGGTCCTGCTGCCACAACTAAGACCCGAGGCAGCCAAATAAATAGACAAAATATTTTTTTAAATTAAAACTAAGAAGGGAAATATGGGAATAATTCTAAAAAATGTGAAGAGCCTAATGTATTAAAATGTGTGGAAAAGTACAAAACTCTGTTGAGGAATAACTGCCTTAAACAGAAGGATACATCAGTTACAAATGTGATGGCTGAACAGTTTATGACTGCCAAATCAAAGAGCAGTTTAACTGCAAATTCTAATGAGGTTAGGGGCAGTAAGGAGTGGTTGCCTGACAAAATGATTAAAGTTCAAGTGCAAGAAAAAACAAGCAAGGATAGCCAAAATACTTGTTAAAAAGACGACAGCCATACTGATTAAATCAAAGCAGCGCTAGTATAATACCAGAATGGAGCTACAGAGCAGAACCACATTTCCTAATAGGCCCTAGTGTGTGTACAGATCCAATGCATGACAGGAGCCAAAAGCAGCAGCAAGGGGAAGATCAATTAGTCTATATATGGAGCTTGGCTGATTGATAGGCTTTCTAGGACAAAAAAGATCTATCTAACCCTCATATACTGTTGGTGGGAATGTAATTTGGTACAGCCACTACGGAGTAAGTATGGAGGTTCCTTAAAAAACTAAAAATAGAGCTACCATATGACCCTGTAATCCCACTCTTGGACATATATCTGGAGAAAAACATGACCCAAAAGGATGGTGGTGGTGGTTTAGTTGCTAAGCTGTGTCCGACTTTGGCGACCACATGGACGGTAGCCCACTAGGCTCTTCTGTCTGTGAGATTTTCCAGGCAAGAATACTGGAGTGGGGTTGCCATTGATGTATGTACCCCAATGTTCACTGAAGCACTGTTTACAAGCGCCAAGACATGGAAGCAACCTAAATGTCCATCAACAGAGGAACGGATAAAGGAGATGGGGTACACATATGCAACGGAGTATCACTCAGCCAGGAAAAGAATGAAGTAATGCCACCTGAGCAAAATGGATGGACCCAGAGATTGTCATACTGATTAGTCAGATACAGAAGAAGAACTATCATATGACATCCCTTACATGTGGAATCTAAACAGAAATGATACAAATGAACTTATTTACAAGACAAAAACAGACTCACAGACTTGGAAAATGAATTTATGGTTGCCAGGGCAAAGGGACAGTTAGGGAGTTTGGGACGGTCATGTACACGCTGCTATATTCAAAATGGATAACCAACACGGACAGCATGTGGAACTCTACCCAAGGTTATGTGCCAGACTGGATTGGAAGTGGATTTGGGGGAGAATGTGCTGCGCTTAGTCGCTCAGTTGTGTCTGACTCTGTGACCCCCATAGACTGTAGCCCACCAGGCTCCTCTGCCCATGGGATTCTCCAGGTAAGAATACTGGAGTGGGCTGCCATTTCCTTCTCCAGGGATCTTCCCAACCCAGGGATCTAACCCAGGTCTCCTGCATTGCAGGCAGACTCTTTACTGTCTGAGCCACAGTGGATACATGTATATGTACGGCTGATTCCCTTCACTGTTCACCTGAAACCATCACAACATCGTTAATCAGCTATACAACAACACAAAATAAAAATGTTAAATTTTGAAAAAAAAAAACACATCAACTTAAAGCCTTTATTGTTCATTTGCCCCGTCACGTCCAATGCTTTGTGACCCCATGGACTGCAGCATGCCAGGCCTCTCTGTCCCTCACCATCTCCCAAAGTTTGCCCAAGTTCATGTCCATTGCATCAGTGATGCCATCCAGCCATCTTATCCTCTGATGCCCTCTTCTCCTTCTGCCCTCAATCTTTCCCAGCATTAGGGACTTTTCCAATGAGTCAGCTGTTCATATCAGATGACCAAAATTCTAGAGTTTCAGCTTCAGCATCAGTCCTTTCAATGAGTATTCAGGATTGATTTTCTTTAAGACTGACTGGTTTGATCTCTTTGCTGTCCAAGGGACTCTCAAGAGTCTCTTCCAACACCACAGTTTAAAAGCATTAATTCTTCAGTGCTCCACCTTCCTTATGGTCCAGCTCTCACAACCATACGTGACCACTGGGAAGACCATAGCTTTGACTATACAGACCTTTGTCGGCAGAGTAATGTCTCTGCTTTTCAACACACTGTCTAGGTTTGTCATAGATTTCCTGCCAAGGAGCAAAAGTCTTTTAATTTCATGGCTGCAGTCACCATCCATAGTGATTTTACAGCCCAAGAAGAGGAAATCTGCCACTACTTCAACATTTACCCCTTCTATTTGTCATGAAGTAATGGGGCCGGATGCCATGATCTTATTTTTTTTTTTTTTAGTATTTAGTCTTAAACCAGCTCTTTCACTCTCCTCCTTCACCCTCATCAAGAGGCTCTTTAGTTCCTCTTCACTTTCTGCCATTAGAGTGGTATCATCCACATATCTGAGGTTGTTGATGTTTCTCTTGCCTTGATTCCATCCAGATAACGCACCCAGTCCATTTCTCATGATGTGCTCAGCGTATAGATTAAACAAACAGGCTGACAGCAGACAGCCCTGTAGTATCCTTTCTCAATCTTGAACCACTCGTTTCATACAGGGTTCTAACTGTTGCTTCTTGACCTACATACAGATTTCTCAGGAGACAGGTAGGATGGTCTGGTATTCCCATCTCTAAGAGCTTTCCATAGTTTATTATGATCCACACAGTCAAAGGCTTTGGTGTAGTTGATGAAACAGAGGTAGATGTTTTTTTGGAATTCCCTAGCTTTCTCTATGATCCAGTGAATGTTGGCAATTTGATCTCTGGTTCCTCTTCCTTTTCTGAATCCAGATTGGACATCTGGAAGTTCTTAGTTCACATAATGCTGAAGCCTAGAGTCTAAGATTTTAAGCATGATCTTACTAGCATGGGAGATGAGTGCAACTGTCCAATGGTGAACACATTCTTTAGTACTACTTTCTTGGGAACTGGGAAGAGGACTGACCTTTCCAGTCCTGTGGCCACTGCTGGGTCTCCCAGATTTGCTAACATATTGAATGCAACACCTTGACGGCATCATCCTTTAGGGTTTTGAATAGTTTTACTGGAATTTCATCACATCCACTAGCTTTATTAACAGCAGTGCTTCCTAAGGCCCACTTGACTTCACCTTCCCTAATGTCTGGCTGTGGGTGGCTGACCACACCATCATAGTCATACGGTTCATCTGGATCTTTTTTATACAGTTCTTCCATGTATTCTTTCCATCTCCTCTTAATCTCTTCAGCTTCTACTAAGTCTCTACCATTTACGTCCTTTATTGTGCCCATCTTTGGGCAAAATGTTCCCTTGATACCTCCTATTTTCCTGAAGAGATCTCTAGTCTTTCCCCTTCTGTTGTTTTCTTCTAGTTTTATACACTGTTCATTGACGAAGGCCTTGTCTCTCTGTGCCGTTCTTTGGAAAACTGCGTTTTTGGGGATATAGCTTTCCCTTTCTCCCTTGTTTTTCACTTCTCTTCTTTCTTTAGCTATTTGTAAGGTCTCCTCAGATAACCACTTTGCCTTCGTGCTTTTCTTTTTCTTCGGGGTGATTTTGTTTGCTGCCTTCTGTACAATATTATGGACTTCCCTGTCCATAGTTCTTCAGGCACGCTGTTTACAAGTTCTAGTCCCTTAAATCTATTCAGATCATCAGCTTCTCAGCCAAATTCAGGCTTAAACTAAAGAAAGCGGGGAAAACCACTAGGGCAGCCAGGTACAACTTAAATCAAACCCTCTATGAATGTGCAGAGGAGGTAAAGAATAGATTTAGAGCCTAGCCTGATATTAATAAACCAAAATAAATTACAAATGGATTAAAGGATTATTTGTAAAGCATTTTGAATAAAAACACTGAAAAACAAAATCTTTGGGTATGACGTGACCTGTTTCACAGGAATGGAAGACATCACAAAGGAGAAGACTGACATCTGTTTACTGCAGATAAATTTTTGTACTTCAAAATAGTGACACGATGTTTGAAAATGTTCACAGTAAAAAGTTTTTAAAAAGTAATATTAATTAAAAAATGGAAATGAACAGGGAATCACAGTTGTACACAAGACAGAGTTAATACGTATGTATGTATATATAAAGCCCATGTACCTGCAGTAAGACAGCATGTGCATCTGGAAGTGCTCATATGTGCCAGCGCTGTAGTTTATCCTTTAATTTTCACAACTGCCTTCTAAGAGAGGAACACTGTTACTGTCCCCATGGTATAGCAGGGGAAGCTGAGGTGGACCAAAGTTGTTTAAGATAACTAAGTCAGTACTGGCAGAGCTAGGATTCAACCTCAGGCACTTTGGCTCTGGGGCGGGTGCTCTTGGCCATTACACTATACCGTTCCCACTAATGCTGCAGTCGACAAAAAGCCAATTCACAAAAAAGGAAGTGCAAATGCGTGGGGAGATATTCAATCACATTTATAATACAACTTACATTTTCATTCATAAAATCAGCAATTAAAAAAAAAAAAAAAAACCAGTGCCAGCTGGGGTGACTCCATGGCTACCTTCACAATCTAATCTTAGATTCTAGGAATCCACTCTGGCCCTCTCCAAAATGTTCTCAAAGATGGTTAGGTCACCATCACCTCCCTTCTTTAACCCTTTTTTGGCTATCTGTTACTCTTGGCATAAAGGCCCAAGTCTATAACAAGGTCAGCGATTCCCACTCTCCAGCCAAGCCTATCCTTTCATGTCACAAAAAGCACCGTCCATCCTGTTTGCCCAATAGCCACAGAGCACTCTCGCAACCTTGAAAAAGCCAAGCTGTAGACTCTTTTCTCCTCCAGTCCTGTCCCTATGCCAGAAGGCATATGAACCTTATAGTATCTATAACCCTAGGAAGCTTCCTTCATAATATTTACCAGTAGCTATAGTTACACAACTGCATGATCTTTGTCTGTCTGTCCTGAGCAGTACTAGTCTTGTACCCTCATGACCCAGTACAGTGCTTTGGCTGTCAAAGATATTCAACAAATATCTGCCAAAGGAATATACATTAATGACTGAATGAAAGAAAAAGAAAGGAGAAAAGTAAAAAATAAGGAAAGGAGGAGAAACAGGCACCCTCCTAGATGGTGGTAAGATTAAGATGCCTTCTTTTTTTTTTTTAACAAAGCAATCGGACAATGTGTGTCAGAAGTCTTAAATATATTAATAACGTCATGCAATAATCAACAATCATTATTAATATTGTAATCATATTGCAACATAATTATTAATAAGTATAACTAATAGTGCAATCATAAAAACCTACCTTGAGGAAGATAATTCGAAATCTAGCACAGAAATTTAGGCTGGCTATAGAACTGCATACAATAGCCAAAAACTGAAAACATCTTTAATGTCCAAAACTAGAGATGTGGTCAAGTAGCCTGTGGTACAGTCATAAATTATATAATATATAAAAGTCATATTTATGAAGAGTTAATGCCATGGAAGATGTTTAGTTCATTATAGGGGGAAAGACATAACATTTAAAGAGAGAACAGTTAGGGTTTTGAAAAACAACATGACCAAGTGGCAGACAGTGCTGAGTGCCTGCCCGGGGAACTCTGCCTTCCTTCCTGACAGACCCCTGGTTCTGGCCACAGTCCTCAGAGAAGGCCAGGCTCCCTCCCCGGGGTCAGAGGAAGGACCCTGATTAGCCTAATCTAACCCGGTTTTGGCAGTTCCACTCCTCTTGCCAGTGATACACGTGATACAACTCTGGCCAGCAAAACAAAAGGAAGTCTGTCAGGGGCTTTCTGTGACAAAAATTCCTTGCTGTGAATAAATGGTGCTCTGAGGATGGCAGAGCAGAGGGCTGGGACAACGCTGAGTTGCTGTATCAACCTTCCCTGGAACTGCCCTATCTGTGGGCTGACCAACACAGCATCACGTGAAAGAGAGCAGAATGTTCACGATGATGTCTGAGAGGTGGGATTACCAGAGATTTTATTCATTTTAATAGCTTCTTCAATTTTCAAATTTTTTATAATAAAGCATCAAAGTAAGAGGGAAAAAGTTAATAAGAAAAAGATAACTACCTACTGTATGAACCTTGCCTGGAATAATCTCAGTCTAGATGAAAACAGCCATGTAAATAAATGATTAAGATATGATGAGATAAAATCACAAAATACCACATCATAGCTATTTGTCTGTTGTTGCTTAGTCGATAAATTGTGTCTGACTCTTTGCGACCCCATGAACTGTAGCAGACCAGGCTTCTCTGTTAAATAAAAAATTTTTAAATCCCTCATAATATCTAATGGTGAGGATATGGAGAAACTAGAACTCTTATACGCTGTTGGTGGGAAGGAACGTGAAACACAACCACTTTCAAAACTATTTAGCAGTTTCTTCTAAGGCTAAATAATGCAAATACCCTATGACTCAGCCACGATACTTCTGGGTACTTACTCAAGGAAAATGAAAAGAGATGGGCACAAAAAGACTTACACAAGAATGTTTATGGAACCAGGAATAGGGAGAAGGGAAAAGGGAGAGTTGTTTAATGGGTGCAGAGTTTTAGATTTGAAAATGAAAAACTTCTGGGACTTCCCTGGAGGTCCAGTGGTTAAGAGTGTGCTTCCACTGCAGGGAGCCTATTGGAATCAATGCCTGGTCAGGGAACTAAGATCCTGCATGCTGCATGGCCAAAAAATATAATAATTAATATATATGAAAAGAAAAGAAAATGAAAAAGTTCTGGAGATCGGTTTCACCATGTGAATATACATATACCATTGAACTATACACTTGAAAATGGTTAATTTGGTAAATTTTATGTGTTTTTTCACCACAATAAAAAAAGAAGAAAAAGAATGTTCATAAAACTTTACTCTTGATAGTCACAAACTGGAAACAACCCCAGAGTCCAGAAACTGACGAATGAATTAAACAACTAATATGCAAGCATAAAGCAGACAGTGACACATGCAACGTGGTTGAACCTCACTAAAAGAAGCCACGCACAAAGTACATACTGAATAGTTCAATTTACGTGACATTTTAGAGAGGCAAAAGCTGATCTATGATGATAGACATCAGAACAGTGGTAGCCTCTGGGGATACTGGTAACTAGAAAGGTGCATGAGGGAACTGTCTGCAGTGAGGGACATCCTTTATCTTCTTGATTTGGAGGTAATTAAATGGGTATCTGTATTTGCCAAAATTTATTGAATGGTATTCAGTGAATACCGTATCATATTCATAAAATGTTTATTGTATATGATTATAACTCAAAGAGAGATTTAGGGAAGTTTTGAGATGAGGGAATTGGACGAGGCTAAATTCATCATTTTGACTACACTGAGAAGCTGTTAGCCGAACGAGAGTGCTTCTTTAAACCAGATCAATAGCAAGAGATAAACATCTCATGCAGCAATTTATAAAATGCTTAAGAACATTAAAATGATGACAATTATACATATATTTGAAGTCCGTTTTGTGGAGTAAGCTTTGATATTCTACTAAATTTAAAAAAGGAAAAATATATGATACATACACACTAATGTATCTTTAAAACAAAACATAGACCTTTATTTAATTAAAACTGCTTTTATTTAAAACACTGGACAATATTTTCATCAAATACCTTGTTAAAATCTGAAATAAAACCGAATATTAACTTTTTAGTCACATGTCAAAAAGCAAACCTTTAGGACACAGAATGAAGAAAAAATATTTTTAAGCTTACAAACAAAGGAAGAAGTCAAAAAGGACAAAATTTGTCTACAGGAGAATGA
Organism: Bubalus bubalis; assembly: GCF_019923935.1. Taxonomy (NCBI): domain Eukaryota; kingdom Metazoa; phylum Chordata; class Mammalia; order Artiodactyla; family Bovidae; genus Bubalus; species Bubalus bubalis. Next base: position 16,008,695 of record NC_059162.1, on the reverse strand, counting down.
AAAACAGGTTTTGTATATTTAATAATAAAGCCAAAATTTGATGGCAACCAACCAACTGGAAGGGTATTTACAGCACATAAGAGTTTTTTGTTTTTTTATAATCAGCACATACTCATTTTTTAGATAATTTGTATAATTTATAAACAAAATCATTTAGAGACAACAAGCAAATCGACAAAATCACAAATTAACAGAATTTTTAAAATGGAAATAAAAATGGTTTACAAAAAACAGTTCAAACTAAATCATAACCAAAAGTGCAAATTAAAATGAGACACTGTTTTTCAAGTTAGCCAAGATTTTCCTCTTTCAGTTAAAATACCCAGTCCTGGAGAGGGCAGGGCTAGACAGGGGCACAGGGAATGGAGAGGCATTGCAGTGTAAACTCAGATTGGAGTGTAAACTTGTACTCACTTTAAAAAAATAATTATTTATTTTTAATTGGAGGATAACTATTTTATTTGGAGATGGAAATGGCAACCCACTCCAGTGTTCTTGCCTGGAGAATCCCAGGGACGGGGGAGCCTGGTGGGCTGCCGTCTATGAGGTCGCACAGAGTCGGACACGACTGAAGTGATTTAGCAGCAGCAGCAGCAACTGTTTTATTAGTGCGTATGTATCATTCTGCCATACATCAACATGATTCAGCCACAGTCTTACTCGCTTTTAAGGAAGCAAATGAGGACAAGCAGGTACTGCAGCTAGGTAGAAGGGAGGCCCAGATATTTGGGGGTGAGAGTGGGGTTAAACAACAGCCCTCTCACCTCCAGCCTCTAATGGTAAGAAAATTACTTTTTTTGTGTAATTTTGTTTCTTCTTTAGAACAGGAGGGTATCACTGCTCCACTTTTTCTGTTGGGGCATAGATGTGGCATGAGTAGGGTTCCCTGAAGATGAGGCACCAGGAAGATGGATGTGGGTTTGGGCCCTCCCTGGGAGAGGCCCAAAGACCAACACCTGAGCAGCCGCTGTGCTGAAGGCCAGACTGCACTCTGTGCTGCAAGTCCCCCCACATTTGGCTCTGCCACTCACCCCAGGGCAGGGTGCTGTCCCTGGGGAGCAGCGCTGGGCACGGCAGAAGCACCTTGAGATGGCTATGGAGAAGGCAAGGTGCAGATCAGCGTGCAGAACCTCTGGGTGAGAAGCCAAACAATGACAAGAAGATGGAGTATATTTTATGTAAAAGTCCAAGGAAAGGAAGGGAGGAGATACACACCAAGCTATTGGTAGTAGCTCTACCCCTGGAGGGTGAGATAAGCTGGATGGAAAGGGGTCTCATTTCGTTTATAATTTTCTAGTTTGGAATTTTTTTTTTAAGCCTCTTTTGAATGTTTGGGTATTAAAAAAAAAAAAGGTTTAAACTTCACAACCCTTGATCCCCAAACTCCAGTCAAAGAATGAATTGTTAAGGGACTTAAAACCTTCCCTGGCTCATTGTAAGTGCTCAAGGAAATGTTTTAAAGATAAATACTCTAAGGGGGGGGGGGGGGAGACTCAAACTATGAAAAAAAGCCTTCATATCCTACCTATCACAGTTTAGACTATGAAAAGACTCTTTAAAGTCCCTTGGACCGCAAGGACATCAAACCTGTCAATCCTAAAGGAAATCAACCCTGAATATTCATTGGAAGGACTGATGCTGAAGCTGAGGCTCTAATACTTTGGCCACCTGGTGTGAAGAGCCAACTGATTGGAAAAGACACTGATGCTGGGAAGGATTGAGAACAGGAGGAGAAGGGGATGATAGAAGATGAGATGGTTGGATGGTATCACTGACTCAATGGACATGAGTTTGAGCAAATTCCAGGAGACAATGAAGGACAGGGAAGCCTGGCATGCTGCAGTTCATGTGGTCTCAAAGAGTCGGACGGGTCTTAGCAACTGAACAACATCAGGAGGGTTTCAGGGGGTGAAATATCTCACAGGGTGGAATTTCCAGGTGGCTGTTCCTCGGGGCTTGACCTCTGCCGGTTCACATGCACATGGGGAGAGGTTCTGCCTTGCTGGGGTGGCACCTGCATACTTGTCTTTACAGACATTTACAGTGACAACTGTATCTATCGTGCAGATTAATAATGTTGATTAATCCTAATCAACACAGTGGCATCGTTTTCTCCCTGTGAGTAGACTTTCAGTTATTCACCTAATAAACACTTATTAAGCACATACTATGTGCCAGGCACCATCCTAGACCCTAGAGATACAGTGGTAAACAAAACAAAAATTTCTTTCCTCATACTTTCATGAGACTGATGTTTTAGTGAGAAGACAGGCAACAAACAAATATACAATGTCAATTAGTTCTAAGTGCTAAGAGAAAAATAATGCAGCTAATTTCTTAGCTAAGTAAGAAATACAGAGCACACAGCCTCTGTCTTCAAGGGGCTCTCAGTCTAGCAGAGAACTGACCCGAAAATAGACAGTTATCAAACAGAAATCAAATCCACAATGGGGTTGTGCTCAGGGGTTTATGTGACCTCCTAATTGATGGAGGTCAAAGAAGGTGTCTGGGAAGAGAAGCATGGCCTGAACCCAAGGAAGTCAATCAGCCAAAACAGTATGTGTGAGTGTGTGCATGCACACACGCACAACCCAAACAGCAGACGCAAAGGCAAGGAAAAGATAGAAAGAACATGATCGATGCCATAACAAAATAACAATGTGCGATGGACAAACAAAACCAGGTGGCTTCACTCTAGCTGAAAGACTCTGGGAATGCCTCAGAGAAGTGGAATATGAGCACATATGTCAGCACAGATGCCTATGCACGCACACACACTTGAAGCAATCACTGGTGTTTTCACCTGCCTAGTACTTCTGCACTTCCCCATCCCATGTCGTTGTGGAAAAAGTTTCACTCCTGCCTTCAAAAGTGGGCCTGTGACACAGACTTGCCTAATCATGGCATCCGTTGCTCCTTGTCTACATGACTAATTTACAATGCTAGAAGTGAGCTATAAGTCATAGGCTTGGGGCTGCCAGAAGTCACCTTTTTCAATATGAACAGAGAAAACAGCAGAAAAGAATGAGGGCAACAAACAAAAAGAAGCAGAGAAAGGCAGGGTGAAGAGAGTCTTCACGGCATCATTTCAGTCTCATGATCCAGCCATGCCTGAAGTTCACCTTTGGACTGCCTAGTTAAATAATCAATTCTTTTTTGCTTACGTTAGTTTACATTAGGTTTCTGCTATTTACAATTACATTAGCATATACCCTTCTGGGGACAGAACTTCACTCTGTGTGTGGTGGTGGTGGGGTACAAAGGGAAAGGAAGGATAAATTATGTTAAAGCATCTCTCCCATTAAGGCTGATAAACGTGATGAAATAGGTGACTTCAGGACATCTGGGAGGGTACAGAAGCAGCAATGAGTGCTCCCTGGGTGGAGGAACTGAGAGTTTATTTGTCACAATCTACATGGGTGGGTTATGCAAATCTTCCAAGTTCCTAATAAGTCACCATACAGCTGAAAGTCATCTTCAAACTGAGAAACAACACAGAACAGCTTATCAAAAACACCAAGAATGTCATCTGTTTAAAACCCATTACTATTCCCACATGAATGCACATCCATCCCAGACCTTTCTCAAATACTTAATTTTGTGACAAACTTAATATTGTGAACTCTCTAACCCTGATACCAAATGATCATCCAGTGTTCTCCAGGAAACTTAACTCAAGCAGCTGCACTCACTATGGTCCAAGTCTAACAGATGTTAGAGCAAAATAAACTGCTGTATCTCAAGAGATCACTACAAAAGCCCAAAAGCTCAGATCCTGTGGTTGACATATTTGAAAACTCAAATCAGTTGGTCACAGATAATACCAGTCGTGGTCTGAATCACAGCTTCAAATCTTTAAATCCTCAAATCAGAAGGAAGGTCACATTACACCCTGTTACAGTATAAAAATAACTAGCTTAAAGGAAACTGTCTTCAGCAATGTTACTCCTGGCTGAAGTAACAGTATCTGGAGATGTTTTCTTCTTTCCAAGTGTCTATTGTGTGTCTATGATCCCAGCACATGTGCCCATGAGCCTTTCCTTTTTCTCTGCATGAAAAGGCCAAATCTTGGTTCACATCTGGACAACGCTGGGCAAGATGTAAAATACAAGATAATTTATCACCAGACAATGAGATGTTATTCTTAGAGCAAACACTGGCCCTCTAAACTCTGCTTATGCCTCCCTTCCCCCACTATACTAGGCTCACACTGCCTGGGCTCAAGTCATTGAGAAATGTTCAGTTGCTAAGTCGTGTCCAACTCTTTTTGACCCCATGGACTGCAGCACGTCAGTTCTTCACTATCTCTGGGAGTTTGCTCAAATTCATGTCCACTGAGTTGGTGATGCTGAGAAATAACAAGACCCAAGCCCCACAGAGCCTGAGGGCCTGGGTTCAAGTTCCAGCTCTGCCATTAACTAGTGTCAGAAACTTGGCTAAGCTCATCTTCTGCATCTGTAAAATGGGAATTATACTTATTATAGCACTGGGTTGATGGAGGGATTAAATCAATTAGTGTCTGTAAAGAGCCTAGTTACAGGGTCACACACCTAGCAAGTGCTCAATAAAGAGAAGTTACAATTAAGAGATGGAGAAGGAAATGGCAACCCCCTCCGGTAGTCTTGCCTGGGAAATCCCATGGACAGAGGAGCCTGTTGGGATGCAGTCTATGGTACTGCAAAGAGTCAGACACGAATGAAGCAACTAAGCATTATTAAGAGAATAAAGTGAGGCTTAATCTTTTTCCAGTTCTAAAATTTGATGGTCTACTGTAGAGAGATGGTGGGTTTCTAGTCTCCCCACCCCCATCCCAACTCTGCTTTATCCTATCTGGCAGAATAGCAAATATTCAGAATAGCAAAAAGTTCCCCTGCTTTTCAAGCAGCTGTACCAACAGGAAACCTTCAGCAAGGAAGCAAGTTCAAGTCATGGGTGCTTGGATCTTACTAATAATAGCTAGACACTTCAAATTCTGACAACAACCCTGCAAGGTAGATATAATTATCCTCATTTGTAGATAAGATCAAGTAGGAGTAGAAAGGTTAAATAACTCAGTCACTGTCATACAGCTGGCAAAGCAGACCTGACTCCCAAAGTTCATGCCCTCTTTCCACTCTATTCCCTGCCTCTCATACAGCAAGCACACCCAACTATGAAATAATGAAATAATGGAAAAGATATTTCAGGATCTCTGACACGATGGGAACAGGCTTTCTTTAGTAAAGAAAGAAACTGGCATCATCACTCACATTTGCTGGGCAATTTGTTGCTCCTGCGTTCTCCCTCCCAGTGGCCTGTTCTAGAGATCCGGCCTCCCTCTCAACATCAGCCACTGTGCAGGCCTCTGTGTGCACATCCTCCTCCCTTAGCAGCTTAGGCTCTGCTCCCTCCCTTACCGCAGGCTGGGACACCCCGACACTGCGCGGAGTATCCGGTGACAGATTCTAAAGCCTTTTTGAAAGACAAGTTTCCCAAACTCTGACATCAACACGTCACACCTGAGGCAGGCTTACCCTCTAGCGGGGCCCAAGAATCAAGCCAGATGAAGGAAGGGGAGGTGACGCAACTAGGCTTCCTGCACCAAGGCCAGAGCGAGGCGGAGCGCAGTGTCCGTGACCCCGCAGTGGGCTCTACACGGCGGACGCCTACGCCTTCCCTGTGGAAGGCACGCCAAGGGCGGCGGATGTTATCCCAGGGATGAGGCGCGGGCCTATGCAGTCAGAGCTGAAGACGCAGAAAGGATCGGACCGGAACGAGTCCCAGGCGCCTCGCTCTACTGTCACTCTCCCTCAGGCGAGGGAGTTGGCGAGAGGAAAACAAGGGCCTTTGGTACCCAGCTGTTCGGCTCTGGCTGGCACGAGCGCCAGAGCATCCGTGCGCAGTCTCTGCCGCCCACACCCGGGAGCACGCACACGAGCACTTGGCCCCCGGCGCTCACCTCCCCGCGAGGCTGCCGAGCCCCGCAGCTGCCCGCGACCCCCGCCTCCCCAACCTGGCCCTGCGGCCACCCTCAGCCCACCCGGGCGCCCCTGCGCTCCCTCTTCCAGTAGCGCCCGACACTGGAGCGGCGGTGGGAGCCGGGCGTTCAGGCCACAGAAGGTGATGGCGGGGAAGGGAAAAACCTCTTACCGGGTCCTGTAATTCTCCGGGACACAACTCGACACCAGAGACATTCACTGCCGCCCGGACCCTCCCCCCGCCCTCCCCCACCACGTAGCCCTCTCTACCTTCTGTCTGAAATCAATGGCCCTGTCGCGGATTGGTGACATCACCGGCGCGCCGGGCGTGGGAGGAAGCACCACGTGATTTCTCGCTCTTTTGTTTGCGTCCTAGTTAAGCTAGGATTTTGTTGCTGCTTTCCTTGGGTTTTTACTGTTCTGTTAATGGTGTTGCTGTAGGCATGGTGCGAATAGGTACTTGGATTTGGGATGCTGCGTTTTTGCTCATGGCCTTGATTAAACTCCTCAGTCATTCATAACGTAGTTAGGCCGGAAGGCCTGGATGGTAGGTGGGTACCATCTTAAAAAAAAAAAAAAAAAGGATCTCAACTACACTGGATAAGTTAATAATGCCCCCAAATCAGTAGTTCTTGGGTAGAAAGTTCAGATTAAGTATTTTTAATATGTTATAATGAACATTACCTTTAATTCGGCCTTTTTGCTACCCCAACTGAGACAAGAAATATTACTAATAATTTAAATCTTCTAAGTGGGCCTCATACTGTACCACTGCTTTCCCCTAAGAAGTAACCTCCATCCTGACTTGTGTTTACACAACTTTTATATTGCTTTCATTTCTTTTCACATTTATGTACATTATTAAACAGTATATTTTAAAATTAGTTTTGTGTGTGTGTCTGTGTATGTGTGATGTTTTTGAACTTTCATCTACTGTTCTGGACATTTATTTTAACAAACATATTCCTAAGTTACTTAGTCCATTCAGGCTCCTATAACAAATACCAAAGATTTATAAACAGAAATTTATTTCTCACAGGTCTAGAGGCTGAAAGTCAGGGTGCCAGCATGTTCCAGGGAAGGCCCTTTTCCTATTGGCAGAGTTCTTGTATAGCAGAAGGAGTTAGGGATCTCTGTGGGGTCTCCTTTATAAGACTTTGAATTCCATTCATGAGGCCTCTACTCTCATGAGTTAAGCCAAAGGCCCCACCTCCTAATACCATCTGTTGGGCCTTAGGATTCCAACTTATGAATTTGGGGGAGAACACAAATGTTGATCATATCACTAGGATTCATTCTTGTTGTTGAGTGAAGTTGCATTTCATTCATTCTCATGGCTATATAACAAGTCATTCAATTTTGTGGGTGTACCCATTATTCATTCTCTGGCAGCCTAATATTTATGCGATTTCCAGTTGTTGGGTTTTTATTTTGTATATATACAAGCTATATATATATATATATATATATATATATATACACACACACAAAATATATATTTATAAGGAGAAAAGGAAAGACATAAGAATCTGAATGCAGAGTTCCAAAGAATAGCAAGAAGAGATAAGAAAGCCTTCTTCAGCTATCAATGCAAAGAAATAGAGGAAAACAACAGAATGGGAAAGACTAGAGATCGCTTCAAGAAAATTAGAGATACCAAGGGAACATTTCATGCAAAGATAGGCTCGATAAAGGACAGCAATGGTATGGACCTAAGAAGCAAAAGATATTAAGAAGAGGTGGCAAGAATACACAGAAGAACTGTACAAAAAAGATCTTCATGACCCAGATAATCATGATGGTGTGATCACTCACCTAGAGCCAGATATCCTGGAATGTGAAGTCAAGTGGGCCTTAGAAAGCATCACTACGAACAAAACTAGTGGAGGTGATGGAATTCCAGTTGAGCTATTTCAAATCCTAAAAGATGATGCTGTGAAAGTGCTGCACTCAATATGCCAGCAAATTTGGAAAACTCAGCAGTGGCCACAGGACTGGAAAAGGGCAGTTTTCATTCCAATCCCAAAGAAAGGCAATGCCAAAGAATGCTCAAATTACTGCACAATTGCACTCATCTCACACGCTAGTAAAGTAATGCTCAAAATTCTCCAAGCCAGGCTTCAGCAATATGTGAACCGTGAACTTCCTGATGTTCAAGCTGGTTTTAGAAAAGGCAGAGGAACCAGAGATCAAATTGCCAACATCTGCTGGATCATGGAAAAAGCAAGAGAGTTCCAGAAAAACATCTATTTCTGCTTTATTGACTATGCCAAAGCCTTTGACTGTGTGGATCACAATCAACTGTGGAAAATTCTGAAAGAGATGGGAATACCAGACCACCTGACCTGCCTCTTGAGAAATTCGTATGCAGGTCAGGAAGCAACAGTTAGAACTGGACATGGAACAACAGACTGGTTCCAAATAGGAAAAGGAGTACGTCAAGGCTGTATATTGTCACCCTGCTTATTTAACTTCTATGCAGAGTACATCATGAGAAACGCTGGACTGGAAGAAGCACAAGCTGGAATCAAGATTGCCAGGAGAAATCTCAATAACCTCAGATATGCAGATGACACCACCCTTATGGCAGAAAGTGAAGAGGAACTCAAAAGCCTCTTGATGAAAGTGAAAGTGGAGAGTGAAAAAGTTGGCTTAAAACTCAACATTCAGAAAATGAAGATCATGGCATCCGGTCCCATCACTTCATGGGAAATAGATGGGGAAACAGTGGAAACAGTGGCTGACTTTATTTTTGGGGGCTCCAAAATCACTGCAGATGGTGACTGCAGCCATGAAATTAAAAGACGCTTACTCCTTGGAAGAAAAGTTATGACAAACCTAGATAGCATATGGAAAAGCAGAGACATTACTTTGCCAAGAAAGGTCTGTCTAGTCAAGGCTATGGTTTTTCCAGTGGTCATGTATGGATGGGAGAGTTGGACTGTGAAGAAAGCCGAGCGCTGAAGAATTGATGCTTTTGAACTGTGGTGTTGGAGAAGACTCTTGAGAGTCCCTTGGACTGCAAGGAGATCCAACCAGTCCTTTCTGAAGGAGATCAGCCCTGGGATTTCTTTGGAGGGAATGATGCTGAAGCTGAAACTCCAGTACTTTGGCCACCTCATGCGAAGAGTTGACTCATTGGAAAAGACTCTGATGCTGGGAGGGATTGGGAGCAGGAGGAGAAGGGGACAACAGAGGATGAGATGGCTGGATGGCATCACTGACTCGATGGACGTGAATCTGAGTGAACTCCGGGAGTTGGTGATGGACAGGGAGGCCTGGCGTGCTGCGATTCATGGGTTCGCAAAGAGTCGGACACGACTGAGCGACTGAACTGAACTGAACTGAACTGATATACATATATATGTGTATATATTCAGATTCTTTTCCACTATAGTTTATTACAAGATTTTGACTGTAGTTCCCTGTGGTATACAGTAAGTCCCTGTTGTTTATTTTATATATAATAATGTGTATATGTTAATCTTAAACTCCTAATTTATTCCCCCTACCTTTTCCCTTTGGCAAAAGTTTGTTTTCTATGTCTGTGGGTCTATTTCTATGTCTGTTTTGTAAATAAGTTCATTTGTACCATTTTTTTGGATTCCACATACAAGATTCTCTGTCTCATTTACTTCACTTAGTATGGTGATCTCTAGGTCCATCCCTGTTGCTGCAAGTATTTCATTCTTTTTCTGTGGCTCTTTTATCCATTCATATCTTGATGGACAGATGGTTCCTCAAATATTTGTTCCCCTTTTTGTAGGAGGACTACACATTTCTACCTATTGCCATGTGATTTGAAGTGCCCATTTTGGGAGGAGTATGCATATCCACCCAACTGACAATGACTTTGGTCACAATGACTTCATATCTGACCAGAATCTTTAAAAAATATTCTCTCTGTGTTTCCACTAGCTCTCTTGCTGATTTCCCTCTTCAGTGAGAATGACATGTCCTCCACTGGGGATCTGAGAATGCAGAAGACATGTGCTATACAGAGCAAGCAAAAAATAAACACTGAGATTTCGGGTTTTGTTAGTTACCACAGCATATTATACTGAAAACTGACTGATAAATTATTTGTCTATGTCTTCTTTCCTGTTTTTCACAGATAAATCATTGCAGAAGTTTATTTTGTTGGTCTTTTCAAAGAACCAACTTTTGGCCTTGTTGCTCCTCTCTACTATAACTTAGTTTGCTATTTTATTTTTTAGTTCCTACTTTTGCTCTTATAATTATCATATTCCATTCACCTTCTTTGAGTCTATTCTGTTGTTTGCTTTCTACTTAAGTTATACACTTAGTTCATTAATTTTCAGCCTCTTTCTCCTACTGTAGAAATTATTTAAAGCAATAAATTTCCCTTGAAGTACTAATATCGTACAAGTTTTAATATATACTGTTTTCATTAAGTTGTAAAATGTATTTAAAATTGTATTATAGTTTCTTCCTTGACTCATGAGTTATTTAAAAAGCATAGTTTCCAATTTCAAAATCTATGGAGATTTTAAATACTAAAATATGTGCATTGTGATTAGAACATAGTTTTGTAATACTTTTCTTTGAAATTTGTTATTTGCCTTATAGCTTAATTCATGGCCTAATTTTGCAAATGTTCCATATGTGCTTGAGAAGAATTTGTACTGTCTCACTGTTGGGTGCAAAATTGACGTATGTCCATTACTATAAGCTTGTTAATTTTGTTGTTCAGATATACATCTTTGCTGATACTTTTTTTTGGGGGGGGGTCTGCTGGAATCATCAAACACAAAGACATGTTAAAAAAAATCTCCTGCAGTGATGATATATTTGTCCATTTTTCCCTGTAGTTTTTATCAACTTACAATCTATATGTCTTTTTTTACTGGAGTAGAATTGCTTTACAATGTTGTGATAATTTCTGCAGTACGAAAAAGTAAATCAGCTATATGTATACATATATTCCCTTCTTCTTCAGCTTCCCTCCCACCCAACCCTCATCCCACCCCTCTAGGTCATCACCGTATACTCTATATTATCTTGAGCATATTTTATTAGATGCTTATATTTTTAGATCTGTGTTATGGTGTGTGCTCAGCCATATCCGACTCTTTGCAACCCCATGGACTGTAGCCTTCCAGGCCACTCTGTCCATAGAATTTTCCAGGCAAGAATACTGGAGTGGATTGCCATTTCCTTCTCCAGGGGATCTCCTTGCCCAGGGATCAAACCCTGCATCTCTTGTGTCTTCTGAATTGTCAGACAGGTTCTTTACCAGCTGAGCCACAGGGAAGTGTTATGGTAATTAAATCTTAAATCATTATAGAATTATCCCTTTCTATCCCTCGAATGCTCATTATCTTCAATATATTTTATCTGATATTAACATGGCCAAACTAGCTTTCTTTTAGTATTTGCTTGGAATATCATTTTCATTCCTTTTACTTTTAATCATTCTAAGTTCTTTTGCTTTAGAAGTACTCAGAAATCCAGATGGACTTTAAAAAAATTCTGATAATCTCTGTCTTGTAACTGTCAATTTTTGTCCACATATATTTATTGTAATTCTTGATATATTTGAAACTGATTCTGATTTCTACTCGATCCATGTTTTCTATGTTTCTGGCTTTTTTCTTTCTTGCTTCCCCCCACCCTTTCTTTCTTTTTGGATTAACTGAGTTATTTTTGAACTTTTTTCCTATTCCATATTTTTCTTTCTAAATATTTGGAATTATGCTTTCTCTTTTTAGTGGTTACCCTTAAAATTTATCATGCATTCTAAATTTAACACAATGTTGACATTCTCTTCTACACAGTACAAGAGCTTTTGAATAGTTTAGCACTTTTCTTACCCCTTCTGAATAATACAGCACTATTGTCTAATTTTTGGTTCTGTTTTTTCTCTTTTATTAACTCCGTAAACTGGTCATTGTCATTTTATTTACCCAGACAATATTTGTTTGAGTTTACATACAGAGAAAGAAGGAGAATTAATGTGAGGATGTGTTTATAGACTAGCTGCCACTCTGTGCAAATAGGATAGCTTGATGTTATGGGGCTGTTCTCCAAAAAGTCACAGAAAATGTGTTTCAGGTAAGTCTGCCTGGGAAAATATTTTAAAGATGTCTTCAATTACTTAATAAACTGTCTTGGGGAAAGAAGACAGGAACTGCCCCACTGACTGCCGCTTTCCTTCTGTTAGGAGAGTTAACTCCCCTGCTCCTTGTGCCATGCAGTGCGCCCCACGGTTTCGGAGGTCTCTGCATCCACTGGGTAGCCAGGAGGGAAGAGGTGTGTAGTGTTAGCATAGAGTGTGTACTTGCATGAAAGTGGGTGGAGTCTGTGCAGAGCTGGCCCAGATTAAAAGTGAGGCCAAGGAAATCTCAAGTGGAGCATATAATGAAAAATGAAGAGGGAGAAGGTTCTCAAAAGAAGGAATAGCATTTTAGAGGCACAGGGATGGAAGAAAGCTCTCTTCCTTTAAGGAAATGCAAGAATAGCAGTTTCTGAGAAGTCTCTGGCAGTCCAGTGGTTAGGACTCCGAGCTCCCACTGCCAGGGGCCCAGGTTCAATCCCTGGACAGGGGACTAAGCTAGCTGCAAAACAGTTTCTTTCAAACTGAAGAATTTCCTTTCTGTGACCTCTTAAAGACGTATTTTTACTTCTGTGAGCCTTTTCTGTAAGCTCAAAGTTCAGGTTGTATATACATGAATTTGAATTTCTAACATTGAGAGTAATTACAGATAGAGGGTACAGGTTACTGGGAAGAAGAAAATGATGTTTGTGGGCATATATGTTTTTGCTGTGATAGTTTGGTAGAGATATAAAGCTAAGGCAAAGAAAAGCCTTTGGAATGGTCCATCTCAGTATCCCTGACAGGAATGGTACTGAATATGTCAGGACTTCTCAAGAGCCAGATCAGTGTGTTCTGTTAATGTTCTGGTGGGTTCTCAAAGTTTTTATTGGCAGAATTTTACATTTGAGAAATCCTCTGGGTGTTATTAAGGACTTCCCTTTAAAAATTCTCTGAGCTAGGTAGAATAAATTAAAATCATCCAAGGACATTTCAAAACAAATTGTATCAGACCAAACCTCCTGTGGAGAATAGTTAGAAGAGCTGGATAAAATATTTTTTAAAAATATCTATTTGAAAGCATATCCATTGAGATAGCAAAGGATTTAAGAGTAAAGAGACTGGAGAAGAGGGAATCCCACAGAAGTGAGACCAACATTTGACCCCACATATGGTGTTTACTCGGAGAAGGCAATGGCACCACACTCCAGTACTCTTGCCTGGAAAATCCCATGGGCGGAGGAGCCTGATAGGCTGCAGACCATGGGGTCACCAAGAGTCGGACACAACTGAGTGACTTCACTTTCACTTTTCCCTTTCATGCATTGGAGAAGGAAATGGCAACCCACTCCAGTGTTCTTGCCTGGAGAATCCCAGGGACGGGGGAGCCTGGTGGGCTGCCATCTATGGGGTCGCACAGAGTCGGACACGACTGAAGCGACTTAGCAGCAGCAGCAGCATGGTGTTTACTGTTAGCTTTCCTGGTGGCTCAGTGGTAAAGAGTCCACCTGCCAACACTTCCTGGCCGCCTGCCAATGCAGGAGATGTGGGTTCAACCCCTGGGTCACGAAGACTGCCTGCAGAAGGAAATGGCAATCCACTCCAGTGTTCTTGCTTGGGAAATGCCATGGACAGAGGACCCTGGTGGGCTATGGTCCATGGGGGTCACAAAGAGTTAGACATGACTTACGGACTAAACAGCAACAACTGTATTTTTGAATTCTGAAGTCAAAGCTGTGAGGGTAAGAAGCTGGATAGAGCTTTTGGAAGGGGAACAGTAACTGAAGTTCAGAACTCACTGATGAGAAGGGTCCTGGTAAACATACCAGGTTTAGATTGGGATCCCTAACTCTCAAGGAAATTGAAATCCAGCTTGAAACAATTCAATTTTAGATGTATTAAGTGGTTTGCCCCTATCTTAACCTCTCCTATAAACCATCTTGCCTGGGAGAAGATAATATTGTCCAGTACTTCAAACATTTTCATACAGTACGTCTAGCATTTAATGAAAAATAGGGTGGAAAAAAAGAAAAGACTTTCCCAAAATTCAGACACAAGATAAATAATAAAAAGAGGTCGACAGGAAATCCAGATATTAGAGTTATCATACACAGAGTTTAAGATAGCTATAATGAACATGTTTCAGAAATTAAATTACAAATACAGTATTTGGGGCCTGTGGTTGTACAGTAAAAATGTATTTTTTTGTCTTCCCAACTCACATCAATTGTTTTTACAAAACAACATGCAGGGGAATTCTCAAGTTACATTGCAAATACAGGATTGTTGGTAGAATATCAGAATTGTTGGTAGAATATCAGAATCAGATGTTTTGAGACGTAAACCCAGTGTCAACAAAGGAGGTGCATATAGGGATATTGGTTTAAAAAAAAGCCATTCTACTGCATGCAGAACAGCTGTTTGTAAACAATTATATTATTGAGAGTTTTAGCATTTTCTATCCTATTATTATCATCTGTTACTTACAGGTGTTCTACTGTGTTTAGTTTTAGGAAATTGATTAGAGAGTTTGGTTTGAAATTTAATACATTATAATTTTTTCCTTTTAAAATAATGGGGAATGAGCCCTGATTAGATTTTTTGTGCAGAATACCTGGTTTTCAGGATTGGATTACTGATATTATCAGGCATTATCAGGAGATACTTGGTGAGTAGGTTTCACTGTATCTTTTTTTTTTTTTTTCAATTACTGCAGTTTTTAATGCTCTCTTCCTAAAAGTCCATTTTCTAATCAGTTACTACCGCACAATTGCACTCATCTCACACGCTAGTAAAGTAATGCTCAAAATTCTCCAAGCCAGGCTTCAGCAATATGTGAACCGTGAACTTCCTGATGTTCAAGCTGGTTTTAGAAAAGGCAGAGGAACCAGAGATCAAATTGCCAACATCCGCTGGATCATGGAAAAAGCAAGAGAGTTCCAGAAAAACATCTATTTCTGCTTTATTGACTATGCCAAAGCCTTTGACTGTGTGGATCACAATAAACTGTGGAAAATTCTGAAAAAGATGGGAATACCAGACCACCTGACCTGCCTCTTGAGAAATTTGTATGCAGGTCAGGAAGCAACAGTTAGCACTGGACATGGAACAACAGACTGGTTCCAAATAGGAAAAGGAGTACATCAAGGCTGTATATTGTCACCCTGTTTATTTAACTTCTATGCAGAGTACATCATGAGACACGCTGGACTGGGAGATACACAAGCTGGAATCAAGATTGCCGGGAGAAATATCAATAACCTCAGATATGCAGATGACACCACCCTTATGGCAGAAAGTGAAGAGGAACTCAAAAGCCTCTTGATGAAAGTGAAAGTGGAGAGTGAAAAAGTTGGCTTAAAGCTCAACATTCAGAAAACGAAGATCATGGCATCCGGTCCCACCACTTCATGGGAAATAGATGGGGAAACAGTGGAAACAGTGGCTGACTTTATTTTTCTGGGCTCCAAAATCACTACAGATGGTGACTGCAGCCATGAAATTAAAAGACGCTTACTCCTTGGAAGGAAAGTTATGACCAACCTAGATAGCATATTCAAAAGCAGAGATATTACTTTGCCAAGAAAGGTCCGTCTAGTCAAGGCTATGGTTTTTCCTGTGGTCATGTATGGATGTGAGAATTGGACTGGGAAGAAGGCTGAGCGCCGAAGAATTGATGCTTTTGAACTGTGGTGTTGGTGAAGACTCTTGAGAGTCCCTTGGACTGCAAGGTGATCCACCAGTCCATTCTGAAGGAGATCAGCCCTGGGATTTCTTTGGAGGGAATGATGCTGAAGCTGAAACTTCAGTACTTTGGCCACCTCATGCGAGGTGTTGACTCATTGGAAAAGACCCTGATGCTGGGAGGGATTGGGGGCAGGAGGAGAAGGGGACGACAGAGGATGAGATGGCTGGATGGCATCACTGACTCAATGGACGTGAGTGTGAGTGAACTCCGGGAGTTGGTGATGGACAGGGAGGTCTGGCGTGCTGCGATTCATGGGGTGGCAAAGAGTCGGACACGACTGAGCGACTGATCTGATCTGATCTGAACTATGCAACTAACTTTTGCATATTTATTTTATGTTCAGCTTTTTAAATTCTACTGATTTGTTTATTCTATGTATTTTTCATGTAGATAATATGTCCTGTGAATACCAGATTTGATTCTTCCCTTCTAGTCTGTATACATTTTATTCACTTTTTTCTTTTTGGTGTTACTGTTCCGGGTAGAGACTGTAATATAGCAAGTAGTGGTTTTAAAACATGTCTGCATGTTTAAACCTCTTCTCACAAAAGGGGAATATGGGTTGCTGTAGTGACTTGCTTCTAATGAATAAAATTTGGCAGAATTAATGCTGTGGTGTGACTTCCAATGTTATGCATAAAAGGCAGTATTTTTTGTGCCTCTTTTTCTGTCTCTCTATCTTAGACTAAACCAGTTTCCCTCAAGTTTATCAATTTTCAATCAACCTGGGCTTTGTTGATCCTGTTTTCAATTTCATTATTTCTCTACTTATTATTTTCTTCCTGATATTTTCCTCTTGATTAGTCTGTTGTTCTTTTTCTAATTTCTTAAGTTGGACATTTAGCTCATTATTTTTATTCTCTCCACGTTTCTGACTAATTTCCCTTCTTTTAGAATGCCACCAATTTTTTATTTCTAGAAGTTCAGTTTGGCACTTTTTCATAGCAAGGTCATTTTTACAGTCTTGTTCCTTACCCATGTGTCTAAGTCTTTTTTTAAAAAAATCTACCAATATATTTGTTTTTGTTTATATGATCATTTCAATACCACACATCTTTGTGGGTCTGATTTCACTGCAGGTTTTTCTTCTGATTTTCTCATATGATGTCTTGTTTTCTCATATATTCTGTAATTTTTATTGTGCTCTTCTGTTTGCTGAAACTGTATTGTGAGCAGTATTTGAGGCCTACATTAAGGGTATTTCCCTTAGAAACACTTTTTCTTTCTGCTTACTATGTCAGGGACACTCCAAAACTTGGGACCACGCTGAACTGAATTTTTGGCCTGGAGTTTTTTGATCACGCAGTAGCATGAATTTGGTTACCAAATCTTTGTGAGGGCCAACTTGCTGCTTATGAATCATTTGGGGGAAATTTTACCTTACTCCACTTAAGAGCTATATCCCTCTCCCTTTATGAAGCAAACTTTTCACAGAGAGTATAGCCCTTTGACAGTACTGGCTTTATGCAAGCTTTTAAAACCAAATTTCCAACGTGCAAGGGCACTAAACTTGGCTTTCTGTTTCACAGCATGGTTGATGAAACTACAGTTCTAGGTTATTGGGAGTCATGAGATGCTCCTAGGAAAGGGGGCTGAATTTGGTGCTCATTTACCCTCTGGTTTTATGCTTTTGATTTATTTTAGCCTCTGAGGAATTCCCTTACTTTCTTGCCTGCTCAGCTATCTATCTATCTATCTATCTATCTATCTATCTATATATATATTTATAGAGAGAGAAAGAGAGAGATTAAAAAAAATATTTTATTTAGTATTTTTAGGAATTGTTTTTAAAGCAGGAGTGTTTTTTTGTTTGTTTTGTGGTGCTTTGAATAGTAACTTTTCTTTCATATTGCCAGAATGGGAGCCCCGTTAATTCTCCAATGCTTGCTGAAGCTTCCATTCCTACCACTTCGCTGAAACTACTTTTGCTGAAGCTGTCAGCCATTTCCATGGTGCCATATTTAATGACCCTCTCAGTGTCCTTGCGCTTACCTGACCTATTCAGCACATTTTTATTACATCCTTTTCTTTGAAACATTCAAAAAGTACATTCAAACGGTATTAAAATTCTCTTCCTGGCTTCAAAATTGTTGCTTGTTCCACTCTCGACACTGCTACTGAATACCAATGTATATTAAATATTTAATTGAAAGCATTGTAATCAGTATCATTCCCTGTAGAAGTATTTCCAAAACCTTCAGGCTCCTTATATGACTGCTGACATTTACTACAACATAAAATCAAAGCAATATGATGAGATTAGAATAAATATGTAACCAACTTTCTATTTTTTATAAGCACATTATCTACTTTGTGAATTATGTACTGTGATGTGATACTTTTCCTTAAAGTCATGATCCCCCCCGAGCTATTAGTTAAATCATTAATAACACGACATAACCAGAAGAGAAGTTTTTGGTGAGGATACTGATGAATAGCCTGGTTAGTCATGGCAGAGAAAAACTTTAAATTCCTTAGTTTGGCATTTAGTTCCTAACTTATTCTTCCAGCCTCATTACTTCGAAGAAAAGTTCACTTTTTTCAACAATATGGTCTATGGTCTAGTCCCTTCCCTGAAAACATGTACCCACTTTTCTCCCGTGTATCTTCTTTATTTCTGTGCTTCCTTTCTGTATTTCCCTCCACTTTTCTCTCATTCTGCTGAATTTCTCACTCTTTTTTTGAGTTGCGCCTTTCCAGTTCCTCCCCCATGAAGCCGTTCAGGCTAATCCAATGGTCACAGGAAGCATCTGGCCTGGCTCCAATACTCCCTACCTCTCGTATGCGTGCCCTTGTATAATCTCCCCTCCAGTGTGGGCTGGATCTAGTGCCTTGCTAAGAAAGAAAGAAAGTCGCTCAGTCGTGTCCAACTCTTTGCGACCCCACGGACTGTAGCCTATCAGGCTCTTCCATCCATGGGATTTTCCAGGCAAGAGTACTGAAGTGGGTTGCCATTTCCTTCTCCATGCCTTGCTCCTAACAAGCAAATAGAATTGAGCAAAGTAATGAGGTAGCAGGTTCTTGGCTTTTGTTTTGCTAATATTCTCTTTTGCTGGTACTATCTCTTCCCTTTCACTTCCTCATGCTGATGTTGTGGGATATTCTCCAGAGAGACTTACATGGCAAGGAACTGAGGGTGGCCTCAGTGCAAAAACTCATGAGGAATGAGGAACTCATGACAACCACCATGTATGTGAGTGAACTTGCAAGCAGATCCTTCTCAGTTAAGTCTTCAGCTGAAATGGCAGCTGTAAGCTGACACTCGGAATGTGGCTTGTGTAAGTCTGTGAGGCAAAGGACCCAGTAAAGTCATGCCTGAATTCCTAACTCACAGAAACTGTGACATAGTAAATATATTTTGTTTTTAGCCACTAAGTTTGTGGGACAGTTACAGAGCAATAGATAACTAATACACCATCCTATATTTATTGTTACAGTCCATAGGATCTCAAAGAGTGGGACAGGACTGAAGCCACTGAGCATGCGCCCATGCATGCACCTGTGCACACAAAGTATCTGTTATCCACAGTTTGCAATTTATTATAAAAGACATACATGTGCATGATGAAAAAATGCAACAGTATAAATGTCCTAAAATAAAAAGCAAAAGACTGCCATAACCTGTTCCTGACGACCCTCTAGGGTAAATACTACAGTCATTTCTTATGTACTTTAGAAGTGTTTTACCATAAATGGGATCATACTATAGATACTGTCCAACAGTTTACCTTTTTTCACATAACAATCCATCCTTCCACATATCACTTCATGGCAAATAGACAGGGAAACAGTGGAAACAGTGGCTGACTTTATTTTTCTGGGCTCCAAAATCACTGCAGATGGTGATTGCAGCCATGAAATTAAAAGATGTATACTCCTTGGAAGGAAAGTTATGACCAACCTAGATAGCATATTTAAAAGCAGAGACATTACTTTGCCAAGAAAGGTCCGTCTAGTCAAGGCTATGGTTTTTCCAGTGGTCATGCATGGATGTGAGAGTTGGACTATAAAGAAAGCTGAGCGCTGAAGAATTTATGCTTTTGAACTGTGGTGTTGGAGAAGACTCTTAAGAGTCCCTTGGACTGCAAGAAGATCCAACCAGTCCATCCTAAAGGAAATCAGTCCTGAATATTCATTGGAAGGACTGATGCTGAAGCTGAAACTCCAATACTTTGGCCACCTGATGAGAAGAGCTGACTCATTTGAAAACACCCTGATGCTGGGAAAGATTGAGGGCAGGAGGAGAAGGGGACGACAGAGGATGAGATGGTTGGATGGCATCACCGACTCAATCGACATGAGTTTGGGTGGACTCTGGGAGTTGATAATGGACAGGGAGGCATAGCGTGCTGTGGTTCATGGGATTGCAAAGAGTCGGACACGACTGAGCGACTGAACTGTACTGATAGGACTTTTAGAAATATAAACTATATTCATTGCTTTTTCCCTGTTTATGAAAAATAGTACATAGTCTTAGATGAAAATCTGACATATACATAAAAACATAAAAAATTAATTTTCCTCTACTCCTACCATCCAGAGATAAAGTATGGAACTGAATGTCTCTTGCGGTCTGTCTCAGGTCTCTTCTGGCTCTCTTCTTGTACAGAAAGAACTCCTTTCTTGTGAGGAATCCATCTGATACAACCCGTTTGGGCCTATCTTCCCTCTCTAGGTGTGGTTCTATGACCTGTATCTGGCCAATCAGAACCCTCCTCCACTCTTCTGCCTTCTAGAGCGGCACAAAGTTGGGGATGCAACTCAACCAAGCAGGAGAACAATCGATCTTTCTAAGCTTTTGCAGCGGGGTGTGGGGGAAATAACGATGGCTTCTTTTTCCAGGTTGTTAAACTAGGATTGTGTGATATGAGGCCTTCCAGAGGCCGTCTCACTGTCATTTGGGGAGTGGATATCTGGCTTCATAGCCAAGGAGGGATAAATAAAACTGAAAGATGAAGAGAGTGGCGCCCTGAGGACATTTTTGATCCATGCATGTCTAAATTGACTGGAATTCAGGTAAACACTTGGTTATCTCAATTTTTGATATCAGCAAATTCCCTTTCATCTTTTCATCATCCCTGTATCCAAGGGAGCCTTACCTAATTGAAGTATTATGCTGACCTTTTTTTGAATTTAATAGAAACAAAGCAAAATTTAAATGAAAATGGAAGAAATGATGACAGTAGATCGTTTCTTAAAGGCCCTTTAAAGTTAAACAAAACATGTTTTGAAAACATTTAAAGGTTGAAGTACTGTGTTTTGTGCTTTATAGTTTGACTTGAGGTTTCGTAATGAATATAAGTTTCAGTTCAGTTCAGTCGCTCAGTCGTGTCCAACTCTTTGCGACCCCATGAATCGCAGGACGCCAGGCCTCCCTGTCCATCACTAACTCCCGGAGTTCACGTCCATCGAGTCAGTGATGCCAGTGATGTTTTCCTCTATTTCTTTGTATTGATCGCTGAAGAAGGCTTTCTCCTCTCTTCTTGCTATTCTTTGGAACTCTGCATTCAGATGTTTATGTCTTTCCTTTTCTCCTTTGCTTTTCGCTTCTCTTCTTTTCACAGCTATTTCTAAGGTCTCCCCAGACAGCCATTTTGCTTTTTTGCATTTCTTTTCTATGGGAATGGTCTTGATCCCTGTCTCCTGTACAATGTCACGAACCTCATTCCATAGTTCATCAGGCACTCTATCTATCAGATCTAGGCCCTTAAATCTATTTCTCACTTTCACTGTATAATCATAAGGGATTTGATTTAGGTCATACCTGAATGGTCTAGTGGTTTTCCCTACTTTCTTCAATTTCAGTCTGAATTTGGCAATAAGGAGTTCATGGTCTGAGCCACAGTCAGCTCCTGGTCTTGTTTTTGCTGACTGTATAGAGCTTCTCCATCTTTGGCTGCAAAGAATATAATCAATCTGATTTCGGTGTTGACCATCTGGTGATGTCCATGTATAGAGTCTTCTCTTGTGTTGTTGGAAGATGGTGTTTGTTATGACCAGTGCATTTTCTTGGCAAAACTCTATTATTAGTCTTTGCCCTGCTTCATTCCGTATTCCAAGGCCAAATTTGCCTGTTACTCCAGGTGTTTCTTGACTTCCTACTTTTGCATTCCAGTCCCCTATAATGAAAAGGACATCTTTTTTGGGTGTTAGTTTTAAAAGGTCTTGTAGGTCTTCATAGAACCGTTCAACTTCAGCTATATAACCTTTAAAAATTGTCATCAGTATATCATACACCTGTGACATAAAATATTGAACATCAACTATATTTCAATTTAAAAAATCCAAAAAACCCCATGACATTTCTGCATAAAATATTTGCATTCAAAATTATTCACGTGT
The DNA here is from genome assembly GCF_019923935.1 of Bubalus bubalis. Classification (NCBI taxonomy): domain Eukaryota; kingdom Metazoa; phylum Chordata; class Mammalia; order Artiodactyla; family Bovidae; genus Bubalus; species Bubalus bubalis. The sequence continues at coordinate 15,986,593 of NC_059162.1, read as the reverse complement.
ACATATTATAGTGAAACTGAAAGTTGCTCAGTCGTGTCTGATTCTTTGCTACCCCATGGACTATACAGTCCATGGAATTCTCCAGACCAGAATACTGGAGTGGGTAGTCATTCCTTTCTCCAGGGGATCTTCCCAACCCAGGGATCAAGACCAGGTCTCCTGCATTGCAGGCGGATTCTTTACCAGCTTAGCCACCAGGGAAGCCCATACATATTATATACAGATATAAAATTTAATTTGTTTTACTTTTTAAAAAATTAAAGGGATATGTTTGGTTAATTAGTTGACTGGTTAGACATCAGAAATAGCTTTTAGTTTTTGAGACAATTGACTAAGTTATTCTAGATACTTAAACTTTGAAAGTGCTGCACTCAATATGCCAGCAAATTTGGAAAGCTCAGCAGGGGCCACAGGACTGGAAAAGGTCAGTTTTCATTCCAATCCCAAAGAAAGGCAATGCCAAAGAATGCTCAAACTACCGCACAATTGCACTCATCTCACACACTAGTAAAGTAATGCTCAAAATTCTCCAAGCCAGGCTTCAGCAATATGTGAACTGTGAACTTCCTGATGTTCAAGCTGGTTTTAGAAAAGGCAGAGGAACCAGAGATCAAATTGCCAACATCCGCTGGATCATGGAAAAAACAAGAGAGTTCCAGAAAAACATCTATTTCTGCTTTATTGACTATGCCAAAGCCTTTGACTGTGTGGATCACAATAAACTGTGGAAAATTCTGAAAGAGATGGGAATACCAGACCACCTGATCTGACTCTTGAGAAATTTGTATGCAGGTCAGGAAGCAACAGTTAGATCTGGACATGGAACAACAGACTGGTTCCAAATAGGAAAAGGAGTACCTCAAGGCTGTATATTGTCACCCTGCTTATTTAACTTATATGCAGAGTACATCATGAGAAACGCTGGACTGGAAGAAACACAAGCTGGAAGCAAGGTTGCTGGGAAAAATCTCAATAACCTCAGATATGCAGATGACACCACCCTTATGGCAGAAAGTGAAGAGGAACTCAAAAGCCTCTTGATGAAAGTGAAAGTGGAGAGTGAAAAAGTTGGCTTAAAGCTCAACATTCAGAAAACAAAGATCATGGCATCCGGTCCCACCACTTCATGGGAAATAGATGGGGAAACAGTGGAAACAGTGTCAGACTTTATTTTTTTGGGCTCCAAAATCACTACAGATGGTGACTGCAGCCATGAAGTTAAAAGATGCTTACTCCTTGGAAGGAAAGTTATGACCAACCTAGATAGCATATTCAAAAGCAGAGACATTACTTTGCCAAGAAAGGTCTGTCTAGTCAAGGCTATGGTTTTTCCAGTGGTCATGTATGGATGGGAGAGTTGGACTATGAAGGAGGCTGAGTGCCAAAGAATTGATGCTTTTGAACTGTGGTGTTGGAGAAGACTCTTGAGAGTCCCTTGGACTGCAAGGAGATCCACCAGTCCATTCTGAAGGAGATCAGCCCTGGGATTTCTTTGGAAGGAATGATGCTAAAGCTGAAACTCCAGTACTTTGGCCACCTCATGCGAAGAGTTGACTCATTGGAAAAGACTCTGATGCTGGGAGAGATTGGGGGCAGGAGGAGAAGGGGACGACAGAGGATGAGATGGCTGGATGGCATCACTGACTCGATGGACATGAGTGTGGGTGAACTCCGGGAGTTGGTGATGGACAGGGAGGCCTGGCGTGCTGGGATTCATGGGGTGGCAAAGAGTCGGACACGACTGAGCGACTGATCTGATCTGATAAAATATTGGTTATATTCCCTGTGCTATATAATATGTCCTTGTAGCTTATTTATTTTATGTATTGAATTGGCCAAAACGTTTGTTCAAATTTTCCTGTAAGCTGTTATGGAAAAGCCTGAACAAACTTTTTGGCCAACTCAATAAGCTAGTTTGTATCTCTTAATTCCCTATCTCTATCTTGCCCCCAAACCCCTCTTCACACATGACCACTAGTTAAAACAAGTATCTTGTAAAATATAAGTCCTAAGCCTACCTTTAGGGTCATTGTTTAAATTATTAGGGGACGTGAGGCTTCCCTGGTGGCTCAGTGGTAAAGAATCCGCCTGCCAATGCAGGAGACACAGGTTTGATCCCTGATCTGGGAAGATGGAGCAGAGCAACTAAGTCTGTGTGCCATAACTATTGAGCCTGTGCTCCAGAGCCCGGGCGCCACGGCTAAGGAGCCTGTGTGATGCAACTACAGAAGCCCATGCACCCTAGAACCAGTGCTTCACAACGAGAGAAGCCATGACAATGAGAGGGCCCCACACCACAGCTAGAGCGTAGCCCCCACTCCCTGCAACTAGAGAAAAGCCCAAAGAGCAACACAGACCCAGCACAGCCAAACAGAAAGTAAAAGAAATAAAATTATATAAAAAATTATTAGGGAAGATATTAATACAGATGAGATTGATCGATAAGCACAATATTCTTTTGTGTAAAGAAATCTCCACTTTTCAAGAAAAATAAAAATACCAAAAACAGGAGAAATAATGATGGTTATTGCCTATTATAGATCTGAAGTGAACTCACTTAATCCAAATGGTTCCAATACATCATTCAAATGATTCCCTCATTGCTCTCTGTTCTTAGCCAGTGTAGGTTAAAGCCAGTTGTTATTGAGTTAAATTTCTTTTAATATTCCAATGGCTTAAAAAACCCACAATTCTTCTTAGAGAATCTTCAGAATATTTTGGAAAGAAGATTTAAGCTAATTTGGATACTGGCACCAAATATCCTCCAGTGTATTTTACTTCAGGAAGAACCATTTAGTCTATCTTCTACTGGAAGTAATACGGTTATCATGTGGAAGAACCCATCTTGTCTAATGGCATATTTAATACAAGCATATATAGGAAGACAATATAACTGTCTTCCCAGCCCAAGAATGAAGAATGGTCGGCAGTGGAAGTGTGACCTGTTCAAGTTCCATCAATTTAGAAACGATCAACCTCAACCTGGGCAGCCGTCCATGGCCTTGGAGAGGCCAGCTCAGGGTCCCTGCTTAGTGAATGCTATTGATCGACAATGCCAGATGAGGATAAATTTGTGCATGCTCATATCCCTGTGGCAGGTTAGCTATTCAGAGAATCTCTTTCACCATAAGCTTTCCCATGTAACTGTAAGCTGTAACTGCTGTGCTCAGCCATATCCAACTCTCTGCGATCCCATGGACTATAGCCTGCCAGGCTCCTCTGTTCTTGGGGATTCTCCAGGCGAGAATACTGGAGTGGGTTAGCATAAATTTGTAGTTATGTCTTTCTTTGGTTTATTTCTTGTTTTCTACCCCAATAAATATTTATGTTGAATTTTTAAGCTGGCCAGGGCCCTGGAATAGCTGAGGATAAATTTCTATCTGACAGGCAAAGGTGAGCGGCAGCGTGTGCTGTGCTGTGCTTAGTTGCTTCAATCGTGTCCAACTCTTTGTGACCCAGTGAACTGCAGCCCGCCAGGCTCCTCTGTCCCTGGGATTCTCCTGGCAAGAATACTGGCGTGAGCTGCCATGCCCTCCTCCTCCAGGGGATCTTCCCGACCCAGGGACTGAACCCACATCTCCTGTGATACCTTCATTGCAGGAGGATTCCTTACCACTGAGCCACCAGGGAAGCCCAAAGGTCATTGTAGCGGTGGCCTAAAATCCGGTCTTTGAGTCCCCGCTCTGCTGGGTGCCAGCATAACAACCCTCCTTGGGCAAGTTCTGAAATCACTAGTGCCTCAGTTTCTGCATCTATAAATTCAGGAAAGTAATAGTCTTCTTGCTTATTTCCTATGATTGTTGTAAGGATCAAATGATACAATGGATAGAAAAGAGCTTTGGAAATGAAAAAGGGCGATATCAAAATGTTGCTTTATCACCCACATAGTATTCTGAAATATTTCTGAAAAATTTCTTCATTTGTTAGAACTTATACACACCCAATTACCAAAATACCATTTGTTTGTATACCCAATCACTTCTTTGCAAATTCAGTAGATTTATTTCCTTACTTAGTTCCTGCTGCTGCTGCTGCTACTGCTGCTATGTCGCTTCAGTCGTGTCCAATTCTGTGCGACCCCATAGACGGCAGCCCACCAGGCTCCCCCGTCCCTGGGATTCTCCAGGCAAGCACACTGGAGTGGGTTGCCATTTCCTTCTCCAATACATGAAGGTGAAAAGTGAAAGTGAAGTCGCTCAGTCGTGTCCGACTCTAAGCGACCCCATGGACTGCAGCCTACCAGGCTCCTCCATCCATGGGATTTTCCAGGCAAGAGTACTGGAGTGGGGTGCCACTGCCTTCTCCATTCCTGGGTACATAACAAATAAAAACGCAATTGGTGAAATGTGAAAATGTGCAGTTTCAGATAGGCAAGGGTAATGTGTTTCCTTTATGGATTTGGAACCTTGTATAAGCCAAAGGCCTTCCTCTTTGCCTGCCAGTAATGATAAACTACATTTCAGCCAGTGGCACACTGCTTCCTGGAGAGACTTGCTCAGGGCTCTGCTCTTTGCAGATTTTCTCTGTGTTGGCAGATTTTCTCACCCACCTTGGAGTTGTGATCAGGGCTCCCCCTGCGGGTGGCTATAGCTCTGACACCTGCTGCAGGGTTGGAACTGTGGCCCTGTCCTCTCTGAGGCCAGGAACCGGGAAGCTGCTCCATTTGCTATTTGGCCACTTGGCTGCCACCCAGGATGGTATAATTCTTCCTTTAAATGTGGGCATCCCAAAGTGGCTGGGCATTTGGCTGAATGATAAAACAGGTCATTTTGTTAACAGTTGCCTTCTGGCTCATAAGCTCAAGAAGGAGAATTGGGGCTTTAAAATGCCATTTGTAATAGCAAGTCAGTACTAGTTATATATCAGAGAAGGCAATGGCACCCACTCCAGTACTCTTGCCTGGAAAATCCCATGGACGGAGGAGCCTGGCAGGCTGCAGTCCATGGGGTCGCGAAGAGTCGGACACAACTGAGCGACTTCACTTTCACTTTTCACTTTCACATGTTGGAGAAGGAAATGGCAACCCATTCCAGTGTTCTTGCCTGGAGAATCCCAGGGACGGGGGAGCCTGGTGGGCAGCCGTCTATGGGGTTGCACAGAGTTGGACATGACTGAAGTGACTTAGCAGCAGTGACTAGTTATATATAGGAATAAACTAATGTAATCTCTCTATGAAGAAAATTATAAAACATTACTGAATGACAATTTAAAAAACAGGATGAAACATGTTCCCGGATAGGATGATTCACTATAATGTCAGTTGCAATTCCTCTTCTCCCTCTTCTTGGCCCCCTCCTGCTACTCAAAACATTAAGTCCTGTTGGTTCTGGTTGGGTAGATGAAAGAGAAAGTCCTTCTCTTTCATCTGCCCACTTCTCTCCCGCTCTCACTAATTCAAATTTATTTCAAGTCCTCCTTATTCTTCTCCTGAATTACTGAAGCAACCTCATAACTGTTGCTCCTTTCCAATCCATCTTTCTACAACTGCAATTAAGTTTAACTTCCTAAAGTGCTCATGGAAGCATGCCACTCCTGCTTATCACCCTCCAATGACTTATCATCCCTAGAATAGAGCCCAAACTCCATAGTAAGGCATTCCAGGGCTCCGTGTTTGTAGTTCCCCAGGCGGCCCTGGCTCCTTCGGCTGGGTCCACTTCCTCCTGCCCCCCAATCAGCACCCTCTCCCTCTCTTCCCTGTGTCACCTAATGAGCTCCTGCTAATTATTCAGAACTAAGCTTGACTCTAACGTCCTCTGGGAAGCTTTCCTTCATCTGTCAAGGCTCAACAATCTGTCTTTCCTAATGGCCACAAGCCTCAATTTCCTCATCTGCCGAGTGGGGATAATAATTCCTATGTTATATGGGTTTGGTATTGGTCTAGTGGTAGGTAGGGTAACCAGATATCCTGGTTTATGCCTGTTGTTCCTAAGTCATGTCTAGTTAGCGTCCCTGAGAATGGAAACCATCTACACGTAGTTTAATAGGGTTAGGAACAAACACTTCATTAACAATACTTGAACTTCAGGAAACTCCAGCTTAGGAATCTGTAAATATCATTGTTGCTTATCTCAGGCACATCTAGAAAAATCCACTTATTTGAACATAGACTACTTAGCTAGTCCTCATCAGAGTAATAGTCCCCTTCTCACTCAGCAGTAGATCACTCAATTGGCTTGTGAAACACCTGTATACTTCTCCATGTTCCCTTGAAACCCTCTCCTCCCTGTATCCACCAATTCTAAATTATGAGATCAGGGTTTTGGTCGGTTCCAGTCATCCTCTCAGGCCCCTGTATTGAAAGACCCCATTTAGGCCCAACTCTTCAAACCTGCTGAACCCCAACCGCCTCCTCAGGAGGCACTACTAAGGTAATGGTCTCCCTTGCTGCATTAAGTAAGAAACCTAACTTTGCTGAGAAGCAGGTGATTTAGCTGATCTCTTTGAGGAATCAGCAGTTGACACCCTTTTACTCTGAAAAGAATCCCAGTTTGGATGATAAATTAAATGATTCCTATTTTAAATTGTAACCCCATTAATCTGTAACATCTATTGCTTTCATTTAATCCCTACAGCTCCACAAGGTATGTATTATGATCTACTGCTATACAGACGCGAAAATGAAGGCACAGGGAAATTCAGTAATTTGTCCAAGATCCTGCAACTACACCCATGGACTCAGACTCCAGAACTGATATTCTTTAAAAAAAAAAAAAAGTAGTCTTCCATATAATTGTAAAATCACAAACTTACAGAAAAGTTACAAGTATAATACAAAGAACTGCCCCTTCCCTTCAAATCACTGGAGAGTAAGTTGTGAACTTATGCAATGCCCCATTACCTTCCAATATTTTAGTCTCTGTATTTAGTATTTGTTCTACAAATAAGGACATTTTCCTTGATAACCACAACACAGTCATCAAAATCAGAAATTTAACAGATATAGAACAACCATATAACCCTCAGAGCCCAGGCTTGCCAATTGTCCCTATAATAACCTTTGTAGCAGAAGAATCCAGTTCAGAACATCTTATATTTGGTTCTTAAGTCTCCTGACTTTCCTTCAGTTTGGAACAGTTCCCCAGGCTTTCCTTAATTTTCATGACCTTGACACTCTTGAAAATTACCTTTAAAAACTGTGAATCATTATGCTATACACATAAAACATATGATGTTGTAAATAAACTATACCTCAGTACAAAAATTGGACCGCCACTGTGGAAAACAGGAAAGAGATGCCTCAAAAAATTAAAAATAAAACTACCATATGATCCAGCAATTCCACTCCTGGGTATTTATCTGAAGAAAATAAAAACACTGTAATTGGAAATTTTTCTGCCCCTCTCTTTTTGTTGCAGCATCATTTTCAATAGCCAAGATATGGAGGGATACTTAATGCCCCCAAACAGATGAATGGATAAAGAAGATACGGTATATAGAGACAATGGAATATTACTCAGGCACAAAAATAATGAAATCTTGCCATTTGTGACAACATGGATAGACCTAGAGGGTCTATTTTGCCAAGGGAAATAAATCAAACAGAAAAGGATAAATACTGTATCATTTCACTTATATGTGAAATCTGAAAAACAAAACAAATGAACAAACATAAAACAGAAATAGACACAGAGAAAAACAGGTGGTTGCCCAAGGGGAGGGGTAGAAATAGGAAGGAAATAGGTGAGGGAAATTATAAGGTAGAAACATCCAGTCGCAAAATAAATGCGTCCTGGGTATGAAATACACAGTGTGGGGAGTATAGTCAATACCTATATCCTTGCGTGGTGATATAACTAGATTTGCAGTAAAGAGCATTTTGAAATGTATAGAAATACTGAATCGTGTAACAAGGACTAACATATTACACTTCAGTTACACTTCAAAAACAAAGCAAAGAAACAAATTCATAGAAAAAGAGATCAGATTTGTGGTGACCAGAGGCAGGGGGGCGGGGGGAAATGGATGGAATTGGATGAAGGTAGTCAAAAGGTACAAACTTCCAGTTACAAGATAAATAAATACTAGGGATGTAATGTATACCATGATAAATATAATTAATACTGATATGTGTTATATATGAAAATTGTTGAGATCAAATTGTAAGCGTTCTCATCACAAAGAAAAAAATGTTTAAGTTTGTGCCTTTATGAGACAATGGATGTTTACTAAACTGATTGTGATAATCATTTCATGTTGCATGTAAGTCCAGTCATCATGCTGTACACCTTAAACAGGTATAGTGCTGTATGCCAGTTACGTCTCAGTAAAACTGGAAGAAAAAAACAAAATAAACTATATATTTGCAGGCTTTTAAAAAATCGACTTGTCAACGAATTTCAAGGACTGTAAATAGAATAGTATTATTATTTTTTTAAGAATTTAATAAGACAAGATTCATTTCTTCTCAGAGTTTACATGAAACATGGGTTGCTGGTAAGAAGGATCCTCTTCTTCACAAGCCACACAGGATAAGGCTGATGGAGATAACAGTTAGAACAGTGTTATTAACTATAGTCAGTATCCGTACTTCTGATCTCCAGAACTTCTTTATTGTGAATAACTAAAACTTTGTACCCTTTGAACCAATATCTCACTTCCCCATACTCCTTAGCCCTGTGCAAACATCAGTTTACTGTCTGCTTCTAAGAGATCTGCTATTTTAGATTCTATATATAAATCAGATCATGCGGTATTTGTCTTTTTGTGCCTGGCCTTTTTTACTTAGCATGATGCTTTTCAGGTTCATCCATGACCCATACTGTCATATATAACAAGATTTCTTTCTTTTTTTGAAAAAAAAAGAAAAAAGACTGAGTAATATTCCATTGCGTGTGTGCATATATATGTGTGGTTGTTCAGTCACTAAGTCATGCCTGACTCTTTTGCGGGAATGTAAATCGGTGCAGCCACGATGGAGAACAGTATTTGTTGCTGTTTAGTTGCTAAATCCTGTCTCTTGCAACCCCTTGGACTGTAGCCCACCAGGCGCCTCTGTCCATGGGATTCTCCAGGCGAGAATACTGGACTGGGTTGCCATTTCCCTCTCCAGGAGATCTTCCCAACCCAGGGATCGAACCCACATCTTCTGCATTGGCACATGGATTCACTGAGCCATCAGGGAAGCCTATATATATATATATATATACATATATATATTCACATTTTCTATACATATATATAATTGTGAATAATATGTATATTATTCACATTTTCTCTATCTATTCATCTGTCAACAGAAACTGGTGGTTTCCACGTCTTGGCTACTGTGAATAATGCTACAATGAGCATGGGAATACAGACATCTCTTTAAGACACTGATTTTGTTTCCTTTGGATATGTACCCAAAAGTGGGAAGGACTGCTGGATCATATGATAGTTCTATTTTTAATTTTCTGATGAACCTCCATACTATTTTCTAGTACTGTGTACCAGTTTACATTCTATAGGGTGATATTATAAAACTAGGGTGATACTATAAAACTATGTAAATATCTTATTCTTCATCAAATTTTATATTTATTCATTTAATTTATGTACAGCAGTACAGGGTCATATTTCCTATTTTATTCACTAGGCTGTAATTTGTCACTTCATTATTTATTTTGATGCCCTAATTTTTCTGGGTTTGTCATTGGGAGTGCTTTCAAGCTGCCTTCCAAATCTTTTTGACAATTTCTTGTTTTGGTAGATAGTACTTTTTACTTATCTGAAAGACTGAGTTAGGTATATATAGAATTTAATTGCATTTGCTCAAAAGATGGTATTTTGTGCTAAAATGAAATATCCTCCCAGAGTTTTAAATCATGCAGAGTGAACAGATACAAATGAGAGTACCAGTTTATCAATGGGAGCTCTCACTGAGCGTCTGCTGTATCAGGAGAAATGAAGCCGTTCCATGTTTTCCCCATTAGGAGACTATAATTAGAAATGGAGCCTTTGAATAGCAATTTTTTAAGTCACTCTTAATTTTTAGTTTCTCATTAAAAAACCCGTATATTTGTTGTTCTGTGAAAATTTATTAATAGTTCTGCAAATTCTCTGCTGCCCTTCGGGAACAGATTGTGTATTTAAATAAGTCTTTTCAGGCACTTATGTGTGAGTGTCTCCCTCTTATGGGCTCCTGCGCCGGCTACCTACTTATCTGTCTACAGTCTCATCTTATTCACTAGTCTATTGCAATCTCCTCAGGGCAAGGGCCTCAGTGTCTACCCCTTTGTACTGTCTGGACCCAAGTCTAGGCCTGGTATGTTACAGATGCCCAGCCAGTGCTGGTGGGATGGCCAGGTGGTCATATACTGTGTCTTGCTTCTGCCCACAGGATGGCAGCATTTAGTCAAGGCTCCAGCCCCACCAGTGGCCTGGCTGTCTGGGAATTTGAAAGTACCTGGTGTCTTCTTGAAATGAAAACAGTCTTCAGGTCTGCTCCTACGAAGAAACCCTCCACAAAATAATGCACAATGTTATCTGCCCAGCCTCTCCCCAGTGGGCTTTCTGGAAGATGACCTCTTTGAGGTGAATTACAGGATATTATTGGACTGTGGGCATCCATCCTCGAAGGACTATTTAGGTCTAGGGTTTGTGTTAGTTAAAACTGAGCAGGTAGGCTGAAATCACTAGCTCATTTCACATACAGTCATTAGATGCAAAGAACTGTTGCTATTTAAAGAGGAAAAAGGAGAAAGGAACTCTTGGGTGCCTGCTGTATGCTTTGTGCTTTAAACCAGGGGCTCTCATTCCTGTGCGGGCAGCAGAATCACCTGGAGGACTGGTTAAAACACAGATTGCAGGACCTTACTCCAAGAGTTTCTGGTTCAGTAGGTCTGGGATGGGGCTGGAGAATTTGCATTTTAACAAACTCCCAGGTCATGTTATACCACTGGTCCAGGAAATCATTGCTTTAAACAATCACACTTAATCCTCAGCAGCTGTTTCAGATGCTGTCTCCATTTTGCAGATGAGAAAACTGAGGTCCAAAAGTTGAAATAACTGATACATCCTAGTAAGTGGAGGCCTGGGATATGAACCCTGGTCATTCTGACTCCAAATCCTTGCTCTGCTCACGGAACCATCTATAAGAGAAAGGCAATGAATCTGTACTTTGGGGGTTTCTCAGAATCATGTGCTGTGCTGTGCTTAGTTGCTCAGTCATGTTTGACTCTGTGACACCATGGACTGTAGCCCGCCAGGCTTCTCTGTCCATGAGGATCCTTCAGGCAAGAATACTGGAGTGGGCTGCCATGCCCTCCTCCAGGGGATCTTCCCAACCCAGGGATTGAACCCAGGTCTCCTGTGTTGCAGGCAGATTCTTCACCAGCTGAGCTAACAGGGAAGCCCTTCTCAGAATAATAAGGCTCCAAAAAATATGAAACAATACCATTACCAGTGTAATAGTTTTAATTTTTAAGAGTTTAGCAATAACACTTAATCTTTGCAATTCCTCTGGTAGAAAAGTAATCAGGAAAACTGCCAAACTGAAATAAACAGGTGCACTTGTGCATGAAGGTACCAGAAGCTTTGCACTATTCATTTAAAATTCAAATGTCTTTGGAAACAAAATATTGATGTTAGAGATATTTTAATCACCAAACTCCCAACTTTGAGACTAGAATAGGATGGGAAAATAAGGCAGAAGTTAGTAATTATCAAATCCATTAGCTCACCCATGGAGATAGAAGATGCAGTTTGTCTATGGAAATTAATGAGGACGTCAAAGCTGGTGGGCTTTTTCCAGAATTGAATCAGCAAATTAATGACTTGGCTACAGGTTCCAGCCATTGCTGTGTTCCTGGTGTGTCAGTGTATGATGTATTGAGAATCTGTTCTGTATTTATTACTCAGACATAGCTTGCCTCCAACACACTCCCCCCAATTTTATAGAAAAAAATTAAACCTGATCTCTCAGAGGCAGGGGTGGAGTTTATTCTAAATGTTTGTGGAGAAGGAGTGGGACATGGAAGAGGAGGATGGAAAGTGAGAGATGACCCCAGCTCAAGCTGAGGCTGCCAGTCTGGCCGAACAAAATGGTCTCTTCCATTGGCCAGGCCCCTTCTTGGCTCCTGCTTCTCCTCGCCAGTCAGGTCTCACCTGTCTGGTTCAAACTGAACAGCCTTGTTCAACCTGGCCTTTAAAATGCTGCACCAAAGGCCTTAGGAATAGACCATGGAGGGGGAGAGGTGGGCAAGCTGGGTGGTGCAATCCTGCCATGCTGACCCCCTCCGGTTCCAGGTGAGTCTCACCTGCTGCCTGGAGTCCCCATTTCTAAGGGGAAACTTGGTTACTAGAATCTGTGTGATAGGAACTTTCAGAGCCTGCTCCAGACCTGAGGGCTCCTCAATGTTTCCTTCTATCGCCTTCCCCCAAAAGCATCAGAACCAGGCACCCGGGAAAGAGAGGTGCCCCTGTCTGGGGCACTGAGTGGCTCCCTGAGCAGTGGGGTCACCTGGCAGGGCGCTGGGAACAGCGGGACTGGAGACAGCCTGTGTGTCCTGAGGAGAGTCACCTATCCTCCCAGCCTGCCCCAGCCACTGCAGCCCGCCGGGGGGGTCACAGGTCCAGGGCTGACCTTCAGCCCCTTCACTCTGACTCACTGAACTTCTCAGGGAGTGTGAGCCCGCAGGGGGAAAGTAAGGCTTCCGAGGAACAGAATGCTATAAACGAAAGACTGTAAACCGAGAAGCTTATCCCAGACAAAGCAGAAATACTACTTGATGGTCTGAAGATTGGGAGGGCTTCCCAGGTGGCATTAGTGGTAAAGAATCCACCTGCCAATGCAGGAGACTTGGGTTTGATCCCTAGGTCGGGAAGATCCCCTAGAGAAGGAGATGGCAACCCACTCCGTATTCTTGCCTGGGAAATCCCATAGACAGAGGAGCCTGGTGGGCTACAGGCCATGCGGTCGTAAAGAGGTGGACATGACTGAAGCAACTGAACACACCCTCTGGGCATTGGGAACCATGGCTTTCACAGGTGCTGATGGTGGGGGGTGTGGTCTTGACTCCTGCTCCTTCATTCTTTGCTACCAAGTTCCAACACAGGTCCCTGGGGCACTTCACCTCGCTCCAGCTCTGCTGGTTGGGACAGGTATCCCAGGCTCTGTTTCCAGATCCAGGTGAAGGCCACTGCTGCTCTCCTGGCGAGAGGGAGCTCAGGCCACATGACTTCCACATGACTTTAACTTCTTTGTTAAATTCGGTTTCTGCTGCTGCTCCCTTGACCAATTACTCCTCTGGGACCCCGTGGGTGAGTGGAGGACCCACAGCTCACCCATGTGCCTCCTCCATTTGACACATGTGCTTAAAAAAAACCCAAACATATATTCTTCAAGCTTTCCCAGAGGAAGACCCCATGGCAAATGCATCACAAATGCTACTGTTAATTAGAGAACATCAACAAATAGGAATTTCAGACTTCTACCCCTTCTCTCAAGGAGGAAAACTTGGGTAAATTCATCAATAACAAAGCTTTGTTAATTGATTTATGTACTGTTTTCATAGATGATTTGGAAATGACTTACTACATTAAAATACACAGAGAAGAGAGTAAATAAAAGATAAGACATCAAGAGATTCATGATCCATTACTCTTCTTTGCCTCCATTTTCTTATCTGTAAAATAGGGAGACTACTATCCTTGCCACCGGATTCCTTGTGAAGGAGATAATCTCTGTGAAGACATTCTCCCAAGGGTGGTGTGTGGCCCAGTGCCAGTCTGGGGAGCTGCTCAGAGACTCGGACCACTGTTCTTGATGGATTCTCCCCCTCCTTGCTTTCTTTTCTTCTTTATTAATTCACATTTCAGCCAATATTTATGGAGGGCCAACTAGATGGCATTTATTGTGCTAGGTGTTGGGGATACACAGATGCCCAAGACAAGGATCCCAGCTGCACAGAATTTAACAGCCAATGTTAAGCGGCCCATCCAAATGGTAAGGCCATTTCAATGCGACTTGCTCGCCACACACATAACGTGCCACGTGGTTCATGGGAACTGACCTAGGATCCAAGGGCGGGCTTGGTCCTAGATCCTAGATCTGGCTATGAACCCTAGGTTTCTTTTTTGCTCTAAGCTGCAGATCCCACATTGTAAACTGTGATTAATCATAACTCCTTCAGGGCCATTGTGAAGATTACGTGAAGTCTGTGCCAGAAACACACAATAATAGTTAACACCGATTAAACACCGACTCGGTGTCAGGTGGTTGTCCTATATTAGCTCATTAAAAACTCACAATTCTGTGAAGTAGAAACCATTATTACTGTTGTGCCTATTTTACGGAACATAGAGAAGCTGAGCAGAGAAGGCAATGGCACCCCACTCCAGTACTCTTGCCTGGAAAGTCCCATGGGTGGAGGAGCCTGGTAGGCTGCAGTCCATGGGGTAGCGAAGAGTCAGACACGACTGAGCGACTTCACTTTCACCTTTCACTTTCATGCATTGGAGAAGGAAATGGCAACCCACTCCGGTGTTCTTGCCTGGAGAATCCCAGCGACAGGGGAGCCTGGTGGGCTGCCGTCTATGGGGTTGCACAGAGTCGGACATGACTGAAGCGACTTAGCAGCAGCAGCAGCAGCAGCAGAGAAGCTGAGTGACTTGCCCAAGGTCAGGCAGCCAGTTAGTAGCAGAGCCAGGCTTTACATCATTTGGCTCCAGAGCCCAGGATCTCAGCTGTTACACAGCGCAGCTTCTCAGCCATGGCCGTGCGTTAGCATCACCTGTGAGGCTTTGAAATGCTTTGTTCCCACCGGGGAGAATCTGACTTAGAAGGTCTGGGATGAGGTCCAGGAATATGTATTTTTAGAGAGCTCTCCAGGTGATCTTGATGTGCAGGTTGAAAACCAATAGGTGTTTAGACAAATGAGGGCTGTTATCCTTAGAATGAGGGAGATGGAGAGGGCTTTAGCGAAGCAAATCTTGAAGCATGCGGTAGAATTTTCTTGGCAAAATGGAGGTAAGGGCTCTCCAGCAGGAGGAGAGCACGTGTAAACCCTTAGGGAACACAAGTATGTGAAACTCAGGTTTATGAAACCCAGCTGTGTGTGCATGAGTGTGAGGCGAACAGGAGGAGGGAGGAAGGAAGGATGGGGAAAGGACAAGACAGGGAGAGAGGGAAGGAGGCTGGAAGGTGGGTTGGGGTCACAGTGGGCCAAGGATTAGAAAGGGATGTAGACTTGATCTCACAGACAGGGAGAGATTGAAGAATTTCCATGCAGGGCAGAACCTAATTTGCTCTCCACATGGTCTTTACTTAAAAGCTTGCCTTTTTGATTCCAAGAATTTTGACACATTGAAGGAAAATAAACATAAGCAGGAAAAGGAAGATCACAATTTATAATTAATTTAGCTAGAAGCATCTTAGCGCTTTTGGTGAGAGAAGAAAGTAGATTGTTGAAAATTGAATGCACTGTGAAGTGGCTATTATTTCACTGACTTACCTCATTTGGAAGAAAAAGGAGGAAGAGAGAGTATTTTCACAGCAGAGGACATGGAGGCTGGATAAGGGTTTGAATCGATCGCTGAGCCTTACAGGGTGGAAGGTGGCAAAAGGCAGGCAGAAGGGCACTCAGCTGCGGCGGGAACGGGGCAGGGGAGTCGGGGCGGGAACGGGCGTGGGGACAAGGGGAATGAGATGCGGCAGGAAGAGGTTCCGGGGGCATCCTCCTCCGCAGGAACTCGAAGCTGCTGCCTCCCATGGCCCCGGGGTTTCCCGAAAGATCCATGCCTCCCTCTGCATGCCCTTAAGAATTACAGACCTCTGTGAAATGAGATTGGGAGGAGATATTTGTCAGTCCTTACGATTTCTTGATGATTGGGAGGATTGACAAGATTGCGCGGTGGAGGCAGTCAAGCCTCTTTTTAATCACAGCGCATAATGTGCTTTAGACTCCCGGGTGTAATAAGAGTCGTGTGAGCTGCATCCTTGATTTGCCGCCCCTGGGACACTCTGTCGGGATTTCCAGCCCTCTTTATTTTATGCTGATGGAGTCGGTTGAATCTAGGCATGGGGGAGAATATAAAGCACCATCGTTAGATGGATAGAAGCAATGGTTGTGTAAGTCAGCTCCCTCTGGGTAAAACATCAAGCTTGAAAATCAGCGACTCCACACAAGCAGCAGGAGACTGGGCTAGCCCTGCGTGGTGTGGGAGGTGACCTCACATAGGTTACCGCATTTAATTTCCATAGCAGCTCTTCTGCAAGAGTACTATTACTGTGCTCATTTTGCAGACGAGGAAACTGAAGCTTGGAGCTCTTCCATCTCACAGAAGGTCACCAGCTATAAGCACCAAAGTCAGCATAAGAAACCCAGGCTAACTGAGTCTAAATCCAGCTGTTGGGTACTTATGCTGTTCTTGACCAAATAGGACATCCTTTGGCAGGGCTTCTCTTCCTCTTGGAAAACCTGTAAGGACCGCTTTCTCCTTCCTCCTTAGTGTTCAGGAGTGTCTGTCACATGCTCAAGGTCAAAGTCCTCTGGATAAAAGTTCTGTTGGTAACTGAAGAAGCAGGGATGTCATTTATGGGCATCTCTTTTGTTTCCTAAAGTCTGAAACCACATTTGAGGCTTCCAGGGTGTACCTTAAGCTTTGCCCTGCTTTCCTGAATGTTGGGTCATTCCTTCTACTTACCTTAGATGGTGCATGCATGCATGCTGAGTTGCTTCAGTTGTGTCCGACTCTTTGCAGTCAATCCTATAGACTAACCCTCTGTCCGTGGGATTCTTCAGTCAAATATACTGGAGTGGGTTGCCATGCCCTCCTCCAGGGGATCTTCCCATCCAGGGATCAAACCCGCATCCCTTATGTCTCCTGAATTGGCAAACATGTTCTTAACCAGTAGCGCCACCTGGGAAGCCCACCTTAGGTGGTACTACTGCCTATAATGCCAGCCAGCTGTACTAGATCAGAGGAAAAAGCTGACATATGTTGGGTGCTGCTTTATTAACAACTCTGAAAAACTATGAAGCATAACAGGTATACAAAAGAATACATTTTGTACAGGTGAAAGAAGAAGAATAAAATGAACGTCTGTATCTTAACTACCTGGATTGAAATATTATTTAGAAGCTTAGAATTCCCTGACACCCCTCTTCAGTCCCATCCCCCATCCTCCTTTCTTCCCCATGACACACCAATGTCTATGTCTTTAAGAACGATATCATTTAGTTCTACTTGGTTTTGACTGTCGTATCACAGGCACATGCAATGTGTATTCTTCCTGGGCTGCTTTCCCTCTTAATATTATGTGACCAGGAGTCATTTTCGCTGGTGTTACCTGGTTGTAGCTCACTGATTTCATTTTCACTGCTGCATAATATTCCCTCATGTGACTGATTCTCCATTATGTTTCTGCTCATTCTATTCTTGTTTGAGGTTGATGCCAGTGGCATTTCGTTTGCTTGTTTGTTTTACAAATAATACTGGGTCATTGGATATGCAGATTCTCAACCAATCTAAGCAATGACAAATTGTTTTCCAAAGTGGTTACACCAATTTATACTCCCACCAGTGGTGGGTGACAGTTCGTGTTGCCCCACACACTTAGAACCTTTGGAATTGATGTTCAATTTCACTCTAGTAGGTATGATAGTAACTTCTGGTTTTGTTTGCATCTCCTTGATCACTGGAAGCTGACCACATTTTCAATATGTTTATGGACATTTGTGGCTCCTTTTTCTGTGAAATTCATGTTTCTTTCTTCTTCTTCCCCCTGCCACCCCTGCCACTTTGGTTTATGTGACTTTGTTGTACAGGTTGTAACTCCCTTCTCACTTTAAAAAAAAATATGGGATAGAAAGCCTTAATATACTCAAATTTGTCAGTCATTTTCTCTTGGTTTGAGCTTTTGGAGTCTTGCTTAAGGAGTGATATCTACTGTCTTCTGAAAGTGTCATGTTTTTCTTTATGTTTTTATTTCAACCAGCATTAATTTTTGTGTATGAATTTAGATAGTCATTGTTTCAGTGCTGTTCCGTGAACAGTCCATTTTTTCCAACTGATTTACAAGGCCATCTCGATAATAGATCAGATTTCCAAAAATGTATGTATGTCAGCTCTCAGTTGTGTTTCGTTGTTTAATTTGTCTTTCTCTCCCTACACAAAGGCCACATTACCTTAATTAAGAGAGCTTTATGACAAACATTCTTGATATATGGCAAGTCCTCCTACCTGCTCTCCTTCAGAGATGTCAGGACCTCTTTGTTTCTGTATCAATTTAACATTCAATTTGTCATGTTTCACACACACCCAAAAACCTGTAGATTAATTTGGGGGAGAATAAACATATTTACAATCCTGAACTTGAATATTTTCCCATTTAAGTTTTTTTAATTGTCCTTTAATAACATTTCATAATTGTCTCTCTAAAACGCTAATATATATTGTTGGTTTATTGCTAGATTTTTAATATTTTTGGATGCTATTATAAATGGTTGCTTTTGTAAAATTTCATTTCCTAGCTTCTTATTGATAGGGTATCAATAAGAATAATTAATTTTTATTGATTGAATTTGTATCCAGCAACCATGCCGTCTGATGAACTTATCTCTAATGATTTGTTAATTTATCTGTAATAGTTTATCTTCAGATATTTGGGGGGTAGACAAGCAGACAGTCATATCAGCTGCAAATAATGACAAAAATTTTTTACTTTCTGCTCCTTTCCCTCTTTTCTACAGATACTGCACTGCTAGCAATTTCCCTGCAGAGGTGGTAATAACAGGCATCTTGATTTCACCATTAAGTGTGGTGTGCGCTTTAGGAAGAGATCATTTGTAGATATCATTTATTGGGTTAAGAAAGTTCCCTTTGTATTAGTTTTCTATTGCTGTACAACAATTTGTTCAAAACAACACATATCTATTATCTCGGTTTCCATGGGTCAAGGGTACCCAGCTTAGCTGGGTCATTTGTGCAGGGTCTCACAGGGTAAATCATCTTGCTGGCTAGCTTGCAGTCTCATCCGGAGGCTCAACTAGGGAAGGATCGTTTTTCAAAGCTCATTCATACTGTTGACAGAATTCATTCCTTTACATGACTGAGGGTTCTGGCTTTTTACCCGCTGTTGGCTGCCCTCAGGTCTGACAGGCTACTTGCTCCTTGCCACAGAACCCTTTCCAAGGGCAGTTGACAACATGCCTGTTTGCCTCTTCAAAGTCAGCAGGAGAACCTCTCCGTCCACTAGGATGGGGTGGACATAATCACAGGAGGGACATCTTACCACCTTTGCCATCTTCTATTGGCTACAAGTAAGTCACAAGTCCCACCCACACTCAAGAGGTGAAGGGTATACAAAGGCATGAATCATGGAGTGATTGCTGTTGTTCAGTTGCTAAATGATGTCTGACTCTTTGTGACCCAACGGAGTACAGCACACCAGGCTCCCCTGTCCTTCACTATCTCCCGGACTTTGCTCAAACTCATGCCTAATTTTCTCAGTGTTTTGTTTTCAATTAACCAATGGTGATATTAATTAATTTCTTTTAAAGGTACTATTTATTTAAAAATGTTTATTTATTTATTTACTTGGCTGCACCCAGGGCCTTGGGATCTTTTAGCAGCAGCATGCAGGATCTTTTAGTTGTGGCATGCAAATCCTTAGGGCTTCCCTGGTGCCTCAGTGGTAAAGAATCTGTCTGCCATATCAGGAGATGCAGGTTCAGAAAGATCCCCTGGAGAAGGACCTGGCAACTCACTCTAGTATTCCTGCCCAGGAAATCTCATGGACAGAGAAGCCTGGTAGGCACAGTCCATGGGGTCTCAGAAGAGTAGGACACAACTTAGTGAGTAAAACAACAATAAGCAACACGAACTCTTAGCTGTGGCGTGTGTGAAGTCTTAGTTGCAGCAGGTGGGGTCTAGCTCCCTGACCAAGGATCAAACCTGGGACCCCTCTGCATCGGAAGGATAGAGTGTTGGCCACTGGACCACCAGGAAAGTCCCTAATTAATTTCTTTTAAAATCTATTATAATTAAATGATCTTTATCCTTTGATCTATTAATATGGCAGATTTCATTATTTTTCTAATATTAAACATTCTGGGGACAAACATTTTAATTATGTATTCTCCCCCATTTATTTCTAGATTTAGTTTGATAATAGTATGTTTAGGATATTTGCCGGAGAAGGCAATGGCACCCCACTCCAGTACTCTTGCCTGGAAAATCCCATGGATGGAGGAGCCTTGTGGGCTGCAGTCCATGGGGTCGCTAAGAGTTGGACACGACTGAGCGACTTCACTTTCACTTTTCACTTTCATGCATTGGAGAAGGAAATGGCAAGCCACTCCAGTGTTCTTGCCTGGAGAATCCCAGGGACGGGGGAGCCTGGTGGGCTGCTGTCTATGGGGTCGCACAGAGTCAGACACGACTGAAGTGACTTAGCAGCAGCAGCAGGATGTTTGCATCTAAAGTCATAAATAAAATTGGTCTATAGTTTTCCATTCCTGTACTGTCCTTATGGTTCTGATATCAATGCTGTGCTAGCCTCATAAAATGAATTGGGAAACAGCCCTTTTGTTGTTGTTGTAATGCTTTGGGAAAAGTGTATTAAGATTGAAATTATTTTGCTCCTTGAATATTAGCTAGAATTTGCTACTAAAATCATCCAGGCTAGGCATTTTCTTTGTGGGAAAAATGGAACCATTTACTTACTTATTTTTAATGATTTTATGATTCTATTTTTAACCTATTTTTTTTTTGAGTCAAGTTTGGTAAGTAGATTTTTTTTATAGAAATCTATTTTTCCATTTATTTCCAAATAGCTTCCTATTATCTTTTCAGTGATTATAGCATCATTCCTAAGATTGCTTTGCTTTCTCTCTCTCTCCTGCTCCTCCCTTCCTTCTCTGACTCTTTTTGTTCAATCTTGCTAGAGGTTTATCAATTTTAATTGTTTTTTCACAGGATCAACTTTTGAATTCTTAAAAGTCTCATCTAATATATATTTATTTTCTACTTAATTTCTGCTCCTGTCTCTATTTGCTCATTCTGCCTTTAATAAAATGGCACTCAACTAATTTTGAAATGTATTTTCATTACAGTTCTGTTTTACATATTTGAAAATTTCTATTATGATTTATTTTTGACTCATGAATTATTCATAAGTATGCTTCTTAATTCCCAAAGGACATTCTTTTGGTTATAATTTTTTTTTTTTTTTACTGATTTTTAGTATATATTACATTGTACTCAGAGAATGTTTGTATGGTGCGTGTGTGCGTGTTCAGCCACCTCAGTTGTGTTCAAGTCTTTGCCACCCTACGGATTGCAGTCTGCCAGGCTCCTCTCTCCATGGGACTCACCAGGAGTGAGTTGCCATGCCCTCCTCCAAGGGATCTTCCTGATCCAGGGATTGAACCCATATCTCCTGCATTAAAGGCAGATTCTTCACTGCTGAGCCAGTGGGAAAGCCCCTGTTTGTTTGGTACCAGTCCCTTAAAATGTGTTTATGGCTCATTAAATGGTTGATTTTCATTAATGTTCCATGTACTAGGAAAAGGTGTAATTTTATGATTATTAAGTCATTCACATTTTCAATATTCTTTCAGAGTTTTTTTGCATGTTTGATCTACCCTTACTCAGAGAGATGTGTTAAATTTTCTCTCTATAATTGTGGGCTTGTTGGTATTTTGCTCTAGTTCCATAAATGTTTGCTTTATGCATTTTGGGGCCAAATGATTAAATATATAAAATCAGAATGGTTATAATTTCTTGGTGAACTCAATGCTTTTTACATTAAATTATATTTCCCCATGATATTTATATAGTTACACCACTTTGTTTTGGTTAGAACATACTTGGTGTAGCTCTTAAAATTTGTATGTTCAATTTGTCTTTATGTTTTCGATGCATCCCTTATAAATAGCATTTATTGATATCCGGGTAATTAAAAACATTGGGTCTGACAATCCTTTTCTGTTGCCTAGAGCATTTAGTCTGTTATTTCGTTGTGATTATGGAAATAGTTGGATGTATTCATTCCATTTTGTTTTGTCCTTTTAAAAATATTTATTTATCCATTTGGCGGAGCCAGGTCTTAACTGTGGGATCTTCAATCTTTGTTGTGGCAGGCAGGACCTCTTAGTTGCAGCATGCAAGCTCTTATTTGCAGCTGCTGGGAGCTAGTTCTCCGACCAGGGATTGAACCGGGGCTCTCTGTACTGGGAGTGCCGTCTTAGCCTCTGGACCACCAGGGAAGCCCCTTGTCATTTCAACTTGTTCCATTGTTTCTGTGTTTTCCCTCCTTTTGAATTGATTTTTTCCCCTCAGCTTTTCAACCTCTACTAATTTGGAAGTTACAGACTCTGTTTCAACTATATAATTGATTATAATTTTAATTGTCTAACTCTGAAGTTATCGATATTTACCTTCCTTCCAAGTGATACCCCAGGTCACTTTTACTGCACTCCTCTCCCCCACCTGACTGATGAATCAGTCTGCTTTGGTCTCTTCTTTCTGTGAATACCTGGCTGATTCATGTAACAGCATCTCATTCTGTATCTCTCCGTCTTCCATCACCCTTATACCCTGGTGGTCAAGGTACACTCTAGAGTCAATTTTGGCATTTCCAATGTTCTTGTTACCCTGTTTAGTTTTTGTGTTTTAAACTTTTTAAATGTCAGAAGTACTGAATAAGCATTTCCATTTAATTCTCATTCTTGTTATTCCTCTGGGGAATCAGACGCGCACTGAAGATTGGTTCTTCTCCACAAGGACTCTTTACGCTGAATGTGGCTGAAAATCCCTCATACTTCATCATAAACCTGCAAACTTCATCATAAAGCAAAGTTACCAGCTCAGGTAATTAGAAGAGTCAGTGGCTCCAAGGCCCCCATTTCTCTCTTCCTTTCCTCTCTGCCTTCTGTGGTTTTGGCTTCATGTTCCATGTGTTGGCCCCCGACAAACCCACCCTCTTCCCTCATGAAACAAAAGGGGACATCAGTTCCTGACGAAATCTGTACACCACACCTTCCAGGGGAAGACTGTTTGTTTTTTTCTGATAGCCTCTGCTTAAGCCCTCACTCTGAGAGTCATTTGCTCATGTTGGCTTAATTTGGGCCATGTGCCCATCCTTTGGGGAGGGTGATGAGTTCCTCTGATTGCCCTAGCCTGCCTTGGTCTTCCATGGGTCTGGAAAAAGAATTACTTCTACCCAAATGCATAGTGGAGATAGGGAAGGGTGTATTCACCAAATTAAAATCCAGTACCATGGGCTGGAGATTGGAGGGAATGGATGTCCTGGAGGTAATGAATACTGTCCTCCATAGCTTTCTTTCACCACTTTTCTCAAAAAGAACCAAAGATGTCAGCCCCTCTTGTGGATGTTCAGGCAATACTAGATGATTATTTTCTCATCTGAACCAAAACCAAACAGGATCTTAGGTTCCCGAATTTCTGAGTCAAGTAAACATTGCATTGTCATCCTGAGGGAAAAAATTCCCTAGGAAATCTTAAGTATAAATCTGTTAGGATTCCTAATTTCTGATGCTCAGGCAGAGCTATGTATCTACCTTCTCATTCCAAGAGGTGGGAGGTGAGGAGGGTGTTAGAAGAAAGGGCAATTGAATCACGGTGTACAGGCGCTTACAGAAGACCTGACATTTCCCTTGATGAGTGACTGAGGTGTGGGTGCCCCACTGCTATATGTATTCTTTCTTGAGAAATACTTGATGGCTTTTAAGTGATACCCCAGTGTTGCAAAGTAGGAGGTAGAACAGATTTGGAAAGAAGCCTTACCTAAGAGGAGAGGAAATGGCCTGTAGGCAGCAGTAACATATTGCATTCATGTTTTTCACCTTTGGTTTTCTAGGGGACAGGATTGCATTTTAAGAGATGCTATTAAGTGTGACTTGTCCCCGGAAAAAAACAGTGTAAATTTCAAATTCACACTACAAAAAAAAGATTAAGCTAATTTTGGCTAATATTCATGTACTATTTGTAGCAGTGACTGGAATAAAGATTAATAACCTTGACCACCCTTAGCATAATCCACTGTAATTCTGGATATAAAATTGCATCATTTTAATAATCTAATTTAATGTCTCCTAACCAGTGGGGGTTCTTGTAGATTTGCAAGTATTAGCTCGAAATTCTCTAAACTAAAGGCAGATAACATTGAAGATGATCAACGTCTCTGGAATATGAAATACATGATGAATTAATTTAGCCAGTCACAGTATGCATATCTTTGTTTTCAATGAGAGACTGATAATATGGTGTGTGTGTGTGTGTGTGTGTGTGAACATGTATGTGTAGAGGGAAGCAGGGCATTTTATTTTTAGCTAACATTTGCAAAATTGATAACTGACTAGAAGGCTGAATCTGGGAAGAATGTGGTGAGGTTCTGGGCAGGCCTCAGCTTTCCACACCGGCACAGAAGGCATTCTCAACATGGGGTGACAGCGTTCCAGTTCAGTTTCTGCCCAATTAGGCAGAAGTTCTCTGATTTTGAGCCAATCACTTCTCTTGCCCCTCCATTTCCTCTGTGTCAGGTAAGGGACAGGACACAAATTTCCCGGATGCTTGTGTAGTTTTTCTATTCCCTTGGTTGCTGTATTTCTGTCTTACCTGCAGGGGGCAGTCTTACTCAGAGGGCCCCGTATTTAGCAGGATTGCCCCGTTCTGAGAACTGGGCCCACTTTGGGGTTCTAAGGTCCCTTTCCCCCAGTTTTCATAGCTATGCATAATGTAATAACGGATCAAGTTTTCTTTAAGATAGGGGTCATTTTTTTTAAAGGTTAAATATAGTTAGGAAAGGATCCATGAGTGTGTCACACGGCAGGTTACCCTGTTTTTGTGTTAGTTTAGTGAGACATCTGCTATCAAGGGCAACGTGTTTTTTTCAAGTTTAATCTTTTTTGCCAAATGAAAAATGTTGGGATGGCCCTCCCCGAATCCTCGTAGAGACCTAAGGCCAAAGAAAGATATGCCCCAGACAGACTGTGTGTCAGGAGAAAGCGGAAGGCCGCAGCAGCCAGGCAGAGAAATACTGAGTGAATAATAACCTGGCAGCATTGTTTGCCAATATGTGTTGAGTTGAATGCAAATTAGCACAGGTTCATGGGTCCAGAACTGGAAAGAAACGAGGGCAGGCTGAAAGGAATGGAGCTTCAAGCAAATCCCCATCTTAATACAAATCTCGCCCTTTCTGCCCCCTCCCCAATGGGCTCCTTGCCAACTCGGGAGGGTAGTGATCCCCGGGGGCGGGGGGCCACTGGCCAGGCTGGACACCTGCGGGGGTCTCACTTCAGCAAGCTCTGGATCAGCCTTCAACTCTGAGAGCCCTTTAGACCCCCTGGGGGCTTCAGGGAAATTCCCCGGGCACCACCCCAGACTCTGCCTTCTGAATCTCAGGTCTCAGGGGCACTGGCTTGAATGTTTTCAAAAGCTTCTGAGATGCTTCTAGTGTAAAACCAAGACTGAGAACCTCTGCTCAGATAAATGGACTCACCGTACTGTGTAACTGCCTGATCCTTTATTTGAACATAGCTGCAAGCGTACTTTATCACACATCAGTGTGTCTATGCATCCTCATTGATAACAGTCGCTTACCTCCGGCACAGTTCTCACTTTCTCCCCCACGTTGTTAAAACTGGGTTAGATACTAAACTCATGTTCGCTTCTTGGCAGGGCCAATCTCTTGAGTCAGGCACCGCCATCAGCACTAAGGCAATGCTGACCTTGATTAAACAAGAGAGGCAACTTTTTCCAGGGGGCTCTGTTTCCAACCTAAATTAAGATTTCCTCCTTTAAAAATTCCTGTTTTCACAACTGCAGACATAGGGAAGAAGATAAAGGAAATCAGCCGCTTGCGTTTTTGGTTTTGTGTTTGAGTCAGTTCCCTTCCTGTTTTTATTTAATGCCATCATATCAGCATTTACCAGAACATTTTTATAATGCCCCTTCTCTCCAGCTTCAGTTCAAGAGGAAGTGGCAAAGGCCACAGACTCAGCTCACCCTCAGGGGCACAACTCTCACACTTTGCACAAAGAAAGAGATGTCGTCTCCCACCCAGACCTCCAAACCCACCCACCATTTACATTCCAAGCCTGGGTCTAGGCATGTGGTTGACATATATTCTTGGTCTTCTTCACAACGGTGGCCAGCAATAGAATTTGAGCCATTAATTTCCATTCTTTCCCAAATGTGCTGAAAAGTCTTAGGTTGTATTTTCAGCTTAACTCCTGACTTTGATAAGTTATTTGCTGCTTGCTTTTCTCTAGCTCAATTTTCCCATCTGAATAATGGGAATATTTGTCATCTACCTCACAGGGTGATAACTAAATTATTGACATTTGAGGTCCTTGGATGAAAGTTATTATTGTTTTTAAGTATGAAGTATTGTTGTTTTGTAATCACTGGGTTGGTAAATGCATTCCTTCAATAAGGGATTTTGGAAAGAGCTTTAAGTAATGAATGGCTACAGAAATATAGCTAGATATTTTTTGAAAATATTTTAACTGAGAAAAAACCCTCAAATATTAGATACTGGTTTTGAAAGTACCTAAATTGTGTTTTTCTTTTTCTTCTTCTTTTTTACCTAGAGCTACAGAAAAGTTCATGGGGAGAACAGTATGGTATGGGGGTTTCAATTTGGGGAACTTGGTTTGCCAAGCCTTTTAAAAAAATTAATTGACTTGACTGCATGCATCGGGTCTGAGTTGCAGCACACGCAAGTGGAATCTTCCAGGGATAAAACCCACGTCCCCCACACTACAGGGCGGATTCTTTACCACTGAGCCACCAGGAAAGTCCTGCCAAGCCTTCTTAATGACAGTTCCACAAATGCGGCTGTAGCAGTGGGACAGCTGGAGAGACTGGTTGTCCTTCTGGGCCCCTCTGATATTTCGAAGTGTCTCTTCTGATTAACACCGTGAGTGGGCATTGCCTCTCTGGCCTGGCCCTGGCTGTCATGAGGGCATTGCCACTTGGGCAGGGAAATGGAGAGAAGACTTAGTTGATGTGAAGAAGTAAAGTGTTTCCTTGAGCTCATGAACAGAGCCATGGGAACCATGGGACTCTGCCTGGGACTCTGGAGAGCTTCTATCCAGAGAGGCAGGTCCCTTAAAAGCTGTCACACCATAGAACGAGATGACCTTTGGTAGACAGGCTGATCGATACAGATGATTGTGTTATTGTAGAAAGACAGGGAGCAGGAGCTCTAGAAAGTTCACTGGGGTCCCTTGGCTGGCCATCTTAGAGTCTCACCTGGTTCAGGGAGAGAAATTCCTACTTGTCCTTCTGTGAGTGCTACTAAACGGAAGCAGTATTTGTTTGGCTAGTCTCTAAGTCATGTCCAACTTTTTTTGTGACCCATGGACTGTAGCCCGCCAGGCTCCTCTGTCGATGGGACTTCCCAGGCAAGAATACTGGAGTGGGTTACCATTTCCTTCTCTAGGAGCTCTTCCTGACCCAGAAATCGAGCCCATGCCTTGGTTGGCAGGCAGAATTTTTACCTCTGAGGTACCTGGGAAACCCAAGCAGTATTTGAGCCCCATCTCCTACAATTTAGTCTTTCAGATGACAACAAAACCATGCCTAGCTCATAAGGACCAGAGCCTTCTGATGCTGCTGTGTGAAGAGAACTTGGCACTACAGTGAACAAAAGGTTTGCTGTTACAATGGATTATAATGAAATTACAAAATCACTGTAACCACTTTTACTTAGGCAGTCCTGCAGAGGGAGAACAAAGCCACTGAAACAGAAAAATGGTTCCCGCAAGCAAATTCAGTTTCCTTTTTGGCGACCTGAGAAAGTTGACCACAGTTCCATTCAAAACCTTCAGGCACTTGACTTTTTATATCCTTTACCTTTTTAATAAAAAGTAAAAAACAAACAAAAAAATACATCAATGTCCTGGATAGAACCTCTCTATGTAAAGGTCTCACTGAACAAATAAGCATAGGACCAGACAAAAGAAATGGAGCTGCAAATAGCAATATGATATCTTACGAAGCACTTATATATGTATGTATATGTTATATATGAATGTGCAGGGTATATGTGTGTGCACCTATGTATGTATAAATATGTAAATATTTGCCTACATATGTCACACACACACACATATATTTATACTGACCTCTTTAGATTGAAGTCCAAGGCACTTTTTACAATGAACAGGTTAAAGCCATTAATTCAGAACATAACTGTTTCTGGGTACATATCAATTTATGGCGCCAATATCACAGTTCACACCTTTCCTTGCTTACCTCGGAGTGTCTGGTTGGTGTAACGAATAAGAGACTTGGTTTAAAGAGAGATTAGGAATGTTTCTAGATGGTCAAACTAACTTCTCTTGCTAGTTTCCCCTAGGGAGGAGAGTTCCCACTGATGGGATGCTGAGTTTCTCAAGGGAGGAACACAGATGCAGCTATTTCTGCATTATGCTGAGCAGGGAGCCAGGTGGCCTTCCAGGGGACCTGGCCCGAGGAACCACCTGATATTCTGATGGCCCTGCCAGCATTCGCTAAAACGAAAACCTTAAAA
This sequence comes from Bubalus bubalis, assembly GCF_019923935.1. Lineage (NCBI taxonomy): Eukaryota > Metazoa > Chordata > Mammalia > Artiodactyla > Bovidae > Bubalus > Bubalus bubalis. Next base: position 15,958,110 of record NC_059162.1, on the reverse strand, counting down.
AGGTGCTTTGAGATGGCTCAAGGCTAGGAAGCGAGTACTTTTAAAATAAGACTGGGAAAAGACAGCTTCTTTGTATATACCACTTGAGCTATCTGACCTCAAGAGGAATTTTAAGGTGCATTTGTTTTTATCATCATATGGGACCTTTACTTCATCAAAGAATTCTATATATGAGGGTCAAGGAAGAAATAGTTTGATTTTCTGAATAGTAATAATGTTATTTACCATTGCTCTGTGGTCAGGACAGTGCTTACAATTAATATGTATACCACATGGGGACCTTGTTAAAATGCCTAATATGATTAAGTAGATCTGGGATGGGGCCCGAGATTCTGCATTGCTAACGAGTTCCCAAGTGATGCTAATGCTGCCGATCTGTGGACCGCACTTTGACTTAACAACTGTGAGCATATAGCTATATGCCTGAATTACTGTCCAAAGGTCCCATTTCCCCCAAATCAGGAATTTGTATTGGTTTTCTTAATTCTAGATGGAATAATAACTTTGAGTAGAAAAATCAGAACACTCTCTATAAACGTAGAAGTCTTCGTCTGAGAACAGCTAGAAGGAAAAGCCAAAAGAGACAGTTCTATTTAGTAGCAGAAAAGTATTATGAGACAAATAAATGACCACCAGTACATTCATCAGTCAATTATAAAATTGAGAATAAACTAATTTCCATTATCAAGTGAGTAACTTGCTAAAAACAGGTGCCCAGGAGTTCTGATGGCTTTAATGGAGCTCAGCGAAACATGTAACTGAGGACCAGTATAGAGACTGAGAGAATTCAGCTCAATAAAAATACAATGTGTGTTCAGGTACACACGGCTGTATTTCACATGGATAACTAACAAGGATAAACTGTATAGCACAGGGAACTCCGCTCAATGTTATGTGGGAAACTGGATGGGAGTGAGTTTGGGGGAGAAGGGATACATGTATATGTATGGCCGAGGCCCTTTGCTGTCCATCTGAAACTATCACCACATTGTTAATTGGCTCTACTCCAATACAAAATAAAAGGCTCAACGAATAAAAAAGAAATAAAAAGTGTCTCCAAGTTAGCTCTCAGCCACATGAGCAGATTGAAGCTGGGCATTTAGATATTCCTCTTTTGGATGGCATGAATAACATCACGGAGGCCCCAGCCTTACCTATATTTAAGCTCAAATAAAATGGAAGTGTGAGAGGATTCCAGCCTTTCTCCCAGGAGAAAACCTACTGTTTTGCACTCTCAGTACATCTGTGTGAATTTTCAGAGATTGTGAAGGGAAGAGATACACTCGGTTGAAGAATCTATCCTGAAGCTACTTGGTGTGCACCTGTGCAATATTTTACCAATGTGACAACAAGCAAGGGTCCTCCTTGGGAGGAGGCCACTGATTCCAGGAAACCTTCATTCCATGACCAAATGCATCCTGTTTTCATCTACAAATAGTCCCATGGCCAAAGGAGGGAAGTGAGAAAGTTTACACATGTGTCTCAACTGCTCTATCAGAGAAGGAAGGACATCGATATCGTAGTTGCTGAAGTAGAAAATTTGTCACAGTTTTGCCAATAAAGGAAAACATCTTGATGGAAACTCTTTCTTTCCTCCCAGCTAAACTAGCAGAAAAGGAAGCCCAGCTCTTTGCATGTCCTGCCTCCTCCCTTCATTCCCTTAGGAGCTGTCCTCCATGTTGTGGTTAAATGTGTGGAAACCTGGCTCCCTGAAGGAGCCAACTCGGAAAAGCATAACTGCCCGCTGGGCTCTCACTGGACCCCCAGGGAAATGGAATTCCAATCCCAGTTATACTCTGACACAGAGAAACTTACAGTGCCTAGGATTCTGACTCTTTTGTGTCACAGGAGAACAAGACCCTTCCTTATGCCCCATTCTACCATTGCCAAAGGAAAAACTGGCTGAGTTTGAGACAAATCATTTATGTAATAGGGCCTTTGCATTTAGATAGAAAGAGCCTGCCCTTTAATTAAACTGGTTTGCACAGCTACTAAAGGAGTGATGGCTTTTAAAATCTCTTCTGAAATGGCTTGAAAGAATTTAGGGTAGAATTAGTCTTCTAAGTGGGGTAGAACGTTCTTTTATCTCTATTAGGTCTCAGAGAATTAGAATATGGCAGTTCAGGAGGCTGAGGACCCTTGGTCTGGGTGTCAGGCAGTCACTAACAGCGATGTGTAATCAGAAACAGTCGTTGGGAGGGCAGGTTGACACTGTACCTGCTAAAGACTAGTTTGATACAAAATGTTAATTGAAAGTTACAATATATTTTATAATATAGCAATATATTTCATATTTAAAATAAACTGTTATACTTTCTCCTATCATTAAAAAATAGCAAGCAGTACAGAGGCAAGATGCAAATTCATATTGAAGCTCATCTGATTCTGAATATAAACACATCAGTCTCTGAGTTCGCCATGGATATATTTCCTCCATTGACATCCTGCTGCTCCCTCTTGTTGTTCTCGTCTGGTCAGTGCAGAATGGAGTTGGGACCAATACTGAGTTGTTGCGCCATTAAAAAGTGTGTCTGATGAAGGTAGATCAGTCCTGGTTGAGGTTCAAAAACTGAGACAATATGATACAGCTAGAGAATGTTGTTTATTCCCTGTCCTCCTTCTGTGAACTTTCATGTTGGCTGTTCCGATCAGATTGACATTTGATTTGTCAAAAAAATTTTTTTGGCTATAAATTCAGCATCTCTTTGGGATCTGAACTATAGGTTGGTATTGGATTTTGTGCTTTTCCTCCATCAGCTTGGTTGGTCACAACGTCTGTTTTGTTTGTCTCAACACATGGTCCAAGCCCAAGAGTACAGCTTCCAGAACACGTTCCTCAGGTGTGTAAACAACTGTGGCAGGGCACTTGGCACCTAGATTTGGAGGTCATACGTTGACGATTTGATAACGGTTTTGTTCAGAGGGAACTCCAGTTCATATTTGGGCATTTCCAGTAATGGCGTAAGGAAAAAGATCACAGTTATTTTTTTTTCTCTATCTGTATATATTTCTATACCATTCCACTGAGAACTTTTTAATAAGCTTCAGTCTATTTTAGGAAAAATCTACATATTACTTGTCTGACAGGAGTTTAGTGTTAATTTCTATTCATGCAGCTTGGCACAAGCTTCCAGGATGAAGAGCAACTCACCTATATTCTACTACCAGAGGCAGACACTTAATATTGCTATCCCTGTAACATTCCTTTCTTAGTGGTATCAGTGATCCCGTTCCCACAATGTTTACTTTGGCGGCAGCAGAGAAGGAAGGGATACTGTCCAGGGTGTCATTAAGCCGACCGACTGTAGCGGAAGGATGGGAAGGGAAGAGGCTGCTCCCGCCTACCAGGAAGCCATCAGGTAGCTGTCTAAGGTACTGAAACCGAACGCGTGCAGAGTCAATAGGGGCAGCAAAATGATGACGTCCGAGCCTTCATCTGCTTCTAAGCAACATCTAGGGAAGTGGGATGACTGCAGAACGGGGGATATATTTTACGATTTAAAAGCAGTAACTTTTAAAGAGCAGTAACCTGCTGGTAGTACAATGACTTCACAGCGTCTCAATTTGGTGCTTTGATGCTAGCCGCATCATGGGTTCTGGAATGAAACACTGATTCTTAATTTGGGGTGCACTGTTTGATGAGGTGCACTCTGAAGGAGGAGAGAGGTCTTGGGACTATGTGCTAATCCCATGCTTCTCTCCCTGCTAATTTCACATAGGTCAATATGTAAGAATTACTATTTGGTAACTACTGAGTACATTCTGAGGCAACACCAAAGTGTGGACTAGACAGAGTTGGTTTGGGCTGGTGTTGTTGACAATAGTGATTCCATTTTAAAATCTACTGAATACTTCACACTTAAGAATGTTAACTGTTGTCTTCATTTTAAGTATAGAGAAATTGAGGTCTGAGGTGGTTCTATTCATTGGCCAAAGATGTGGATCCAGTGTCAGATTTTTATTTCTTCTGATTCCGTATCTCTAGATTTATTCTCTTCCATCATGATTTATTCATAAGAAATTATAAAATATCAAAGGGGAAAGCCCTAAATGTATTAGAATCATTATTTCTTCAATATTGTTTCCTCCCAGCCTTTAATATGCAACAACGGTTTGCACTTGCTCCACACTTTAGGATTTGCTTGTGAATACATTCTCTATACCTTCTCACTTAGGAGATTATTGTTACACCACTGGTACTTGCTGAGGTCAGAAGTTAGTGGTGATTCAAGGCCTTGCCCCTCTTGCTCTTTTGCATTGTATTATACCTTTCTAGAGATAAGATGTCATGAAGTTACATATTATGAGGATGGCAAGAGCAGTTCATACACACTTTATGATCATTTATTGATGATGATCACACATATGTGGCCTTTGAGCCAATGATGCAGATTTTTATTTGGACTTCAATCTAAGGAGGGGTGAGCCCCTAGTCTGGTATAACTTACCAACTGATGTTCTGTCCTGAAATCCCACTGAGATTAGTGGTCTTAAGTAATCATATACATCCCTGCCTTTACAGTACATGAAGCTATAATATGGCTTAAGCAATGAGGGGGTGGCTCTATATTTTTAATTCAAGTGTCTAGATATTTTAGGGAATATCAGAGTATACTTTGATCTGACACTGAGTTAACAGAAAGATTATAGGAGGGGCTTGGCCACTGGGTCTGACTTCCAGAAGGGGGAAGAACTCAATCAGTTCAGTACTGGAGTGAGGTTACCATAATTAATTGTTTTTTTCATATAGCCAACTCTTGAGTAGGTAATTAAATCTCCTCTACCACCAAACTTGAAATTACAGGACAAAAAGGTGTAACATGAAAACCCACCCGGCCCCCTTTCCATCTGACTGTGATGCTGAGGCGCAGTGGACTCAGCCAAAAGAAGGGCTGTAGGAAGGAAACGGGTGGGTGACATCCTGGATAATCAATACCTAAGTCATCAAAGGTTGATTGTACTTGCAGGAGAATAGGTAACTTCCCCACCTAAAGCTGAAATAGTGCAGAGGAGCAGCGTCCCATTTACCACTGGAGGGTCAAAATGCGAATTCGATCATTTTCTTTTTTTGAAGAGTAAGTACTCTTTTCCCAAGGAGAAAAACCTTACTTAGCTACTGCACTACCAATAGGTCTAGTCACACTACAAACTCCTGTGTGTTTCTAGGATACCAGTGACTGCTGTTGCTGAAAGTATCTCCAGACACTCTCTTTGCTAGTGTTGCTAGCTTGGTCATTAGGATTTACCCAAGTGAACAGCATTAGTGATGGGTTAAAGAAGAGCCACCCATGGACAACAATGGGTCAGTGACAGTCTGCACATACTTTTTGAAAGGAGGAGTAGCGGTGGAATCTTGCATGCCATTTGTTTGAAATTCAAATTAAATCCCTACATGTGCACATGTGCACACACACACACATCATGGGGCTACCTGGGGAATGGGAAGAGTGAGTAGGAATTAAGAGTTGAGGGCTGCATTTAGATGATCACAATTGGCACGCTCAGGTTGACCTGTGAAATGAACTAATGCCACAAAGAAAACACATGGTTATTTCTTCTGCTTATCTGTCTGTTTACACTTTCAGCTGTCACTGAAAACAGGAGCACCATTCTTGGGACATAAAAAAAGATATGGATCTTTTAGATAATCGATAGGTAAAACAACAAGTAAAAAAAAAAAAGCCAGCAGTAAGTGTGGCATCTATGGTATACAGAACCACCAAGGAAAATGCTCAAAGGAGTTATTGAGATAAAAGTGAGGCCATCGAAGGAAGAGCAATAGCAATACAAAAAGATAAAAGAAGAAATTTAACAAGAGACCAGGTCTTCTTGAAAGAGTGGCCTTCCTAGGTTGTCTACCTTTTGCTGTCTGATTATTCCCTTGTCTTTAGAAGACCAGGCCCAGAGCTGTAGAAGTCTCCACAGCTAGACTCTGCTTTCAAAAAGGTGATGCTGTCCTGGGATACCCCACAGGACCATCATCCACACCACAGATGACATCCTTCATTTTACCCTAAACAGATGAAATGTTCCCTACAGTATCATTTAAGTCAGAAGTCAGAAGAAGTCAGGCAGAAGTCAGAGACCTTGGAATGAGAAATGTGATGACTAGTTGGATGGTTTTCACATCACAAGCATTATGTATAGTTAGATGATGGTATGAGAAAAATATCTTGCATCCGGATGCCCTGTCCTCACAATGCCTATCATACACTGGATCTGGATGTTTCTGGAGCCTCTTGAAGTTGGAGAAGTATTACAATAATTTTCGCACCAAGATAAACGTGGCACAATAGGAATAGGCTACTGACAAATCTATGTCACCTTATCTTACCCACAGTGTTCTCTAAGGGCTCCCTTTATCTTCAGAACCTTCTACTTTGGTGTGGTTTTAGGTCACATAGAAGGGACCACCTGGGTCACTCATCCTCACTTCTCCTCCCAGCTCTCATGTGAGGCCCTTGACACCTTTGTACTCTTAACATCGGGGGCTGGAAAACTGTTTCTGGATAAACATCACTGAACAAACCCCCAGACAATACTTCTATTCATGAAGGTGTCCTGGGATTGCACCTATTCACACATGTGTGTGCATGCGTGCACAGATCCTCTTCCCCTGCCCTCATATCCATACACCTGATCATGCACTCCCGTGGAACACAGCTTGTTTGGATACGAGATAAAAACTCTGCAGAAGCTGTTATTTTTAGAAGGCTGCTTATCTCTCCAGAATGCCAATTTTGGCTTGTCATTCATCTCAGAGCAAGCACGGTGTACCCTGTTTTGTATTTGAAGGGACCTGCGTCTTCAGTGAGGCTCCGAATGTGGCAACACTGGCAAACCCCACTGAACTGACAGCACCCACATCCAGATTCAGACCAACTCAACGTGCATTTAGAGAGTGCCTACTGTGTGCAGAGTAAGGTACCAGGTCCCTCTTTACTTGGGTCAAGTGCAAACAAGAGAAGACCTGGGTTGAATGTGGGATGTGTGTGTGTGTGTGTGTGCATGCACACGCTTGCAAATACATGGGTTTATATGACTATTAATATTGAATGGAGAGTCTGGCTTTTTATTCATCAATTTTTCTTTCAGTCTAAATTTCATGACTGTGTAAGGGATGGGAGGAAAGAACATCTATTTTGGCAAGCTGTGGACAGCTCTCTCTTACTTTTGTCCTCTGGGGGCTTCCTTAGACAAAAGGAAAGGAAAGCAGTGGGCTGGAGGACCCCAGGGGTGAGGAACCCATCTCCCAAGCCTGATACCACACCCTCCCTCCAGCGGGACCCTCCAGGCTGGCTTCACTGTTGGCTACTTCAGTGCATCTGACCCCCCACCCCTCCCCACGTGAAGACCTGAGATTGAACGTGGATTTCTGTTCTCCACCAACTCTGCAGCAAGGGCCCTGCCAGAGGCGTCGCTTCCTGTCATCTCCTCTTCCTGCTCCCAAGTAGAGGCACCTAAACAGAGATTAGATTTCTGGTTTCAAGGCATATCAAACCAAGCACGCTGAATGAACATGAGTTAGTTAATTAGCTCGGTGTCTCTTCTTTACGATCCCTGGTCTGAAATGTTCCTTGATGGCAAAGTGACCAGGAGAGAGTTGATTTGCATCTTAAGACCTATGGGTAATGCTTCTGGAGTGGGGAGTTTTATTTAGCAACTGCTTGAACTTGTGTATGGGGTCGGAAAGGAGGTGGAGCTGACCCCGATCGGGCTGTCGGAGAGTGGGGTGTGGGTGGTGCCCACCGCCACGCTGACGCCCCGGGCCTCCATGAGGGCAGACAGGAGCTGCTGCTGCTGCTGGCGCAAGGTGTCGGCGATGAGCAGGGGCAGGGAATTGAAGCTGGCGGTGAGGTGCTCCAGCTTAGACTCCAGGCTGCCGATCTGTTTCTCCAGGTCTTCGCTCCGATCATTGAGTTCTGTGATCAAGTCATACATGACGTTCTGCATCTGTTTGGGGAGATGGAGAGGTGAGAGGTGGGAAAGCAACAGGTCATCACAGGGGAATCTGTGATGAGAAAAATGAGATGCTCTGCCAGATGACAGTGGAAAGACCACTCTCCAGGGACCAGCTTCCACATCAGCTGTGTCTGCTCTGGCCAAGGATGGAGAAGCCATTTACTTTCTTAAAGACATGAGGCTCCTGGCACGGTGATTTTTATGTTGTTATTGTTTTATTACAAAAAGAATGCATATTACCTATAAAAATATATTAGAAAATAGGTAGGATGGAAAAGCAGCAGCACTTCTGAAATAGAACAAGTCCCTAATGTGTCCTCCGTTTCTAACTGCATCCAACCTCTCAGCTCATACAGCAATGACACCTACTGATTAAAAAGAGACGGCTCTGAGGCAGGGAGTGGACAATGCAACAGACTCATCATCGGTAGGCCAGGGTTCAAGTACATGTACACTGCTCACTAACAGTGCGCCCTCCCTCAGGTCCCTTAAACACTCTGAACCTTGGTTTCCTTACAAAATAGAAGTTAATAATAACTACACATAGTAATGAAGTCATTGCTCCGCCCCCTGCTCACTTTCAACACCACCGCCAGAATGTATGATTATCTGATGATACCGGTTGCAGTGAAAGGGAGCTGCCTTGCAGAGATTATAGCACCTCTCCTGCCTGGTCAAGAACGGACATCGCCTCAATTTGGGACACCCCTGAAGGGCCAGTCCACCTTGGGAACTGCCGTGGGCCGGTCGAGGACTTTGTCTATCGTATCATGGCTCAGACTCTCTTTCTGCCACGTTCTACCCACCTCTCTCTCTGACAGGTACGGTCCTGACACTGCTCCCCAGTAAACATCCTGCTCTCGTGCCATCTCCCAGTGTCCCGGGACCCGCCCATCACCAGCACTCACCCCATACACATCCCATGGCCGACAGCCTCACCTCCTCTAAACCTCCCTTAAAAATCACCTCCCCACAGAAGGAAAGGGTGGGACAAATTGAGAGAGTAGCACTGACATATACATACTTCCATGTTTAAAGCAGATACCAGTGGGAAGCTCTGTATAGCATACAGAGCTCATAGCGGTGCTTTGTGATAACCTAGAGGGGTGGGATGGGGGCAGGGGGGAGGCGCTAAAGGGAGGGGATACATGTATGCATATGACTGATTCATGTTGCTGTACAACAGAAATTAACACATCATTGTAAAGCAAGTAGACTCCAGTTAAAAAAAAAAAAATCCCCTCCCCTCCCCCACGCCCTTGTTAATAAGGCACCTTGTCCCCACTCCACTCCTGACCCGCTAACCCTGCTCAATGCTTTCCTTTCTTTGATGCTGTCTTCTAATACACTAACTATCTGCTGTTTCTTTTGCATATTGTTGTTTGCCCTCTCCCACTAGAAGGAAATCCCCCCCAGGGCGGGGACCTTTGCCTGTTGTGTTCACTGACATGTCCCAAGGACTTAAAATAGTATGTGGCACATAGGAGATGCTCAGCTAACATTTTTTGATGAATAAATATTCATAGATGTGCCTAGCAAGGGGGTCTGTTGCACATGGTCAGCACCAAAAGCTGTTGGTAGAACTAGTGAATGAATGAAGTACTGTCTCAGGGGAAAACCTCTGCCCTTCCATTCTTCAGCCAACGTAAAAGTTTAACTGATGGGAGAAGACCTCTTGTACCACAAGTTATTTCCATATAACTAGAAGATTTCCCAGTGTTTCCCACTGAGACCTGAGTGGCTGAAGGAAAGGAGAAAAGAGTCCCGTGGGGGCCCAGCCCAGGGCCCGCCTCTGGAGAGCAGGTGCTCAGGAAGTTTTTGTGAATGAACCCTGAACGAGGTCGTGAGAGCAGGAGAGCAGACATGGAGTACCTCCAGGGAACTGCAAATAAAATACAACTTGAGAGTAATAAACTCGTCTTCTGAGCATGAAGTATAAACCAGGTCAGCGGAATACTAAACAAACGCAACTCACGCCAAGTGCGCCATCTTCCGTTCTACCTCTGTTCTCTGCCAGTGCTCCTTATCCCCAGGAGAGGCCGTTCACTCAAGCTGTTCCCACCTGAAACCTGGGCACCATCCTCTCCTGGCCCCCCTCTCACCAGTACAAAGTCCTGCCCACTGCACATCTAATGATCCCGCAAATACAATTCATTCAATTGAAATGAAACCACTTTTGTTCCATTCACTACCACCATGGTTCTGACTCTACTCTTATCAGGCAACTTTTTGGTTATAATTTGGCTTCCTGGGTTGGTCTGTAGGGACTTTATCAACATGACAGTCACATTTCTCCTTGGAAATTAACAAGTGGCATTAGACTTGGGAGCAAGATTCTTGGGAGACTTCAGGAACACATTGTTGGGTGTTTCTGTGGCTGCACAGAGAAGGCAATGGCACCCCACTCCAGTACTCTTGCCTGGAAAATGCCATGGATGGAGGAGCCTGGTGGGCTGCAGGCCATGGGGTCACTAAGAGTTGGACATGACTGAGTGACTTCACTTTCACTTTTCACTTTCATGCATTGGAGAAGGCAATGGCAACCCACTCCAGTGTTCTTGCCTGGAGAGTCCCAGGGACGGGGGAGCCTGGTGGGCTGCTGTCTATGGGGTCGCACAGAGTCGGACACGACTGAAGCGACTTAGCAGCAGCAGCAGTGACTGCAAGGGCAGAGCCGGGTTGGCGGTTGCTTTGTACCCTCCAAGCCTCACCTGCAGGTACTGTGGCTCTGGTCATTTGCCCGTGACACTCTGATCCTATTTCACCTGAAACTTCAAGTTACTCCAGGAAGATGCAGAAACCATAGGTACAGGCAGGGGCCAAGAGAGTAGGAAGTGAGGCGAATGACAAAAGAGTTAGAGGTGGCAAAATGTGAGAAGCCAGAGAGGAGATAGGAGAAGTGGCGTTGAGAATGTAGTGATACCTTCCCAGGGTTTCCCTGGTGGCACATGGTAAAGAACCCACCTGCCAATGCAGGAGGTGCAGGAGACGTGGGTTCAATCCCTGGGTCGGGAAGATCCCCTGGAGGAGGAAATGGCAACCCCTTCCAGTATACTTGCATGGGAGACCTCATGAACAGAAGAGCCTGGCAGGCTACAGTCCATGGAGTTGCACAGAGTCGGACATGACTGAGCAACTAAGCCCGCACGCACGATACCTTCCCACCAGGAAACTGGCTGCAGCCCCAGAAGGAATGAGGCAGCTGTGACTTCTCCAGGGCAGGACTCTACTGTGGCTCTCTTGGAGGAGAGGGTGTTTAAGGGTGGCAGTGCTTCCTTGATTAATTAACATTCACAGAAGCTCCTCAAAGTGCATGTTCTTCCCAGAATGTACAAAACCGCAAATGGATTTGCTTGCAGGGGCACCCTGGCGAGCTCTGGACTGAGTCTGGGGCCCTGGGGCCCAGCCCCAGCATGGCAGCTCGCCAACAGACCGAACTTGGGATGGTCTCTTTGTTCCTTGGGATCTTGGTTTCCTCATCTAGATTTCTAATCAGAACTACCAGGTGCAGAACCATTATAGTTTTTGGAGCATTTTCACAGATATCACCTTATCTGATCAGCTGAGCCTCAGATGTGGGGAAGGAGTTTTACATCTCAATGGAAGACACTGAAGCTAGGTATAAAGAGCCCCAGCACACACACCCCTCCCCGGCCCCCCAGCTCTGCCACCTTACAAGAGAGCTCTTCCGTAGAGCAAGTGATATTTGGAGGCCACATGCTCTTTTCTGAATCTCGAGAGGACCACAGGAGAGGGGTGGGAAGTGGTGAGCTGGGCGGACGAAGTGCAGAGAGAAAAGGAGAGAACACCGTGTTATTATTGTCTCCCCTGTTTTGTTGCTTGGCGACAAGATGCCAGGGGGGAATGTGGACCAGTGTGAAAGATGCTAGGCTGCTGCCAGGACCTTGGCTGAGCCTCCTGGGAGGAAAGATGAAGCATGGCAGAGTTCACACCACCCCTGCAGCCCAGCAGACACCTTCCCTTAACCCTTTCCTCCACAGCCTTTCTTTCCAGTTATTGATGGTTTAGTTTTCCCACCCAGTTTCTGTGAGCCTCTTTCCAATTCATGGAGTTTGCTTTGCCCAGTCTGCTCTGCAGGGGCCCCATCTCTGTAATAGGCAGTGACTGACAATGAAGAAATGCAGGCTTGAAAGTCCAGGGTGTCCACTATTTCCAGGAGAACTCCAGCCACAGAGTGTCCTACCAGGTGACAGAGGCAGAAATATGGCTACTTGTTAAAGAAATATCTTGGGGCTTGGTGACCATTCCTGCATCCCCCAGTGTGGGTTCCCCAGCCATGTTTGCCTTACCTGACCCTCCTTCTGGCCTCAGGTGATTGGTTCGAGGGTGAACATGTGACCCAAACTGGCCAGCAATCTCATCCCTTCTGAGAATTTAGAATTAAGACCAATAGGAGGCCAGTCAATTTGTCTTTGCCTGTGGCTAGAACTAGGACATGGACTCTCTGGATAGGGGCCTGCCATGGAGACAAGGGGCATAGAAAGTTGTCAGGAAATGGGGGAGTGGAAGAAAGAGAGAACTGATGCAGGCACTTGAACACGAGAGAGAAGAGAGGGTGGGCACCTATTTCCTGGGGTGAGGTCCACTTCTGGTTAGTTCTTTCCTGAAGTCTAACCACATGCCTGCCCTGAGGTTCTGCCTGGAATGAGACTTCCTTGTATTCTTAAACACCTATATTTTTAAATCTACTTCCAAAGGGTTTCTGACACTAGAAGCCAAGAGTGTTGAGCAGCGCACGCTAGACCCTGGTGAGGGGTTCCCTTCTGCATTTGGGCATTCCATTCACATTCTTGCCTCCTCCAGGCTCGCAGGAAACCTCAGTCTACCTCAGCACCCCCTGCAAAGACAAACAGGCCCGTGGGCTTCTCCCAACCCATGCCAGCCACACATTCCCTGATTAAAGTCCTCCCAAGCTTGGGAGATCCTTTCTCTGGCCTGATCCCTTCACTGAACAAGGCACTGCACGTGGCCCAGGAACCGGCAATTTCTCTGATTACACCCTCTTTTCAAAGGGGGTTTAATTTGCCTGAAGGAGTTTCTCTTGCTTACTCAGGGAACGTGTTCCGTGATGATAATTGACATATGCTGGAATGTTCTGCCAGCCTGGCCCTGGGCTATACGCTTGACATACAATTTCTATCAAGAGGCAATGAGAAGGAGGAGCTGAGGAGGGGAGGTCCTTTCTTCAGTGGCGCCTACACTCAGCTCTGCCAGCGGTGCAGCCTCCGATTCTTTCAGTCCAGAGATTCGCAAAAGGAGCAAGTTTCTTTACAGTATTTGTGGCAATTCAGGGCCAGAAATGCAGAACGATTGTAGGGCTCTGAAAGGAGGGCTCTCTTCTTTGGCATCTTCGTGAGGTAGAAAGAAATGCACCTCCCCCCGCTCCTGACTCGGGGCCAGAAAAGCTTGAGCTGTAAGGACTGGAGGATGCAGGAAAAGGAGCTTAGGATTATAACCACAAATCAGAAGCATCCTTCTAGGTGTGACCTAGACCAGCAGCATCGCCATCATCACCATTTGGTCTTGTCAGTGTGCTCCAGTGCAGACTCAGTGCCCCGCTAATCAAACAACACACTCAACGGACTGCAGTTCAGTTCAGCCGCTCAGCCGTGTCCGACTCTGCAACCCCAGGCCTCCCTGTCCATCACCAACTCCCGGAGTTCAAACTCACGTCCATCGAGTTGGTGATGCCATCCAGCCATCTCATCCTCTGTCGTCCCCTTCTCCTCCTGCCCCCAATCCCTCCCAGCATCAGAGTCTTTTCCAATGAGTCAACTCTTAGCACAGTCCATCAATTCCCAGCAAAGCCTGACCTAAGCGATAGAATTGAAGGAACACACGCCAGGTTTTCAAAGTCAATAACACACACTGCTGCTGCTGCTGCTAAGTTGCTTCAGTCGCGTCCGACTCTGTGTGACCCCATAGACGGCAACCCACCAGGCTCTGCTGTCCCTGGGATTCTCCAGGCAAGAACACTGGAGTGGGTTGCCATTGCCTTCTCCATTGTGTGAAAGTGAAAAGTGAAAGCAAAGTCGCTCAGTCGCATCCGACTTGTAGCGATCCCATGGACTGCAGCCTACCAGGCTCCTCCATCCATGGGATTTTCTAGGCAAGAGTACTGGAGTGGCTTGCCATTGCCTTCTCCGATAACACACACTAGTAGCTTGCAAATGTCAAGAACTTGAACCTAGATTATTTTTTAAGGAAGGAGGAAGTGGCCTTAACTTTCCTGGTCCTGCTCTGTCCAGTTTAGCCATGGCCACTTCCTCACAGCCACACCTGAGCAGATGAAAGGCCAGCGTCTGAGAACCCTTTATGAGGTCTTTGGATTCTGCCACTCACCTTGGAAAGGTCCACCAGGGTGTTGGCTTGGTCACTCAGCTTCCTCTGCTCCATCTTGACGCTCCTCAGTCTGTGGGAAACAGTCGTAAGAGCCATACTCTTCAAGTGCATGCTGGGTTCACCCCACCAGCTGATTCCACATCCATGTCGATTCATCTGGTTTTGGAACCCAGCCCAGGACCTTAAACATGGGTGACAACTGACCAGAATCAAGGGCTTGGCAGGTCCCCAAGAAAGCAAACTCATCTCCATGGATGCTTGCCTCTAGTCACTATAGCTTGCCCACCACTCTCAGATCATGTCCCAGCTTCCATGCCTTTATCAAGGCTGTGCCTTCCACCTTGAAGGTCTTATGCTCAGCCTTTTAGGGTTTCCCGAAACTTCCAGGTCAGACTAAATGCTTTCATCCTCTACTTTTAAAACTCCACTATACTTTTTAAAATACTTAGCTTATAGAAAGCACTTATCACAATTTGCTCTGCTTCCAGTTGTAATGTGATGTATGTGTGCGTATGTAGACTGTGAGAGCTCCCTGAGGCTCTTATCTAGTTTTTACCTTCCATGGCAGCCTGTCCAATGTCTGGCAGGGGCAGGTGCAATAAATGAATAAACAGACTGATCTGGATCCAGTTCACCACCCCCTGTGCTTGTTGAGTGGAACAGAATAGCTCTCTCCCGCTCCTCTAAGCGTGTGAGCGGACGCCGGCGGGGCACTGGGCCCGCCGCTCCTCCTTTGGTCAGCTGGCGGCCTGGCCGCCTGGGCGCACTCACTGGTGGATAGCCTGCAGGAACTTCCTCTGGTGCTTCCTGACTTTGGCGTGGTCAATCTTCTTTAGCAGCTTTGTGTGTTTGTAGATTAGCCACGTTTCCCGAAGGACATTGGCTGCAGCATTCTTGATCTAAGGAAAAGCAAATAAGCAGGTGACTATCAGGTGAGTGTTCCTAGCTTCACATGACACGTGTTGGGGGGGGAGGGCGGTCTGCCGATAGAGTCGAGTTGGCAAGGAAATGAGTCTGCAATGATCTTTTTCCTTAATCAAAGCATGAACTCTTAGAAAGGATGATGAAAATTCATCTCTCATTAATCCTGTATTGGACACAGTAGACTGGAGGCTGAAGTTAAGGAGTGCCTTTTTCTCTTAATTATTTTGGGACTGCCTCTCCTCTGCTGCTGCTATATTTAGATAGGCTGCCTTACTGAGGCCTGGAGGCCTGGGGTACACTTTGAATAGATAAATATGTACCACTGCTGCCCTTGGATGCAGAGTCCCATGCTCTACATGGGATTTTTATTTAGTGCACATGGCACATCTCTTGGATTCTGAGAGTAAACAGATTTCCTATCAGCTAGAGATTGTATTTCTTTAAAAATTGTTTAAAATTTAACTAAAATTTATTTTTTAAAATGTAAAGGTTACTTTCCACTTACAGTTATTACAAAACATCAGCTACACTCCCCATGCTGTCCTATATGTCCCTGAGCCTATCTTACACTCAGGAGTCTGTATCTCCCACTCCCCGGCTGCTATGTCACCCCTCCTGCCTCCCCACTGGGAACCACTAATTTGTTCTCTTTATCTGTGAGTCTGCGTTTTTTGGTTGTTGTTATATTCACTAGTTTGTTGTCTTTTTTAGATTCCACGTGTAAGTGATATCATACGGTGTTTGTCGTTCTCTGTCTGACTGATTTCACTTCAGCTGCAGATTTTACAAGGCCTCTTTGAGGAAATCTTTCCCACCAAATGGAGCTCTAGGTATCAACAAGTCCATTGTTTCCTTTCCCAAATGGCCCAAGTCAGTTACACTGCAACTTTACATATAATTGGCATAAAACTGACATCATTTCCAAGAAGGGTCTGCAATCAGGGAAGATATTTTGGTGTGAAACCAGAGCTGCTTCCTTCCGCAGGCTGGCTCCTTCTCTGCACTGCAATCACACATTTCCACATATGACGCTGTCATCTGTTGACATGGAAACCACTGATATCATCCAGCTCACGATGGAACTGAGACATATCAATGGCATCCAGATGGCAGGGGACAAAGTTTTAATCCAAACACAGACATCTTCAGCAATTAGTAACAAGAGCAAGAGGAAACATTTCTTATTAAGCACACGCTAAACAGATTTTTGATGAACTGTTCCCATTTCCATCAGCCATGCACACTGGCACAGGCCCACAGGCCCAGGGCCTGGAAGTAAGTAGGCCAGCCTAGTAGAAATCAGGTTACTAGCCAGAAAAGATTTTAATAAAATTGGAGAGTACAGGCCTGCTTCTTCAGACTGACATCAACAGATGGGACGTTGTTAAAATACTGAGACGTGTGGGAAGGCTTAGGAAACATTGTTTTGTAGGCTGATAACTTTTGTGTGTGTGTTTAAAAAATTTATTACGAAGGTTGGATTATATTTTTCATTGGCGCTGAAGTGATGTTCTAAAAGAACAGCTAGGTCTTCTCAGAAATGTCTAAGTGACATAAATACTGCTTTTCTGCTCAGTAAAAATCTCCCATGAAAATGGTTTTAAATGACTTAATTGCCCACCTCTGGTGCTTTCTTGCCTGAGAGGAAGCAGGTGGTGGTGAGTGGAAGCTGGAAACAGTGAGTGTCCAGGTGAGGAGGGGGGAAGAAGAGGTGGGGGTCATCACGGGGGTTCTGTTCAGGGGCTAGAGTGGACGTCAGCCTCCTGGCAAAAGAGGCAGCATAGAAAGGAGGGCCTCTCTGGGGAGGGCCTCCCCTCGCCTCCCGTCTGTAGGGAGAGGGCAACGTGACAGGTGGTTTCTTCAGTTTTCCGAGGCGTGTAGCCTCCTAGGAGAGCCTCCCAAAAGAATAGGAGGGAAAAGCCTCCCCCAGCATTTAGGGTGACTTGCAGAGCCCCAGTTATTCAAGTCTCATCCCTGGAACACTGATAAAGGGACGGAACATCAGCGTGGATGAGCCCCTGACATCAGTCTCTGTGTTGGTGGGGGACCAGTACTGGAAAGTGGAAAACCTGCAGGTAAATCCTTGTTCTGCCAGTTTAGCAGTAAGTGCTTAATTATCCATAAGATGGGAAAAATAAATCCTTACCTTAAGGGTTGCTTTGAGGCCCCTAGGAGGCAATTACCATGGTGCTGATGGTGCTAAGAGTGAACATTTACCAGGCGCCAGATTACAAATGTGCAAATGCATTTAATCTTCACAACAACCCTCTCAGGCAGGTACTCATATTATCCCCATTTTACGGATGAAGAAACGGAGACACAGACCAAGACCATAAAGTTATAAATGGCAAACTGAGTCAATGTGAATTTAAGTGTTATAGAAACTATAAAGTACCGTAAAGATGTTAGTTATCATCATCTGGCCCAAATCCCCGCTGAGAATATGAGGAAATGGCAGTTCCAGAGATAGGATGTGAGGATCAGAATCCCACAGCTAGCTAATGGCAGAGTCAAAACAAGAGCCAGGTCCAAAAAGACCATAAGGTTTTCACGTGGTCTGAAGAAAGACCTGACGAGATGTCATCTCTACGCAAACAAAATTATTTCCTGTTTTCCAGGATCAAGGAACTGGAAAGGACATTAGATTTGTTGTTAACCATCCGGGCCCTCACTTAGCATATGACAGCACAGAGAGTCCAGGTCCTGCACTTAACTTCAGCCCAAATATAAAGTACTAAACCCACAGCCCAGCCTGGGTAGCTGAGCGAAGCAGTCACAGCGTCTTTATGGGTTTGAACAGGAGGCCCCCGCGTATTCGGGAAAGCGATGTTAAATGCGAGCCTTGGTGCTGACTCTGAATTAATTGTCAGCAAACAGACTGGCACAAAGCTAAGTAGATCAATATCTGCAAGAGAAAAAGAAATAGGCTTTTAACTGCACTGTGCTTTCCCGAGTCGACAGTAAATGCTATTGTGACCAGGTTCTCCCTCCAATTCACCTGGCTGATGGCTTTGAGCATCACTGGGGTGGGAAGTGGCAGAGGTCGTGTGCACCTCCTGGGATTCACTGAGCTTCCCAGGGCTCCCAAGCACTGTTTCATGATGGGGGTTTGGGTACCTACTGAGCGCTCCTGATGGGCAGGGTCATCAGGGCCCAAAGATACTCTTGGGGGTGAGACTGGGTGGGTCAGGGAACTGGGAAGGTCTGGGTAAGCTTGGCCTGATCTGATGGACTCAGGAATAGTTAGAAGAGGGCTGTTTGTGCATGAAGACTGGCTGTTCCATCCCCCAAATCTGTAGCACATGAGCTAATTGTTTCTGTGGGTCCATTCATTCTCTCCCCGAAACTGTGTGTTTTCACTCTGATGGTGACCAGAGAAAAGGCTCAGTGACGTATATACTGCAGGGAGGGCTCAAAGATTCATGGGCCTGAGCAAGAAAGTCGTCCAACTAAGATCTTGCATACAGCACCGACAGCTAACATCCACTGAGTGCTTACTATGTGCCTGGCTCTGTGCTTAACGCTTTATGTTTACGTTGCTCCGCTGGCCCTCGGAAAAACCTCACAAGGGGATGAATGAATGATCACCTTCACTTCGGACCAGTTGGGAAAGCTCTCTGAGACTCAATTTTCTTATTCATTCCTTCCCAAATCATTTACCACACCCCAAAGACGGGGCTCACACTGTTCTAGGAAGTAAGAATCCTGGGAGGCACAAACCAATAGCCTTTCTGCCCTCAGGGAGCTTCTAATCCTGTGGGGCCAGCATGTCTTGTAGCTGCAGCACAGAAGGGTGCTACAGAGTGATGTCAATTCTGACCTGTGCAACGGGATTGCAGGGTTGATTCAACGAGAATGCACTTCAAACACTTAGCACAGAGCCTGGCTGCCTGGCACCTTCGTACCTGGTGCCTTACTGACGCTCTTCCCCTGCAACAAATGTCAGCTTCTTCCTCCACCTCCAGCGAAAGAAAACACAGAACACATATGTCTGTTCCTTGAGCTCTTGGCTGTATTATACATGTCCATAACTTGCTCTGGCCGCCTCTCTGCAGGGTAATCTGCTCCTCTGTGTTATGCGGGAGAGGGGCTGGTTGTTACAGAAGGAACATGTGAGGCAGGAGGAGAAGCACCCTTCTTGCCTGCCTCCCCATGCTTGCAGTAGCCACAGGGAGTCCTGGGAGAGTAATTCCAGGAGCCCTGTTGGTGGGGCCCTCAGAGAAGAAATATTAGCATGCCCACAAGGCTGCCAGCACTCCATCCCAGGGAGAGGGTGTTTGCACCTGGCGGATGGAGAAGCGGGAAAGAAGGAAGGGAGGAGGGCAGATCAGGCCTGGCAAGAAGCTGTGATTTGGACAACTTCAAGAAGTTCTAGAGGTTGAACGTAGATGAATAAATCTGAATGGATGGTAACATCCCAGTCTGAGAGCCCTCAGGTCAGGCCTGTCTTCAGATGCTCCCTGAAGTTGTCCGTTATGCCTGGACATCCCCTCTTCTGCATCTGCCACCCCGACTCTCCACCTCACCCCCACACTGCCTGCTGGCTTCCTGCGGCTGCCATCTCTTTCCTTTCCCTGCTTACACTCACCCTCCTTCCTCCCCATTTTACTCCACAGTCCTTTTTCAGGCTCCTCTGTCTGCCTCATCCAGAAGCCCTCACTGAACACTAAGAAATGGGGGCTCCTGTGGCTGGCAGGACACTGAGGCTGGGAGCAGGCAGGGCTGTGCTTCCATGTTCAAAGCTGGAGTCTGGTCTCTCCCCAGAGCAACACGGTCCTGAATCTGTGGATTCAGCAGGCTAGTTCCATAATACTATTAATGTGATGCTCAGCTTGTTTGGAGGTAAACTGGCTTTTTCTTCCAGCAGACCTGGGACCCTCACCACTATTCTGAATTCCAAGGAACTAACTGTTCTGGGAAACCCACTGGGTTATGGCTGGAGAGCTGCCTACCAGCCTGAGAACAAACAGCAGCCCTGGCTGGGACCCAGCTCATGGCATATGGCTGGGGGGCCCCCTCGCCTATCTCTGGGCCTGAGAGGCTCATCCCTGAGAACCTTCCAGCTCAAAAACTCAATGTTCCTATGACTATTATTAAAGAAAAACTGTACCCAATCTGTCTGAGACAGAACTTCAGTGGGTGATATAATTTATAATTCCCTTCTGGGGACAATTAGCATTTCTGATAACTGCTCAATTGATTATCTGACTAATTCTTAAAAGATTAAGACCTGTTCTGGGAATCCACTCATGGGTCCTACCGGCTGTCAGCCAGGAATCTAGTCTCCTTTAGCCAGACTTTCTGTACCCAGTATATCAATGACTACTATTGTTTCTTCCGATAAAAGACCCCTTCTATGAGTAAACCTTTGAATTAGCCTACTGGAAAAAAAGCATTTTTTACCCAGCAGGATTGTGATAAAACTTTGACACATGCTTGTAATTAAAGAAAAGTTTCCTTTAGCACTGATCAGTAGGTTCTGGGGGGCTAAGCAAGGTTTTTGAGCAGGTTGATGGCATGTGCAGAGCTAAGTCTCAGCATCTAAGAAGAGTCACCAGGATAAAGTACAGGATGACTTGGGCAAGGGAGGTCCAGGTGAGATGAGAAGGTAGCAAGCAACTGAAATGGCACAAGGCTGAGATGGTGGCTTGAAGTATGGTGCCCAGAGGACCTGGAGAGGCTGATTTGGCCAGGTAGAATCAGACCCCAAAGCTGTTTGGACCCCTGTGGGTACCAGAGCAGAGAGGAGTCAGAGATGCTGCTAAAATTTTAGACCTGGAGACTGGAAGAATGATGATGTCATTAATAGGGAAGTCAGGAGAAGACACTAGTGTTAGGAAGATACAGGTTTGATTTTTGTCTTACCCATTGACTTCAGGGGGAAATGTACTTGGATGAAGTATTTGAGGCAGGAACCCTTCATGGAAAGAATGAAGAGATAACAGTCCTCAGCTGGTGCCACTACACCACGGAGGTGTCTGCAGATTTGATGTGGAGAGTGGGCGTGGCAAACAGAACATCTCCTGGTACCTCTTAAGCCAAGTGTGTACAGGGGCAGCTACCTTGCTCTTTAGAAAGGAGAGGTGCTCTCTGAGGACAGGCAGTAAGTCTGAGGGCAGGGACTATCTCCTATTCATCTCGGTGTCCCCAGAACACAGGGTGTGGTGTCCAGCTGCAATGGATGTGTTTCATTGCATAAAACAGAGACACGGGGATGTGCAGTGTTGCGTGGGAGAAAAGATGAGGATCTAGGATCTTCTTTATAGTCTCTCTGTGTGTAATTTACATATATATTATCTAGTAGCCCAGAGGTTAGCAGTAAATTGTAATTCGAGATTAACAATGGCAGTAACACTGCAAAGTCCATGTGGGAAGATCCGACTGCATTAAATACAGAAATGATGTTGCGGCCAGGGTTGACAAGTTATACAAGTGAGAGAAGAAAAGTCATGTGACTCAGAAAACCAGAAAATGAGTTTGGACCCTGTGCTATCAGACCACCACCCTACCTGCCCCTGCCTCCCTGGAAAATAAATGAATAAAAATAGTGTAACTCTAATGGTAAAAAGGCTGGGCTGAAGCCTTTATTACCCATAAAGACTAGAACAATTTGAATATTTTAACGATTAATAGGTTAGAATTCCTCTTTTTCATTTTTTGCTTAGATGTTTGAAGAATTAAGGCTGCGTGTACTTGTAAGAGATGGCTTTTATCTGTTAAATCTGCTAATTGTCCACTCCCGGGAGGTTTGCAATTATGCCCCAATGAGCTCCTCCCACGATTGGATCTTTCTCTGTGAATTCACTGAGATCTTATAAGTAGACTAAGCTTAGCATCTGTTTGACCCATGAGCCACTCCGTCTGGACACAGTGGGCCATTTGGAGAAGACGGAGGATGGATGAGGGAGGCATCACCAGGGGAAGGAAGGTGGGCTTCTCTGAGATCAGGTGAAAGGGAGCTGAAGCCAGAGCAGGCCAAGCTCACAGCCAGTGTCCTTTCAATCAAGATTATGTAAAAGAACCTTTCCAGTCTTGCCAGCTTTGAGAATCCTCTCTGTGTGAGAACCATCCCTTTCGTGTTGGTTGTTTCTCTGGGAAAGAGATATTAGACATTAAAGGAACATTTCAACAGATTTAAGTGTTCTCAGACAAGTGAGATGTTATTCGATTAAAAAGGTGCCTTGTACTCACGGATGGGCAATAAATATTTGTTGATTTGGTTTTCAGTCCTAGTTTTTAAAAAGTAAGTAGATTTGAAGAGGATTTTAGAGACTATGTTTGAAAGAAAGACTGAAAGTAGCCACCACAACCTCATCTTCTACAATCATAGTGCAGAAAAATTGTTTATTTTCTTGTCATAGGAGGGAGCTGGCTTTCTTCAACTTTATTTTCCTCTAGTGTCTGATTCAAACAGTGAAAAATGGAGAGGACAAAGGAATAACATGAAATACAAAGTATATCCTTGGTTTCAAAAGCAAATAGAATAAACAGAGAGGCTGTTAATGTCTGTGCTCTAAGAAACAGCTTCTGAAAAGGTTTTGGGGGCCAAATACCCTTGTCCTTGACTCCTGCACTACATTGTTCCAGGAGAATAGAGGGAAGTATATTTGTGGCTCAGACGGTAAAGAATCTGCCTGCAATGCAGAAGACCTGGGTTCGATCCCTGGGTCAGGAAGATCCCCTGGAGAAGGGAATAGCTACCCACTTCAGTATGCTTGCCTGGAGAATCCCCATAGACAGGAGTTTGGCAGGCCATGGTCCCTGGGGTAGCAAAGAGTCAGACACAACTGAGTGATTATTTTTTTCCCCAGTAACTTTGATAATTTGCTCAATTCCTAGCCTGACTTCTACATGCATAGTAGGGGGCTGAAGGAAAGCAGCTGGGTTGCAGGGCCCTGGATGGAACCCAGAGGGCCCACCATGGGTACAGCCCTCAACGCTGCCATCTTGATGCTACAAATCGTGTTTTCTTTTGTACCACGGACAGCTCAGTGCCATGATGTGCATACATAACCATCTGTATGTCAACCACAGAAGAATATCTGCCTGTATGTTTTCTTCTTAACATCTTTAAAAAGGCTTGTTAAAGAATCCAATACATGTAATCAAAGACCAAACAATCAAACACCATAAAGACTTCTGCTGAGAAACTGGAGAAGCCTTGGCAACTCCCCCCTCCCGCGCTGCCTCCCTCCCGAGCACGCTCACCCTCTGTCACTCTCCCTCGCTTTTTTTTTCCCTCCCTTCCTGCCTTTGTCTTTATTTCGAACACATTTTCACTGTGCCACAACATTCATCACTGAATATTTTCTCCAGCTTTCAAAAACCCCAATCAAAATCTGGCTGCTCATGGGTCTCCCAGCCCCACTTTAATCCTAAATGAGAAAGACTTGCTAGGGTGGCCAAGACCCCAGCGCAGGTTTTTGCTTCTCTCTCACTTCAGAAAGAGGAGAGTTTTTGCAGGAAATCATATTCCTGACCTTCGTTCAGCCTGCAGGCTCTAAAGAATTTTCCATAAAAGCTGTCATTAAATAAACAGCTCCTGCCTTGCTCATTTGGCCTGCTCTTATCCTGGAAGGCTTGCTTCTGTCTCTTCTAAAGGGGCCTTCTCTTTTCTGACAATTCAGTGCGATGTCAGATTTTTAGCAGCTAAATGATCTCCCCCATTCCTGCTTAATCAGTTTTTAACCCTTCTTACCCACTTCCCTAAGGGCACAAGGGAGAAACACTATTTGGAAAACCCAAAAGGGAAAAATTGGATGATGATATTTTGATGAACATTATTTAGGAGTGATTGTCTGTAATGATTTTTTTTAGGGGTTGAATTTAGATACATTTCCAATATCATTTTAAAGACTTTCTACTGCCCTTGCTAATGAGAATCATGAAAATATTTGAGCAGAAATCAAAACATCTCATGCTGGGTGATTTACTTGGTACCATTAGGCAAGAGAGTAGGTTACATCATTGTAGGCTATAGATTTAATTATCAGGGAAATTATTTGGTTGCCTGAACCATGCACGGTGATTTAAGAAGACAGGAGCCTGCAGCGCTGAGGCATGCGGCCACTCTGCACCAGCCGTTTGCATGTGTCTGGGGCTCCCTCAACCTCCACTGAACGGTGCAGCCCTATCTTGTTGTGGCTACTTTCTGACCAGCTCCCAGGTGGGTCTTAGGTCCCCCTTTAAGACACGGGAAGTGGTGTTTTACCCGTTTGGTGAGCTGAGTGTCCATCATGAAGTTGTGAACGTGCTTCTCCGCTTTGGTGAGTTCCAGCTTCCGGGCCACCACGGCCACCACCAGGGCAGTGCAGCCGGCACCCTGTGGGGGGCAAGAGGACCGGGGAGAGAGCACATCATTAATGAAGCAGGGCTCACGTGTAAGACTCCACGTGCCCCGGGCCCACTGAGGGGTTCTGGGAGTGGGGTGGAGGCCTGAGCTCTGGCTAGTCAAGGCCAAGTCACAAAACCCAGCAGGACCCTGATCCCCACACCCACGAAGGTGTTGACCTCTGGGACACGAGCCTTCCTAGAGCTGGCCACTTCCTCATGGATCAGGGTACTCGACGGGACTGAGGCTTGGGGTCATATAAAATACCGGACAATCGCTCAGTCACCTGCCAAGCTAAGCAGGGAAGACAGAAAATCCAGCACACGTGCACCCTCTTCCTCACCCATACCCCAGCCCCAATGCCAGTCTAGAGCAGGGTGGGCTGGGGAGGGCAGGAGGAAAGACAACCAGCCATGCAGTCTGGATGGATCATCTGCTGGTGGTGGACAGTTTTCCTGAAAATGATCTAATGAAGAGGCAAAGCATCTCCCCTCCCCCCAAGACTGCTTTCCAGGGCAACCCCAGTTGGATAGAGTCTATGCGCTCAACGACTGCGCTTGCTCCTTGGTTGGGTCTTTTCACAGGAGTTCTAGCCTATGACTCAGCACAAGATGTCAGTTCCTTCTTGCTTTCACCAGGAGGCTCCAGAATTCACCATCTTGCAGAGATTTTAAAGATGACAACAATATATCTGCCTCAACCCGGGATTTTAAAGGAATGCGCAGAAGGCGCTCAGTATTTTCCAGAGCAGTGTTTCTACTCTGCTCTGGAAGGTCTATTCCAGAGGAGCTCAGGGAGGGTGAATAAAAGAGGCAGTTTCCTGAAGACTGAGTTTCTCTCTCCTAATCCTCTGGGCACATGCTTGACTGTCTGAGAAATGAGCAGAAAGGGACTCCTTCCAATATTCTCTTGAAGGACTTTGAAGTCCTCTTTGCTGTGCATCTTGAGTTGGGGGACAGGGTTGGGGGTGCCGGGGACGGCAAGAGAGAACCGCTCCTGCCCTGCTTCTCCTGCAGGCAGCAGTGATAGCCCTGCCCTCGCCTGGTTCTTGGAAGAGAGCGCATGACTCTTGGGGACCATTGCCTCTCTCCTGCACGTGGGGCCCTGCACTGCCCTGACCTCTACTCATGGAAAGATGATGAGTTCAGGAAAGTCAGCAGTCTGATGCTCTGGATGCCAAACAGTAATTATAGGTGCCACAGAGCTCAGTTTAGCAATTGAGGTCCCAGGATTCAAGGAATCCATCAAGAACTTTGGGACTCATGCAGTCTAGCAGAAAGTGTAGGAAGTCATAAAGACTGTTTTCAAAGGTACTATCATCTGTATCAGAGTTGGGCAGCATGCATATAACAGATCATTCCCCTACTCTCTCCCTCATAATCACTTTCTTTCCTTTGCCACAGATCGGCAAAGCCTAGCTGGTGTGAGGTTTTGGAAAAGCTGAAGTTGGCAATGTTTTTCCCTAGCTTTTTTAGAAGGGTTCTCATGAAAACAATCTCCTGTTTCTCGGTACATTTGGTCAGCGACCCATTTCTAGCACAACAAACTGAAAAGAACCAAGTGTGTGTGAACCTTCCTTTTTCTCACCTCATTTTTCTTTCTTGTTCAGGGACAGCCCTGTTTTCTTGGCATCTGTGACTTGCAGGAGACTCTGTGCCCAGTTTTCAAAGGATAGGTATGGGCAGTTGGACAGCCTGGTCTGTAGGTGTCTTCAATTGAGCCAGGCCTCTAAAGGCAAAAAATAGCTTAAAAAGCTCTTTTAGCGGGAAGATGTGTGATCCAATTCCCCTCAACCAGACCGAGTATATAATCTCACTCTTTTGTATGGAGTTCCAAAAGTACTTTGGGCTAAACGCCCAAAAAGCGGGATATATCATAATGTTAAAAACAGAACATCAGATGTAGAGGGTTCTTCCCTGACTCCAGGCTCCCTCATCTCCCCGGGTCCAGGGAAACTCTACTTAAATCATCCCTGAGAGCTGGGGGCAGAATTAGCCTGAAGGAGTCTCCTTGCTTGTCATGCCACTTGGGGAAATTCATTAAAGCAATCAACCATCCACAATCCCAAAGTTTCAGGTGCTAGACGGATTGCTCCATGGTTCCTGCCATGGCTTACAACCGAGCCTGCTGAATGCAGAGGGGTTCTAAAGAGAAGCTGCTGCTGCTGCTGCTAAGTCACTTCAGTCGTGTCCGACTCTGTGCGACCCCAGAGACGGCAGCCCACCAGGCTCCCCGTCCCTGGGATTCTCCAGGCAAGAACACTGGAGTGGCTTGCCATTTCCTTCTCCAATGCATGAAAGCGAAAAGTGAAAGTGAAGTCGCTCAGTCGTGTCCGACTAGAGTGTTCTAATTAAGGAACCACCTATCTTATATGATTAAGACACATTTCTGCATGGAGGCAGGGGTTGGATTAGATGACATTTCTCAGTTTCCTTCAACTTAAAGAGGTCAAGACTTCCTTGTGGATATTTCCCAGAAGGATGCTTTGTTCTTAACCCGTAATTCTAACTCGAATAGATAGCAGTGGATACTTTCAACTTCACTTTTCTTTTAGAAAAATCCATCATCTGGATGGGTTAGGGAAGTAGCCAATAATGAAACATAATCTGGTCATTCCCATTAACAGGCAACCTTGCAAAGATGGGGTCAGACACCAGCAACCTTCAGAAAGTGGTGTGCAAGGTGCTGAAATCCAGACTGGTCCTCTCCTGTGTGTGAGAGAGAGAAAGAAAGAGAGGGAGGGAGGAAGGCAGAGAGAGAAGGAAGAAGGAAGGAAGGAAGGGAAGAGGGAAGATGTAGAGAGAGAGTTGGAGCAGAGACTGAGATAGGCAACAAGTTGTGCTGCCTCCTCAACAGCATGGGACAGAGAGCAGAAGAGGAAAGGAAGAAGTGAAAATAGGAAAGAAAATAGAAAGGAATAGGGAAGAGGGATGGGCTCATGGGAATTAGGTGGAAGGCAGGAAGAACAAGGAGCCTAAGACTTGGGTCAGAAGTTAATGGTCAACTTTGGCTCCTTAGAGGAAATGAAGGAAATAAAGACAGCAAGATCCCCTCCCACCTCCTGCTGTCTTTACTTTTAAGTGGTATAATGATTACTTCAGGCTTCCCTGATAGCTCACTCTAATATTCTTGGGCTTCCCCTGTGGTTCAGCTGGTAAAGAATCCACCTGCAATGCGAGAGACCTGGGTTCGATCCCTGGGTTGGGAAAATCCCCTGGAGAAGGGAAAGGCTACCCACTCCAGTATTCTGGCCTGGAGAATTCTATAGACTATATAGTCCATGGGGTCGCAAAGAGTCGGATACGACTGAGCGGTGACTTTCACTTTCACTTCACTTCACTTTCAGTGATTACTTCTGCTTTTTTGGGGACAACGGGCCTTCTTACTTAGGTGAGTTTGTCAGCCCGGTAGGGCCATGTTAACAGTTTAAAAAGGCTCATGTGATGTGGCAGGGATGTGGGTTGGTTTTAAGAGACAGAGTGCCAAGGCCTGGGCTGGTTTGGGCATGGGAGCACTCCTGCTGCCCCAGCTGTCCTCACACGGAACCTCAGAAATCGCTGGTGGGCAGAGGGGGAATTCGAGGAGAGGACAGAGTGGGACTGAAGAGGGTAAGCAGCTGCACTGGATCAGACTGTGGAGCAGATCCATGACTCAGATTTTTGCCTTCAGATGTGCCAAGTCCTGAGTCCCGGTCGACACCAACTGGATTCCCTGGATCTTCTCTATCCAGCACTATTTCCATGGGAGAGTGGTGGGAGGGGACAGGGTCCTCTAATGAGGTCGTACTTTCCAAGGTACATAGTGAGCAGGAGCGCAGGAGTGAACAGAGAAAGGAGTGGCTGGCCTGGGGTCAACACGCCTAACTCATCCATGGATTTGGACCCAAATCAGAGGCCCAGTCTCCTTCACACTGGTCCTCCTACTTCTTGTTTCCAAGAAACACTTTCCAGCTGGAAAACCTTAGACTCTCGAAAAATAAGTATCCCAAGGGGAAGAGTATGAGGTGTTCTTAACTAAAGAAGTATAAAATAAAATAAAACATAAATGAAAGTGACAAATGGAGGAGGGAAGCCTGGAGGATTTACAGTTGGATTCTGTTTCTGCAACAGATTCCATGTAACAACTAAAATAACATCAATTGGTTTGAAACCAAGGTGTTTCAGGGAGAAGCTCATCTTCTAAAACTGACATTAAGCAGATGTCTTGCTGAGCCCTCTTCTTTACCTCCTCCCCAAATGACTCAATTTGTGCCACCTTTTACTTCATCATCCCTTTCCTTTTGCAGTTCAAAGAAGCCTCTTGCATGAAATCTTAGGGGAAGAGCTCAGTGTCCCCAGCACATATCCTGGAATCTTTTGTCTATTTGTCCCTAACTCCTGGAGGGTCCACAGAGTGGGTCCAGCTCTGTTGTGGTTCAGTCGCTCGGTCGTGTCCAGTGCTTTGCAGCCCCATGAACTGCAGCATGCCAGGTTTCCGGGTCCTGCACCATCACTCAGAGATTGCTCAAACTCGCATCCATTGAGTCGGTGATGCCATCCAATCATCTCATCCTCTGTCGTCCCCTTCTCCTCTTGCCTTCAATCTTTCCCTGCATCAGGGTCTTTCCTAATGAGTCCAGCTTTAGAAATTGTATATTGAAATGGGATTCCTACCAATCAGTCTTGGGGTCCCAAAAGTCTTTCAGATGACTGCAGAGCCAGAAAGCCTTCCGAGGCCCATTCTGGATACTAAATATTGTCAGCTTTCTCTCTGCCTTGTAACTGTCATCGTAAAATTCTTTATGGAAAGATGCTGGACTTTGATATATCTGCTTTAGTGGGTGAAATCTCTCAAACACACCAGGCCTGTGCCAACAATGTCAAGTTGTTCAGACAATTATATACCCTGCTTAATGGTTGATAATTACACCATTACTGGGATTGCCAAGAGAAAACAATGATTAAGACTATTTACAGCCTGCACACACAAATTCTTCCTTTCCCTTCCCACTAGGCCTTGCCTTGGCCTGCATGGTGTCCATGGTAACCAAACAGGAAGCCCTACCTTTTGGTAAAGGCACTTGCAGTAATAATCAGGAGAGGTACAAAGTGTTGGGAGACTGGGGGATGGGAGGAAGGGATTCTCAGCCATGTGAAACCCTGGAAAGAAGTGACTCAGCTAGAAAAGTCCCACTTGTAAGGAAAAAAAAAATGCCACCAGGGTTCCTCACTGTGGCTGACCCCAGAGGGAGGCAGCTGATTTTAATTTGGGTAAAAACACAAGTGGAGGGAAGCTCCCTGTCCCTGTGTATAGATAGGTATCTATGCAGCAGGGTTGATGCAGAAAGAGAAGATGAAAGGCACGTGTTGTATTTTTAATACAGGGGGTGGGTATCAGTTCCTCCTCACTCGTTTATTCTCTCCACTTTGATCACACCTTTCTCCTCAAGGAACAAACACTTTCTTCCAAGCAGCTGCTGAAGCCCCTGGAGCAAAAGCAGGTGTGAAGACCACACCCCAGGAGAAGGCAGGGAGGGGCCAGGGTCCGGTTGGCCCACCGCCCAGCTCTGCCAGAGCAGAAGCCCAGAGATGCAGGAGTGAGGAAACCAGGAAAATGATGGCTCCCAGGCTCTGGCTTCTTGGCTGGGGCATAGAGCCATGCTGAGAGGGAGAATGGCTAGTATTTAAAAATAACGGAGGCTCCCAGCAGGGCCGTTCACCTATCAGCAGCTGGGCTCCGTGCAGGCCAGACTGAGAGCTGGTTCTGAGGCATATAGCTGGCACCCCAGGAGCATCTCTGAGACAGGAAAGCTTTGGTCTTCGGGCGGCATGTCATTCTTTTCTGGAAGGAAGACTCATTCCCTGGTTTCCTGGTGACAGCTGGAGCTGTGCCAGGCAGACTCCTACCAACCAACGGGAGGTATTTGTTCTGAGCCCTTACACTTACCCATGGTTTATCCCAAGCCCGGCGCTAAGCCGCCTGTCATTAACTCCTGCCCAGGACCCACTAATAAGTGCCTGCCCTGGGTTTCAGTCAAAAAAGGAGAGGACAGCATCCAGTCATGACACGGCAGCGCCAGAGCCCTCCTGCCCCACGGCCCAGGCCTCTGACCCCACGGCCTCTGCTGCTCTGAGCAACTGGCTGCTGTCAGTCCCAGGAGGCCTCCATGCTAGTGAGGAGCTAAACCCCTGCCCACTGCGGGATGGAGTCATTTCTCTTCCAGAAGGAGGGTCTTTTGTTTCCTCCTGGAGAAATGGGGATGATGGCTGAGATCTGCCCTGGAAGGCTTTTGATGACAGGGGTGCAGAGAGGACTCCTCGGGGTGGGCTGCCGTGACCCACCAATGAGACGTAGGAATAAGCTTCGGGCCTCCTGTACTCCTCCATCTCCACCAACACCTCCCCACCCCACTCCAACACACAGCCTTAGATTCCTGAGTCTTCTCTGACCCTCAGTTTCCTCTTTTGAAAAGAGGACCCTGCGTGTTTACTCTGCTCTGGGAAGGAGGTCAAAGAGGTCAAAGAGCCCGGTTGTCTGTCCTGGTCAGAAAGCAAGGAGAGGGGCAAGAAGCCCTCATCCCGACCGACCGGTGAAGGAGCAGTGGGGGTAGGGATGCTGAGGACTTGCCAGCCCTGAAGGCGGGTGCAGCTCCCTGTTGCTGACAGAGCACGTTAACATAAGCACTGCAGTCTACCCTCATCAGCAGCCAGGGAGGAGGGCGGAGCAGCCTCCCGTCTGCACTTCCTACTGGAGAATGCTGAGGTCCAGCAGGCTAATTGCCCTGCCTGGGCCCACACTGAGGTCCAGCTATGGGCATTCAGACTCTGGTCTGAAACTCCCTACCCACTACCCTCCCATACTCCATACTGTGCGGCCATGTGATGGGCATGAGTGTGTGTCAGGCTGGGGATGGCAGGGTGATGGGGCAGGAAAAATACACCTTGGAAGGAGGCAGCACAGCTGCTGGGCATCTGGGGAGGGATGGGGATGCTGTCACAGGCTAGCCGGCTGCCAGCACGGGGAGGGAACTGGCACTCGGAGCTCAGCACCCCAACATTTGGATGCAGGAGCCAAGAGTTGGCCCAGGGCCAGCTCATCAAACCGGGACCAAACCAGTGGCCAACCCAGGCTAGGACCTAGGTCTCTCATGGTCGGCTCAGAGCACTGGCCCCCGTGAGTTCTAGCTACACTTTATCAGATGTGGCGCCAAGGTCTGTGGGGCCCAGGGCACAGGAAAGAGGACAATTAACTGCAGACCCTGATGGGAGTGGAGGGTAAGACCCATGACCAGCTTCCCCCAGCCCATTCCTAGAGGTCTGTGAGGAGACCATGAACTGTTCGGGAACCAGGACCTCTTCCTATCTCAGACAAGGAAATGAAAAAGCGAGAAGCTGTACAGATGTCACATCTGTCTTTTTACGTGCACAGACACACATGCTGGCCCGTTAACTAGCAGCTGGCCCCGCGCCCAGACAAGGAAGGCCCCCCGAACCTGCCGTAAAGGGATCGCTCCTAGCAGCATCCTACGGGTGGGGAAGGGTAATGGGCGGCGGCAGATACTCACCATGATGCCGGTGAGCAGACAGACACCTTTCCCACAGTACGTGTGGGGCACCATGTCCCCATAACCAATGGAAAGGAATGTGATAGAGATGAGCCACATGGCACCCAGAAAGTTACTAGTTACGTCCTGCTGGTCATGGTACCTGCCGGGGGAGGGGGTGGAAGACAGGAGTGAGTTAGTGGAGCTACCATTCTCGGGTTCTGGGCATACCTGGACAAAGAAGGACATTTTGCTGAGGCAGAGAGAGCAGCGAAAGCGGCACACAGAGCTCTCCAGGAGACGGAAGCTGTTGAGGCTCTGCCCACCCAGGTCCTGCCTGCAGCTCTCTGTCCATCCCCCCCAACACCCCACCACAAGCTTGGTCCCGGCGGTAAAATGTTTTGTCATGATTTGCACCATATTGCAGACGTCCTTTTTGGTAAAATGGCTTTGGATGAAATCATGCAGTAATAAAATTTAGATTTTCCCTTCCAAGCTGACAGTCTAAATGTATGTGGATGTGATTAATCTGAAATCACAAGCTCCTGAACAGGGAAAATGTCAAAAAAAATCACTAAACGCATTTAGCAATTTCCCGTAAGAAGGTTGATGGAGCCCAAAGACTGGCACCTCCCTGGTGTCTGGAGGGAGGCTGCGGCAGCTGGGGTTCTCTCGAACCTGTTTCCAGGGAAGTTTCCAGAGTCTTTGTGGAGGCATGGCCTCCTCTTCTGAGCTGGACGGAGGCTCATGGCTGTCCTGCCCTGGGAGGAACTAGCTGGAAACATATCCCCACCATTCCCTCTGCCCGATATCCATTCCACCCCATCCCTCATGTCCCTCCCTTTATCCCCAAACACCAAGGCTCGCTGTGTGCCAGGCTCTGTGTCAAATACTGAAATAGAAAGATGAACAGGATACCAGCTCTGCCCTTAGGCTTCTCAGCCCAGGGGAAGGGCCCATTTTAAGCATGTAGACATTTGAGGAAGAGTAAGGACGAGGCACCTGGAGGGCAGGAGGGAAAAGACAATGATCTTGACCCCAATGTAGGAGGGTTGGTCAGAGGCTGGAGTTTTCCAGGCGGACCAGGGGAAGGGTGTTCTGGGCAGAGGAAATAGCTTTGTGAAAAGCTAGGGCCCAACCTGAGTGCAGCAGGTGGGCCTGGCTGCACCTGGGGTGGCAGGGCAGATGAATGAAGGTGGGTGTTTTTCTCAAAATGTTCTCTCACAGGATAAGCCTGAACGACACGGACATCACTCCTGGATAAACTCTTACCATCAGCCTCTTGGAGGCCACTGGATGGGAAAAGTGAGATACGGCCAGGGAGACCAAACCACCCTGGTTGGATAGAGCAGAAAGTCATTTAGGAGCCTTAATCCATAGAACTGAGTTACCAATAAGGCTTACATGACATGCTTGAGACATGGCTGAGTACAGGAGACCCTCAGAAAGTATTCGCTGCTTCTGTCAGCGCTCTCCACGTCCCCCACACGGCCTGGAGCCCAGTGGGCAACTGGCAAATGCTGTTCTTCTTTCCCTTACCCCCACCCCAAGTCAGGTGTGCTGGAAAGGCTGCAGATACAGATGCATCTGGAGAGGAGCCTAAAAGCCGGGAGAAGCCTGACAGTGAGAAAGGAGGTGGACGGCGTGTGAGTGGTGAAAGACAAGGGCACAGTAATATGGATTTCATTTACTGACTCATGGGGCTTCCCAGGTGGCGCTAGTGGTAAAGAACCTGCCTCCCAATGCAGGAGAAGCAGGAGATGCAGGTTCAATCCCAGGGTCGGGAAGATCCTCTGGAGGAAGGCATGGCAACCCACTTCAGTATCCTTGCCTAGAAAATTCTGTGGACAGAGGGACCTGGCAGGCTACAGGCCATGAGGTTGCAAAGAGTTGGCTGAAGCTGCTTAGTATATTTATTGACTCGCACTATATTAGTTGGAGCCACACAGTACAACCTACCCTGTGGCTAGTACTTTGTATACAAACACTCTAATTCTCACAACATCTTGTAATGTATTTTTACAGGTAAGCAACTGGAAGCACAGAGACATTGAGCAACTTGCCCCAAAACACACAGGACGTAACCAAAGTAAAGCCCATGCTCTTTTCACTCTTCCCTCAGCACCAGAGAGGTGGAGACGACTGCTGTGTGCATGGGGGAATGGTAAGAAAGTTTTAGCAACATGAGGACACCTGGGCTCCAGGAGCAGGTGATGAGGGAGCCGTGGAGACAAAGGGTCTGATTTGGGAAGGCCTTGAATTCCAGGGTAAGAGGCTTGGATTTGGTCTTAGAGGCCTTGGAAATGATTCCAGGTCCTTGAGCAGCTGAATGACAAGATGACATGGCCCACTGGGATGAGTGGTCTGTTGGGTGGTGAACAGGATGTTTAAAAAATGCAGCCCTGGGGTGGGGTAGCCAGGTGGGGAGCAAATGGCAATGCCAGGATGGAGGTGCAAGCGGCAGCCTTCATCGCACATCTGAGCCTGGCCCGAGCAGACCCCGGTGAGCACATCATTAGGGGGCTATTTAGCTGCAACTTGAGGCTCTACCGGCAGTCAGAGGAGGGTGATTTTAGCCTTTCATAGCTATGTACATGGGAGCATGCCCGGAACTCCAGGGGGACGCCTGAAGAGCAGACATCCCCTCCCAAAGCTCAGCTGAGAAGATGCTTTCCCTCCCCTCCCCTACCTGCTCTGCTGCCTCCCCAGTGACACTCTGTTGCTACCCTAAGGGCACCCTGGCTGCCTATTCTGCCCAGTTGCCCTCATCTCCCCAGGGCTGGGCCTGTGTCTGCTCACCTGGCTATCCTGGAGTAGCACAGACTGATGATGTCCAAATCTGATCCCCAAGATGGAGTGTGGCCTGCCCTGGTGCTCCAGCCCCATCCCAGGTCTGACGTGGCCTTGGACGGGCAGCCACTCTTCCCCTCCCATTCCCCAGAGCCCTGGGGCAATGCCAGGCCCTTGGGCTGATGTAGTCCCCTCCACTCACAGCCTGCTGCTCTTTGGCTGGGAAGAACGGTGGCGACCCTGTTAGGGGAAGCACACTGATTGAAACCGCCCACCCTGGCCAGGCACCATAGTACCCATTTGCATGAGTTGTTTTATGACAGGAGATCCTGGTAAGGAATATGGAACTAATAAGCCACCACCAACGGGAAGAGTTCAGGAAAGGTCTAAAAGAGACACCACGTGTCCGTCCACTTCCCAGAATCCCTCTTGCTAGCATCCATCTTGGCTGAGTGATGCCTGCGCCACCAGGAAAGACTCTGAATTAGAATGATTGGCCAAAGACCACCTGGAAACTAATCCCATCACCATAAAACCCGAGACTGCGAGCCACACGGCAGAGCAGTTCTCCTGGGTTCCCTTACCCTACTGCTCTCCACCCGGGTGCCCTTTCCCAATAAAATCTCCTGCTTTGTCAGCACATGTGTCTCAGATAATTCATTTCCAAGTGTTAGACAAGAGCCCAGTTTTGAGCCCTGGAAGGGATCCGCCTTCCTGCAACAACCCTGCCTCTCAGGGCCTGTGCTGAGGTGTTGGTGGGGACTCCTTCCATCCAGGGATGCACTTTGGAAACTGTGAAGAGGCAAGACTCAGTGACAGATTGAATGTAGGGGCACAGAAGGGTGAAGACTTAAAGATGGCTCCATGCCACAAGCCAGCAACGCGTAAACACATGTTGCAGAGTCAGGGTCTTCAGTTCATCAGACAGTTCCTGGAAGGGGTCAGGTCTGAGGACGGTGGCTTCAAGGCAGTGCCTAGACAGGAGGTGAGCCTGTGGTCTTGAGCTTAGCTCGCCTGGCTTCAAGCCCCAGCTCTACCTTAAGTAGCTCAATGGCTGTGGGCAAATGACTTAACCTCTCTGTGACCTAGTTTCTTTATCTGCTGATAGGAGGATTAAGGAAAATAATCCACCAGCAATATTAGCACAGTGCCCAGCGTGCACACTAAATGTCAGCAATTACTGTTATTGCTGAGAGTGGTAAGTATTATCAGTCTGAGGAAAAAATGTACAGAAAAATACGGTGGCAGAAATTTACAAGTGCAGTGGGTGGAGGGTCCCAGTAAGGGACAGAAGTAGATGAAGGGAGGGATGAAGATGAAGGAAAGGATGAAGATGAAGGGAAGGATGAAGATGTCTTGGTATTTGGGCTGGAGAACTATCTGATGCAGGGATGAGAGAAATCTGTCATTTCCAGGACAAAGAAGGGATATGGGACACTTGGTATCTGAGAATGATTCTAGCAGCTACATGCAAGGCTGATTAAAGAAGGCAGGCCCCAGACAGGGAGTTTGCAGGTGTCCAGGGAGAGGCAATGGAGAAACTTGAATGCCAAACCACGGGGTTTGGACTTAATTTGCAGCCTGTCCTTTGTGGATTTAATTGGCTGATTGACTTATTGGCTGTGCATGTAGGTTTCCAAAGTCCTCCTTTCCTTGCTTAAACTAGTGTTCCCAAACTGCTCGGCTGCCCTCAGGACCTTGGCCCATCCTATTCATATGTGGGTGGACTCCGAGGTAAAGAGATTAGACCTCAGAGTGGAATTAAATAACAGCAACCAGTCATCTGTCTCTCTTCTTAAAGTTGAGGTGTGATTTCCTGCTTTATTTTTCTCTAAATTCTCCTTATGATCTTGTGGGTTTCTTTTTCATTCACCATTTAAAATCCTCTGGTGTTAACTATGCGTGCTGAGAAGAGGAAAAGGGGATCTTGAGGATGTTATTCATTCATTGTTTGTCCAACTTTGAAGATCTACCTCCTGACAGGGGCTATAGAAGATAAGGAGATGAACCGGACATGCACCCTACTTTCCCGTGGCTTGGAGCATTGTCATGGAGATAAAACACACAGGCAACTCACCAAGCAGGAAGTGATGAGTGAGAGAGCTGGGCGGCTGATTCAGGACCGTGGGAGTGGAGAGGAGGGAGAAATTGTTTCCAAATCTATTCACAATTTTAGAGTGGTTTACACTTGCCACAAATTCATGTACTAATCTCATATTTTTTGCGATACAGAATTTTTTAGAGAAAAGAAATCCCAAGTTTTTCCTTAAGAGCTAAAGAGGAAAAGCTGTGGGCATGTTTTTAGGGTTAGTATAGTTATTAATTTATCATTAGAGTGTGGACTATGGTTTTTTTTGCTTTTAATATTTTTGAAATAAATGATAGATATGGAAGATTGTATGACTGGGTAAAAATGGTAGATGCTATTTTTGCTTCCTCCTCATATCCCTCTGGGCTTCCCTTAGCTGGTAAAGAGTCCACCTGCAAT
The DNA here is from genome assembly GCF_019923935.1 of Bubalus bubalis. NCBI lineage: Eukaryota > Metazoa > Chordata > Mammalia > Artiodactyla > Bovidae > Bubalus > Bubalus bubalis. The sequence continues at coordinate 15,920,730 of NC_059162.1, read as the reverse complement.
GCAGAAGACCTCAGTTCGATTCCTGGGTTGGGAAGGTCCCCTGGAGGAGGGATAGGCTACCCACTCCAGTATTCTTGGGCTTCCCCAGTGTCTCAGATGGTAAAGAATCTGCCTGCAATGCGGGAGATCTGGTTTTGATCCCTGGGTTGGGAAGAGCCCCTGGAGAAGGGTATGGGAACCCACTCTAGTATTCTTGCCTGGAGAATCCCATGGACAGAGGAGCCTGGTGGGCTATGGTCCATGGGGTTGCAAAGAGTCAGACATGACTGAGTGTCTAAGCACAGCACAGCTTATCCCTCTACAACTCTCAGTTTTAGTTTCCTGCTTTTAAAAATAAGTGGACAACCAGGAATCCCCAGACATCTGAGGAAAGTCTCAAATATTAAACACACAGACCAAATCAGTCAATTAAACAAACAAAGAAAAAGCACTCTGGATCACAGACAATTAACAGAGAAGAACTCTTGAAACAAATCCTGTAATTAATATCTTAAGAGAGATAAATGAGATATTGAACCATGAGACAAGGATGGCATATACCAAGAAAGTCCTCCCACAGGGCTGGAAGATAAATAGAGGGAGTCTCCCAAAAGGCAGAAAAAGAGAAAGAGAGGAAAATAGGAGAAAATTAGTGAATTAGTCTACCAATTCAAACAGTGTTTCAGAAACAGAGAAATGGCAAAAAAAAAAAAAGAGGAGGAGGTGAAAGAAGGAAAAGAGGGCAAGAAGTAATCATTGAAGATATCATTAAAAGATTTCCCAGAGCTGAAGGACACATGTTTCTAGATCAAGGGCCCACTGTTCCCAGCATAGTGGATGGAAATAGACTCACAGCAAGACACATTATGTGAAATTTCAGAACACCAGGGAGAAGAGGAAAGATGCTAAGGTGCTTCCAGAGAAAGAGAGGTCAAACAAAGAATCAGATGTCAGAGTGACTTTGGACTTTTTCACAGAAACACTGGAAGCCAGAAGGCCATGGAATAAAGGTTTCAAAATTCTGAAGGAAAATGATTTCCAAACCATCCAAGGCTTTCAAAGACGTGCGTCCTCAGCCCCCTTTCTTCTGAAGCTACAGGAGGGCAAGCATCACCCAAACAAAGGAGTAAACCCAGGAGGAAGCCCTGAGGTGGAGAAAACTGGGGATCCGCAGAGGAGACAGGCCCAAGGCGACGGTACCTGGAGGCCCTGCATGACGGTCACGCAGGCATGGAGAACAACCTGTCCAGACAGGAGCAGGTCAGATGACTCTGGGAGGTATTTCTCCAAGAAGACGTAATTGATAGAAAACCTGCAGGGCCCGAACACACTGAGAAGAAATGTAAACAACCGCCAGTCTCAAGTAAAATTAGTGATAAATACACAGCAAACTAAGCAAATGAGTAAACATGATAATTAACCAGGAAAAACAAAAAAGTTCTGCAGGAAAGGAAAAGTTGTCCTTTACTACAAGGCTTAGCTCTGAATAGAGTCAAATTAGCGTTGGCTGAGTAATGTAAACACTGATTACTGATCTAACCAACATAGTGATATAATGATGAAAGGAGGATGGGGGTGGGATACAGGAAGAGTTGCTGCTGCTGCTGCTGCTGCTGCTAAGTCGCTTCAGTCGTGTCCGACTCTGTGCGACCCCATAGACGGCAGCCCACCAGGCTCCGCCATCCCTGGGATTCTCCAGGCAAGAACACTGGAGTGGGTTGCCATTTACTTCTCCAATGCATGAAAGTGAAAAGTGAAAGTGAAGTCACTTAGTCGTGTCTGCTCTTTGAGACCCCATGGACTGCAGCCTACCAGGCTCCTCCATCCATGGGATTTTCCAGGCAAGAGTACTGGAGTGACAGGAAGAGTTGGAGGGAAGGAAAGGGAGCTAAATCCTTATCTTAGGATAAGATAAGGAAGGGGACAGATGATGCTGAAACTGGAGCACCGAAAAACAGCAATATGAGCATGTCATGAAGAAACATGGAGGTAAATTTTACAATTAGTTAGCAAAAGGAGGTAAATGTAGCTACTCCTGGAGAAGCATAAATGGGAAAAACGGGTGGAGGATAGCAAATACCACAGAACAACTGAGTCTAAGTGTATGCAGCTGTAACTTCCATAATATCAAAATGAAACTAAACCTAAGGAAAAAAAAAAACATAAATATACATAACATAAAATTGTTATGAAGCCTGAAAATAAAATAAGCATCCTTGAACTCACTGTCCTATTGCCCCTACTTGTGCATTCTTACCACCTTCAGCCTCCCAAATCTCCCCAGAGATCACCGACATCCTGAATTGCATGTTTATCCTGCTCTTGTTTTTCTTCACAGTGGTTTTCCTTTAAATTTTTTTTTAATTTAATTGAAGTATAGATTTACAATGTTATGTTCATTTCAGGCGTACAGCAAAGTGATTCAGTCATATATATATATATTCATAATATGTATGTTCTTTTTCAGTTACTTTTCCCTTATAGGCTATTAAAAAATATTTAGTATAGTTCCTTGTTCTATACAGTAGATCCTTGCTTATTATCTATTTTATATATAGAAGTGTGTATATGTTGATCCCAAACTCAAAGTGCTTCTACTTAGCTATGTATACCTACCTAAACAATATATAATTCAGTTTCGCTCGTCTCTGAATTTCATAAAATGAAATCATACTGTAGGAGTGGGATAGGCAACCTCTAAAATGACCCCCAGTAACTCCAGTATTCTTGCCTGGGGAATCCCAGGGACAGAGGAGCCTAATGGGCTGTCGTCTATGGGGTCTCACAGAGTCGGACACGACTGAAGCGACTTAGCAGCAGTAGCAGCAGCAGCATTCCTTCTCCTGGGGTATTCACACACTTTTGTAATCCCCTCCTTTTAAGTGTGGGCTGGACCTAGCAACTAGTTTCTAAGGAAAAGAACATGGCAGAATATGGCTGTCATGTCTAAGGTTTGCTTATGAGAAGACTGTGGCTTCTGTCTCGGAGATCTCTACTTTGATCTCTTTTGAATACTCTCCCCTGGGAGAAGCCACACATGTGGTGGGGGACCTCAGCCTGCCCACAACCACATGAGTGAGCTTGGAAATAGAAACCCCTTAAGTCAAGCCTTGAGGTGAGACGACAGGCTGCCATAATCTCATGAGAGAACTTGAGCCGGAGGTACCCATTTAAGACGTCCCTGAATTCCTGACACGGAGCGACTATGAGGGTGAAAATGTTTGCTGTGTTAAGCTGGTAAGTTACAGGGCAATTTGTTACACAGCAGTAGATAACAAATGGGGCTTCCAGGTGGCACTAATGATAAAGAACGCACCTGCCAATGCAGGAGACGTAAGAGATGCAGGTTCAATCCCTGGGTCGGGAAAATCCCCTGGAGGAGGGCATGGCAACCCACTCCAGTATTCTTGCCTAGAGAATCCCTCGGACAGAGGAGCCTGGCAGGCAACCATTCACAGAGTCGCAAAGAGTCAGACATGACTGAAGCAATTTCATGCATGCAGATAACTAATACAATGAACTTTTCTCTGAATTGCTTTTTGCCACTCAACATATATGTTGATATTTGTGACTATAATGTATTCTCCTTACTGTACTGCGTTCCATCGTATTACTACACCATCCCTTATTCATTCACCTATCGATGGCCACATGGGTGGTTTCCAGGGTTTTCCTCTAATGGGCAATACCGCTACAAACATTCTTAATCACAGCTCCTGGTTGTTTAAGAGTTTCTCTGGGACACTTACTTAAGAGTGGATTTACTGGTTTGTACATATTTAATGTCATTGGAAAATGTCATGTTCTTTTCCAAAACACAGTAAAAATTAGGTTTCTACCAGTAGTGGACACATGTTCCTGTAACTCCATGTCTTTACCAACACATTGTCATCTGACTTTAATTATTGCCAAACTAATGGGTAAATTGATATTGCATCATGCTTTCACTTTACATTTTCCTGATGAAATCTGAGTGTCAATTTATATGTTTATTGGTCACTCATATTTCCTCTTCTGTAAAGTACTATTCATGACTTTTTTTCATTTTTCTATTGGTTTATTTTTGTCTTTTTTTCTAATTCATTATAAGAGTTCTTTATATATTTTAGATAAAAACTTTGTCAGTTTATATGTTGCAAATATGTTCTCCCAGTTTATGCCAGGTCTTTTTACTTTCTTTATAGTATTATTTTTCTTTATAGTATTTTTGATGAACAGAAGTTTTAAATTTTACTGTAGCTGAATTTATCATTTTAATTTATAATTAGTGACTTGTATAATTTGTTAAAGAAATCCTTTCCTATCTGCAGTTTTAAGACTTTCTTTTAAATGTTTCTAAATGTTACTTTTCATATTTGTCTTCAGTTCAGCTAGAATTGATTTTATGTATGGTGTGAGATAGGGATACAACTTCATTGTTTTTATATGCTGCTGCTGCTGCTAAGTTGCTTCAGTCGTGTCCGACTATCCCAAATCCACTTAATGAGCAGGTCATCCTTTCTCCACTGAGAATGCTACGTCTGTCATATAGATTATACGTGAAAGTGAGGCTATTTCTGGGTTCTCTACTCTGTTCCATTGGCCTTTTTGTCCAACTTTGGAGTTACCTCTTTGTAGCCTTTTCTAGGTACCTTCTCAGAGCCTAACACATAAAAGGTGCTTAGTAAATACTTGTGGAATGAATATGGCCTGCTTCTTGCTTTTCCGGTCCCCTTGTGAGAGTTAAGTTGCTTTAGTAATTCAGTGACGCACGTTAAAGTGACTTCAGCTGTTCTCTCTGGCAGAAAGTCTTTTGTGAAAGCGGCTGCCAAATTCCCTGGTCTTGGAGTTGGTTCTCACTATTCATAAGGACTCAGCTTCTTGACAGTAGCTGTGACCTCGCTCTTTTCACATGCATCTTAGTGATGTGATGGCTCTAGTCATTTATCCTGGATCTGGTTTGCTTGTTGGAAATTTTCAGGAATCAAATCAAATCTTGAAGACAAGATTCTTTGTCTTCATCTTCTAGTATTCCCCAGCTTTGTACAGTTAGGTCCTAGCCCCAAGCCCCTGTGCTTATTCAGTTCTCCAGTGAAAAACCCAACATGTACCTGACTCAACCCTTTGGCGGCCTTGGAGCCTGTTGGCACTTCCCTCCTCAGAACAGTCCTCTTGGCATCTTCAGTGACTTGTTCTGCTTTCCTCCTGTTCTGACCATCCTTCTTGGCTGCTTCTTCTGGCCTCCTCTTCAATGTTGCTGGGCTCCAAGCTTGCCTCATACCTTTCCTGCTTCTTGTATTGCCTGCCATGTCTTCACTGATCCCTTCTAAGTGACCTTTAAAGAAGCAGCTCAAAACCCATCTAAGTCAATGTGGGCCCTCTGTCTCTAACCCCACACCACTCAGCTTCTGCACTCTCCATTTGCTGCCCACACACTGTCTTGGGTAGGAGACCACTGGTGTGGACCATTGTTAGGTGTCACGGTGAATTATCTATGTTTGAGTCTGGGTTTTACTCTGTAGTATCTGCATGACCTTGTCCTCAGTTTTCTTATCTATAAAAGGGAATAAAAACACTTGCTCCCTGGAAGAATAGCTATGACAAACCTAGACAGTGTATTAAAAAGCAGAGACATCACTTTGCCAACAAAGGTCCATATAGTCAAAGCTATGGTGTTTCCAGCAGTCATGTATGAATGTGAGAGTTGGACCATAAAGAAGGCTGAAAGTGAAAGTGAAAAGTCCCTCAGTTGTATCCGACTCTTTGCGACCCTATGGTCTATACAGTCCATGAGATTCTCCAGGCCAGAATACTGGAGTGGGTAGCCTTTCCCTTCTCCAGGGGATCTTCCCAACTCAGGGATCAAACCGGGGTCTCCTGCATTGCAGGTGGATCCTTTACCAGCTGAGCCACAAGAGAAGCCCAAGAATACTGGAGTGGGTAGCCTATCCCTTCTCCAGTGGATTTTCCCAACCCAGGGATCAAACTGGGGTCTCCTGCATTGCAGGTGGAATCTTTAACAACTGAGCTATCTGTGAGGCTGAGCATAGAAGAACTGACACTTTCAGACTGTGGCGTTGGAGAGGACTCTTGAGACTCCCTTGGACAGGAAGGAGATCTAACCAGTCCATCCTAAAGGAAATCAACCCTGAATATTCATTGGAGGGACTGATACTGAAGCTGAAGCTCCAATACTTTGGTCATCTGATGCAAAGAGCTGATTCATTGGAAAAGACCCTGATGCTAGGAAAGACTGAGGGCAAGAGGAGAAGGGGGTGACAGAGGATGAGATGGTTGGATGGCATCACTGACTCAATGGACATGAGTTTGAGCAAACTCAGGGAGATAGTGATGGATAGACAGCCTGGCGTGCTATAATTCATGGGGTGGCAAAGAGTCAGATATGACTTAGCAACTGAACAACAATAACAATACTTGTACCAACTGGCACAGAGTTACCTTTAGGGTTAAATGAGCTGATATTTCTAAACCATTAGAACAGTGCCAGGCATATAGCTGCACTAAAAATATTGGCTCTTGTTGTGCCCTCTTGTGTGATAAGTCTGGCCTTTTCATAGCTGAAAGAATGTAACATCTGGAGCTGAAGGGCTACCTTTCATGCCCTAATGGCTTTGTGACCTTGAACAAATTACTGTCTCAGAATCTGTTTCTTCTTTAGGGAATCAGGGTGTAATAATGTCTGCCCTGACTATCTCACAAGATTGTGGCGAGGAGTGAATGTAGAAGGGCTTTGTCCACTGGAACATATGATACACATAAAGGTATGTGACTGCTTCTTGGAGAGCCTCCCACCTGGAGCATCCCCACCTGGAGTTTTGTCCTAGCGACAAGGGCAGCCCCAAGGGGACATGGAGGGAGAAGTGGCAGCAGACGCCGCCCCATAGAAAACGGTCATTCATTCCTCCCAGGTTCTCCTTTCACTCATCCTCGTCCCCCTGCTGTGGGCTGACCACAGCCCTTCTGCCTGGTGATGTGTGTGTCAATGCCTTATCACTATCAAATCCTGTCTGCCTCATCTTCAGTATACGTCCAGAATACAGCCAGCCCCTGCCACCGTTGCTGCCACCATCTGCTCCAGGCCTAGCTCCTCACCTGGACCACGGCAGCCGTCACCTAACTGACGTCCCTGCTCCTGCCTATACAACCCCCACTCCCCGCCCACCAACAGCAACTAGAGGGGTGCTTGCAAAACAGTATGACAGACCATGTCACCAGTGTCCCTCAGACCGAAGCCAAAGTCGGCATGTGTCTCAAGAACCCTCCCCCACAGCACTGGGACCTCTCTGACCCCATGTCCTAGGAGCTGCCCCTCACCCACTCTGTTCCTGCCGTCTGCTGTCTGTACAGCTCCTTCTGTAGCCCAGCTTCACTCCATCTCAGAGTTTGGATCCCTGCCATTCCTTGTATCTGGAAGGCTCTCACCTCAATTAATTGCAGGCTTTTGCTCAAAGTCAACTTCTCAGGAAGGTGCTCCCTGCCTAATCTACTATGACTACTGCTGCCCCAACCCCACCACACCCCACCACACCCCACCTTCCTCTCCTGCGTCAGTTTTCTCCACAAGAATATCACCCCCTGACACAATACACGTTTGGCTTATTTTTGTGTTAATTGACTGTCGATACCTGTTAGAATACCAGCTTCAGGGATATCCCTTATGGTCCAGTAGCCAAGATGCTGTGTTCCCAATGCAGGAGGCCAGGGTTCGATCCCTGGTAAGGGAACTAGATTCCACATGCTGCAACTAAGACCTGGCACATCCAGATAAATTAAAAATATATATATATATATTTTATTTTTATTTTAAAGAAAAAAAAAGAATGCAAGCTTCATGAAGAAAAAGACTTTTTCTACTTTGTCTGCTACAAAGTAGACAAAGAAATATTTGCTGAATGAATGAATTAGTGATCCTATGTGGTTTTAATTACAAGCCAGCAGGACAAGGTCAGTGGGGTAGGAGCTGTTACTCCAATTTTATAATAAAACAATGAGAAGATCAGGAGACTAGGCAACCTCCCTAACTTCTCACAGCAAGTGAGTAAATAAGCTGGGCCAGAAACCTGTTTTCTGATTCAACAAAAGGTGGCTGCAGTGAGCAGGGCATGGGGAGGGGCGTGGCGACAGTGTGTGTGGATGCCAGCCTGTCCTAGCTCGCTGGAGCCCCTGCTTAGTCCTCACCAGCAGGACAGTTTGCCAGGGGACTGGCGAGTAAGTACCGGCTTGGATCAGGGGGCTTGAGAAGTTCTACCTAACAGAAGACATTTTCATGGAGTCCTGGGTCTTACTCCCATCCCTACCTCCGCCTTTATGTTGGTTGCCAGTATAATCAAGCCCTAATTACCAAGTGCCCTCAGCATGCAAGGGCATTTGATTCCAGCCTTGGGGAGAAAACTGCCATTTTTAAGCATCTTATGAGCCTTTGTTTAGGAGGATTTGAGAAATGCTTGAGGTACATGAAAGAGTGTCACTGAAATTCAAAGTCAGCTGCTCAGTAAATGGTTTATTATGGTGACTTTAGGGTTACTCCATTATTCTAGCTACAGGTGAGTTCACATCAAGACCAAACCAAAAAAAAAAAAAAGTTTTTTCTTTTCTTAAAAACAATTTCCCTTCTAAACATCTTATAGTATGAAATAAATGGCCCTGGAGGCCCAGGGCTAATCATCAGCCTCCTGGACCACGTGTCTGACGACACAAGCATCCATGAAGTCACTTGCTCATTTGTTTCATTTCTATAGTCGATGCCCTATTTTTTAAAGAGTTGGCTTTGAATTTAGGAAAGTAAGGATGTTTCCCTCCACCAGGTAATTCAAGGCGACAGCCCTGAATCTTTCCAAGGCAAATCTAAATCCAGTCTTTTATTTCCAGACCCAAGAACTCACAGCATGGGTGCAAAGCCTCTGGTTATTTTTATAAGGGAAGAAAACCATCACCACCAAAACAGACAACTCCAACAAACAAGTTGCGGCATGTCACCAAACAGAAGCGGCTCGTGGTTTTTCTGTTAATATGGTGGGCATGGCTTTCTCTCTCAGAGGTGGTGGCCTGCATGTCTCTCTGGTAGCTTTCTTCAAAGACTTTCGGCAAATTGGGAGACTCGGGACATCTGGCTGGTGTCATACATCTGGGTGCAGCCTCTCTATGGCGAAGTCTGAACAAGAACATCAGCTCAGCTTTTCTTGGGGTGTGTTTGTCTTCCCTGGGGTCTCTCCCTCCCTGTGTTTGGCTGAGAAGTTTTGTTCGACTTCCCCACTTTGCAAATGGTTGCAGCACTTGAGGGAGGCCAGCTGCCATTCCTTCCATAGTCCATTTTCTTCGCAAAGGGGAGTACTGTCAACCTCTTTGAATGGTTATTAAATTAAAAACCAGATGGTTCATCTGGCAAAGGCTTCTGAGTCAGTTTCTCTATTTGCAATGTTTTCTTTCTTCTTATTAAAAAATATTTCCATGTTTCCTGATTTGGAAATGTTTAATAAAATGCATGAAAATGGAGAAAAACAATATGTTTGGAAGAAGCACTGTTCCCATGGGAAGCGTGTCTTCCACGCTTTTTGGAGGTGGCGTGGCGGAGACGGGATGAGCGTTCAGACCCCAGCCCTGCCATCTGTTCTCTGTATGACCTGGGTAAGGAGCTCATCTCTCCACGCCTTGGGCTTTCCTTCCATAAAACAAAATGTAAAACATCTCCCATGGGATCATGCTGATGGTTAGGTGAGATAACAAATATAAGAGCCTGAGCAGCATCTGGCAGGCACTGGGGCTCACCAGGAGAGTTCATTCGGTCAACAACTGTCGGTGAGCCCTTACTATGTGCCTTGGCACCGACTTCAGGGCACTTACAGCCCAGTGAAGGAGGCTGACACCCAGCAACACAAAAGCTAGAAAATGCTGCCTGACACATGCTGACAGGCAGCATGGGGCGCTAAGCAGGGACACCCTCTGAGGTTGCAGCCTTTACACAGAGTCCCCCAGGGGTGAGGCTGGAGCGCAGGGAGGGAGGGGGTGCGCCGGGTGAGGAGCTGGGAGGACATGGAGGGAGAGGCAGGGTGGGTAAAAGGTGCTCTCTCCAAGCACCAGCGTTGGGCCTTGTCGAGCAGAGCAGCATGGACAGGCTGGCTCCACTGGCCACACCGCCACCGGCTGCCTGGGCCCTTGTTTCCCTTCTTCCCCCTTCTCTGTCTTCCTCTCCATTGCCTATTTGTCTGTCTTCTCTCTCACCCGCTTTCTCCCCTCCCTCCTTTGAAACACCCCCTTCACATCCCTCTCTCTCTCCCCTCTCTGCTCCTCTCCCTGGCTCAATCTCTTCCTCACCCTCTCCTGTGAGGAGAGCCTCCCCACAAAGGGAGGGGCTCCTGCCTCCATCGAGCTGACAGTCTCTGTGGGGCCACCAGTCTTTCTTCGCCTCAGCTTGGTTTTGCTTATCCAGCAAGCTTATATCCTGTACCTACTGGGTGGTCAGATACCAATATCAGGAGATGAAACAGCTCAGAGTCCCTGCTCTGGGAAGCCCCCGCAGAGTCAGACTCCTGGGATGAAGTGGGGAGGACTGCACCAGAATAAGGCCACATGTGCGTGTCCTCCCAGGGCCCGGAGACCTCCACCCTCTGCTCTTCCAGCGGAGGTTTCAGCTGCCACCCCCAGGCCTCTCTGTGTGTCTGTGTGTGTGCTCAGTTGCTTAGTCGTGTCCAGCTCTGTGCAACCCCATGGACTGTAGCACACCAGGCTTCTCTGTCCATGGAATTGCTCAGGTAAAAATACTGGAGTGGGTTGCCATTCCCCACTCCAGGGCATCTTCCAACCCAGGCATCGAATCCACATCTCCTGTGTCTCCTGCACCAGCAGGTGGATTCTTTACCACTAGCACCACCTAGGAAGTTCTCCCAGGCCTCTGAAACCAAAGCAAACCTCCCCTCTGACCTTCCAACCCGTGGACCCACCTGCCAACATGGGACATATCCAGGGGACAGCAGGTAAATTAATTCAGCTTATCTGAACCCTGCTCATCACCTGCCCCTCCCTATGCCCAGATCCTTCCAGATCCATCCTCTTCCTCCTGCATTTCCTATCTGTGGGCAATAACACCACCCGGCTACTCCAGGACGCTGGAGTGTTCGCAGAGTTCTTCCACCATCACCCCACATACAGTGAGTTGTAGTGTCAATTTGGGCTCCTTTAGTTCCTTCTCCTTTTTGGCCACAACATGCAGTATCCAGGATTTTAGTTCCCCAACCAGGGATGGAGCCCGTGCTCCCTGCTCTTGGGAGCACAGAGTCTTAACCACTGGACCACCAGGGAAGTACCTCCTCTACTTCTTTCAAATCTGTTCCTCACTCCCATCCCCGCCACCACCTCCGCCACTGCTATAGAGGTGGCATCCTGTCCCATGTCCATCGTGGCAGCAATCTCCCAACCAGTCTCCTTGACTCACAGTCATCCTGTGCTCCCCTCACACATTGGAGCCAGGGAAGTCTTTCCAAGACAAAGGACTCTCCCCCACTCAAAACCCACCAGTGGCTCCCCACTAGTCTAGAATGGGGGGCGGTGGGCTATTCTTCAGCCTCAGTGTGGAGAATACCTCAGGCATTCCCAGTGTGGAGATACACTTTGACACACCCACAACCTCTCCAGGACTAACAGTAGTTGAAGAGTTGACATCTGAGAAGGATTTACAAGGTACTTTCAAGGTTATCACTATCATAACATCACTCTCGCTGTCTTATACTCTGATTTGCTTTCTCCAACAGAAAAGACGGGCTGGGACTCCAGCTAGGCTGGTAGAAATGATTTATAACCCATGGCACACCCACAGCAGAAGTCGGGTATCTCAAAACCATCGTTCCTGCATTACTGGAATAAAAGAAAAAAGCAAATAAGTAAGGTTGGTTACTGTTGTCTATGATAGAGGATTAAATCCAAACTCCTTAGACTGGCCTGGCCCCTGCCCACCACTCTAACCTTGAGTACAGCTGCAGCCTCACTGATCCCCTGGCAAGCAACTACTTACTTCCTCTCCTACCCTGTGCTCCCCCACCTCTAAGCTCTTCTTGTGCTGGTCCCTCTGGCTGGAGTACCCTCAGGCCCAGAAAATTCCCTCCTCCAGAAAGCCTTCCTGGATCGAGCGTCTGCTGCAGCGCACCCTTAGCCCCATGGTCCTCTCTGTCCCTCCCACCGCAGGATCTAATCGTGTGCTTGCTCCTGGGGCTTGCCCTTTTCCACGGTCCCGAGCCAGCCCCAGTGGTCAGGCACTAGGAGGAAGCTCTGAGAATCGGCGGAAGGAGGCAGTGGGTAAACAACAGTCCAGGGGAGGTGATGCTTAAGCCTGATCTCATCTCACTCCCGTCTATGAGCCTCTGGTTTCTCACAGCTGCTGTCTTTGGTTTTCATTCAATTCCACCCTCCTGGGCCATGGTCTTCCACCTGGGAGTTTTTTTCTCTCCTAGTTGAACCTTTTCCCAACATCAATCACAGAGTGTCATTCGGAAGCAAAGAGGCTTCATGGATCTTAGTGTTTTATATACGGAGACAAGAATAACAGTGGTTGGGATTCTTGCAAGATATTTCATCAAAGACCTTAGTGATGATCTATTTCTCATCTCCTTTTATTTCTGGGGCTAACTCTATGAAGTGGGTAGGACTGGATATATAATCTTATTTTTAAAAGTAACAGTCATCATCATTTGTCAAATGACAGCCATGTACCATGTGGGCCAAACCTTTCTGTGTATCATCTCACTTAATCCTCACAATAACAAGGTTTGCAATTGTCATTTCCTGTTTTCCTGAGTTGGAAACTCAGGCTCAGCCAGATGAAGGAACTTGCACAAAATAAAAACATCTAAGTGTGAGCTTGGGTCTGGCGGATTCCTCAGCCCCATCTTTGACACTATTACGCCTTTAGGTGGCGCTAAGTGGTAAAGAATTCGCCTGCGAGAAGCAGGTTCGATCCCTGGGTTGGGCAGATCCCCTGGAGGAGGGCATGGCAACCCACTTCATATTCTTGCCTAGAGAATCCCATGGACAGAGGAGTCTGGTGGGCTACACTCCATAGGGTCTCACGGAGTCGGACACTACTCAGCATGGAAGAGTCTAGGATGCTTAGGACACGGAAGCAACTTAGCACGCACATGCCTCTGAAGTGAAGGCCCAGTAAGGCTGATAGGAGAGATTTCTGGGGATGCGCCCTTTCTTGGGTATCTGAGCCTGGATCTATATTACAAGGAGCCACCTTCACGAGGGAGGGAACCAGAGCCAGGGCGGCCCTGTTACAGCAGCGCAGATTGTGCGCTGCGCAACTGCGGGGAGCGCCATTCACACAGCAGTCAATGTGAATGGCGCCCCCTGGAGTGCAGTGCCGCATAGGCAGTGGTCCCAGCTAGAGCCTCAAAGGGAAGAAGGGTGTCTTTCTCCGTTCTGCCTTCCAAGAGAATTCAAGGCAGGCAGCTCCCCAGGCGAGGCAATGTTGAGGAGGGCCCGGAGCTGCAGTCTCACCTGGGCAGCGTTAGAGTGGGAGGGAGGTGGGGGCTGCTCCGTAACCAAGAACAAAGAGAAGCCGGATGGAATAAATACCCTGGGAGGGCGTTTTCTTGTTACTGTTTCCCAGAGCAGTGGGGATTCCAGGGCAGCACGTGGGAGCTCCAGTTGGGCAGCTTCCCCTGCCACGGAGAAGAGGGGATGCCAAGGAGGTGAGTGGGAAGAATTCTAACTCGGCAGAGGCAACCAAACCCATCTGGGGAGCCTGGCTGTGGGGCTTTGGGCCCTGGCTGTGGAGGGAGCTGCCTCTAACCTCTAACCTCTTTCCACAAGCTTGGGCGTCCAGATGGCACACATCCTTGGACTTCCGGGGGCGGGCTTTGGCCACGTAAAGAGTGACAAAGTCTCGGGCAGGCTCTCAGGGGGCTGGTCCAGGCCTGCCAGTGCCACAGCCAAAGCACCCAGACCTTGGTTCATATGATTAACTGGAAGATCCTAGAACACGTTAGAAAGACGTCGAGTTCTGAAGCTCAGGACTTTATGTGGAAAAGGGAATGGAGACAGTCAGCACCCGCACACCCCAGCCCATGCCCCAAGCGGGGCTTTCTTGCTAGAGGAACTTCTAAATCTTCAGAGCTGGCACGCCCCCAAGGTCTACAAGAGCAGCAGCTGGAAGGAAAGGCTCCTGTGCTGGAGCCTCCTTGCTCATCTCTGTGGCCCCAGGAACAGAATGAAGCGATCCAGCTGGAGAAGAAGAGCCCAGAGCATCCCAAATTCTTTCTTCTGCCTCCTGAACTGAGAGATTCTTGCTGGAGGAAGAGAAGGAGCAAGGCAGAAGACAGATGACCCACCTGGAGTTTATTCTCATTTGCAGGACCTGGAGAGGGTGGTATTAAATCCCATGTGCCATCAGCAGCCCTCTTTGGAGCTCCATCTGCTCCATTGAGACAGCAGGGGGCCCCAGCCCCATGCAGCTGCAGCCCCCAACACAGGTTGGAGAGCTGGCCAGGTAGAGGAGTGGGCAGCTGCAGCTCGCCTCTCTGATGCCTTATGGGACCATTTTGGAAAGACACAGATTTCCTAAATGGGCCTGAGGGTGACAGGTGTCCTCAGGAACATGACGTGGCTGTGCTGAGAGGTTTTCCTGGCAGAATGGGATTCTCCTAGGGAGCATTAACCAGAGGCCCAGGGCTCCCAACCTCTGGGCCTTTTTAAGGAAGGGAGAAAACAACCATGGTCATACCACCAAACACCTGGGCAGGAGGTGCTTTGCCTGTTGGGTAGGCTTTGTCTCTGGGAGTCACTGAGACTTGGGGCTGCCTCTAGCCCCACAAACATCATTCTTTCCAGGTAAGGAAATGGAGGCTGGAGGGGAGCGTGCAGGGCCCAAGTACACTAGGCTTCTCCTCACGGTGCTGCCTCTTCCTCCTCCACAAGGTACTCATCATTCAGCCTGTCATTCACCCGACAGTCAGCCCCAGGAGAGAGCCACTCAACAGGGAGTTTGGATGCTCTCCAACTTGTGTGATCCAGACAAGTCGCTTCCCTTCTCTGGACCTCGATTTCTTCAAGTAAAACGTGAGGATTTTTCCAGTTCTAAGGTAGGTGTTTCTCTGATGACACTCTACCCCCACTCAACCTCCACCCAGTCTCTGGGGAGCGTGTGGCTGGGCTGACTGCAGATATAGAAGCCAGTTATCTTTACAGACAGGAGGCCTTTTCCATCCCATGGGGAACAAGATGAACTAAGAGCTTGGCTCAAGTGGAAAGCATCCAGCAACCTCCACCCGGATACAGCTGGCCACCCCTCGGGCAGCCATAGCAGGTGGCCACCAAATCAAACAGAACCTCTGATGGCTCCTACCCAGGACTTCTGACCACTGAACACCTGTGATTCCTGAAACAGAACAGGAGAGGGTAAGCTGGCGCCCCCTCTGTTACAGAAGAGTCAGAACGTTACACTCCGAGTCACCTGAGCCTGCCTGTCTGTCGTTCTCCCCTCTCCTCCTCCCCAACCACCCTGGAGAGGCCCCCGGAGCCTGCTCCATCCCAGCGGCCCAGCCCTGGCTCTATTTTACAGGATGCAGCCATCACAGAAGATGCTTGTTACATGTTGCCAGGCAACAAAATGCTGCCTGAAAACTACAACCCACCTCTGACACTTCATAGGGCTGGAAACCAGCAGATGAGAGGAGCCTGCCAGAACAAAGGGGAAGCGTCAGGAGGGAACACGTTGGAGCTGAGCAACCGCAGAAGCAAAATGAAAGAGCCCAGACAGTTGTATAAAGTGCCAAACAGCAAACAGATGGGGAGGAAAAACTGACTCACTGAAATGAGGGAGACAGACAGAGAAGGCACCATGGAGGAGAGCCCTCTGCGAGTCAGGTCCTCAAAAGGCCTCCTTTATTTTATTTTTGGTAAAATCTGTCTTGATTAGAGCTGAGGTTGTTGATAAGGAGGATGGTGGTAATGATAATGATGATGATTCCTTAAGCAAACACTTATCTGTTAGCTTCTACTTTGATGAGTGATTTTATGAAACACCCTCAAGCAATGGCACGATTTTGCACAGACTTTCCAGGAAATATGATTATTTCCTAAAACGAAGATCTCCACAGGCATCATCATCACCCCCTCACCCAAATACAAGGTCATGCGCTTGTTAGCTTAAGTGACCTTGGGCTCTGAAATCTCAAGCACTGAGTGGATCAAGGAGAGCCAAGCCCAGGGGATGCCCAGGCTGGATGGCTCCCCGGCTGCCGAGGGGACCTCAGAGGAGATGCTGGGCCATCAGCACGGACGTGTCCCAGCAGAGGACCCTCCCTCTCCAGGCAGGATCCCTGGGCCAGCAGTGAGATTTTGCCTCACATACCTCTCAAAGCCTCCATTCCTTCGCTTCTAAGATGGAAAAATTACTCCTGCCCCACCTACCTCACAGAGTGCAGGGCACAAAGAGAAAGTGCATAGAATGAAAAGCCATGAACAAGAGGATAGTGTCCCTGACTTATTCAAAAATAATGCCTACCAAAAAAAAAAAATAATAATACCTAACCAGGACTTCCTGGCAGTCCAGTAGCTAAGACACTGCACTTCCACTACACGGGGGGTGGGTTCAATCACTGGTTAGGGAACTAAGATCTCATATTCTGTATGGCACAGCCAAAAAACAAATAATAAAGCCTAACCTCCTACAAGTGCTGGCATTCTAGAAAACACTCTCTTAAACACTTACCATCTGCTGGGTGAGAGGCAATTAAGCACCCTCAATGGTGGTGGGTTATCCACAATTAATAATAACCCTCAGTGGTGGTGGGTTACCCCCACTGCCCTTGGCTTCAGGTTTTCCATCAATGCAATGGAGATGACACCATAAAAGATTCTTGGGATGGTTAAATGGGATGACGAATGCAAGAATCCAGTACTCAACAAATGATGGTTCTCCTTCTCCTTCCTCAGGCTTGAGGTCATCCTTAACTAGACTCCCGAGACCCTGGCTCAGTCTCATGAGCCCTCCGGCTTTGCCTAATTTGGCCGCAGCAACAGTCTGGCAAACACAGGAGGATATAGTCTAATTTCTGCAATAATGAAAAGCCTCAAGACACATTTACTCCCTAAATAAAATCCACAGTTTAAATTATAAACAAGAACAAAACAAATTAAGAATGCTGGTAACTAAGTGGGAGCAATTTCATATGTTAAACTTGACAAAATAATTACAAAGCTACTACCCAGTTAACTGTATTCACATTTACTTAACTCTGTAAGTTTGACAATACAGCTGTTTACTTTATTAATTTTGACATGTACTTTCTCAGAAAACGTCTAGCCAGTCTCCATCCCCGCCTGCGCCACCCCCTAAAATCTGACATCACGGAATTCAAAGATGATGGGCCATTTCCACCTGTACCTGCTAACAGGAAGTGGCTTCCCACTAAAAGTTGCTGTTTGTTTTTCTACAGCACCAATCACAATTTCCATCTAGGTAGCAGGTAGCATGCCCTTAAACAAATGATAAGTTGACCTCAGAGCCCCAACTGAAAATAAAAGTTAATTCGCTTTGCACAGTTTGCTTTTTCTCCTTTGGCCCCAGCACAATCACAGAAGACAACTCCCTAATTCAACAAATAACCCAAGTACATGACAGCAGGCAGTCAGGGTCCCGGGGTCCCAGGCCGCCTCTGCCCTGTGAGTTGGGGACAGGACGAATCACCAAGCCTCATTGAGTTGCCATGTTCTAATCCACTAAACAGGGTCTCTGGACTCTATTCTGCCTGCTTGCTTCTCTGGGTCATTGGGAGAAGCAGAAGAGCATGAGTCCTGGATTTTATGTGTTGCCCAGCTTTTTGTGGCTTCTCTTATTTGAATTTCATACTTATATATAGGAAGTAGGTGAGACAGGCTTATATCTCCAACCTACAGATCAGAAGAATGAGGCTCAACAAAGGAAAAGATCCAGTGTTCCCCAAGAACCATGAGCCATCTACACTCATAGGCACTTGTCTTATTTAATAGAGGGTAAATGACTTGCCTGGCTTCCCAGGTGGTGCTAGTGGTAAAGAGTCTGCCTGCCGATGCAGGAAATGCAAGAGACGTGGGTTTGATCCCTGGGTTGGGTAGATCCACTGGAGTAGGAAAAGGCAACCCACTCCAGTATTCTTGCTTGGAAAAGTCCATGGACAGAGGATCCTGGTGGGCTACAGTCCATGGGGTCCCAAAGAGTCAGACACAACTGAGCACACACACATACACACACACACACACACACACACACACACACACACACGTGACTTGCCCAAGGTCACGCAACTGGTGCTCTGTGTTAGGCTGTGAGCCAGGGTTTTCTGACTTCAGGTGTCACTGCTTTCAATTTTGTAGACAATGAAAGCTTACATTTAGAAATATGAGGTGTTATTATAATCATTGGCTTCCTGGGCGCTAGTGGTAGAAAACCCACCTGCCAATGCAGGAGACCTAAGAGACCCGGGTTAGATCCCTAGGTTGGGAAGATCCCCTAGAGAAGGAAATGGCAACCCACTTCAGTATTCTTACCTAGAGAAGCCCACGGACAGATGAGCCTGGAGGGTTAGGTCCATAGGGTTGCAAAGAGTCAGACACGACTGAAGTGACTTAGCACCCAGGCATTACAATCATTGCTAATATTACTGAAATTGAACCAAATGGGTTCTAGTGTAGGTTAACTATGAAGTCGCTCAGTCGTGCCCGACTCTTTGCAACCCCATGGATAGTAGCCTGCACCAAGCTCCTCCATCCATGGGATTTTCAAGGCAAGAGAACTGGAGTGGGTTGCAATTTCCTTCTCCAGGGAATCTTCCCAACCCAGGGATCGAACCCAGGTCTCTCACATTGTAGACAGACACTTTACCGTCTGAGCTACCAGTGATGTCCAACTATAGAAGACCTTGAACTCTAAAACAAGGAATATGACATAACCTTCTAAAGGTAGCAACTGCAGGACTTTTAGGGGAAACAGAATGTACCTAGTGATAGTGTAATTTGAGGTCAGAGAAGCTACTTCTACAATCCAGTGTAAGATGACAGGGATCTGTGTCTGGGAGGCAGCAGGAAGAGCTGAGTCTGAGAGACATTACAGTGTAAGAACCATGGGGCTTAAGGTCTGAATAAGGGCTGAATGGGGTGGGCATAGGCACAGAGATAGTGAACAGTTTTGAGCCGATGAGATAGTTATGCCCCAATAGTCCTTCTCCCCTTCTTCACTGGTAAAAGAGCCCAGCAATAAGTAGTGGCTGCCAACAATAAAGACTACATTTTCCCAGCCATGTGAATGACCAATGAATGTGAATGGAAATGACATGTGTTACTTTTAAGAAATGTCTTTAGAGAAAAAAAAAAGCACACATTATTCTGTCTCTTCCTCCCTCCTGCTGGCTAGAATGTAGATGGGATAGCTAGAACTCTGGCAGCCTTCTTGAACTATGAGGAAGAAGCCATACACCAAGGATGGCAGGACAAGGCGGAAGCAGCCTGGGTTCCTAATGCCATGAAGCACCACCCCTGATTCTTACTGACCCTTTCCCAGTCTTCTTTTGCATAAGAAAGAAACTTCTATTTTGTTCAAGCTACTGTTTGTTTGGATTCCCTGTGATTTGCAGCCCCAAACTAATACTACCTGGAAAGGTTCTTAAGAAAAAGAAGATAGAAACAGAAAAGCAGAGGGAAATGAGGGGCAGCGGGATGAGTTTGGAGGGACTGATGCTGGAGCTGCAGCTCCAATACTATGGCCACCTGATGTGAAGAACCTACTCACTGGAAAAGACCCTGATGCTGGGAAAGATCGAAGGCAGGAGGAGAAGGGGACAGCAGAGGATGAGATGGTTGGATGGCATCACCGACTCAATGGACATGAGTTTGAGCAAGCTCTGGGAGATGGTGAAGGACTGGGAAGCCTGTGTGCTGCAGAAGGGAGTTGCAAAGAATCGGACGCAACTTAGTGACTAAACAGCAACAAAAGTGATGGCTTTGAACAGAGGCTTAATACACGGGACACTCAGTCTTGGCCGGGTACACAGGAGGCACGCAAGGGCTCCACTCTGCTGCCACCACCCTTCTAAGTCACCATTTTCTTTTGCCTGGTCTGTGCAATGGCCTTCTAACTCATCCTCCTAGTAGTTTTCTTGCCCATTTCCAATTTATTCTCCACAAGGTGCAGAGTGATAGTCTTAGAATGAACGAGGTCGTATTACTTTCTGACTTAAAACTTTCAGAGGCCTCTCACTGCACTTGCCTTTGACCCCTTAACACGGCCCCTGGAGTCCCCTCTGCAGCTCAGGCCTTGCACAGTCACATGCCCATCCATATCCCTCTCCTTCCAGCCACTCCACAACCATGCTCTTTGCCAGCTCAGGATCTTTGTACATGCTGTTCCCTCTTCTTGAAAAGCTCACCCCCTTGGTCTGTAAATGACTCATTCCTTCCCATCCTTCAGATCTTAGCTGAAACATAACCTCTCTGTAGAGAGACCTTCCAAGCAGGTCCCAGCTGAGTAGGAGTCCTCTCCAACCCCATTACTTAAAAATCATTGCAACCTTGTTTATCTTAACACCTTCAACAGTATGTACCATAGATCTGAAAGTACATACATGTGTCTTGAGTTGTTATTGTTCTACACGGTCTTCCCTGGTAGACTATAAATCCCATGAGGGGTTATATGTGTGTTTTACTATCTAAGGTATATTTAATGGCTAACACAATGCCTGGTGAACTGTAGGGCTCAATAACCATTAATGTTATTGTTACTCAGCAAGTGATTCATAATTGAACATTACAGCTCAGGGGACAGACTTGGCTCAATGTTTAGACTTAGGAGGTGAGGATGCATTCTTGAGAAAGTGGATGCATTCTCTGGGGTGGAGAATGTCATTTAGGAAGCAGATCTGATGGAGGAAAGAAGGGAGTGGGGAAGACCAGTATGAAATGGTCCAGAGAGCAGAGGGTGGAGGGAGTGAGCTCAACATTTGGGCATTCTCTGTTTAAAGATCTGCATGGGTCTGATAAACCACTGCTTTTATCAGCCGGAAAACGAAGGCAGAGAAATGGGCTCCCAGGCCAGATCCCCAGCACCTTGCTAGGGATGTCCATGGAGACCAATAACAACTTGAGCCCAGGCATATACTTACAAATCTACGGTACATGGCACGTACTGTTGAGGTGTTAAAAGAAACAAGGTTGCAATGATTTTTTTTAAAGTAATGGGGTTGGAGAGGAAACCTACTCAGGTGGGTCCTGCTTGGAAGGTCTCTCCAGAGAAGTTATATTTCAGCTGAGATCTGAAGGATGGGAATAAACGAGTCATGTCCTGGAAACAGGACACGAGCCTCTTGACACTTAGGAGTCCTACCTGGTTCTCCACTTGGCTTAACACCCCTGGCCTGAACTCAGCTGTGGCTCAGTCTGGTGGCGGGCCGAGTGGTGTGGGGGTGCTGGTCACCAGGCACAGATCAGGCAGGGCCTGCGCAGTTGAACTCAGGGAATATTAACAAAACAGGCTGTGGGGCTAGAGGATAGGATTGTCCAAAGTGCTATACCTAAACAGAGACGTGCTCTGACTCTCACTCCCTAATTCCAGGTCATTTTGCTTGTTCTGGGAGATGCTTGCCCTTGCTATGGGCCACTCTCAAGCTGCATTAAAAACTAATGGTGAGAAAATGAGAGGTTGCCTAATCCTTGGGGCACAGTGTTCAGTCTGGGACCTCCAACTGGTGGAGACATTGATGAACAAGGAGGAGGGTGAGCAAGAGAGTGGAGTCTGATCGGGACAGAGTCCTGTGTTGAAGGATCAGAGACCTTTAGACTGAAGAAGATGAAACCTGAATTCTCAAATATTTAAGGGGCTTCCCCAGTGGCTCAGCAGTAAAGAATCTGCCTGCAATGCAAGAGAGAAAGGAGACTCAGGTTTGATCCCTGGGTGGGGAAGATTCCCCTGGAGGAGGGCATAGGCAACCCACTCCAGTATTCTTGCCTGGAGAATGTTAGAGACAGAGGATCCTGGAGGGCTACAGTCCATGGGGTCGTATAGAGTCAGACACGACCAAAGCAACTAAACACACACAGGCACAGTGGAAGAGGGAAGACGAGCCTGCTTCACTGGGTCCTCCGCCTGTGCTAAATGCTTTGCTTTGTGCTAAGGGCTTTTTGTGAATTATCCCATTTCCTGGATGTCCTGAGGCTAGCTTGCCCAAGGTCAGGGTGCTTAAGAGGTGGAGCAAGACCCCAAGCCTGTATCTGCCTAGAAGGCAATGGTTTAACCTCTAGCCTATGTTGCTTGAATTTTTGTGTGGCTACAGAAGACAGTGTTAGGACCCAGGTCAGAAACTACAAGGAATTTAATTTGAACAAAGATTAGGAAGATAGTTCTAAGTCAGAGTTGTCTGCAGATTGGGTTGAATCATTATTTTTTTAAACTTTTATTTTATATTGGAATATAGCCAATTGACAATGTTGTGATAGTTTTAGGTGGAATACATATACACGTATCCATTCTCCTCTAAACTCCCTCTCATCCAGGCTGCTCCATAACATTGAGAAGAGTACCCTGCAAGACAGTAGGACCTTGTTGGTTATCCATTGTAAATAGAGCAGTGTGTACATGTCCATCCCAAGCTCCCTAACTATCTCTTCCCCCTCATCCTTCCCCCTGCCCTGGCAACCATGAGTTTGTTGAATGAATGGTCTTTTAGAGTGATGAGTTCCCTGTCCCAGAGCATGGTCAGTAGAAGCAGCATGACTCTAGAGAGATTAAGTACATGTACAATGTCCAAGGTCTATGGTGGAACCAGAAGCCAAACTGTCTTTTAACCCTGAGTTCAGGCTGTAACCAGCCTCTGAGCACCGTCACCACTGTGTCACTGCATGTATTGGCTCAGCTGAAACATGTTTAACATTTTCAAAAGGAGGTTTACTCACTAGACTCTGTGCCCCTTCTATTGTGGGGGTGTTGAGCCCATCTGGCCCTTCTCAGCATGTCCGTGCCTGTCTGGGGGCTTTATTGGCAGGCAGATCCCATGAACTTCTTGGGAAAACAAAAGAACCAGGTGTGATAGGGTTGGTGGGTTCCCAGGGCCACTATTCCCAAGCCACCAGGGGATGGTGGTTGCCAGGGAAACTCTTGGGCAGCACACAGAGCCAGGAAGTAGGCATCCAAGTGGGGTGGGAGGTAGAGTGGGGCTGGGGATGCTCAATGAGGTGCCACTTGGAACGTAGCATAGAAAGAAAGAAAGAAAGTGAAGTCTCTCAGTCGTGTCCGATTCTTTGTGACCCCATGGACACCAGGCTCCTCCATCCATGGGATTTTCTAGCAAGAGTACTGGAGTGGGTTGCCATTTCCTTCTCCAGGGGATCTTCCCGACCCAGGGATCAAACCCAGGTCTCCGGCATTGTAGATAGACACTTTACCGTCTGAGCCACCAGGGAAGTCCTATCTCACCCATATTCCCTTCCAGCTCAGCCTCTGGGAGGCTGTAGCCAAGTCTCAGGGGATGGAGGAGACTCTATTAAGTGGAAGGAGAATATCTTATGAAAAAAAATCCCCCAGCAGCTATGCTATGAGAGCAGGAGTGCAGGGTTTCACACTAGCCTGGGCGGCGGCAGCCGTGCCCACAGTGGAGGGGGGAGGAAAGCGCAGGGTGGCAAGGAGTCCGCATGACATGTGCCAAGCCACTGAACACATGGAGAAGGTCTGTGGGATGAGGGTCCCATCCCTTGCTGGTGGGGGCCTGCACTGAGATGCATGGGATCGCCAGGGGCAAACAAAACCACCCCAAAGTTGAAAAATGGAAAAGTTGACAGAATGTAGCTTTCCTGTCTTGACAAATGTCAGCCCACAAATAGATGTGGCTGACGCAGCTTACAGGAACCCCTCCCTTTTCCTCACCTTGGCTCCCTCCAAGGATTCCCACCCCTGTAAGATTTTTGGCATCGTCTCCTCCTAGTGTTGCAGCGTTTTTCATTTGGTCCTGGGGAAGAGAAGCCTGGGTCCCCTTAGGCATCTATGATAAAAAACAAGCAACTTCCCTCTTATACATCAAGGATGGTACTAACTGTGTACCATTCCAGGTGGTATCAGAAAGATGGTCATTCCAGGTCTTTTCTGTAGGGTTTAATTCTCAGATCCTGGTTGAGAAAGGTTGAATGATTCTTTCCAGCTGGAGAAAGAGCGCTGTCTGCATCTGGATCTACCCTAAGGCAAAAATCCTGGAGGCAAAAAGGCACTGGCCACCTCTTAGCACCAGGCTTCCCCAGTGGCTCAGCAGTAAAGAATCCGCCTGCAATGTAGGAGATGAAGAAGACGTTGGTTCAATCCCTGGCTGGGGAAGATCCCTTGGAGGAGGGCATGGCAACCCACTCCAGTATTCTTGCCTGGAGAAGCCCCTGGACAGAGGAGTCGGGTGGACTACAGCCCATAGGATTGCAAAGATTCAGACACAACTGAAGCAACTGAGCACAGCACCTCCCAGCGAGAGAGAGTTTAGGGAAGCCTAGTGATTAGCGTAACAGAGGGAGGAGGAATTTGGAGATTGACTTGACTGTTAAAATAGAATGGTTTCTCTGTACAACAGAGTTCACTTTGCACCCACCATGTCCCAAACTTAGTGCTTCAGAATGCTAATTTTGGGGGGCATTTTCCTCATTTCTTGATTCCCCTTTCTAAGAGGTGTCATTCGTTACTTATAATTTGTGAATGTTATTTAATGTAAATAAAAGTACAAATAAACCAGTCACAAATTAACAATTGCCATGCCAAATTACGAAAGAGCACAAAAATACTTCCAAGAAGAAAGAGGAAAGAAGTTTTGAATCAGAAATAACAGAGAAAGAGCAAGTGGTCTGTGAGTGAGTAAGGATCAATGCAAACCATGCGCGTGAAATAAGAATGGGGCTCGGCAAGAAGCAGGAGTGAGGGGCAGCGCTGGGACAGAGGACCAGTCTTCAAGTGTATTCTTGCGTCTCTGGGCGCGGGCGGCACAGCGGGGTTGAACCTGAACTCTGGCTCCTCCCCGAAGCCCGCCCCTGCCCTGAGACCCCGCCCACCGCCCCTGCCCCGCCCTCCCGCCCGCCCGCCCCGCGCCCCCTGCACCAGCCTGCTCCAAAGGCCTTGACCTTGCAGGAAGCACCTGCGGGCTGGCAGTTTCTCTCGACTGGATGGGGCGCTCCCGCGTCATCGCTGGGCCCCCAGAGCCTGACCCACCCAGAGCCGGTGCTGAAGAGCTAATGCCAGCCGGGCCTCGGATCACACCTAACAAGCAGAACTCCACCTGCTTGGACACTGGTTCTAGGTCCTCCCGTAATCATCCTGCGGCCACAGAGGGGCTATAAGCGTCACCCCTGCCTGGGAGAGGGAGGACCCCAGCCTAGGCTTACGTCCACTGAGGCCAGTGCCTGCTAGATCTGAAGGGGAACCCTTTAGGAAGGAACTTTTATTGTGCTTCTCTGAGAAAATTACGTGTAAAAAATGAGTGAGCCATTCAACTTTACTTTGAAGCCCTGTTGATAGAAAATGTGTTTCTGTGGAAGATGAGAAGTGGGGCTTTGTGGAGGGAGGAAAAACAAAATGATCCCTCTTTACATTAAAACACACACACATACATATTGTCATGCATTCTCACTGCAAGTAAAATGTAACCAAAAAAATCACATGTAACATCCCACAGAAAACAATATATGTATTTTCCAAGCATTTTCTATGCGTGTTAGATATCTATTTTTAATTGGTAACATCCTATATAATACTTTTGTGTGATCCTTTCAAAAAATATTACATCATGACTTTTTCCTACTTTATTATAGTCTTCAAAGGATGGGTTTAAAAAAAAATTGTTGCTTGATTACCCATCATATGGATGTGCTATGATTTACTTAACTGCTTAAATCCTGGACACTTACTTGGTTTCTGATTTCTCCACTATTGTAAAATGCATATGAAGGACCTTGACATAAATTGATTATTTCATTAGAATAGCTTCCTAGAAGGAGAATTCCTGGGCTAAAGTTATGAACTTGTAAAGGCTCCCTTGACATACTGCTAAATTGTTTTCCAGAAAGGCAGTGCTAATTTTCCTTCTTGCCATCAGTATGAGAGAAACAACCCACCCACTCCACCACCACCAATAACAACTTTCTTCAGGATTGAATTATATTTATTTAAAATTTTGTCAGTTCCAGAGGAGAAAAAGCAATTCTCCTTGTAGTTTCAATTTGCAGTTCTTTGATTTGAGAGGCTGTGTTTTTCATTTTATTGGCTATTTGTATTTCTTTCTTTGTGGCTGTGTTTTTATTTTTAGCTTTTTTTTTTTTTTTAACTGAGAAGATGAGTTTTTCTGATTGGTAACTAGGATTGCTTTGCACAATATAGATATTTACCTCTTGCATGTTTGCTGCCAATATTTTTCCTAGTGTAACATTTGCCTTTTAAATAAGTTTATTTTTTTTGAAGAACAGAAATCCAAAATTGTATGTATAATGTAATCAGATACTCCAGTGTTTTCCTTCACATTTCTTTTCTTCTAAGATTTTATGCTTAATAATTCTCTCCCATCTCAGGATTGATTGAATATTCACTTTGTTTTCTGGAGTTTGTTCATGGTTTCTTTTTATATCTGACTCTTTGATCCACCTGGAATTTATTTTGGTGAGAGGTGGGATTCTAATTTGATTTTTCATCTAAGCATCCAATCTTTCCATTAACATGTATGGAATAATCTATTGCTTCCTAATTGGTTTTTTCCCTCATATATTTTCTCACATACTAGGATTTATTTTTAAGTTTTCCCTTAGGTTTCATTGATCTGTCATTACTGATTTTTCAGCAATGCCAAAGAGACTTAATTATCTTAGTTTTATAATACATTTTATTAATGCTATCTGGTGGAGAAAGTCTTCCTCAAAGGTCTTTGCTTTCAAAAAAAGAGTTAAGCTAAAAAAAAAAAAAAAAAAAAAGAGTTAAGCTATTCTCTTTTATTTGTTAAATTATCCTCAGAATCAGTAGGTATTCTGCTTTAAAATTTATATTTTTGTGTTTTCTTTTTTCTTGATTAGACTTGCTAAACATTGATCCCTTTGAGATTTACTAATTCTGTTTTTAAATTCATTAATTCCTGTCTTTGTTATAAAACTAATTTGTTCTCCTGAGCCTTTTTGTTCTCCTAATGAATTCAATTTATTTTCATGCTTCTTTTTCTCAGTGTAAAACTTTAAGGATATTTTTCATCTGAGCACAACTTTGGGTACATCCTGAGTTTTGATTTATAGAGTTGTAATTTTTAAAATAGTCTTCAATGGTAGTTTTGAATAATTCTCCTTTGAACAAGTTGTAATTGAGGAGATTGCTTTCAAAACCCTGCTGCCCCAAAGTTTCCTTTTAGTTGAAGTTTTATGGCCTTGAAGTTAGAGAATGTGCCTGAAATTTTTTTTCTGATGTTTTGAAATGTGTGGCCAAGAAGTTGATCGATTTTGTAAATGTGTTCAATGGATGCTTTAAAAATGTATTATTTGTTTATAGGCTACAAAGTTCAAAATGTATCAGTCAATTAAAATATTAAAAACTCAGATTCTCTATTCATAAAAAGTTCACAGTATTACTGTGTATAATGCATTTATCCAGATTAAATGGTTCCTTTGGACCATTTAATGATTTTGGCTTTGAATACAACTTGGTTTAAAAGGAAGATTTCTACTCAATTGCCCTTTGGTTTGTACTCACCTAATACATCTTTGCTATTCATTTACTTTTCTGGACCTTTCTATTTAAGGTACCTCTTTTGTAAACAGCATAACATTGAGTTCTGCTTTTAAATCCTATCTAGTAAGCGACACTGTCTTCTAATTGGGGAGGTAAATTCAATTCTGTTGATTGTGACACATTTTAAGTTTGGTTTCCTCTCATCTTTTTTCATGCTTTCTGCTTTTCAATTTTTCCTTCCTGGTTCCTTTATTTTTCTGTCTCTGATGATGTTTGTGTTTCTCATCCAGGAATGGGGAAAATGCACCTTCTCCGGGTAGGAAAAAGCGAGATTCTCAGACAGGAGGTTGGGGGGGTGGTCTCAGGTCTGCAGACCCCTTGTTCCATGACCCAAGGCACATTGCAAAACCGTAGCTTCCCTGTGCCTCAATTTCCTCCCATGCAGGATGAAGATAAAAACAGTCCCCATGCCTCATGGAGCTGTGGTCTGGATGAAGCGAAACAATACCTGGCTGACACTATTGTTACATCATTAGACTTATAAAATTCTACCTGTGGTTACCTTTAGCTTTAAAAATGATTTAAACTATATTTCTCTAATTATTAAAATTGAGAGATAAGGCTTTTAAAATTCTGTTCTACTTAAGATGATTAATTTAGCATGTATTTATTAATCCTTTCTAGACTTCTCTCACCTTTTTAACCTGTGGGTTGGCAACCCTCTCACTATGATTGAATTATTTTATTGCATACATTTACTCTTTCCAGAATCTACTCTTTCTTTGACATCAGACTTTGGTTGCACGGTCATGTTTAAATGCAGTCGGGATCACATGTTTACCTGGGTTCAGACATGTCCTCCTGTCTTTCTTTCATACTGTTCCATTGTTAAGATCCTAAATACGATTCACCCCGGGTCAACTAATATCCAAGCTCCCCGCAAAATGTAGGTTGTAACCGTCTAAGCCCACAAAACTCCAAGAATGACCCTTGTGTTCCCTCATGTAAATGACACTAATGCCCCAATGTCTCCTAGAATTTAGGGTTCCTAAGGAAAAGTCTGCTCTGTGTTGCCTATGTGCACCTCGGATCGCTTAACCTTGCTGTTGTTCAGTCGCTAAGTTGCGTCTGACTCTTTGGGACCTCATCGACTACAGCACACCAGACTTCCCTGTCCTTCACTATCTCCTGGACTTTCCTCAAGTTCATGTCCATTGAGTCGGTGGTGCTACCCAACTATCTCATCCTCTGTCGTCCCCTTCTCCTGCCCTCAATCTTTCCCAGCATCAGGGTCTTTTCCACTGAATCAGTTCTTTGCATCAGGTGGCCAAAGTATTGGAACTTCAGCTTCAGCATCAGTCCTTCCAATGAATATTCAGGGTTGATTTCCTTATGTTTGACCCTACGATTCAGTAAATTTTCCAGAAAAAAAAATTTTTCCCCCTATTCTAGCTGGAAAACAGGAACCTTTTTGATCTGACTAATCTTAACCTCCTCACCACCCCTCTGGCCAGCCAATTCTGGGAAAAGTTTTCTTCGTGTATGTCCTTGATTATGCTTTTATCTAATTTATTATGGTTTCTTCCTCCAAAATAACTCAAGTGCTAGGATTCAGCCTTGACTCTGCAGCTTCTAATTCTGTCCTGTTCACCCTCTTCTCTCATCTCTTTGTTCTTGTCTTCTACATTCAGAGAGAACCTTTAACTTTGTCCTTCACATTCTGCATTAAAAAAAAAAACTCAGCGGCCTGATGTAGATTTTCTTTTTGCTAAAACAGTTGTCCTTCTCTGTGAACTCTAGGCTTATGTGAACTCGATACATTTTCATTTCCTGTCTGCCCACTCTTCTCTATGATGATCACCTTCTTGCAGGCTATAAGGGATACCCAAGAATCTTCAAATGTTGCTTTTTGTTCCTCATAAGCAGTCTTTTGCATCTTGAGAATTCTTTTCCTCTTTCTTAATGCTGCAGATTTGCTTCAAAGGCCTCCTATAGGATTCCCCTTCCCTTCTCCCTACCTTCCTTCCCCTCCTTACTCCTCCCCACTCCACTGCCCATTGCCAGGAATCCAACTTTGAATGAGGAGTGATCTATCCAGACCTGGCACCAGCAGCAGGATGGCCCCAGGATGCTCCTCTACCCTAAAGGAGGCTGATTTCCCCTTTCTCCAGCTAGAGGGCAGGGTTTTGGGTCTAGCAGGCTTCATCCAATGTGACAGATAATTTCCTATCCTTACTATCTAGTCTTCTCACTCTCCAAACCAGTGGTTTGCAATCTCTAAATCATGGACCCCTGATAGTGCAATTTTTCTGAGCATCACCCTCCCCCTGCTCTATGGATATTTATTATAAATTGTTCTATAGCTTGGAAGCCTCTTCTTATCGTCCTTGTGATGGGAGGGGTGGCTCTGTTTTAATGAGAGAAAGAATGGCCATTCATGGTTTTTCTCCCGTTCTAGCAGCCAGGTCTCCAGAATTAAATTTCTCACAAAAATGCCAATGTGCAGACATAGCTGGAAATTCACACCATCACCACCAAGGACCTGTGGATAGGCTGGAAGTCCTGAGATACTGACACAGCCTGGGGCCTCAGGAGAGAGGAGACCAAAGGGATTCCATCCAAGAGGCTAGTAGGTCATTTACAAAGCTTGGCTAGGGATCACAAGCCTCGGCTCACTCTGTCAGTCTCATGGGAGACTCTGTGGCTTCTCCTAGGGAGATAAGCACCCATATGTGAGGTGGTAGACTTCTTTTGGGGTGTGCCCCCTGAAAAGGAAGCCCCCTGCCCCCGCTGGTGGCCTTTAGGCCTGGGGCCTCCGATGGTCTCTCCACCAGCTAGGCTGCTCGGCGTGTGACAGTGCTTAATGAGGAGGTTCCTCGGATGGGCTCTGGGAGGCCTGTGGGAGGCAGGCACACGGCCAGGAGAATCCCAGAGAATGCCGAGTGCCACAACTCTCAGGGCTCGGAACCCATGATGTAATGCCTCGGCAGGGTCCAGGGAAAACAAGCCTGCTGTTGACGCTGCCCTCCCAGCAACCAGGCACTGCCCTCCTGATAGCAGGCTGTTCTGGTAATTACCAATTCCCTCTCCCTCCTTGGGAGGAGGAAATGTGAAAAACCTTTATTGTCACATAAAAGCCAACCCCAGCTATGAGAAATGTCTTTTCAAATGAGGCTTGCTGAGGAGGGATTTCCATAGCAACTTCAGAAGTGTGTGTACACAGCTAGAGATGCATCCGGGCTGATGAAACCCACCTGGAATGTGAACAAGCCCCGCTCGGGGTATCAGCAGAGGAGAGTTTTTTCGAGAACCTGTCACGCTGCTATGTGACCTTGGGCAAGTCCTTTACCCTCTCTGCTGTCTCAGGTGACAGAATTGTCATTCCATCAGGCTGAGAGCAATCGAGACCATCTTGCCCACATTGTCCTCCCACCCTGGCCGAGGCTCCGGGCCTCCACAGCAGCCCCTGCCTCCAGTTTCTGTCCAGTCTCTGGCTGACTAATTCCTGTCTCTGCCAGTCTTGCTTATTATTTGACACTGAGGAAAGACAATGCTCATTTGGGCTTGGTTCTAAAAGAAATTGCTTGGTCTTTGTAACAGCAGTGCTTTGCCTGATTAGGAAAAAATATACTTATTCGTGTTTGCTTTCACAGTTCCATAGGTCAGATGCCTGGGAAAGCCGCTGAGATGTGAGTGTGGAAGGTTTGCTGGGCCTGCATTCAGGATCAAGGTGGGTGGGGCCTGGAGGATGGGGGAGGGGGAGAGGGTCCAGTATCCCGTGATCCCACAGGAGTCCAGAAACCGGGAAGGCCCTGCAGAGCTATCCTGCAGGGGATGGAGGGGCTGGGCCTTTAAACTCCTATACTGACAAGTTGCTGGATGCTTGCTGCCCTGGGCAGAAGGCCTGACCCTGGCTGAGGCAGCTCCCTTCATCCAGAGCAATTCTGACATGGCCAACAAACCCAGCTGAGGGAATGAGAGCCTGGGTGGGGAGGGGACCCCTGGGTGGCCCACCACAGTATCCACTAACTACACTTGGATAAGTTGGAAATTAACATGAAGGTGGCCCTGAGAACAGGGTGACAAAATGGTTAAGAGCACAGACATCGGAGGCAGGCCAAACAGCCAGACTGGGATGTAAGCGTCAGTCTCAGTGGCTTTAAGGTGCTCGGAGCGGGAACGTCGCCAGGAGAGTTTAGGCCACAGTTTCCTTGTAAGTGCAGCATTTGGCCTGGGCTGGTGAGACAAATATAAAGTTCAGAGTCAGAAGCAAGTTCAAATTCTGGCTCCGTGTGTCCTGGCTCCTCGGGCCAGTCACTTGACATCAGTTTCCTCCACTCTAAAATGAGGACAGCCACAGTGCACTCTCACAGGCCCACTGTGAGGGCAAATGGAGTTGCTGGTGAATTAGTTCACACAGAACTGGCACAGGGAAAGTGCCCAAGAAACAGGGGTGATGACAACATGTGTTTTAATATACCTCATGTGAGATCTAAGCAGATGCCTCCTGGTCAAAGGGCCTTTTCACAAGAGAAGGGGAAACTTTAGGAGAACTTTGATTTCCTCATTGCTTCTCTGTGCCTTTGCCTTGGGCTTCAGCTGGGCATGTCAGTCATCTCTGCAGACAGAGGCCCACGGGCTGATGGGGCCAGGTCAACCCAGTCCCAGTGTGGAGGCCATGGAGGGTCATTCAGCGCAACAGAGTACTTTGCAAGCTACACATTTTGAAGCAGGCTTATCTTCCAATAAAAAATCATCACCCATACTTCTGACAGGTTCAATAAACAATGGAACTCACTTGCTGGTACTTTGTTCCACGTTTGCTCATCTGAGACAATGAGGTGATGATACACACCAAACAGGATCAATTTGAGAACATGGAAGATTTCAAACACCTTAAAGGGCTATGTAAATTCAATTGTTATTGTTGCTGGAAGACTCAGCTTTGATCGATTACAAAGGAAAACAAGAAGAGCATAGGTCTACCTATAGTAGGCTTGTTCTAATTATTAAAAAGCAGCCAATAAGATTCCCAAGAGTTATCAAGAGATCTCTGTTATTATTATTAATTGTTGCTATCACTATTACGGTATACATTTAACATGTGTTATCTGGCTCCAACAACAAATCCTAAAAAGTTGGTATTATTAATTCCAGCTTGCAGATGAGAAAACTAAGGCCTAAGTGACTGGCACCATATTGCTCAACTAACAGGACTTTGAGCTTGGAACCCAAACATATGCTTTCTCCATTGTAGAAAGAGTGTCCGCTTACCAGAGAAGGTTCATGAAGCCTGGCGAGGTATGGTCCTACTTAGAACAGATGTTATAATGTCAGCTGTTGAGTAATGATGGGGTTCTGAATACATGGGTATTGTGTGTCCTTCGGGCTTTGTATGTAAGAAATGTGTCCCAGCTTGGTACTGGCTCTAAGAAACTGACCCTGCTGTATGGAGGGGCCCCTGTCCGGCTGCAGCAGAATGGGCTC
The DNA here is from genome assembly GCF_019923935.1 of Bubalus bubalis. Lineage (NCBI taxonomy): Eukaryota > Metazoa > Chordata > Mammalia > Artiodactyla > Bovidae > Bubalus > Bubalus bubalis. The sequence goes on along the minus strand of NC_059162.1, from coordinate 15,887,582 downwards.
TTTGTTTGACTGTGTGTCTGTTGACCAAACATCTGAAGGAACTGTCTGCATACAGAATATTTTCAAAATAGGTGGGAAATGTGGTTCAGTGCATACCTGAGATGTTTTTAGACCAACTCTCCTCCAGAATGCTCTTGCATGTTTTCTCTGGTGCATGGAATATTCGATAATACAATTTTAAGTGATGATGAATGAAGGATGACTACAGGATCTGAGTAAATTACACAGGATGCGTGACCAGGCCTCCCAGCGTACTAAAAATTACCTCTCTCAAGTGAATATAGATCTTCCCTTCTATCTCAAGTGATCCTTATTTTAAAATGAGGACACCGAGGCTCAGAGATGTGAAGTGACTTGCTCAAGCTCTCATGGCTACATAGGGGCAGAATCCAGGTTTTTAACCTTCATGTTCAAACTCCACATACAAAATCAGAGAAAAATGAATGTCCAGAACCAGCTTGAAAGGGAGAGGAGCCAGGAAGGGCAGCTTGGCGATGGCTGTGGAAGGGGGTAGCCATGGACGAAACTTGAGCCTCAACGATGGCAGTTCTGAGGCGCTGGCATGATGCCCTAGAGCCCCTAATCTCTATTAGGCCACGACCCCTCCTCTCCTACCAGTCACTTCTGAGTCATGGCCCCGCCACCAGCCTCCTAAACAATGGTTCCCAAAGTACAGTTCATCAGGGCTGCTGCTGCTGCTGCTGCTAAGTCACTTCAGTCGTGTCCAACTCTGTGCGACCCCATGGACTGCAGCCTACCAGGCTCCTCCAGTCCATGGGATTTTCCAGGCAAGAGACTGGAGTGGGTTGTGCAGTACTTCTTAAATGTCAAGGAGCATACAAATCACAAGTGAATTTGTTAAAGTGAAAATTCTATTCGGTAGTTCTGGGGTGAGGCCTGAGATTCTTCTTTTTAACAAGTTCCCAGTGATGCTGATGGGTCTGTGGACCAAATTTTTGAGTAGTGAGGAATCAATAGTAATATACAGGGAAAAGGACTTATGGGTGAATATGCTTGAGAAAATCTGGAGTGGACAAAATTAAACTAGTTTCATTACTGCAGGACTTCTCAGAGCCTTTAAAATGCTAGCGAGCATTCTTTAACTCCAAGAGGGAGAGTTAACACAGAAATTATAAAGTTATACATGCCAAAGGGGTAACGATATACCCAGGATGCTTTGAGATATACTGGTTTACAAAGAACAAGAAATGAGGCAGATTATATATTCATTTTTCCCAGCTTACCTTGGTTCCAATGTTTCAACGCTGCAGCTCATATTCAGCCCCAACTTGGTCCTCCCCTTTCCCATTTTCTCCTGAGGTGTTTGGGTAACATGCCTGCTTCTTCCATCAGGCCACATACATCTGGGCCTCCCTGCCCCTCCCCCTGCCCTCATCCTAGCATGAGCGGTGTGCTGGGAGGCCCCAGGTGAGTGCAGAACCGGACCCACGGAATACCTTTCACAGACACGGACGGTCCAGGCAGCAATGATCCACAGTGAGATGCTGAACACTAGCAGCACAGTGCCTGGGCAGATGGTCATGAGGGTCTTCATGACAAAGCGCGTGTTGAAGTTGATCTTGTTGAGGGCCCCGATGCTGCGGGACGAGGCGTCGGTGAAGAGCTTGCTATGCAGTAGCATGACGCGGGCGATCAGGTACAGGCGCAGGAACATGGGGATGGACAGGATGATGTCCACGTCGGCCTCCGCCCGCGAGGGCGTGTAGGAGAAGGCCAGGCGTGCCGTCCAGAAGAACTTGTACTCGCCGGGAATGGGGTGGATGGCGCACACCAGCATCTCCAGGCTGATGTAGAGGATGCGCTCATAGGTCATGGCTATCCGCCAGTCGTCTGCACCATTGTCAATCACGAAGAGCTGTGGGAGCAGAAAGCCTGTTGAGCGCAGCCCGGAGGGAAGCACACAGTGGGGTGAAGGAGGACGGGGCAGCTGATCCACCCCGGGGAACCTCTTTGGAGACCTCGCTTGGGTGAAGACAGCCCTGGACGGGGAGTCAGGAGACCTGGCTAAGACACGTCAATCTCTGGGCCTCCGTTTCTGTAAATTGCTCCCCAAGGTTCCTTCCAGCTCCGAGGGGCCCCTAAACCGGCTGTGCCATGACTAAGAAGACGCACAGCTCACTATATTGAACACAGGTCCCTGGGCCCCTGCCAGGCCCTGAGCTGAGCCCTGAGGGGGATGTGGAGATGAAAAGGTTCTGCTTCCTCAGTGAGTGAACTCATGGGGGCTAGCACGGACTCCTCTCCCCGAGGGGAGAACAGTGTCTGCTGGTGGCACGCTGCTCTCAGTCGCTGCCGGGGTGTTAGCACTGAGGGCCCTGGAGCCAGACTGCCTGGATCTGGATCCTGATCCCTACACTAACTAGCTCTGTGACCTCGAGCCAGTTACTGAGCCTCTCTGTGCCTCAGTTTCCTCCTCTGGGGACAGTGAGAGTAATATCTGCTGCATAGAGGTGGCCATGAAGCTGCAATGGGCTAGTATATATGAAGTGTCGGGAATCCTGCCTAGCACCAGCTCCATAAGTATTAGTTATTGCTATTTTTAGCATTATTAATCCATGGGGTCTCTTTCTGGAAATGAGGGTTGGGCTCAGGGATGTCTAAGCTCCCTTTCAGCCCGCACCTTCTTTCCACAACACTGAGATTCTTGCTGTCGTACCAGGGAAGACGGTCAAAGCAGCTGAAACAAGCCTTCACTGAGCGCCTGCTGTGTGCCCAGCCTGGGCTCAGCACTGGGTTCACACACCAGGAAAGCCCTGGCTTATTCTCAAGGAGGTCTCACTGTGGAGTTCCCCATGCATGGGGGCCTCATGTCCTTCCCCTCCGTGGCCCCAGTCTCCGCTGCAAAATGAGAGGCTCCAAGATCCAATTTGGACATTCGAAGGTCCTGATTCTTAGAGGGTGAGGCCTGAGACCAGGGGCCTGTGTTGGACATGGGGGCCTCCTGGACAGGCATGTACCTCAGTTCTGAGAAGTGATGAAAGTGTTTATCCCATGCCATGACCTCTCTGTGCTGGGCCCTTGCCTCTCCAGCTTGCTCTGTCCTGGTTTGCCCATTACACAGCCCCACACATTGCCGGCTCCAGGGCCGCGCAGAGCAATTCTTTGCATGGCTGCTTGGGCTGGCCCATAAGGTAGGGGGCAGGGGCAGGGTCCCCCAGCTTAGCATGAGCCCGGCTCCACATGCACTGGTATAACCTGGCCAGAGGAGCAGCCCACGAGTCCCAGGAAAGATTCGTGGCCAGAAAGAAATTCAGCTGCCTTAGAAAGAAATGAATGTTGGGGCCAGGGTTGGGAGGCAGAAGTTTGATTTAACCTGGGAAAGTTTGATTTAACCTTCAGCATGACGGGAGTAACAGAGAGGTTGGGTCAGCGTGCTGGTCAAAGGCTGAGCTGAGACTTCCTCACCAACCCCCCTTCTCTTTGCTCCACTTCACAGGTTGTTTAGGGATGTAGAGGCCCTTTCCTCTGTCTGTTCTGCTGTTTCCTCTACAGCTGGGGCCAAAGGAGCCTTCTGCTGTCTTTTGTTGGTGGTGGTGGTAATTTTTTTTAAAACTGTTGTATTTTGAAGTTAGTCACCACGCACTTTTCTCTTCTTCTTCCTTCACTGCCACCCTGACAGACCACTATCCTAACAACCGAGAATGCAGGAAAGAAAACTGTGACACCCATGCCTGGGACCTCTGAGGGTAAAAAGGGCCCATCAAGGGATCTGTGACACAAATTCAAGGTGAATCAATGTAGTCATATGACTTGGATAAGGGGTCTCCTGGCTGCCCTGCTTTTAGGGTATGCCTGTGCCATTTTCTCTGCCACAAGGAGCAAGCACTGGGCTACTCAGCCAGCTGTGAAGAGGCAGGCGAAGCTGCAGGAGTGCTCACGGAGGGGAGGCAGCCTGTGCAAGCGGCGCTCTCACCTTGCTGGACCACAGTTTACCCTGCCTCCTGCCCTGGGATCTCATACAACTATGACGTGGAATAGAGGAGATAATGGGTATAAAAGGGCTTCATAAACTACAAAAGGTCATTCATTCATAAATTCAACAAACACATGCTGGAGGCCCTCTATCTGCTGGGGGTTGGGCATTCAAGATGCAGTGAAACAGCTCTGAGCATGGCTCCTGGGATGAGGCCGTGGAGGAGAACTATTAACAGAATGTACTATGGGAGCAAGGGGCTGAGGGGCCGACCTCAGCCCAGGCAGCTGTAATTGGAAAGGCGTGATCTCTAAACAGGAGAGAGGACCAGCCCAGCACCAGCTGAGACTCCCCCTCCTTCCTCAGGGCAGCTGAGCCAGGATTTTTCCAGACACAGGTTTCCACCATCAATTAGGGGGACCTAGAGGCTGCTCAAAGGGTTCCCTCTGCTCCTAACTGCCACCGACAGGCCGAGCCATGGCAACGTGACTGCCTGGCCAAACTCTTCAAATACAAAATGAAAACCATCCGCCCTATAAGAAAGAACGGCATCAGGTTACTATAGTAACGGGGTTCACTCTGGGCAGAGTCGCAGGTTCCTTGGATTCCCTGATGAAGAATGAGAGTATACACCATCCATGTTCAAGTGGCGGCAGGTCGGCAGTTCTGCCCAGCTTGATGAGAAGGGACTGGCACCAGGGTGGTGTCCCCACTTTCCTCCCACATGACCTGCTTCTGCTACAGTTTCCTGGCACAAGGTTGGGTAGGGGGACAACAACACGCAGTAGTGGAGTTGGAGGCTGGTTAGCTGGACTGAGATCCAGATTGTAGGCAAGCCCCATCACTTCTCTATGCCTATTTCCACTACTTTGTCATAAGACTGTTAACCTTGACCCTGTCCATCTCTTGGGATTAGCATTAGGATCCAGTAATACAGATAAAACAAGAGAATGTTCTTTACGAACTACAGTCGGCCATCGATATCCACAGATGAAGAATTGTGGATATAGAGGGCTGAGGGTTCTATACCATTTTATATAAGGGACTTGGATTTTGGTGTCTACAGAGTTTACTGAGCTTGCTCCTCAGATTTTGGTGTCCACAGAGTTTACTGGAACCAATCCCCTGTGGATACCACGGGATACCTGTACTCTCAAAATGTGAGGGATTATTAATCCCTGTGAGGCACTGAGAGACAGTATGTATGGGGGCCCATGGGGATATAGTCCAGGCTGAAGATCAAGAGCCTCTGCTAGACAGGGCTCCAGTGTAGGAGTCTGTCAGTCAGCAGGGTGGGCAGTACGGCCCAGAAGATTCCTTTGCTGTCCCATAGGAGGACACCCTTGTTCCTGCTCCCATCTGACCCCTGGAACCACAGCTCTGTAAGCGTAGCCTCCCTCCTTTCAGACTCAAGCAGATAACAGTACCCTACCCTGCCACATCCTCACTCAGCATCCTGTTCATTCCTTACAAGTCACAAGTCTCAGTTACGTATTCATCTTTACTTGGAACCATGAGTATTCCTTGGAAGGACTGAAGCTGAAGCTCCAACACTTGGCCCACCTGATGCCAAGAGCCAACTCATTAGAAAAGACCCTCATGCTGGGAAAGATTGAGGGCAAAAGGAGAAGGGGGCGGCAGAGGATAAGATGGTTAGATAGCATCACCGACTTAATGGACAGGAATCTGAGCAAACTCGAAGAGATAGTGAAGGACAGGGGAGCCTAGAATGCTGTAGTGCACGGGGTCGCAAAAAGTTGGATGCGACTTAGCTATTGAACAACAGCTTGGTTTTTATCTATCTCTTTCCCACCTCTCCACCCACCGCCCAGAGCAGTGTTTCTTGATCTGTCTGCAAGAATCACTTGGAAAGCTTATTTAAAAGACTCACATTCTGGCCCACCCTAGACCAAGTAAATCTGAAACTCTAGGCACGAGGCTCTGGCATTGGGAATTTTCTTAAGTTTCCTTGGGTGATCCCAAAATGTAACCCGAATTGTGACCCAAAAAGGGATAGGGGGGTCCTAGCTGCCTTGTTTGCTGTGGAATCTCTGGTGCCGGCCCAGCTCTTAGCACATATAGGTGTTGGGTAAATTCTTGTGTAGTGAATCAATAATTACTGTTGACTGTGTGACCCTGGATGATTAGACTCCCCCATATTGGGTTTGATTTCCTCCTCTGAGGAATAGGTGGATAGGTTGGATGAGCCCTGAAGCGCCTTCCACTCTGACGATCCCTTATTCTGTGCCCTGTTTTTTTAAAATTTATTATTTATTCTTGGCTGTGCTGGGTCGTCACACAGGCTTTTCCCTAGTTGCAGCACGTGAGGGCTACTCTCGTTGTGGCGTGCAGGCTTATTGTGGTGGCTTCTCTTGTTTCAGGGCACAGGCTCTGGGCACACTGGCTGCAGTTAGTTGTGGCACATGGGCTTTGTTGCTCTGCAGCGTGTGGAAATCTTCCCAGGCGAGGGATCGAACCCGTGTCCCCTGCATTGGCAGGCAGACTCTTCACCACAGGACCACCAGGGAAGTCTTTCTGTGCTCTATTCTGAGCCCTTGTTCTTTGCAGACCTCATTTGTGGTCTCGAGGCATGTGAGCTCCCTGGGGACAGGACTCATGCCTGGCTCATCTCAACTTTCTCCAAGGGCCAGGATGGTCCTGGTACAGCCAATAGAATTTTACTGAATAAAGAGGTGTGTGAGTGAGTGACTATGTCACGTGAAGAAAAGGACAGGTGAACAGTGGCCCTTGTTAACCACCCAGAAAGGAAACTCATGTAGAAAACTCATTGCTAAGCCTGTGACTAATGGAGTACCTGACGAGTTATCTTATGCCATGAGAAGGATACCCTCCTATTCCCAGGGGGTGGTCCAATTTGGAATAAAGGGTCCCAGGTGATATCCAAGCCTTAGAAAGTACTGGAGCAGTGCTGGACCAAGAGGGGAAGGTGACTCTGGCATAGGACTGTCCTCCCCTCTCGTTAGGTCTCAGTCACCCAGATCTAGTTCTAAAGTAGTCTGATGGTCGCCCTGATAAATTCTGGAAGAGTTCTGATGTGACATGGACAGGATCTGGCATGGGGTGCCACGGGACCCTGTGGGGAGCAGGGGAAGTCTGCTCTGAGCTGTCACAGAGCAGAAGACTCAGCTCTGTGACAAACACTCTTCCTTCCTGACCTTGCCCAGGTTTCTCCTGAGTGGGGAAGGAATGCCACATTCTCCAAACTGCTGAGTCTTACTGCCTCCTTAGCCTCCAACAGTGATTCCACTCCTTTGGGGTTTGGCCAGCCTGAAAATGGAATGCTTTGGTGCCAGAACCTGGGGTCATCTGCAAGTGCTGCTCTTACACCAGATACTATCCTGAACAGAGCTGGCTCCAGACTTGATCCTCTGCCACTTAACTGGTGCTAAGAGCCTGTGGGATTTTTCAGCCAGTTGGTGTAATTCCAAGAGCTTTGGGAGGGAGATTTTATGTGACAGAGCAATTCCAAACTTGCCTTCAAGGAGCTTGTAATTAGAAAGGAGAACCAATTCAATTCAACTCACCTCAATTCAATAAAATAATTAGGAAGAACCAACTAGTACTTGAAATTTGCTAAGAGAACAGGTCTTAAGTGTTCTTTAAAAAAAAAAAAAGGGTAACAATGTGAGGCAGTAGATGTTAATTAACTTGACTGTGGTAATCATTTCACAATGTGTACTTGTATCAAATCATCTCATTGTACACTTTAAATATATACAATTTTATTTGTCAGTTATACCTCAATTATTTTAAGATTCTTTTTAGAATCAACTAGGTGATAAAACTGTGGTGATATAAATATGAATCAGACACATTCCCATGAATCAGCTCATGATCTCAGTTAACTCCAGCATACAAGAGACACGATAAGGGACCGTCGTGGAAAGCTTCTTGGGCAAGACAGGGATTTAGTAGTGCTTCGAAGGCCTGTATCAGACAAACCTGGTGTTGTGCTAACACAATACCACTGATTCCTCCCATTCCTTTTGTCTGCTTCTTCGTGTGTGACTTTGCTTCTCTTTCCAGCAAGAAGTACAGTCCATTTCTCAAGCCCTTGAATCTGAAGCTGGCCATTTGCCTTCCTTTGGCCAGCGGGGTCTTAGAGAATATGACACAGAATGTGACCTTTGGAGAAGATCAGTCCAGCAGGGCTTGCTGTAATACTGGGCCCCACATTCCCTGTCACTCCAACCTATGCCAACACAGCTGCCAGACGTAAGAGTGAGGCTTTCCTCGACAAGCTGCATGACAGAAGCTCACCCCAGGTGAGACCAGCAGAAGAACTACCATGCTGAGCCCTGCCCGGACTGCTGACCCACACAATCGTGAGCTAAATGATTATTAAGTCATTAATATGGGGTGTGCTTTGTCATGCAACAAAACTAATACATAAACAAATCTAACTCACACCTTCACTTAACACACATATTACATGTTGGGTGATTTGCCTGCCATGTCCAACATTTCCCTTTCAGCTTCTCAGGCCACAGCCCGTAGAAGGAACTTCCACTCCCACCCTCCCAGCCAGCATGGTTAATCAGACAGGGCTGGCCAGTCTATCTCAATAACTGGGCAACTGGATGAAGAGGGGATCATGATCAAGGGCCATGCCAGCTTCCCTGACCCCTACACCACATAGGGGACACATCATTTCATATATCAAAGAAAACTCAAAGCATTTAAAAAATCAATTTGCAAGCATTTGAGTTATTTTGCATGCAATATGTTTCTCACATGTGTGGAAGTCAACTGGTAGACTGAATCAAGGAACAAAAGCAAAACAGAATTTATCGTGTGTGGAAGAGAAAAACTGCAGGGACTCTTAGGAGCAGTGAATCTTCTTGGCAAATCTGGGGGTAAATTGATCAGCTGGCAGCTACCAAAGAGGTCACTGTGGACATTCCATCCTTGAGTGGTCAATTAGAGGTGTCAAAGAAAACAGTTCAGTAACTGATGGGTTCTCTAGAACCTTTGAATTTAGCTGTGGCATGAGAGTGCTTAACAGGCTCTCTCTCTCTCTCTGCACCTTCCATCTGCATCCCCACCTCAGTCGGACCAGGTCTGCACACTTCCCTCACTGGAGTTTCTCACAGAGCAATCATGTGATTCACTAGCTCCCCATGGGAGTCAACCCTGAAGGGCCATCTGGTCACCCAGGAGAGGTCGGTTCACGTACAAGCTCTGGAGCCCACCGTGTGTTAGCTGCAGGGCTGGGAACAGGCTGTCTTGACAGGGAGACAAGGAGACTGTCCTGAAGCCCCCACTATCAACCTAACAGAGGAAACTGCACCAGGGAACCCGCCTTTTATTTTTTTAGTGTAAATACGTCTGGACTAGATTCACTGAATTTGCTCGTTTCCCCATTCTATTTTGAAAGACTTGAAGCCTTTCAAGTTATTTAAGCAATATCTTTTCTCAAAATGTTCTCAGCTGTTAGGGGAGATCCTTCTTAGACATTTTCTGACCGATCCAAAAAAGTTTCATTCTTGTACAACTATCAATTTTTTTTAATTAAAGGAGAGAAGATGGAAAAGACCCTTTGTGTTCTCTACTGTTTTCTCTGTGGGAGAAAAACTCCAGGGAAAATTTCCATGATTTAAAAAATATATATGCAGGAAAAAAGCAAGAGGAAAAAAATTAAAGATTTTCTTAAAATCCAGTAATAATATATATGTATTTTTTCCAAACTCCCTGGAGCATATATTCTGCATGTACACCATTACTATGGAGGTTTCCATGGAAACAACATCAAAAGTCCTGTAATACCTAATTAGGTTTCCCCAAGGACAAGAACTGATTGCCAGTGATGAAATGAACACCTGGGTTTGCAGTAATGGTTAACATAAATTTAGTGGCTGAAGAAAAGGAGGAAGGAAAAGAAGGGAAGGTAGAAAAGAAGTCAGCAAGTGAGGGGCCTATCACAAAAGTCCATCATTCTACCACCAAGACTCTCAGAGGGTCAGGGTCCATGTTCACCAGCTGTGTCTTTCTAAGAAGAAACCTTCTCCCTCAGAAACTGCTGTGACTTACTGGCTCATGTGTAATGTCCTTTGGTGACTCTTTGGTCTGGCCAGGGTTCTCCTGCGTGTCCCTGGCAGAGTTCACCGTTGGCCTCCTGCAGTGGGCATGAGACCCCACAGGGACTTTTGAGCCTGCAGTTTCTTTGGGACTGCCAGTAGTGACCATAAGCCTTTCTTTTTTTTTTTCCTTTTTTTGGTAATTATACTTGTCTTTTGTAAATCTTTATTTATTCAGCTGTACTGGGTCCTAGTTGAGGCGCACAGGATCTTGTTGTGTCACGTGGGATCTTTTGTTGTGGTGCACCAAAGAATCCACCTGCAATGCGGGAGATCCTGGTTGGATTCCCGGGTCAGAAAGATCCCCTGGAAAAGGGATAGGCTGCCAACTCCAGTGTTTTTGGACTTTCCTCGTGGCTCAGACAGTAAAGAATCCACCTGCAATGCGGGAGATCCTGGTTGGATTCCCGGGTCAGAAAGATCCCCTGGAAAAGGGATAGGCTACCATCTCCAGTGTTTTTGGACTTTCCTCGTGGCTCAGACAGTAAAGAATCCACCTGCAATGCGGGAGATCCTGGTTGGATTCCTAGGTCAGAAAGATCCCCTGGAAAAGAGATAGGCTACCATCTCCAGTGTTTTTGGACTTTCCTCGTGGCTCAGACAGTAAAGAATCCACCTGCAATGCAGGAGACCCGGGTTCAATCCCTGGGTTGGGAAGATCCCCTGGAGAAGGGAACAACTACCCACTCCAGTATTCTGGCCTGAAGAATCCCATGGACAGAGGAGCCTGGCGGGCTACAGTTCATGTGGTTGCAAAGAGTCAGACACAACTGAATGACTTTCACTTTTCACTTCACAGACTCTCTAATTGTGGTGCACAGGCTTACTTTCTCTATCACATGTGAAATCTTAGGCTTCCCAGGTGGGTCTAGTGGTAAAGAATCAGCCTGCAATGCAGGAGACACAGGAGACATGGGTCAGGAAGATTCCCTGGAGGAGGGCATGGTAACCCACTCCAGTATTCTTGCCTGGAGAATCCTATGGACAGAGGAGCCTGACAGGCTACAATCCATACAGTCACAAAGAGTTGGACATGACTGAAGTGACTCAGCATGCATGCATGTGGGATCTTGGTTCCCCAACCAGGGATTGAACTCACATCCCCTGCATGCAAGGTGGATTCTTAACCACTGAGCCACCAGAGAAGTCCCCTATAAGCCCTTTCTTATCCCCATTTCTTAGACAGTGAAAGCCAAATTATAGCGTTTGAGAAAGCCAGTATTTTTCACTCACATAACAAGAATTGTTAACAAGAATGGTGCCTGACCATAGCGCCACTGGGGATAGAGTATTCTGCCACTGGCCATCTGTGCGTGGGCAAGGCCCTTTCCCTCTCTGGTCCTCAAATTCTTCATCTGTAACATGAAGGGTTGGATCCAATTTGTGGTTTCACCTCTTCTCCTAGCTGTGGAGCTGCTTTTTTCTAATAAGATTTTTCATAAAAGCCCAATATGGGAAACAGATAAACTCACAACTCTTCTGGCTGAAAGGGTAGGAAAGAGCATTCAAAGCCAACTCATTCACCTCTTCCTCCACCTAGCTCTGTGTGGTGGCCCACACCCCTCCATAGAACACTGCAGTTGGAAAACCTTTGGCTGGACCAGTTGGCCTCCAGTTACAATGAGGAATAACGTGTGATACTGGATATCAAGGTGCTTTGGGTCTACTGCAAGAGATGATAGATGCACAGGCATGGAATTTTCCCAGATCCACTGAGTTGTTTCAGTCTTCTTTCATCCAGTCAGCTTGGGCCGCCATAATAAAGTGCCACAGACTGGATGGCTTAAGCAACAGAACTATCCATTTCTCATAGTTCTGGGGGCCGGAAGTCTGAGATCCAAGTAGTCAGCATAGCTGGGTTCTGGTGAGGGCTCTCTTCCTGGCTTGTAGACAGTCTCCTTCTCATTGTGTTCTCACATGGCAGAGAGAGCGTATGCAAGAGAGAGATCTCCTTCTTATAAGGCCACAGTCCTATATGATTGGGCTATTGTTATTCCTCCTGAAGACCCTTTCCCCAAATATAGTTACATTGGGGGTTACGGCTTCAACATATGCATTTTGGGGGGACACAATTCAGTTCACAGTAGTGTCCTCATGTGTCCAAATTACCCTAAAGCCCAACTACAGGCCAAGTCAAGTGATTTTGCACACACTACCTCATTGCAACTTCATGATCTTCCTGTAAAGAAGTAATATCATGCCCATTTTACAGATGGAGAGACTAACCCAGCAAGGTTAAATCAACTGCCCAGGGCTCTGCATTCCATGTGCCTTTCACCTGCCCATCCACCAAGCAGGACCCTCTGTGTTGGGGACTAGCAGTTTGGGCTTTAGTTTATTTTATTCTAAAGAAAACTCAGGCCCACTGTTTGAAATAGTCATTTCTCACAAGAACCTTCGCTGACCACAGGATCAATACACAATGAAAACAGGCTAGGTCTGCACCACCTTGGGAAACCCACACTGTGATTAGCAGTCCACATTGGTCTCTGTGGAAGTAAGACAATTGTGTTCATTTCCTTGCAGCCAGTCCTGAGCCAGCAGGGAGAGCAGAGCGTGCTGAGCAGCAGCTGCTGCTGACCACTCCCCCCTGAAGCAGGAACAGTCATGAGACTTCCAAATACAACACTATGCAAAGCTCAATGCCATGGTGTTTGTGCCCCCAGCAGCATCAGACCCTCCTGCTTCCCCCCTACCCACAGAGACATCTGACCTTGATCATGGGTCCTGTAGGAATGAAGGGACCGACCAGGAGGTGACTCAGTGCCTACAGGGGTCACTATGTGCAGGATGGAACTGAAAAATTCAGCAGAAGCCAGGAGTGTGGCATCAAAGGAGCTGGTGAGAGAAATGAAAGTTCCCAAGAATCCCCAGAGACCTGTGGAGAAACACTGGTCCCCTCCTTGTTTGGGGTGGGAGTTCACGTCCAATTCAATTAGAAGCAGTAAGGACAAGATGACCCTAGATAATGCTTGGGTTAGATTGACCATGGCCTACCCCATCCATCCTCCACCCTACTACCAGAGCAAATGGTTTAAAATGCAAACCAAAGTGTGTTATTTCTCTTCTTGGAGTCTTTCAATGGCTCCCCAGAATATTCAGAATCAAGTTCAACCTCCCAGTTGTACTTGGCAAAAGGGCCCTTCCCCACATGGTCCCAGCTATTGCCCCCCACAAACCCAGCATCTCATTCCAGCCAAACCAAGTTACTCATGATCTTCAAACTTCTGTTCCTGGAAGTTCTGTACAAGCTGTTCCTTCTTCTCAACCTCTTCACCAGGGAGCTCCTTCTCATTCTTTTTTAAATATAACTTTAAAAAATATTTATTTATTTGGCTGCACCGGGTCTTAGTTGCCACACGTGGGATCTCCAATCTTCACTGTGACGTGCAGGAGCTTTTATTTTTTTAGTTGCAGCATGTGGAATCTTCAGTCGTGGAATGCAAACTGTTAGTTACAGCATGTGGGATCTAGTTCCCTGACCAGGGATAGAACCCAGGCCCCTGGTATTGGGAGCACAGAGTCTTCACTGGATCGCCAGAGAAATCCTTCCTTCTCATTCTCGAAAGCCCAGATCAAGCATCTCTCTTTTCCACACATCTTAACTGGCCTCTTCCCAACCCCAGGCAGGGTTAGGTGCCTCCCTTGGGAACCTCCCAGTTCGTGTGCCCTCTGCCATCACAGAACCAGTTCTCAAATAGCATCTGGGAAGGATGGTCAGAAGGTCTGGCGTGCTAGCCCCAATTTCAGGGGAGGTGGAGAGAGGCAGAGTGGCCATCTCCATCGACAGCCATAATACCGGACATCAGATCTTGCGGCCTCATTGTGTACCAGGCCCTATGCTGTATGTTTTACAGGCACGATCTCACTCAGATCATGCCTGAGTCTTTGTTAGGGCTCTGGGATAGGTATTACTATTCTGATTATACAGAAAGGGAAATTGAGGCTAAAAGAGATTAACTAATTTGTTGAAGGCCAAACAGTTAATAGGGGCTTCCTGGGTGATTCAGTGGGTAAAGAATCTGCCTGCAATGTAGGAGACACAGGAGATGTAGGTTCGCTCTCTGGGTGGGGAAGATCCCCTGGAGGAGAGCATGGCAACCCACTCAGTATTCTTGCCTGGAAATCCCCCAGCAAGAGGACCGAGGAGCCCAGCAGGCTACAGTCCACAGGGTCTGCAAAGAGTTGGACACAACCTAAGCAACTGAGCATGCACGCATACAGTTAATAAAGAGCATGCATACCTAGGCTCTAGAGCCAGGAAGACAGGTTCCAAAGGCTATAATCTTAACCACTATATCCTGGTTCTGGGCTATGTGAGGGGGGCCGGCCCCAGGTACTTGCCCACTCAGACCAGGCTGGAGGGTATTTCTGGGTCTCTACCTGCCTTAGCAGAATGGGGAGTTAGAAGATTTCTGAATATCTGCTAAGTCTGGGGTGAGAAGAATCGTTTTCTCAACAGGAAGTTTCTGATAAGTTTCCATTTCGTTTTGACACATGAATCGATCCTGCTGAATGTTTTCGGGGTAACAGCATGATTACTGGGGCGGCCAGACCCAGCTCCATTGTAACACAAACTTGTTTACCACTGGGGATTAAACTCTCTAACCCTGGCTCAGAGGGCGTTTTTGAAACTAAAAATGAAGAGGTTTCTGAATCTTCCAACCACCTGGGGTGCAGAAGAACCAGGTCAGAACCAGGTGTTAGTGGTGGGTGGGGAGTGCTTGTTTTCCCCAACAGACAAAAATACCCTTCAGCTCATCTTCAAAATCAACTGAAATGTCCACCCTCACGGGAGCTTTCCCAGTCTCCCCACAGAGAGGCAGGCCGCTGCAAACAGCAACTGCAGCCCCTCGGAGCTTCTGACTTGCTGGCTTGGTCCAAAGTATTTTTCTTTACATTAACCCTCTTTGTCCTCACAACAGCCCCGTGAGAAAAGTCTGAGACTTCCCCACTAGTCCAGTGGTTAAGAATCTGCCTGCCAAGGCAGGAGACATGGCTTCGATCCCTGGTCCTAGAAGATTTCACTTGCGTTGGGGCATCTACTGAAACCAGCATGCCTAGAGCCTGTGCTCTGCAATCAGAGAAGCCACAGCAGTAAGTCCACGCACCGCAACTAGAGAGTAGCCCCGGCTCACTGCAAGCAGAGAAAGCCCGAGCACAGCAACAAAGAGCCAGGGCCACCATAAATAAATAAGAAAATCCTACTATCTTCCCTGGTTTACAGATGAGCCAACTTCCCCAAGACCACAATATCAAGTGAGTGGTAGTGGCAGGATTTGAACCCAGAGTCCACAGTGTCTTCTGTTAATCCTCTAGCCCTCCCGGCGAGCTGCCTCACAGATGCTCTGGTCTATCTGCCTGTCTACACCGCACGTATGCCGACACATGGCTCTTTGAGGACAGACTGTCTTCTTGGGCACTGCCCCACCCCCGGGCCACGCACAGAGCTCAGGAGATGCAGGCTGTCCAAATGAAAGTGTGATTGGGGGCAAATACTCTGAAAGTGTGACAAGTTAAGGTTTCAAAGCTCTTATCAGTGTGATGGTAAAGAAAACCGTTTTCATTGTCCACCATTTCTATAATTCTCCCAAGGTAAAATAGTCTTTTGCAACATATGTGCAAGATAGAGAACCTAAAGAATATTTATAAGAAAACTGCTAATAAGAACTGCTATTAGACCTACTAATAATTAAAAACCAAACCTGGAAACGGCCTGAATACACAACAGAGAAACAGCTGAATGAATTATTATACTCACACTGTGGAACATTATGTAGCTGTTTTGTTTTTTTTTTTAATGAAGAGGATCTATTTGAATGGACTTGGAAAACATTTGTGATGTTAAGTCAAAAGAGAAAATTGCAGCATAATGGGTGAACGTGATTCCTCTTTTTAAAAAAAAAAAGCGAACACCAACATATGAAAACAAAAATCCCCCTATATGCTCTTCTTTTATACATATTGATATATTTTTGTATATGGAGACACACACGAAAACATGGTAAAAGCCCACTAATTAATTGCCTAATTGTTAACGCCAGCACCTCCGAGGAGGTAATGGGGTGGGAGTCAGGGAAACTATTGATCTTTTTTCCCTTTAATAATTATAACATTCTTCTGTGTTAAAACAAGCTTTGGTAA
The DNA here is from genome assembly GCF_019923935.1 of Bubalus bubalis. Lineage (NCBI taxonomy): Eukaryota > Metazoa > Chordata > Mammalia > Artiodactyla > Bovidae > Bubalus > Bubalus bubalis. The sequence continues at coordinate 15,871,406 of NC_059162.1, read as the reverse complement.
TTTTGAAAACCCAATAAAGTGTTTTCTTAAAAAGAACTGGCCTGAGGGAAGCCTCTAGTTGACCCTAGTAGGGATGTTTTAAGCATGGCCATTCTTGGAGGGACAACAATCCCTGAGCCTTGACTGCTTTGTAATTTTCCACATAGAGCTTCGAGGCCCCTAGGAGCCTCCCACCCTACTAGGACACTGTGAACAAGACCTACTGAACAGTGTTAATACCCGGGCTCCTCTCACAAGGCCAATTTCATTACCTGTTCCATAGCTCTTTTGACTAAACCACCCTGTGAAAAATACTTCTCATGTACAAAAATTAGCAAAGGCACTTATCTGAAGACCCACCTCTTAGGCACGTTAACATTGCAGGCCTTGAAAGCCTTGTTAGTCAGCAGCCTGCCCTGAGCGCCCACCGTGGGCAGAGGCCCGGGCTTCCTGTGAGAAGAAGTGGCCCTCCGCCCACAATTCATAGCGTAAATTGAGCTACACTGTTTCCTCCACTCATGGCGGGTAGGGGCCATGGGTGACTGCTCGTGGCAGAGTCACTGGGGACGTGCCCACAGGGTGCCAGGTGCAGAGATGGGCCCCCTGGGTTACAGCACAGATTAGGATGCAAGTGTCTGCCCAGCTGGGAGCTCAGAAATCACCAGATATCACCAAGGACAAGGCTATGGAGGGGCTCAGCTTGGTGACGGGAGCAAAGGAAGAGCCCTACCTGCAGCTCAGACCTTATGACACTGCCATGTCAGTGCCCACACCTGTCGCCCTGTACCCAGACTCCCGCTGGCTCCTGCTCCAGGCCACCCCAAAGAGAGGGCATAGCCCATGCCTCCTCTGGTCACACCGCATCCCACGGAGACAGGAACCCACAGATGCCAAGTGCCCCATCTACCCCCACCTTGTCAACCACCCTTCAGATGTCCAGGCATCTGAATTCGCTCTCTGAGCTGGCTTCCAGGGCCCCTACTGCCTCTTTCCCCATCTGTCCTCTGGCAGGCAGGCCACGGCTGCTTATAGATGCAGCCCGAGGCCTGAGAGGTAGCCAAGGGGCAGTTGAGAGAGGGGTGGGATGAAGCCTGGACCTGAGTGCTAAGGTGTCCACATGAGTCCTCAGGGTACTGATGAGTCCGGGGAGTGGCGGGAGGGGACATGCTAGGGATGGGGTGCTTGGGTGCCCCATTCAAGGCTAGCCCCAGGCCCTGAAAGTGACAGGAGTGGGTCTGTCTGTAATACCTTCTGACATCTGGTGTATGTCTGTACAGCTACAGCAGCACCTATATTTTCTAGATTGTTCTGAGGTCAGGCAAATAGGACCTGATACTCCATCTCAGGTCGTCTGTCCTCCGCTCTCTCACCTTCTATGGCAGCCCCAGGCTTCTAGACTGGCTCTGAAGTGAGTTCTGTAAGACCCTAGTTCTGTAGGAAGTGCCATGAAAAGGGGTCCGGTGGCCCATGTTTGGGAAATGCCTCATGGAGATTCACTGGGTTCATCTGAATATTAAATGTTCAAGAATTTCCAAAGAAAGGAAAGCCAGTCAGCCTTGAAATGCTGTTTCTCCAACTTATTTGACCAGCTATTAGAGGAACAACTATTAATGCTTCAAGGAAGACTGGAAAGCCCAGGGGGTGGGGCCGTCACTGTAGCAGAGAACTCACATTCACCCTGCAGGCATCCATGCTGTCCGTGAACCAAAACGGCTGACGGTCTTTCCGAAAGGCACCACACACTCCCTGGTTTTCTTCAATGGGCTCTGCAGAGCACACCAAACCTGCCAAACCGGTGTCAGTCGGCACTGTCAGATGACCTGTCAGCCAGGGGCACCTACAGGCTTTGTAGGTATTTTATTTAACAAATGCATGTATGTTACTTACCAGGCTCCAAGCACTGTTCTCAATGCTTTACAGTATTGACTTCCTCATAACAACACTATGTGGTGAGCCCTATTATTATCCCCATTCAAAGATGAGGAAGTTGAGGCCTGATGAGATTAAGTTGAGGCGGGAAATAGATGGGCTCCAGGCTAGACATTTACAACTGGCCTCCTGTTCACACTTCCGGGGGCGAGAAAAAGATGGGCTCCAGGCTGGACATTTACTACCAGCCCCCTGTCTACATTTCCTGAGGCAAGAGACAGATGGGCTCCCGGCTACATATTTATGACCAGACTGCTGTCTGCATTTTGAGATCTGCACTTTGATATAAGAAACAACAGGAATAGGGTGGATAACCGGACACTGGACACTTTTATGGCAGGAACAGAGAGGGGCTAAACTCTGTTAAGAGATCAAGAGGTCACATATTTCCCATCCTTAGGGCAAGGGAGACACTATACATGCGCAAATAGATTTCACAGGGTCAAAAAGGCAGGGCACGCCAGACCATAGTAAGTCTTGCCACTGTCCCTCCCAGATGCCATTGGAATGAAACCCATCTTGATGGAGGGGTGTGTGTACACCTAGGGAGTATCCTGAGCCAGAGTAGCCATGGGGTCAAAAGAAGACCATTGGCCAAGGAGAAGACAAAGACCTGGAAGACTACCCCTTATAAAGGATTTAAACTTCCCAAAGGGGTGACTCTCATGACTCTCTCTTTGAGTTCCCTCATGGTCTTTCTGTATATACTCTGCTTTCCTAATACAGGCTTTTCTTTCCCCTATACATTCTTCTTGTCTTATTCTTCCTTTCAAAGTAGACAAGGACTGGGGATTTAGATTCTAGTCAACAGCCCCCATGGTCTAGAAGACAGAATTCCTTGTTTCTACCCAGGTGACCAGAGTTCAATTCCCCCCCAGGGAACTAAGGTTTTGCAAGCTACCCTCCGAAATCAAAGAGATCAGCCTAAGGTCACATAGCTGGGAAATAGTGGACCCTGGAGGGACTCACACAGTCTGGCTCCAGAGTCCATACATACTAGTTTTTATTGCCACTGTAACAAATTACCACAAAGTTAGTGACTTTAAAACAACCCAAATTTATTCTCTTCTGGTTCTGGAAGCCAGAAGTCTGCAATCAGTCTCAGTGGATGAAAGTCAAGGTCATTGAGCAAGGCTGGCTCCTTTTGGGGGCCCTAGGGGAGAGCCCATTTCTTTGCATCTCACAGACTCTTCCCTCCAGGTCTCCCACCTCTGGCTTCAGTTGTCACTTCCTCTTCTGTAGTCAAATTTCCCTCTGCCTCTCTTTTATAAAGACACTTGTGATTTTATATATATTTAGTATCCCAAAAGAAAATCTGGGGTTATCGCCTCATCTTAAGATCCCAAACTTGATCACATCTGCAAAGTCCCTTTTGCCATGTAAGGTAATACATGGCAAAAAAAACACCGATTCCAGGGACTATGGCCTGGATATTTTAGGGAACCATTATTCAACCTATCAAGGAGATCAAACCAGTCAGTCCTAAAAGGGATCAAACCAGTCAATCTTAAAGGAAATCAAGCCTGAAAATTCACTGAAAGTGTCGGGGGAGGTTGTCACTTCCTCGGTTCTGTCTCGTCACAAAAAAATTTGAAGCGACAGACCAGTGTTACAGTCCTTGGACTGACCAGTGTTACAGCTCCATGTTACAGCTCAGTTTTATTTAGAAAGTAAAGGAAAATACATCCTCGAGGCTGAGGGCATGCTGACGCAAAACACTCAAAGAGAAGAGAGGCCCCCCAGCCCAACTTTGGCTCCTCTTTTTATATGTCTTTTCTCCTCCCCCTGGGCCTGCCCTGTGTAAACTGGGCTAGCCAGGAGTGCTGTTTGTTTTACCTGAGGGCCTCACCACAGTCTCCAGACCTTCCTTTGTTCTATTTCCGTGGGCTTTTCCCTTCCTTGCCTTTTAGCCACCGCCATTCTGGACTCCTTTTTCCTATTCTACCTACCTAACAGAAGGACTGCTGCGGAAGCTGAAGCTCCAACGCTTTGGCCACCTGATGCAAAGAGCCAACTCATTGGAAAAGACCCCAATGCTGGGAAAGACTGAAGGCAAAAGGAGAAGGGGGCAGCAGAGGAAGAGACGGTTACATAGCGTCACTGACTCAATGGACATGAGTTTGAGCAAACACTGGGAGATAGTGGAGGACAGGGGAGCCTGGTGTGCTGCAGTCCATGGGGTCACAGAGAGTCTGACACGATGTAGAGACTCAACAGCAACAATTCAGCCTATCACTCCATGCTTGTAACCGCTGCACTATGTTCATCTAACAATCTAACAATTTCTGGGAGGCTGTTGTCATTATTCTTCTTTTACAGATTCTAAGACTAAGGCTCCAAGAAGTCCAATGAGCTGCCAAGGTTCGCTCAGGTAGGAAATGGCACAGCACGTGCTAGATGTGGACGACTCGCTCCTGCACTCCCGTACCTACTTCTAGAGAGCTCAGGGGATTTTTAAAGTTTTTTTTTAATATGTATTTTTATTGAAGTATATTTGGTTTATAATATTGTATTAGTTTCACGTGTATAGCAAATTAATTCAGACGTATAGCAAAGTGCATAGCAAAGTGATTCAGGTGTAGAGTAAAGTGATTTCAGGTGAGTGGCAAAGTGATCTGGTATATTGTGAGCTCAGGGGTTTTTGAAGCAGGGGGTGCTCCTGTTCCCTTCTAGATTGAACCCTTTTGACATCTTAACCCCACTGTAAACCTGATGACAGCTATGGAATTGCCTTTCCCAGAACAAGATGCATTTACACATCACATTTTGCAGATAGTCTCTGGGAGTTTATGAGCTCTAGGTTAAGAATGCTTGCTCTTCAAAGCAAGGTCTCAAAGAAGTATTTGCACACCCATGTTCGTAGCAGCATTGTTCATCATAACCAAGAGTGTCTATAGACAAGCAACATATTATACAGTGGAATATTATTCAGCCTTGAAAAGGAAGGAAATTTTGATATATGCTACAACCTGGATGCAATTTGAGGACATTATGCTAAGTGAAATAAGCCAGTTGTAAAAAGATAAATACTGTACAATTCCAGAATAGTGAAATTCATACAGACTAAAAGTAGGATGGTGGTTTCCAGGGGCTAGTGGTGGAGGGGAGAGGTCCTGTTCAGTGGGTACAGAGATTCCATTCTGCAAGATGAAGAGCACTCAGGAGGCTGGCAGCACAACAATGTGAATGTACTTAACACTACTGAACTGTTCTCTTAGAAGTGGTTGGGATGGCAGACCTTAAGCCATGTGTATTTTTTTATTTGTTTAGCTGCTAAGTTGTGTCCAACTTTTGGCGATCCCATGAACTATAGCCCACCAGGCTCCTCTGTCCATGGGATTTCCCAGGTAAGACTACTGGAGTGGGTTGTCATTTCCTTCTCTAAGGGATCTTCCCCACCCATGGAGTCAACCCGAGTCTTCTGCATTGGCAGGCAGATTCCTCACCCCTGAGCCACCTGGGAAGCCCATGTGTACTTTACTAATTTTTTTTTTTTTTAATGATCCTTCCTCTAAGCTGAGAGTCCTTGCAGGGTAGGGATCATATCTGTGCACAGAATGGGCTCAACACAAGACTGCCTGTGGGTTGAGCGGATGATGCTACTGCCCTCCCCAGCTGTGAGCTGGTATTTCCAGAAGCACCACAATGATGGTTAAACAACTACCCCAAGCTTGGTTAAAAACAAAAGCAGTAAAAGCCCTGAGAATTGGGAATGAATGGAGGCAGATAGGATGAGCATAAACCCAGATGCATTGTGGTGAAGACTGAGGGTCTCTCACCCATTTGAAAGGAATCTCAAAAGGGATCCAGGGGCTCTGATGTCAATGTTACAAATAAGTTGAGCCCCCTCTAACTTGAGAGTGACTCCATGCCGCTCCCTTGGCTTAAAGTATCCTCTTCTGCCAAACAAATGGGTAAGACATTGAGGATTTTTTTTTAAAAAACTCTACTGTTTGCATAAATTCAGGGGTAAGAACCAAACTCCAAGAGCTGACCTGCACCCCTTTGGGGCATCCTGCCAGCCCCTCAGAAATCACCTCACCTGCCAACCTGCTGATGATATTTGGTTCATAAAAGCATCCTTCCACTGAGCTAGAGGGACAACACAGAAAACAACATGATTGCAAGAAAATCCAAGCCAGAATAGCGCATGGCACCTGTGTCATGATCAGTGGAGGGTGAAACCACTGAGGCTTCAGAACTGAGAGTGGGTGGAGGCAGATGAGCTGGAGAATAAATCTGGTCACCGTTGTGGTAAAAATGGGTGGCGCTCATTGTGGGAATCTTGAAAGGAAACAAAAGGCCCTGATGTTGCAGAGGTGTCCCTTTGCAGAGGTCAGGTGACTCATGCAGCACCCCAGGGTGCTCTGCTCCCTCTGTGTCCCTCTCTCTGCCAAGCTCCTACAACCACGGAAAATCCTCCTCCTTGAGTTGGGATTGTATTAAACAGCCTTTCAACCAGCGACAGAAGGAGATGGGCTCTTAGTGGAGCCTGATCTATAAATACAGGGTAACAATAGGGGCCAGAATGTTCCACAGGAAACCGGTAGGGCTTGCCCTCGCCACACAGAGCATGGAAGATTTTCACAGGGATTTCTGCAGCCCTTCCCAGTTATAATTCCAGAATGATATTGTAATAACAAACTGATGAGTTTCTTCAGGTAATATCCACGAGACAGAGTCCTCTCTAAAAGGAAAAGGAATTTGCTTGTTATAGCCATCCTTTATTCCAGTTTAACTGGTCCCTAAGAGCCTTTAACTCTAGCAAGAGGAAATTTGGTTAGGGAGACTGTCAAACCTTGCAGAAGAAGAGAGACAGACATTATGTTAGAGAAAACCTCCCCCTCCCTCCCCAGGGAAGTGCTTTCAAAATGGAATCCAACCTATACATCCAGGAGAGAAAGTCCTGCGTGGATTCTGCAGCTCTTTCCAGTCTGTTGAGATGGAACTATCTTCCCCTGTCTGAGATCCAGGTAGACGTGTGATGTTTTTCTATCCTCAAAGGTATTGGCAAGACTAAAGGGTTTTCTCTGCGTGTGCTCCCTCCTTTAGCCAGGTCTCAGGAGGCTGCTGGGGTGTTCCTCCCCATCTCCTTGATTGCCAGCCAGATCAAGGGTGGTTCCTGGGCCATGATCCTTGGTTCAGCACTAAGAACAGGAAGCCCCTAACCTAAAACCAACACATCCAGAAACATTCTCACCACAAACACTCAGAAGCCAGCCTAGCCTTCCCATTCCAAATGGATATGGACAGTTCAATCCAGAAAGAAAGGGATATTTAAAAGCTGTAATAAATCATGTGCCAAGTGAGGTGTCAGACATGCAAACCAGTGAGCGAAAAGTTGGCAAGTTGCAAAGGGAGGGGTGTGTTGAATTTGCAACCGCCTGGTTCCTCCTGCCCATGGCCAAGGCCCAGGGCCAGAAACACTGGCCCTGTTTCTCAGGCGCATGTCCTCAGAGAGAGACAAACATGAAAAAAGCTTGCACCTGGATTTCCCTCCCTGTACATTAAAGCAAAGGGGGAGGATGGGAGCATGGTTGGGAGATTAAGGGGGCAGATCCCAATCCAGCCTACGAAAGCCACCAAGATTGGGAACCCTATTTGCAAGTTAAAGACCACATAAAAGAACTATCATTAATGATGGTTATTACTGTAAGCCTCAAATTCTCAATAGATCATTAATAATACTTTTAATAAAAAGGAAAACAACAAATCAATATTAACTTATTCTGGATGCTGCTGCTGTTAAGTCGCTTCAGTCATGTCCTACTCTGTGAGACCCCATGGACTGCAGCCTACCAGGCTCCCCTGTCCATGGGATTTTCCAGGGACTATTATTCAACTGTTTTGTTAAAAGGCAGAAATAGAACACAAAATGCCTGCAGTGACCTATGAGAATGGCAGAGTAGTAACTTAGCTGACTTGGTCAAGAGATGCCAAAGACCAGAAGTTAAAAGCCCAGCCTACACAAGACCCCCAGGATCAGCATTGAGGTGGGGGGAGGGTGAAGCATCGATGCACTGATTCCAGGGTTTGTGAGTACCCCACAGGGCATCCCTCATGCCCTCACCATGCTCAATCCTTCCACCTGTGGATCCCTTCATCCCTCACTGACAGATCTATCCATTCCTCAGACTAGTGCATGGCACTGTCCCAGCCGCCAAAGACACAGAGCCAGTGGTTCTGCCCACCAGTTTCCTATTGTGTGAAATGAAGACAAGTCATCTTCTCAGGGCCTGCAGGGCCCCGAGGGATTGGGTCCCTCCTCCACAACCCCCATCTGCATTTCACTCCACTTCAACCACCTTGCTGTCTCTATGTCAACCATTTGCAAATGCAAATCTCTTTGCATTTCAGGCCCCTTGCTGTCTCCACTTCAAGTCATCTTTCAGGAGTTCATGTTCTTCTTCTTCTACCCGGCATAGGATCTTTGGGCAATGCTGTTCCCTTCGCATGGAATGCTCTTTTCTTCTCTCTGCCAAGTTAGAACCTATTCATCCTCCCATCGACTGAGTCAGTCCTAGGCACTCAACACTTACCATAGCTGCAATTTTACTTCTTTGTGCAACTGTCTTACTAAAGTCTGATCTGTTATAAGACTGTAAGCTACCTGAGGGCAGAGGTCATACTTGTTTCTATCTTCATTGTTTACCCCATTTATTGATACTAGGTATTCAATAAATACTTGAAGGATGAAAAACTGAAGTATACCTTAAGAGAGCTCACACTAGGTGGAAGAGACTCTCTTTGGTCCTCCATGTAAGTGGTTCCACAGGCCTTTCCTGAAAGACCAGTTTTTAGGGGGAGGAACTGGGTCCTGTTGACGAGGTCAGAGACTCTCTAAGAGGAGAAAAGACTTGGGCTGTGGAGAAGAAACAATTGTTAGGCCCAGTAAGGACAGGCACATGGTCCATGGTTGAATCGCAGAGTCACAGGAGCACCGTGCACAGGAACCTGGCCATCAAGCGTCAGGGAGCAGCAGGCGGCAGGAAGCACAGTGCAGGGAGGGTGAGGCTCTTCTCTCAGGCCAGCTCCCGAAGACTGGAGATGCCCGCCTGGAGTGCTCAGTGAGAACTCTAGGCAGACATTTGAGCTCATCTAGAAAGGGTCCTGGGATCCATTAATCATGTCTGCACTGGGTGTAGATGGGATCCCAGTGGCATGCCTGTCACGAGCTGGCCAGCCCTGCTCTGAGGAGGCAAGCAGCCTTGTTCATTGACTTGCTAGACAGCTGTTCCCTGCCCAGTCTGTGAGGCCAAGTACTCTGTGGAATAAAGGAGGCCATTTCTTCCCAGTTAGTGGTCGTGGCTGGACTTCCCACAGCTAGGTATTTCCATAAGCCTACATCTAAGTTACTGAGGCAGGTGTCACCTTTGGTCATTCACATTTTTCCAGAATGTTCTCTAAAACACTGCTAACGGAGTCTTGTGAGAAAATGGCATCCTAGAGAACAGGGGACCTGCAATGCCCAGGTCCCAGTCTTTGTGGTCTCAGGCTACCTGTGCAGCTATTGGTTAAACAAAAACGGAAGTTCCAGCACTAGGCTGTGGTCTGAGAAGCCATGTCCTCCTTTGACTGGCTTCTGAGGAAAGAACCCGGCCACCCTTAGTAGGCTGGCCACCTGAAAGAAAGCATTTGTTAAACATAGGACAAAATAGAGCAGACAGCAGAGGCACCTCTGCTGGGACAGAGGTAGGTCCCTGCCTGCTGACCGCAGCCTGAAAGAAGGCTTCTTTGATGGCGACCTCTCCAGTTCACATCTGACAGGTCAGTGGAGGCTGTAGATAATTCACTCATTTGCCAAACATTTCATGAGACATGTCTTCTGTCAGACACTGTATAAGGCCTAGAGAACTCAGAGCAGCTGGGGCCGGATACTCTTCAGAACTCACTAGGAGAGACCATCATGTAACCAGAGGACTGTGTGGGGACTTCCCTGATGGTCCAGCGGTTAAGAATACGCCTTGCAATGCAGGAGACTCCAGTTCGACCCCTGATCTGGGAACTAAGATCCCACGTGCCGTGGGGCAGCTAAGTCTATGCACAGCAACTACTGAGCCCTCGTCCTGCAACTAGAGAGAAGACTGCAGTGAAAAATCCTGCATGTTGCAAAAAGGTCCCACGTGCTGTCACTAAGACCTGACACAGCCAAAAGTAAATAAATAATTTTAAAAATAGAGGACTGGTTGGTACAAGAGGCACAATAAGGGAGGTCTGTGTGCCTGGGGTTGAGAAGGGGTCACTGAAAGGGGGACAGCAGCTCCTATCAGGGAGGTCAGGGAGGCCCCCCAGCCTGGGGCAGCTCAGGCTAGAGAGACGAGTAGGTATTCCCCTATCAGCCGAGGTGGAGAAGGGCCCTCAGGAGGAGGGGTGGCATGTGCAAAGGCCCAGAGATGTGCGAGAGTGGGGTACAGAACAACCCAGGGGGACTGGCACAGCATCTGAGGAAGAAATGGCACAGACGTGGCTGCAGAGAGGACAGGGCCACTCCCAGAGCGCCCTGTATGCCAGGCTGGGGAGTCTAGGCTGCACTCAAAGGACAGCGAGGAGCTTCTGAAGGCGTTCAGACAAGGGCAAGGTCAGACGTGGCTAGAGGATTCCTCAGCAGCAATGTGGGTGGGGTGGGGTGAGGGAGGGCGGGCAAGGAGACAGGGGTACTAGCTGGAGGCTGCCCTAACACTCCACCAGAGACCAGTGTGGGGAGATGAGTGGAGACAGTGAACACTGCAACCAAAAGGCATTTTATCTGGATAACCAACAAGGACCCTGTACAACACGTGGAACACTTGCTCAAAGTTATGTGGTGGCCTGGATGGGAGGGGAGTGTGGGGAAGAATGGATACATGTATATGTATTGATGAGTTCCTTTGCTGTTCACCTGAGACTCTCTCAACATTGTTAATCAGTTATACCTCAACACAAAATTAAAAGTTTTTTCTTTTTTTTAAAACAGCATTTTATCTCAGACAATAAACAGCAAAGACAGAGAAAGAGATCATAAACTCATGAAAGCCCAGCCTTATCCTGGTCTCTACTCCATATCTGATTCCTTTGCCCTTTCCCTAGTCTGCACAGCTCTTAGTTATTAGTCTGTCTTCCTTGAATTACAGTCCACAGAGTTGGCAAATCACACATTTCTGTATTTCCCATCAGCCCAGCGCAGTGCCTGACATACAGCTGACACCCGACCATGCATGGATGGATGGATGGATGAATAGTTAAATAGATGATAGACAGATAAGCTTTCATGCAGACATAGATGTCTCAATGTAATTTTTAACTGAATGAAAGATTTAGGTGCATGGATTGTTCTGAGCCAGTTGCAGTTTGGGAGACAAGTCATGATTCAAGCACCGATTATGTCCATAAAGCGCAGGCTCAGAATTGTCTGAAGCCAGGAGCACTAGGGGAGGACCTAGCCCCCCCACCATCCCCAGCCCAGCATCACAGCCCCAGTGGTTGAAGTGCACAGCAATCACAGGTGTGCAGGGTGCTCCTGGGTACTTGTCAATCATGCGGCAGGAAAAGAGGCTTTGCCCAGGGGACAGGATGTGGCTTTTGACTGTGTGGTTTGCTTTTGTGATGAATGAAAGCATTTTTTCCAGCGAGGCTGGTGGAATTGAAACAGTCAGTAACGGGGAAATGAAAAAGGCATTTGGGAGCTGGGACACAAGTGCATCAGCCTGGTTTGCCTGTGGAACCAAGGAATGCTCTGCCTGACTTCATAAAGAGCCTGGGACAAATTGTGACCTAAAAAGCCTGGCCCAGGGACAGTGTCATATCACTTCAATGAGGCCAGTCCTGGGAAAGGAGGGGGAAAGGCCACCTGGATAGTCCACCTCATCCTTCACCTGGAACAGGAGGCAGAGAGGGCCTGGCCTTGGCAGGGTGAGGGGTTTAATGCTCATATCGATGATCTTCATATTTCTAAGAACTTGTAGGGCAGGGTTATCCTAATTCCTGGAGACTAGCACAGATGGTGGAAAGAACTTGGACTCTGGAGTCTGGCAGAGTAGGATTCAAATTCTGGCTCCTCCACTGACCAGGTGTATCATCCTGGGTAAGTTAATTAATCCATCTAAGCCTCGCTTTCCTAGGGAGATAATATTGTAGCACAAACAGAAAAGAGATGATATGAACAGAAATAAATCATATTTCTGTTCAAATAAATCAAATAAAACAGAAACAGCACCAAATCATCATCTCAAAGAAGTCTTTCTTGAAACCCCAACAATAAGTAATGTCCCTTTGCCTCATTCTCCATCATTGCCCGTTTTGTGCGTTGCACTCACCTGCATTCACACTCACCCATCTGAGGCCTCATCTTTGATTGCCTGACCCTGCTCCTGCCCACTAGACTGGAAGTTCTAGGAGGGTGGGGACTGTACCTGTCTCATTCATTTTATCACTCATGATATCCCCCCTGCCTGGAAAAATGTAGACATTCTTTAACTTTTGGGTAAATGAGTTTAACTGGGGGACATGGTGCCTGGCCCATGGTAGATGTTCGAGGAATAGTGGTCAGTGTGACCCAGACACCTGGAAAGCTCAGAGGCATGGAGCTGCGAGCCCACCTGTGACCCAGAACAAATCTCTGTAACTTGCTGTGAGGAACAGGTGAGTCTCTTTGCCTCTAGGCCCTCAGATTCTTCATCTGTCTGATGAGGAAGATGATGGTCTAAAGATGTTCACTAATGCCCTCTCCAGCATGCCCAGTCCTAGCTGTCTCTGATTCTCCACATGGGCTCTGAACTGAAAAGGACCAAGGGAAAAGCCAGCTCCATCACTGGACCCTCAGCTCTACAAATGCCACACAAAACGACCCTGAGAAGCCCAGGTACAATTCCTAGGTAGAAATGAGCACTGGCACCAGCCAACAGCCACCCTAACCCCACTCCTTTGCTGCCAAGCATCAGGCCCAGAGGACTCACCAAGACTCATCTCTTAGTCTCAGGCCTGGTTTGAAAACATAGAAAGGAAGGCAGCCAGGCATGGAAATGCACCAGACCCTAAGCCAGGGGCTTTGGCATCGCTAGCTTCTCTGGTCCTCACCACAGGATGAACTGATACCATTATTCCCACTCACAGACCAGGAGAGCATGCTAGTACACCCCCTGGGAAGCAGAAAGTAACAAAGTTAAGCTTTCTGATTCCAAGTATCCCACACTGAAGAACCTGGTGGAGTTTAAACCTTGGTCCTCTTTTCTGTGACTGTTACTCGGGACATACCCCAAGTATAATTTATGGCAAGAAGATAGCACTAATTCAAGAGCAGCCTCTAGAGGAAACATTGTTTACACTAATGGAATAATAAGAGCACTGAAAAGTGCTAACACTTACAGAGCATTTCCTAAGGGTGAAGTAGGCCCACAGCTAAGCACATCACAAGCACTCTCCAGGTTTATCCTCACGAAAACTCAATGAGCAGGAACTGATACCGTACCCACTTTGCAGATGAGGAGCCTGGGGCTTAGAGAGGCAATGTACTTGTCTGAGGTCATGAAGCTAAGAAGAGGTGGAAATAAAATTCCCATCCTGGTCTCTCTAGGCATCCAGCCTCACCACCTCGCCATACCCTGGTGAGATTACTGGGATAAATTAACATTTAATTATATGACACTGACATTTATTGTATTAATATACTATTAATCACATACACATGATAGGGAAGCCTGGCAAGGGGTTGCGAAGAGTTGGACATGACTTGGCAACTGAATAACGACAAATCACATACACATATCCAGAGCATACTGTATACAACGATTCATCCCAATACAGAACTTAGAATATGATCAAACTGAGATGAAAAGAGGTGAGTGCTCTCCAGTCTCAGCCAGCACTGACACCAAACAGATCAGGTCAATCTCTTGGATTAGGTCAAAGGTTCAAGATCACGGTCACCCAAGGAGTGAATATACATTAGTGTCAGGCATTTACTGTGTGCTGGTTGGGGGCTTCTGAGGACAACCCCTGTGAACCATCCAGACAGTGCAGCCAGGCTCTCTAGAGACTATTAACAGGTTGACCTGCTTTTGGAACCCACATATTCCAAGCTCATAAAGTGATGCTGTCCTGGGTCATGTCCCCATCCCTGCATAGGGTCATGTAGGAATTCAGCTGTAAATGCTGTAAAGAGTGGCAGGTGGAAGGGCTTGGATCCTACTGAGGGCAACGAGAGCCTCCACTGCTTCCCTCTGAAACATACAAGTGCCCCGGGAAGGGGGAGACTTGTGGAAGACAATGAGTGGGTCCTGACCTGGAGTTTCCAGTCGGCCTGGTGCCCTCACCCCTCAATGGATTAGGCAGAATGCAGGACCTGGGAAGGGTCATGAAATTACTTCTGCAGCAGGACGTAAAATGGGTTTGAGTGCTGGGGTATCCAGGGCTCGGCACCCCAGATCAGGAGATGGTAGTCCTGCCTTTTACAGTCTGGACAGTCCTGGGCACATTCCTTGACATGTTGGCCCTTCAGCTGCCTCATCTGCAAACAGAGGCTAAATGCCAGTCTAGGCATGTGAACTGTATGTGGGAAACAGCTTTGCAGAGTAATGTAAGGGACCTTGACTTCACTAGATGGGTCAAAGTCATCATTATCATCCTGCTATTTTGGACGGCTTCATTGGTTGTGTTCATACAGAACGGACCATATAAACAGCTCACTCAAAATGAAAGGAGGGCCTTTTCCCCTTCCCTGTCCCCTGACCCTGCCCAGAGCAGATCACACCACTGCCTGGAATCATGAGTGACCACCTCCCCTGCCAGAGAAAAAGCTGTCCATCCATTCAACCACAGGTGGGTATTACTGGAATTCCCTCTAGCGCAGGGCCCTTTGTGGTGTTGGTACAGCACAGCTCAACTTCCTCTGTCCTTACAGAGCTGCTGCTCTAATACAGGACACAGACAAGGAAGTCAGAGTTGGCTCAGCGGACCCAAACCCTGACCCAGGAGATGAGCACTCAGGGCTGGGGGTTGTTCTGCCCAGGGCAGAGCTCCAGAGCTGGCCTTGTTATAACTAACTGGGACACGTGACTCATAGGGAAAGCAGACATCACCCAGCCCTGGGCAGACCAAGCCTGGAACCTCCTTCCTGGACACCAACTGCAATGCCAGTCAGTCTGAAAAGGGCCCTTCCCAAGGGCCCTGTAAGCAATTATTCCTCCCCTAGACTCCAGGCTTCACCAAGAGACACCTGTGAGGAAGAAACAGAGTAAGATTCTATTGGAACTTCCCTGGTGGTCTAGTGGTTAAGAATCCACCTCACAACGCTGGGACACAGGTTTGATCCCTGGTCGGGGAACTAAGATCCCACATGCCTCAGGGAAACTGAGCCCACGCCACAACTACACAGCCTAAGAACCAGACGCAACCAAATTAATTAATTTTTTTAAAAAGACTCAGGCTTCTCTGGTGGCTCAGTGGTAAAGAATCCAGCTGCCAGGAGACATGGGTTCGATCCCTGATCTGGGAAGATCCCACATGCCTCAGAACGTGCACCGCAACAATTAAGCCTGTGCTCTAGAGCCTGGGTGCTGCAACTACAGAGCCCACACACCACAACTACTGAAGCCCCTACACCCTAGAGCCTGTGCCCCGCGACAAGAGAAGCCACCGCAATGAGAAGCCCACGAACCACAACCAGAGAAAAGCCCTTGCAGCAACAAAGACCCAGCACGGCCAAAAATAAATAAATAATAAAATCATTTTTCAAAAAATACTATCCACAGAGCTGTCCTGGGCCCAACCTGGTCACTGGATTCCAGCCTCCAGCATCCTTTCTTTGAGATTCTGGGGGTACCAGGAGAAGGGGCAGGGAAGACCCTCACCCCTCACAGAGGAGGCCCTTCAACTTTACCTGGAAAGCCCTGCTTCTTTGCTCGCTATCCCTGACCAAAGAGAACCATTTATCTTGGCAAAATGGGAGAAGGCCCTTTACATTCTGAAATGAGTGTCAGCATGCAATGACAGTTAAGGTCCCAAGATACCCCCAGAGTCACTTTTTATTCTTTTCTATCCACAATCATTAGGGGAAAATCTCTCTGCTGCTTCTGTAAAACCCATTCACTGGAGGGAAATAGATCAATGAGAAAAGCTGAGCACCGTGTGGCTGCGCTCACAGCCCTGAAGCGGGTACACTCATTCTTCCCGCGAGCCCATGCCAAAAGGACAAAGGACGCTCGTCCCCACCCCCCGAAGGAAGAACTGGCCCAAAAAGTTCCTTAACTAGATAGCTATTTCTTATCTTTTACACAGCAAGAACAAAATCTCTTTCTGAGAGTGACATATCTTACACTTCAAACAAACATAGCTCTCGCCACTTATTTTTAAGTGCACTTGCCTGCTAAAGTGAGAGCAAAAAATCCAAGGGGAGGACAAGGAACGATGGTGAAGGTACAGCTGCTTCCAGAGTTGGCATCTCCAGCCAACAGCTGCCGGACCTGGAAAAGGTCCCTGAGAAGAGACTGAAGAGCTGACACCCCAAGGGGATGTGCAATCCAAGTGGGAAGAACTTGACCTCTAGTGCTCCGTTTGCTTCCATCAGCGCCCGGGTGCTCTGAGAATGCTCATGATGGCTGGGTGCAAGGGGAAGGCACATGGGCACCAAAACGGGAGGGAGCTACAGCCCCAAGTGCAGGGGATAAGAACAGAGCTCGGGACTTCCCTGGTGGCCCAGTGGCTGAAAATCTACCTGCCAATGCAGGGGACACAGGTTCGATCCCTGGTCCAGGAAGATTCCACATGCCTATGCGCTGCAACTACTGATGCCTGTGAACCTAGAGCCCATGCTTTGCAACAAGAAAGCCACAGCAGTGAGAAGCCGGCGCACTGCAATTAGAGCATAACCCCCGCTCACCGCAACTAGAGAAAGCCTGTGCATAGCAACAAAGACCCAGCGCAGCCAAAAATAATAAATAAATAACATTTTTCAAAAAATAAGAACATAGCTCAATATTCACTCACTTGTTCATTAATCCTCCAATTATTAGCACCTACTGTCACCAGAGGCTCACCCTGCAGGAAGGCTGAAGGTAAAATAGCAACAAAACTAATAGCAGTCAACCACACTGGACTTGTACCCTGTACCAGACACTCTGCCAAGGACTTTCTGTGCATTACTTCATCTGATGGTCACAGCAGCCCCTTAAGGAAGATAATAATACGGTTCTGCCTGTAGACAAGGAAATTGAGGCAGAGAGCTAAACCTCCAGCCCAAGATTATGTAGCTAATAAGAGGCAGAGCTAGGTCCATACCAGACCCACTTGTGTCTCAGCAGGAGAGGCACTAACCATCGATGCGTATCCTGATCTCGTCAGTGTGAACAGGCAGTGCTCACCCAAACCTGTACGGAGAAGCACAGGACACTGCTCCATGTCCAGGAGTTCATTCTCCAGCCAGGAAGGAGCAGCATCTGCATAAATGCAGGGATGGGGGCAGCTGAGATCTGAGCCGTGTTCAGTAACCACGGGCAGCCAGCCTGGGGCAGGACCCAGGCAGCAGGGAGCCCAGCCACACTGGGGCCTTGAGACCCAGGTTTAGGGGTTCAGATTCATCTAGAAGTCACCAAAGGGTAAGAATGTGTGAAGAGAGGAGGATCTGTTCAGAGGCAGGTTTTAGGAAGACTACCAGTGCATACTACCATTCATAACCCTAGAAGATGGGGCAAAACAAAATATTTAGAATATTACAGAAAAAAATAGGATCCATCTGTTGCAACACTCCAGCCACTGCTAGGTTATCAGACTCAACCCCAGGAAACCTGTATTGGCCTGCACGCCCCACCTGCTGCCTCAGGCTCACATGGGCACCATGACCATCCCAGCGGCCCCACCCGTGTCTTCTGGGGTCACTTGGAGGCTTCTTCCGCGGCCTTATTCTCTAACCTCTTCAATGGTCACTCTGACCGGATGGGAGGGAGAGATTGCTTGTCTTTGTGAGGGTCCTTATCATGTTGCACAATATGAGTCACGACTCTGCCCTCTGTCCCGTCTCACCAAGGGTGTGAAATGCCTCTTGCTGGGGTGGAGCCCTCCCATCTCACGGCCTCTGCCTGGCTGTACTGCACTGGGCTTTGGGCCCTGGCCAGGCCCTGGGAAGTGGCTCTGAAATTCCCCTGGGTCTCCCCACCAATGAGCCCAAGGGCTCTTCTTCCCTACACAGATTCCTAGAGACTCCAGTGGCCAAGGAACAACAAGGGACACATCCGACACCTGTAAGGCACACGGGTGGATTAGGAGAGTACCCCAGACTACTGCAAACATTTTGCCACAAGTCACACCAGGGCTGCAGTTGCAAGGTTGAAGGTTGGCAGTGTGGAGCAGGCTGCCCCAACAGAGGTGGGGTTGAAATTTTCTGACAGTAACATCCTGAGTTGTGGGTCCGAATTGACGCCTGTCATTTTGGTAAGGATCTAGTATCATGATTGGCTCGGGCAAAGCCCCCATAAACATACTCATGAACATCTGTCTGCCCAAGACAAGGGACTTTTTTTCAAAACCAGAAAACGCACAAGCCTATCAAGCATTCACCCCACTGTCCTCAACAGGCAGACAGGCCTCTGAGTGCCTATTTTACAGCTCGAACCCAAGGAGTGTTGAGTCCCGTTTCTAAGCGTGTTTGTTCACCCAGGCGGGGATGGGAACACGCTGGGGACAATTCGGACCCTTGTCCGTGCTCAGCTGTTCCCACAGCTGGCAGATGCGCTGAAGCTGCCTGCCAGCAACAAGGGCCAGCACCCAGCAAGGGGGCCCTGAGCCAGGAGAGGGTGTGGGTGGAGCCACCGGCCACTTGGCTCCGAAGGGATGGGAGGGCTCCTCTCTAAAGAGCCTGGCTTTACCCTCTCCTTCCCCACTAACCCAGCTTCCCATCTGGGCACTTGCTGTCCCTCTCCTTGGGGGTGTTAAGGTCCAAGTCTAGGGTTTTCCAAGCAACTCTGAACTCCACGTTAATTTCTGCTATTGCCCTCCCCACTCTTACCCCCACACCCCCTCCCCTTCGTTTGCATGACAACCCTCCTTGGACCACCACCTGCAACCTGGGATGGTAACCCTTCCTTCCGGGGCAGGTTCTCCCGTCAAGGGGCATCCTCAGCAGGAATCGGGACATATTAATGCATTCACTAGCAAGCGCTAGCATGATTTATTTGAATTGACTATTCACACAATAGTTCACAGAAAGTCGTTACAGACCACAACTTTGCAAGTGTAGCTGGCAGGGACAAAAGCCCGTGGAGATGTTTCAGTGCTTAGAATTCACAACACACCTTCCCATCTGTGGCCCCCATTGAATCCCCATATCAGGACATCCCTGTCTTTATCATCCCTTAGCAATTTGGTTCAAACTTTTCACACTGTATTACAACGAGTTGCCCACCTGTTTGACTCCTTCTCCTCACTCCCTCCCAAGACCAGGAACTATGTGAGGGTCAGGAACACTTCTTCTTTCCTGTCCTGGCACAGACGAGGTCATCAATGTTTGTTGACTGTAACTGAATCCCACAGAGCCAGGTTAAGAGAACGGTAGTGACAGAAGGATCAGGGGCAGTAATACTAGCAAATACCTATACAGTCTTCCTACGTGCCCGACCCCCTTCTTGCTAATCGCTTTTATATAGACAAAACCATTAATTTGCACTCCAACCCCAGGTATAGATAAGTACTATTGTTATCCTTATTTTTTTAAATAGAGGAAATTGAGGCAAAGAGAGACAGAATAACTCACTCCAAGTTCACAGCAGGAACTGGCAGGGCTGGGATTTGAACCCAGGCAGTCTGGTTTAAAAGTGAAAGTGAAGTCTCTCAGTCATGTCTGACTCTTAAGCAACCCCATGGGACTGTAGCCTACCAGGCTCCTCTGTCCATGGGATTTCCAGGCAAGAGTACTGGAGTGGGCTGCCATTTCCTTCTCCTGGGGATCTTCCCAACCCAGGGATTGAACCCAGGTCTTCCGCATTGCAGACAGGCACTTTACCATCTGAGCCACCAGGGAAGCCTGGTTTCAGAGTCTGATCTCTAATCCCCACCTCTCAAATTGAACAGATGCAGACTCCCTAAGAAACAGTTTATTGTATTTTCTTGGAGGGACCCTTTAGAGAAGTATAACATGTGCAATGGGGAAATTAATAAAATTCAATTCTGCAGACAGCCATACAGAAGGAGACGCAGAGCCATACAAGAGCCATACAAGAGACGCAGAAGGAAAGTATTCCTTGTTCCCAAGTGGAAGCTCCTCTGTGCACAGAGGATGTGGCTTTATACATAGCCAGGGTGCAAGGGAGGCTGCCAGGAAGAAACAAGGGAGACACGGCTATTCTGGGCAAGGGCCCCAGAGCAAAGTGCTGGGGGTGGGAGGGGTGTGCCCTGGGCGTGGTCGCAAAAGACTGACATAATTATGGAGGGCATGGTGAAGTAGCCCAAAGCAATGATTCCCACACCCTGTTGTGTGCTAGAATCACCTGGGGAGCTTGGAAAAACCGCTACACTCAGTGCCTCCCCAGAGCACTAAATGCCAATCTCTGGGGGTGGGACTAAGGCACCAGTATTGTTTTAAAGTTCCCTGGGCGATTCCAACACTCAGCCGAGTTTGAGGACCGTTGGTTCAGTTTACGCAGTGTTATTCACAGAGCAGTCTGTTCTTCCATCCTGAGCTAAAAACATGTTGGGGGCTTCAGACTGGGCATGTTCCTTCCATCTGCCCGTCCCTCACTGTGGTTGACTGTTTGGGGCCATTCTGGGGATGTGTGTTCTCTCTGTTTTCCTCGGGAGCCCTTTAAAATGAAAACAGGTTTTAGATCATGCAGCTCCAACTCAAATTCCAACCTTGCCACTTCCTGACTTTGGGAAGTAACAGCCAAGCCTCAGTTTCCTCATCTACAAATAGGGGGTTGTGGCAGGCAGAATGTCTCCCCCAAATGCCCACATCCTCAACGGCAGAACCTGTGAGTACGGTACAAAGCAGAATTAGGGAAGCAGATGGATTAGGATGGCTAATCACTTGACTTTAAATATGGAGATTATCCTGGATTATCCGGGTGGATACAGTGTCATCAGAAGGGTCCTTAAAAGTGGAAGAAGGAGACCAGAAGAGTCAGTGTTAGAGTGATGCCATGTGAGAAAACCTTGGTCAATTGTTGCTGGCTTTGAAGATGGAAGGGCAGACAGCTTCTAGAAGCTGGAAAAGATAGGAAATGAGTTCTCCCCAGAGCCTCTGGGAAATGCAGATTTGCTGACACCTTGATTTTAGCTTAATAAGACTCATTTTAGACTCCAGCACTATAAGACGATAAATTGGTGCTGTTTTAAGCCACTAAGTTTGTGGTGATTTGTTACAGCAGCAATCAGAAACTAATACAGGATGAATGGGAGTAAATTGGGAAGAATATGAAGATTTAAATAAGATAAATGCTGAAAAACTTGTAGCCCGACTCTTAGCACTTTGTAATTTTTAGTTGCTATGATCACTTTTATGGGCATCCCAGGTGGCTCAGGGGTAAAGCATCCGTTTGCCAATGCAGGAGACACAGGAGACAAGAGTTTGATTCCTGAGTGGGGAAGATCCCCTGGAGTAGGAAATGGCAAGCCACTCCAGTATTCTTGCCTGGCAACTTCCATGGACAGAGGAGCCTGGTGGGCTACAGTCCATGGGGTTGCAAAGAGTCGGACACGACCGAGCACGCTTGCATGCATGCATGATCACTTTAACCATCACCATCCTATCAGGGAGCTGCTACCTCCTGCATTCCATGCACCTGTCACAGGGCTGCCCACTCTCTACCCATCATCCCTGGATCCACTCCCAGCTCCTGAGATGGCTGAGTGGCTTCAGTCCCTGGCTGTCAGTAGGAGGCTCTGTGACCTTGGGCCCACACTGGTAGGAACCAGCCCATCTTTCTTGGACAGAGCAAGAGGCTCCCCGGAGGCCTGTAGTGCCCATTAACACAGCACAGACCAGTGTTTTGCTTCTGACTCTGTTCTTGAGAATCAACAGGAAATGGGGCGAGGGAGGGGAGAACGGGAGAGGTTGGCAGAGAGAGGCCCCCAGGGAGTCTTCCTGACCACCAGCTAAGAAAGCATCGTGGGAATGGTCAGCAAGGGCCTCAGAGACTTACTCTAAAGGACTAAATGTGTCCAGCACCTCAACAGCTGCCAACAGCAGCCAAGAGCTGGACCACCAGGCCAAGAGCAGAGGGTTGGGTTTGACAGGCAGGGTCTAAAATTAAATCTCAGTCAAGCCCCTTGTTTGAACCAGGCTCGCATGGGCCCTTTCCCCAATTCTTGTAGCTGATGCTCACTACCCTCCTTGTGGCCACTATGATCTCATCCTACAGAGGAGAAAACGTACTCGGGGAAGTTTAGTGTGTCGCCTGAGGTCACCCATTAGCATCAGAGCTAGCCTCAGAACATCATGAGCTTCAAACTTTTGATTCCAACTTTAGAAGTCTCCACTCTGTACCATATCTCATTTTCCTTTCATAAAGGTCCAATTAACACTTTAGTCATTATTGATTTAATCCAGGGAGCATGAGAACACAACTAGTGCAGACTGTTGATTGGTATCTATACCCTGAAGCGGGCCAGCCATGAAAATGTAGACGCTCCAGAAACCACAAACTAGAAGGTGCTTCAAAGAAATTTCACCCCAGATGAATCAATCTCGTATTAGCGTGGCATGGCCACAATTGCAATTCTACGTAATGATCACAAACCTGGATTTCACGTGGCCCCCTGAAATGGACCAGGCCGGTGAGAAGAGGCCCATTCCCTCCCCACCATGGGCGCCCAAGGACTCCCACCAAATTAGAATGTTGCACCAGCCCTGGGAACTAAATTTATCCTGAAACGACACCCAGATCAGAATGTTCTCGGCTAGAAGAGATCCTCTCCCTCATTGTCCTCCTCTCTTTTTCCAGAGCCAGGCAGTATCGGCTGTCAATTCAGCCCTGTCCACTCATTCTGAAAGCCACACATATCCACGAAGCCAGCCCACAGTGACAGGCATCCCACGTGTAGATACAAAGGGCAGGAAAGGTTGAAACGAGCAAGAAAGGAGAGCCAGAGAAGACGGAAGAGAAGGTGGAATGAGGCAGGCCTAGATGATGCTGATAAGAGGTTTGAAAAGACACTGAGAAGAGGGGAAATAAATGGCACAGACGCAGGGTGACTGTCACAGGCTCTTCCAGGATAAGCCAACAGGGGCAGGAGTAGGTGCCTGTCTGAAGTCCGTGGCTCCTTTTCAAGCCTCAGGCAGCATGTCTCCTCCTCCATTTCCCTAGCGTTTGCACCTTTCAAACTCACTACAAACTGAGAAGCTCCCACATCAGCCTTAGGTGATGTCACTGCTCCTGCAGGTGACAAGTTGGGCCTTGGGGACAGGAGCCCGCCCTGCCAACACTCCAGGAGGGTGGCCGTTCCCGCCACACCCCCTCCCCAAATGCCGCAGGCAGAGGAAGGCCGCGAACTCCCTGCCTGAGGGAGGCTGCTGGGGAGCTGTGTATATTTAGGTAGAGGCTGGATTAGGGAACAATAAGAGCGAAACTGTAAAATCCTGAGGTTCTTGTAAATCTCATCAGTGCAGTTAAGCATCTAAAAAGATCTGACAGAACAAGACAAACCGGGCTCCCCAAGAGGCCCTGGCTCCTGGTGGGGTCGTGTTCCGTCAATGAGATCACAAAACCCCAGGTTCTGGAGGGGTATTTTTCTATTCCTCTCCGTCTCGAACAAGAGCTTACCAGGTAGCTGTCATCTTTATGTCTAAAGATCCCCCAAGGAAGGAGCTCTTCATCGTTTCCTCAAGCTCAGTGGTGTGCTTTAAAGTCAGAGCAGGTGCTTAAGCTTGCAGAAGGGGTGGGGGATGGCTTTCCACCAAAATCTCCACTAGTCCCCCCTCCACCAGTCTTCCCATCCCCAGCCCCACCTCTGGTCTTAACGCTGACTACTGATGCTTTCTCAATCTTACATAAAATGCTTTGCTGATGCAACTTGGGGATCAATTGTCTGGCTTCCTTCCCCAGCCCCCCACCAGATCTGTGAGCCCTTTCTGATAAACAGTTAAGGACTAGTGCCTCTGTAGACAAGGATGCCTCATCTCTCCTGATCCTGCTTTCCAGGTTCTGGCTCCAGCCTTTTTTTTTTTTTCATAATAATCTTATTTATTTTTTCTTCATTGCTGTGCAGGCTTTTCTCTAGTTGCAGCAAGCAGTGGCCACTCTGGCTGAAATGCAAAGACTTCTCATTGCGGAGACTACTCTTTTTGCGGAGCAATGGTTCTGGCGTGCTCGGGCTTCAGTAGTTGTGGCATGCGGACTGAGCAGTTGCAGCTCCCAGGCTCCAGAACACAGGCTCAGGAGCTGTGGCACACGGGCTCAGAGGCAGGTAGGGTCTTCCCGGCCCAGTGATCAAACCCGCATCTCCTGCATTGGCAGGTGGACCCTTCCCCCCTGAGCCTCCTGGGAAGCCCCTCAGCCTTTCCATTTGTTCTCGCTTCCAACCACTGCCTTTATGGCCAGATGCATCCCTCCCATTTCCCAGAAGCCCTGAGTTTCCCCCCACCCACCTCCTCATCTTCTCCAGCAGGTCTCTTTCCCTCAAGCACCTCACCCCGCCCACATCTGCAGAAACTGCACCCAGCCTTCAAGGCCCAGCTCAAAGTCCCCAGAGGCAGCGGCCTCATTTCCACCCCTGGGGAAGGCCCTGGTATACCCACACCCGGACTCGCAGCTCAGCCCCCAGCGCTTGGCACCCCAGGTGGTGATTATCTGAGTGCTTATCTACCCATTAGATCACACGCCTGCTTAGGGCAGGGGCCTTGCCGTCCACGTGGTGCCAGGCTCATAACAGACCTTCAATAGCTCTGTGTCAGATGAATTAATCACCTTTTGTCCGGTCCTCAGGGGAGGCGGAGAGAGGTTGCTGTTTCTAACAGCAGCAGGAAGACAAATATGGCCCTGCCCTCCCCCTACTCCCCCTCATTCCACACACACACACCCGAAAGTGGTCATTTCTCTTTGATCTCAAATCAACAAGGATTCTAGTACATTCTGGCAAGAGGCACAAGAGAGAGCCGAGAGGCGCCTTGGAGAGCACGTAGTTCCCCACCCTGGTTACACAAATGGGGGACCTGAGGGTTGCGAGAGGCAGGGTGTGTGGGCACACACAGAGGACCAGCGTCAGGGGCTCACCCACCTCCCCCACGGAGCAGCCGAGGGGTGTTGAGCTCAGAGGCCGCGGCCACTCTGCACCTGGCGGGTGGCTCCACCGTGGCTGCTGACGGATCTCTGGTTGTGCCTGCGGCCAATGCAGCCACTGGTCAGCAGTCACGGCCAAGTCCAGCTGCTGCAGCCGAGAGTGGCTTCAGGAATGTTGGAGTCCGGGCAACACTCTTCTACGACGCAGGCTGCTGGGACAGTGTTGTGATGACCCAATTCTGCCCGGTGGCCAAACACCCACCTCGCCCTTTCATTCACAAATGGTGAGGAGCACAGAGACGGGGTCCACTGGGCAGCTCACGACTCCTGTCCACACCGGAGCACCGCTCAGTGAGCACTGACACGGTGTGCACACACGGCTGGGCTCGCGGGGAAGGTGGGTAGGAGGGCGCATAAAACCATAGCCTAGGGGGAGGCCACAACATGTTTAGAATGAGAAAGATCTGCAAAGCCTTGAATTTCTTCTTCTCTATACCTCCTGCCTTTACTTCCCCAGATTCCATTTCTGGTGCCACATTTGTATCAGTGGCTTGCATGAAGCTGTGACAGTCAAGCTTATCAAATGTGAGAAGACATGAAGCCAGGAGAGCCCCAAACACAGGCTGCTGAGTGAGATGCTAAAAGACCCAGATAGACTAGAGTGAAGGGCTAAACCAAATGAACGTGGGGAAAAGGCACAGATGCAAACGACAGGCGCCACTCTTGTCCCCAAAAGCCAACTGGACAAGCAAGGGTGGGAGCTTGAGGACAAGGGGGTGGAGGCCTGCGGCTTGGCTTGGCAGCTCTGTGTAGAAGACAGAGGGTTTTAGCAAACATTCCATTCAACGTGGGCTAAGGGGTTACCGTCCGAGTCAGGGGCACTAGTTGTCCTTGGCTGTAATAATGGAATGAGCGGCGGTCCTCTGTCCTGAGCAACTCACACCCCCAGGCAGGTGCAGAGGGAGGGCACTGTGCAAAGCAGTGGGCAGGATGGAGACAGGGCTCTGATGAGTGCCAGGGAAGCAGGGAATGTCTCATATAGGCAGCAGAAGACAATGGAAAGTCCTGTGTCCAATCCAGGGGGGCTTCGGTGTGAAACTGTTGACCCCTTACCACAGGGACAGCTGGAAGGAGGAGGAAGGAGGGCTGGGGAAACTGAGGAGGCTGCTGACGCCTGATGCACCCAGGACACTGGCAGCCAAAGGCTCGGTGTCCAAAGGGAAGGTCAGGCGCAGCCCAGATAGGCGCTGACTAGTCCTGAGGGCCAGAAAGTGAAAGTGAAAGTCACTCAGTCGTGTCCGACTCTTTGAGGACCCCATGGAGTATACAATCCATGGAATTCTCCAGGCCAGAACACTGGAGTAGGTAGCTATCCCCTTCTCCAGGAGAGCTTCCCAACCCAGAGATCAATCCCAGGTCTCCCACATTGAAGGCAGATTCTTCACCAGCTGAGCCATCAAGGAAGCCCTGAGGGCCAAGCGGCTAGCAGAGAAGTAGGAGCCAGTCTCTTAGAGGGTGGGGGTTGGAGGAGGACAAAAAAGAGCAAGACACAATAGGGCACCCAGCCAGGCAGCCAGAGCTTCAAAGAAGGCTCTAGCCAAGCAGGGATCAGGAGGGAAAGCAGGGAAACCAAAGGATCATCCAGTCTTGATGGAAAGCCACTTAGAATTGGCAGCCCCTAGCTCCCTGAGGGTGCTGGACCTCATCCCTGGGGGAGGCCTGGGACCCAAGGGGAGGACAAGAGAGCAATTAGCATAAGGAAGGGATTTCTTTCTTTCTTTTTTTAACTCTTTATTTGGTATTGGGGTATAGTTTTAGATGAACAGTGAAGGGACTTGCCATACATATACATGTATCTGTATGTGCATGCAAAGTTGCTTCAGTTGTGTCGGGCTCTTTGCAACCCTATGGACTGTAGCCCACCAGGCTCCTCTGTCCATGGGATTCACCAGGCAAGAATACTGGGGTGGGTTGCCAAGCCCTCCTCCAGGGGATCTTCCCATCCCAGGGATCAAACCCAGGTCTTATGTCTCCTGCATTGGCAGGCAGGTTATTTACCACTAACGCCATCTGGGAAGCCTCATAGATGTATCCATTCTCCCCCAAATTTCCCTCCCAAGGGAAAGGGTTTCTAACAGGCAGAGGGGCCACCACAGGGCAGAGCAGAGGCTGGGGCTCCCTCCTGGAACTGGGGCTAAGGGCCTGGGGTGCTGCCGCAGGGTTGAACCAATAGCGTCTGGGTTGTTGTTCTGCCCTGGGCTTTGTCATGTCCGCTCTTGCCCTTTTTTGGAGAGGAGTCCCCAGTGGGTGAGCCCAAATTTCAAGCTGCCTTCTTATCCTGCAGGAACTAGGGGCAGGAGAGACAGACCGAGGATGGAGCTCTCACCTAATGAGAGCTTAACAGGCCTAGAGAGAGCTTAACGGGCCTGGAGATAGTCCACTTGAGTCCAGCTCTGCCTCTCACCAGCCACATGACTTTGGCCACGTCACTTACCTTCTTAGACCTCAGTTGTCCTATCTATAAAGCAGAGATAATAACAGAATTCACTTCACAGGACTGACCTGAGGATCCACTGAGATCATAAAGGACACAATTTCTGGCACGTAAGAGATCAACAAACAGAGCCTGGCATTCTTGTCTTTTGTGGGCTTACAAACCTTTTTTCAAATCTAAACTTGGAAGCAGAACCTGGGCATGTGATATAAGGGTGTCAAGACGGGGTGAAGGTAATTTCAGGGACTGACACAGTGAGGGGGGTATGCTGGTAGGAGATGCATGTGTGAAAAAAGCCCCCCAGACTCAGAGGGGGAGCCCACACACCCATGAGCCATCGGGTGCCTGAAGGTTACATAAAGGTGACAAGTCAGGACTTCCGTAGTAGGCCAGTGGTTAAGACTTTGCCTTCCAATGCAACGGGTACAGGTTCAAACCCTCGTCTGAGAGCTAAGATCCCACGTGCCTCATGGCCAACAAACCAAAACCTAAAACAGAAAAAATTTGTAACAAATTCAATAAAGACTTTAAAAATGGTCTATGTAAAAAAAAAAAAAAATCTTAAAAAAAACTGACAAAGTCAGTTCTGAAAATGCACGGTGGTGATGGGTACGCAACAATATACCTGAACTTACTCCCACTGACTGAACTGTACACTTAGAAATGGCTAACATGGTAAGTTTTATATATCCATTTACAACAATTAAAAAAAAATGTAATGACAAAGTTACAACTGGGGCCCAGGGTCCCTCCCACACGGCCACCAGATTTGTACCAGTGATGTGTTCAGAGGAAATGGAATTCTGCTGGATTGAATTGTATTGAATTCTTTAATTCCAAGATAAACTAGGCACATTTCATCTCTTTTCCAATTATTAGGTTTGGGAGAATTTGAGCAGTGGTGATTTTGCCATCTATTCTCTTAAAAACAAAAAGATGTCATTTTACCAGGTTCCTGCTGAACAAAGAGACTAGAATTATCAGCATTTTCTTGGTCGTATAATGCAATGAAGTCTCCAAACAGTAAAAATTCTACCATGCCTTCCAATTTTCCAAACCCTCAGAGAGTCGATTATCTTTAGCTCAGATTTAGAATCACTGCACTCCTACTACATACAGCCCCCCTTACAAGCACAGCAGGGACAGCCACTGAGACGGTTACGAGGAAGCATGGCCCTTGTGGAGCTCACAACTGAGCAAGACGTGTCCTAATCGGGAGGAAGCCCTGGGACCCTGTGGTGCTTTCCAAACACACATCCCCAGGCAGTGGGGTTCCCTAGCCTGCAGGGTCCAGAATGTGGCACAGGAGATCTGACGCCCATCCCTGATGTAGAGCAGGGATGAAGAGATCATCATTTGAAAACAGTACCGACCACAGTACAAAAGCAGCATGGGGACTTCCCTGGTGGTCCAGCGGCTAAGACTCCACGCTCCCAGTACAGTGGGCCCAGGGTTCTATCCCTGGTGAGGGAACTGGATCCCACGTGCCACAACTAAAGGATCCTGCATGCTGCAACTGAGACCCAGCACAGTCAAATACATCCAAAAATATTTTTAAAAGAACAATACAAAACAGAATGAATTAACTCTGAAAAAGTCATGGACAGTGCACATCTGCACTCACAGGGAAACAGAATATTCTATTAAGTTGAACATTTGCTCCCCAGTGACTTTGAAGAAGTGGGAGTTTGTATTCATGGAAAGGAGGTTGGAACTGAGTGCTGAGGAAGGGAATTCGGTCACTGACTTTAATTATCCTAAAAGCTTTAAGATGTCTGACCAGATTATATTTGCAAGAGACTTAAGAGGAGTCACCTTTAAACTTAAGTATGTTGGAGCCAAGGAACTGTCCTTTTGATTGTTTGCTATTTCAAGTTCAAGGCTATACTAAGGGGATAGCCAGCTCCCTTTGCGGACAGAGAAGGGAGGCAGTTAGGAGAAGGGACAGGTTGCTTGGACAGTCCCACATGAAGGCCTCCTGAATGCAAACTTTATCTGTTCTTGTTATCAAAAATCATTCAGGGACTTCCCTGGTGGTCCAGTGGCTAAGACTCTGGGCTCCCAATGCAGGGGACCCAGACTCAATCCCTGGCGGGGGAAACTAGATTTTGCATGCCACAGTTAAGAGCCTGCATGTGGCAGTGAAGACCGAAGACCTCCCATTCCACAGCTAAGACCTGGTGCAGCCAAATAAATAAATAAAGATAAATATTTTTTTAAAAAACATTCATACCCACTCTGTTTACATTTTTCTCTCCTTATCATGAGCATCCTTCCAACATGGAATACTGGATACAATCAGAGGCCCCAGAGATCATCTGATCCAATCTGCCTACTTTACAGGTGACAAAACTCAGGTAGAGAGAGAAGTAGCCTACCCAAGCTCACACTGTGATCAGTACCACAGACAGACCAGGCCCCTCGCACCATGCAAAGAGGGCAGAGGCTTGTTGGGAGGAAGTGCCTTGGATGGGGCAGGCACTTGGGCTATTTTTCCCCCTCCGGTCACTCATTAGCTGTCTGTGTTGGGACAATGATCTCTTGTATCCCTGAATTATAGCGGAAGCTTCTTGAGAAGTATGCCTCGGCCCTCCTCGTTTCCCAAGGCTAGGTGTGTGGTTTCCAAGGTAACGCACAGCTGGGTGGATTCAGCCTCCCAGGCACCACCTCATCTTGAACCAGCAGGGGAAGAGGAGTGGGAGGTGAGGTGACACCACCTCCCCATTTACAAACAGTGACTCCTTCCGAAACCAGTTTCCCTTCTGTCCCCCTGCCAGGGTCAAGGGAAGAGGACACCTCTGACATCCTGGAGTCCTGGAGCTGAGGAAGCTTCTGGAGGACTTGGCAAGAGGTGACTGCCTGGAAGTCAATGGAGCTGAAGGCAGCTGACTCCGGAAGTCTGGGACTGGCCCTCCAGGCTGGGGCAAGTCTGAACATGCCCAGGGCAATGGTTTTCACACCTGTTAACAGACGCCCTGTCAAGAAGCATGACACAGGATGACATTTCCAACTGCCAAAACAGAAAGTCAACACAGGCAGCTGAGAAACAGCCTTGCTGCTCCCTAGGCATGCCGCCTTTAGGCTCTGGGGGGCCCTGAGATGGCAGCAGGAGATCACCACCCCTAAGGAAGGGCAACATGGCAGGAAAGCCCTCTCTGGGACAGAAAGGGTTAAAGCCAAGTGTTCAAATATTTAGCAAATAAAACCAAAATGTCACACAGAGACTGCCAAGGCTGGAGTGGTAACCATGGCAATCCATGGCCAGCTGCAGATCTGAGTGTGAAGAGGCTCTGGGACCAAGGCCTGTGATGAGAGGGGACAAGAAGGGACAAGAGGGTGATGCAGAGGGTCACAGTGGGCCTGGCCAGCCCAGCTCACAGAGGGCAGCCTGCCAAGACCCTGGACCCCTTATGATGCACAAGCCAGGGACTTCAGGCCAGTCTGTCAGTCTTAAAGAGACTCCGTTTGGTCTTCTATGGACCAAGGAAAGAATCAATCTACCCGTCTGCCCCCTGGGCTTGTTGTTCATTCATTTGGTCCCACTTATCGAATCCCTGCCGTGTGCTGGCTGCTCTTGGCTGTGGCACAGAGCAGAGTCCGAGTCAGTTCCCACCACCACGGACCTGTGGCCGGAGCAGACACAGGTGAGAAACAGTGTCCGGGTCAGAACCCAGCCAACTTCTAGAAGGGGCACCTTGCCCAGGGAGTGGGGGCGGCCAGAAAGCTTCCTGGAGGAGGTAAAAACCTAAAAATCAAAGGGGTGAAGTCAGGCAGGCAAGAGGTCTGACAATATACCCGACAACGCTCCAAAAAATACACAGCACTAGACGAGATGAGAGGTGACGCCGTCGTCACCGAGGGGGCTCCCAATGCGTCATCCTCTCGGCTTTCTGTCTTTGAAGGGTAGTCTGACAAGGACTCGTGGTATTCGGACTGAGCAGCACTGGCCCCTCTTTCCTCCTTCCCTTTCAGCCATCCAGGTGCAGGCGGGTTGGCGGGAGGCCTGGCACTGTCCTCTGGACACATTCCCCATTTCCAGTCTCTCTCATGTGTGGCCATCTGTCCGGGGAGTGTTTGTTGGCACAGGACAAGAAATGGACATGAGCTCGGCAGAGGAGGCCACTATCCAGAACATTCCAGTCAAGTCCTAACTAATTGAGACTGAGGACATGAAGCTCATGTCCTCGGACCAAGCAGGCTGAGGGGCTATCCAGGGGCTTCAGGATCTCAGGGGTCCCCAATCTATCTGTTCAGCTCTAAAGGAGGACCTTGGCCACTGGCCCATCCACAATCCCCAGTGAAGGCCATTCAAACCCGTCAGCCAACCAGCTAGAGACACCATTAGGAAACGTCTATCAGGGGCTCGCAAGGACACAGATCCCAGCCCCACCAGGGTGAGGCAGCTCCCTTCTCCCCTGGAAGACAGACAGACGTTCCTTTTTCTCCTCTTTAATGCCCCTGAAATGCTCCAGGCCAGTTTCATCCCAAATATGCACAGGACTCTGCTCCTGGTGAATACACTGCTTGGTTAAAATTTCATCTCCCTGTGAGAGGTTCCCAGCCCTCTGTGGCCACCTGATGTTTCACACACACACCTCACACCTCAAAGCTTATCAGCCTGGGTCCCAGTGGATCAAGGTCTAGGACAAGCAGCTTCCAAAGGCAGGGACCAGGTCTCAATTAGTTCTGGATCCTCCATGTCTGACATACAGTAGTCCTCACCTGACAGATAAGATGTGACTTGAGCCCAGTTTCTTCTAGAAGGAGAAGGGAGAGTAAAGGAACAGAGCAAGACTCATCCTGAACCTTCAGTCCATTCCCTGAAGGGAAGACACTCCTACTAACTCACTTAGCAGTGGACCCCTAAAGCATCAGAATTCCCAGTGACTCAGCGGTAAAGAATCTGCCTAACCATACAGGATTCACAGGAGATTCAGGTTCGATTCCTGGGTCGGAAAGATCCCCTGGAGAAGGAAATAGCAATCAGCTCCAGTGTTCTTGCCTGGAAAATCCCATGGACAGGGGAGCCTGGTGGGCTACAGTCCATGGAGTCACAGATCGGACATGACTGAGTGATTGAGCACGCACAGGCCCAAAGCATATGAACCAGTGACACCTCCTGTGTTCCAGAGGCCCACGTCCCTGTGATAGCAGGTTTCACGTGCCCGGGAGGGTAGTCCAACCCACGGGACCATCGTGCCAGGGCATGTGAGCCTTTCCGTAACATGAGCTGTCTCTTGAATATAATTTTATATGTCCTACAATCTGAAGTAATCTCCCTGTAAGCTGAGAATTCTACAGCTACTTCATAAAAATATCCACATTTACACATAACTTAAAGTCTCCCCTTTTATTGGTCTCCTGTGTTTCAGATGCATGAGGTTGAAGTATCTCGTCACTATTCTGTTTCTGTCAGATCTGAAGTGGACTAGAAGGCTCTGGAGGCCAACAGCAGATTGTGATCTGATTGATGCTTTTCACATTGAATATGGCCAATAATCACAGACTGAAATTAATGATCTCTCAAGTTCCCATCCGCACTGGATGATGGGAAATCTGCCACTGCCTATGTCCCAGGCTGGGTTCACAGCAGTCTCCCCATTTTAGTTTGACAGACGTTATCTGAGCCCCGCTATGTGCCAGGCACTGTCCTGCAGCTTCCCGGCCCTATGGCTTCCTTGAGGACACCAAGGCTCAGCTCCACATCTCCAGATGTAGATGTACCTTGGCTTTCCACCCGCCCCCCTCCCCCACCCCACCCCCAGGCCCTAAGCCAGGGCACTTCCTCCCTGGGGCACCCAGACCAGAAGCTGGCTGCTGGGTATTTCCTCTCCCTCTCCACTGGCTCCTTCCTGCGGAGCTGACAGACAGCTCCGTCTCTCCAGGTCACACACGCAGACCAACAGCTCTCCCTCCTCACTGTGTCCTCCCCAGCGGCCACTCTGCCTTCCTTGATTCACAGCCAAACTTCCCAGAAGACTGACCAGTATGCAGTCTCCACTTTCTCACCTCCTACTTGGTCCTCCCTTCACCTTCCACCGCCCCGTGACTGCCACTCCCAGAGACAGGGCTGATAAAGGCACAATGACCTGCCCACAGCCAAATGCAAAGGACCAGTGTAGTCCAACTCCTTGGCCCCTTGTAACAGAACTGGCACTTCCTTCCCTGTCCCGGCTTCCTGACTCCCTCCCCTGGGGTCTCCTCTGACCTCCCTGACTCTTTTCTTCCCCTTTGTGGGTTTATCTGCCTCTTCCCACTTCTCACTCAGTGATGTCCTTCTGGGGGTCTGTCCCCTGCCTCCTCTCATCCCACTGCCCCCTTCCCACCAGGCCTATCCTCTTTATCACTATCCTGGAGGCAGCTGGATGCCCACCCTCCCCCCAACCTCAACTTGGACATGTCCAAAACTAACCTGGCCGTCATTTCCCACCTCAACCTCCTTCTATGGTTTCAACCATAATGAATGGCACTGCCAGCCACTGAGTTACCCAAGCAACGGCTGGACTCCTCATTTCCCACAGACAGTACCTCCAACCTAACAGGTGACCAAGTCTGATCAATTCTACTTGCTCTACATCTCTTAGGCACAGTCTCTCCTGTCCCAGCTCTGGTCTTGCCCTGATTCAGGGTGTCACCATCCCTCATCTCGACTGTGGAAACATGCTTCCAATTAGGCTCTCTGCCTCTGAAATCGGCCCTTGCAACATTTGCCATGCTGCAGCAAAAATGCAAATCTGATCATCTGTCCCCCTAACTTAAACCCCTTCCGTGGTTCTCCCTGCTGCCCACAGGACACTTCTAAAGCCCTTCAGCAAGACAGATGAGTTCCTGCTGGTCCTGCCATGCTCCAGAGTGGACCCGCCCCCCTGCCCAGGATGTTGCCCTCGAGGCATTCTGACTGTACTCTGCAGTTTCCCGTCTCAGAGGCTCTGTATATTTTGAGGCCTCTGCCTGGGATATCCTTTCCTTGCTGTCAGCCCGCAAACACATCCTCACTGAAGCTAAGATGTTTTGCACATATTATCTAATTTGATCTGTACAACAACCCTGTGGTGGGTATTGTTAGTATCATTTTCCAGAACCCACGTTGAACTACTAAAAAATCTGTGTTCTCAGCCTCCTGCTATCTTGCCTTTCAGGATGTCGCTAAAGACATTAATCAGGGCCACAGTGACAACTCCTTGCAGAAGCAAAAGTGATTTCAAGGTTTCCAGCACAGAGGACTGGGTGCCTGTCTCAGGGTCTGCACAGAGTAGGCCCTCGTTAGGTACACACTGAATGAATGGACGAGCTAGATGGATAAGAAGGGCAGAGGAGGGAGGATCCAGGGGAGCGATAAAGCATTCGGTGTTTCACTAGTCAGAATGGCCATCATCGAAAAGTCTACAAATAATAAATGCTGGAGACAGTGTGGAGAAAAGGGAAGCCTCCCACACTGTTGGTGGGAATGTAAATTGGTACAGCCACTATGGAAAACAGAAAGGAGGTTCCTCCGAAAACTAAAAATAGAGTTGCCATATGATCCAGCAATTCTACTCCTGGGCATCTATCCAGAAAAGATGAAAACTAATTCAAAAAGATATGTGCACCCCAATGTTCATAGTGGCACTATTTAAAATAGCCAAGACATGGAAGCAACCTAAGTGTCCGTTAACAAATGAATGGATAAAGAAGATATTGTATTATGTGTATACACGAGGGAATACTAATTCGCCATTAAAAAGAATGAAATAATGCCATTGCAGCAACATAAATGGACCTAGAAATTATCATACTAAGTAAGTCAGAAAGAGAAAGACAAATAAAATATGATATCATTTACACGCTGAATCTAAAATACGATACAAATGAACTTATGGGAGGTTAGTGGTAAAGAAGCCGCCTGCCAATGCAGGAGATGCAAGAGACACAGCTTCCATCCCTGGGTCAGGAAGATCCCACAGAGTAGGAAATGGCAACCCACGCCAGTGTTCTTGCCTGGAAAACCTCCCCCTGGACAGAGGAGCCTAGCAGGTTATAGTCAGTGGGGTCACAAACAGTTGAACATGACCGAGCACAGTAAAAAAGAAGAACTTATTTACAAAGCAGAAATAGACTCACAGACATAGAAAACAAACTTATGCTTATCAAAGGGGGAATAAATTAGGAGTTTGGAATTAACAGATACACACCACCCACAACAAAATAGATAATAAAGACCTACTATATAGCTATATAGGGAAATGTATTCAATTTCCTGTAATAAATCACAAAGGAAAAGAATCTTAAAAAGAATATATATATATATAACTGAAGTTATATATATATATAACTATATATTATATATATGTATAACTATATATATATAACTATATATATAACTATATTCAGTTATATATATATAACTATATTCAGTTATATATATATAACTGAATATATATATAACTGTTAATTTCCACTTTGCGGAAATTAACACAATATTGGAAATCAACTATACTTCAAATGAAAGAAAAAAGAAAGAGAGAGAAAGGGAGGGAGAGAGGAGTTCAGTGCTTTACGACAGGTCGAGTCAGGGACATGCCAATGGCCCCTAAAGTGTGATTGTGCAATGCGGGGAGAGGAGGCTGGCAGCCAATCTGGGAGGTGCTGGTGATCACCAAACCACAGGAATACATGGACTCCCCACAGGAGAGTTCAGTTTTCAAAGTTTTGATACACAACACAAAACCCAAAGTATTTGGCTTTTCATTTCTTTTCGGGACACATTAGCCTGAGGAGAACAGATGCCTGGGTCTTTAAGCCTCTGTGCTCCAAGACATCATCCTCAGATGACGGGCGCTGCCTCGTGGGAAGCTTAGGGACCTTTTTTCCCTGTCCCAGAACAGAGCCGGGCTGAGTGGACGTTCCAGAGAGGCCCGTTTCCTCTCAGTTGGAGGGGCAGACTTTCTAAAACTCACAATGCCCAGTCAGGGACAGCCTCCCCCAAGAGGCCGTGACGCCCTGTGACAGGCCGGCCCACAGAGGGCGAGCCTCCTGCACTGGTGAGGGGTACACACCATCGCCTCTAAGAGCCTTCTAAGCCTCAGTGCAGGACTTGAAGCCAGAGTTTGGTTGAGAGGTTCCCAATAATGTTTCAGAATTCTTCTTTCTCAAAAACACAAGTTGTCCATATAACAAAGAGGAATCCTATTCCAGAAAGCACTCCTGGCCTCCCGTGTGTGCTGGGCGGGGGCCAGGGGCCTGGGTGTGAGCAGCTGGGGCAGGGCCGGGGGGAGGTGGAAACACGGCCTTCCGGTTCCTGCTATAATTGAGCCAAGTGGCCAGCAACTGGTGTGGATAAGGAAGTGGCAAGCATATCATTGACACAAGCCCCTGACCTCACCCTACCCTGTCCCTGCCCTGCCTGCCAACAGATGAGCAGCGGCTGGCCTCTCCCTACAGAAGAGGTTATCCAAGCAGCCCCTCTGGATAAGCAATCATGCCTGGGATTACCCTCCCTCCACTCACTCTCAGGAGGCAGGTTCCCTAGCTGGCTAGCACCAGACCTCAATCAGAGAATTACAGAATTGGGGTGTGGCGGGCTTGGGATCTTCAATGAACAGATGTGGAAACTGAGGCCCGAGACCACAGGGCTAAGAAATGGTCAAAATGACTTTGGAAATCAGACATCTCAAATCCAGCACCGTTTCATTCAAAACATCCCCTGCAGAAAACCAGCTCCCTGTCACATGCTGTGGGTCCCTGGAAATACAAAGATTCACAACATCATTGTCCCTGAGGCTGGGGAAAAGGACCAGCACAGAAAACTACAGTATGGTCAGGTAAGTACGTACGAAGGCTCTGCTGTCTGGGCCCAAACCATTCCAGATTCCCTCTGGCCAAAGAAAGTCCCGTTAGAACTTTCCAGAAGAAAGAACTTCACTGGACAGGTAAGAGGCACAGAGGGAGCCACGTTCTGGTGACAACCCACGTGTTGGTGGGCCAGGTAGGATGACGGACTGGGTGCTGGGAGCTGAGCATGCAGGCAGGGTAGAGAGGAAGTCCAGCCACTTGCCAGTACCGAGTGGTCCTGACAGTGACCGCCTGGTGGGCACAGCTTGTGAGATGAGGCCCAGCTGGAAGCAGTGGGACAGAGGTCACAGGAAATGGACCCACCCTCTTACAAGTTCAGCAAGGTGGAAGGTATGACTTCCACACTTCACATGGGGAAACCAAGGCCCAGAGAAGTTGTTATAAGTTGTTCTTGGCCCAAGGGCATTCAGACTGAAGTGTTTGAGCCAGGATTCAATGCCTTCACTGACTTCACTTCGTTGCTCTGAACTGTGAGTGTCAGGCCAAGGCAAGTAACTGACATAGCATCCTCTGGTGCCCATAATGAGGGTGAAGCAGAGACTAGCTGTGAGGTGAGAAAGGACAAAGTGTGCCCAGCTAGGTGCTAGCCCCACCACCTGGAAAGAACTGAGGTCACAACTGCAGTTGGGTGGGGTCAGGTCTGAGAGCTAAGGCTGCCAGCCCTGGGATCCAGCAGGGCAGGACCCCGAGAGAATCAGAGAAGGGACACCTGGCTCTTCCAGTTCCAAAGCCTGGAGTAGAAATAGCAGCAGCCAAGCCGAGTGGACCCACTGTGCAGGCGTCAGGCTTGGATCAGCTCCTTTTCCTCTTCCCCAAGCCTGGATCACAGCTGAGCTTTACTACTCTGCCTTTTTCTCTGGCCTGTGTGACCCCTCTGCACAGGTCAAGGTGGCATCAGTTCAGTTCAGTCACTCAGTCGTGTCCGACTCTTTGCGACCCCATGAATCGCACCACGCCAGGCCTCCCTGTCCATCACCAACTCCCGGAGTCTACCCAAACCCATGTCCATCGAGTCGGTGATGCCATCCAGCCATCTCATCCTCTGTTGTCCCCTTCTCCTCCTGCCCCCAATCCCTCCCAGCATCAGAGTCTTTTCCAGTGAGTCAACTCTTCGCATGAGGTGGCCAAAGTATTGGAGTTTCAGCTTCAACATCAGTCCTTTCAATGAACACCCAGGACTGATCTCCTTCAGAATGGACTGGTTGGATCTCCTTGCAGTCCAAGGGACTCTCAAGAGTCTTCTCCAACACCACAGTTCAAAAGCATCAATTCTTCGGCGCTCAGCTTTCTTCACAGTCCAACTCTCACATCCATACATGACCACTGGAAAAACCATAGCCTTGACTAGATGGACCTTTGTTGGCAAAGTAATGTCTCTGCTTTTGAATATGCTATCTAGGTTGGTCATAACTTTCCTTCCAAGGAGTAAGTGTCTTTAATGTCATGGCTGCAATCACCATCTACAGTGATTTTGGAGCCCAAAAAAATAAAGTCTAACACTGTTTCCACTGTTTCCCCACCTATTTCCCATGAAGTGATGGGACCAGATGCCATGATCTTAGTATTCTGAATGTTGAGCTTTAAGCCAACTTTTTCACTCTCCTCCTTCACTTTCATCAAGGTGATATAGTGTAGTACAATGCCTCCCGATGAGGGTGCAGGGGCTCAGAGGAACTAAGGAAACACCTGGGTCCCACAGCTGGTTTGGGGTGGGGTGAACCTGGCTGGGAGCCCCGACTATGACTCCGGGTCCCATCTCCCATTCCTGCCCATTTCTCCTGCCTGTACTCCTGGCTCCTTCCTGGGGTTAAAGCCCACCCATGTTGTCCAGGTCGGACCCCACAAAGTAACATGCTTGGTGGTGTCTGGGACTCTCAGCCTTCACAGCACAAGCTCTGTCCCTGCACCTGTGACCCCTCCAGAGACTAAAGAGTCCCCACCTTCTCAATGAGTGTCCTCTGGTCATCAACAGAGTGGAGCCGAGGTGGCCTGCAGCCAAGGCTCCCTCCCCCAGGCTGGCTGCAGTGGCCCCCGGCATGCAATGGGAGATCAGACCAGCCTCCCAGGAGCAGAAGATGCTCACCCATCTCTGCCTGTGCGGCCACTCAGCCCAGAAATGCTGGGTGACAAGAGGTATGATATTTGAAGTGTTTTAAAGTTCACAGAGCCCTCTCATACACTACCCATTCATCCTCACAACAACCAGTAAACAGTGGAATGAAAAACCCCATGTTCCAGACAGAAAAGTTCACACGTTCCAGTCCAGAGAGGTCACAGGGCTGGCCAGAGACCTGCTGTGAGAAGAGGTCATGGCCGAGTCTCAGCCCCAGCTTTCCCAACTCTGAGTTCTGGTCTTTGTCAATTTCTCGCCTGCTGCCCAGATGTAGATCTATCTGTGCTCCTCCAGCCAAAGAACAGGGTTATATTCAGATGTGCATGCAAGTGAGAAAAAACATCTGGATACCATAGAACCCTCCAGGGCCCCAGCACAGCAGGTGAGCCCAAGGGCCAGGTGACGCAGGAGACCCGCTGTCAGGAGAAGATGCCTCCGACCTGCTCACTCCTGCCTGCCCTTCCCAGCCCAGGTCAAACCATCCTCCTTATAGCGGCCAAACTGGAGTACACCCCAGACGCCAGGCCAATATTTCTCTGGGTGCCAAGTGACTCCTGGGCAGCAAGAAACAGAAGCCTCCTCGACCACAGCAGATTCTATTCTATCTAGAAAACGACTCCTTCCTGGCACAGTCCAGGAAGTGGTAAACACACCATCAGACTCCTAGTATTATCTAGTGCAGTGTCTGTGTGTGTATGTGTGTGTGTGCATGTAGGCACATGCATGCAAGGGCATAGGAGGAAGGTCTGCTTCACTTGGGAGATTCAGTGGCTCACACTCAGAAAAGATCCAGCAAGAGATAGAAAGAGCAAAGTCAGTCCTACAGTAAAACAGTGCAAAATGAAGACTCTGAGCAGGACTGTCCCCAAAACATGAAGCCATGTTTGCCTCTGGGATAATCACCATGGTTCTAAAGCCCCAGAGCAGAGTCACGGTTACCTCTCCCATGAGGACCCAAAACGAAAGAGAAGAGCCACAGTCTCGGATACTGTCTGGTGAGATCCCCCAGCTACTTCCTGAGGGGGCGAGGGGCGGGCTCAGCCTGGGGCAGAGGAACTCCCCTGCGTGAAGGGATGTGGGCAAGGGCACCTACCTGGACTTCACGTGTGTGATAGGCGATGATCAAACCCAAAAGGATGATGGTAGACAGACTGATAAGGCATTTCAGGGCCAGTGAAAACATGGAATCCTGCGGGAGAAACGGAAAGAGAGGATTAGAAAAGATCCAGGACAGAACATCTCACGCTGAGGCTACGTAAAGGGGTGAGGGGCAGCGACAGCAAAGCAAAGACTGTCACCAGCACCTCCCAGGAGCAGAATACAGCACTAAGGTAGCCAGATTCCAGAAAGCACCTTGGGCTGGGCCCTGGGCTGGCTCAGTCTCAGCAGCTGCCCTCTGAGCCTCTGTTTTCTAGGGTTAAATCATATTTGCATTCCTGGGATGAACCCTGCTTGGGCGTGATGTATTATGTTTGTTATACATGGCTAGATCCAGTTTGCTGATGTGTTGTTTAGAATTTTTGCCTCCATACTCATAAGTCATATGAACATAATTCTTTTCTGTGCTGCTATTATCTGGTTTGGGCATCAATACTGTGCCAGCTTCGGCCTTTCTTTCCTCTTAACAAACCTGAACCAGAGGATTCCAAGGTCCCCTCCATCCTGACAATGCAGAGTTCTTTCAGGAATGAATGAGAATGTCCTGGTGGTGGCTTTCCCATTTTAGGCCAAGGGCACGGAAGGAAGCAAGGGCAGTGGAGGAATTAGAAGGAAGGGGGCCGAGCACAGGACAGCAAAGTTCCTGGGCAGGAAAAGGGCCCTGAGGGTCCCTTCAGCTGAGGCTGGGAGAGGCAGGGTGGGTCATTTGGCCTCTGCTGCAGTCCTCCAGCCCCAGGGCCACTTAGGGGACCCACATAGTTAGCAGCAAGAGCTCCAGACCAGCCCACTGGATCCAACCCCTGATACAGCCACTTACTAGCCATGTGATCTCAGGCCGCTCACTCTATCTCTGCACTCAGTGTCTTCTGGCATCAGATGGGGATAATAGCAGTACCTACCTCTCAGGGCTGCTGTGAAAGATAAAGGCACTCTATAAGACTGAAGGCAGAAGGAGAAGGGGATGACAGAGGATGAGATGGTTGGATGGCATCACTGACTCAATGGACATGAGCTCGAGCAAACTCCAGGAGATGGTGAAAGACAGGGAAGCCTGGCGTGCTGCAAATCCATGGGGTCACAGAGTCAGACACAACCGAGCAACTAAATAACAATATGTAAGGTGCCTAGCCCGGTACCCGGCCCTGTGAGGATGGCTACCGTCATTTCCCTCACCTTGTCTGCAGGGCTGGTACCGCCTGGGCATTTGGAAGCCAGGGAGCAGAGGCGGCTCCCAGTCCCGGAGGAAGGCGGGAACACAGCCCTGAACAAAGGCAGCAGAGAGCCGGCAGTACTTCCAAGCACGGTGTTGTAGCCCCATGCATCCTGAGAGACGCCTGCCACACCAGAAACAGTCCCTGTGCTCCAGAATCATAAAATGCCTGGTGTCTACAAAGCAACTTACTGTTTACAAGGTGGTTTCACACCTTGTTCTCATCTATTCTCAAGACAGCCCCAGGTCTTTCACCCAACTTTAGAGATACCACAGGTGAAGGCTCAGAGCGGTGAGTGGCTCAGGCCAGGGTCCAAAGCCAAGGCCTCTGACTCACTGCCCACAAGTCTTCAGCCCACTCTTCGGTGGGAAACAGAGTAAAAATGTGAGAAGTGTCCATTTACACAGACCCAAATGACAAGATAATAATGGAAGGTGTCTCAAAGGTGCGTGAGTGCATGCTAAGTCACTTCAGTCATGTCCGATTCTTTGCAACTCTATGGACTATATAGCCCACCAGGCTCCTCAGTCCATGGGATTCTCCAGGCAAGAATACTGGCGTGAGTCCCCACTTCCTCCTCCAGGTCCCAAAGGTGGGATATAATTAATCACCACGTGCAACCTCCAGTAGAGAGGGGGAGACATCACTGTCCAAGAAAGCAAGCTTTCAGAGGCAGAGGGAGGAGTACCTGAGATCTGCAGCATTAGAGGGCGAGGGGTCCAATATGGGGCAGCCACTGGAATCAGTGGAGGGCTTGGATTTGAGCCCAGGGTTCCCAGATGCCCAAGTTTGTGTTCTCAATCCCCTTTGCAGGCTGAGATGGAAAGAGAGCAGCTCTCCCCGGTGTCTGCCAATCTACCCTTCATCTATGTGATACAGTTCTGGGGCCCACTTAGTGCTGGGAACCCAAGGGAGAACCCATGCAGGAGCTCATTCTTTCTTTCTTTCATGATGATTTCAACCTCTTCTCATTTCTTGAGCATCTCCTAAGTGTCCAACAGTGTGGTAGACACTATGGGATATTTACAGAGATCCTCTGCCTACCAGAAGCTTCCAAACTGGCTTATACACAGACCCCAACTTTCTATACTATGTAGGACCAACCAGCTGCAGGGAAAGATGTCCATTTTGCTCTTCCCAGACGATGGTCTAATTATAAGCCGCGTTTCATTTAGCCTCTTGTATGTTCTACACTTAATGAAGAGCAGCCTGGAATCATTTACTCGGCACACATGCACAGAGATGTCTCAAGGAGTACTATGCTGCTCCAATTAAGGGCCCAGGACAAAACAGAACACAATTTCAGCCCTTTGGAAGGTTCCAATCTTTGAAAGCACTACTGGGTGCCTGAAACACCATCCGAACCACAAGACCTAGCAGGGCTGAAGAGCAGGTGGTGAATTCAGGGACACTCACACTTTGAGGATAAGGCCACTTCCCCTTCAGAAATCAACTGGGAACAGATCATAATGCTTTTGAGCCAGAAATGACCATCACTTTCTTCTCAAAGGGGTCTGAAGACATCTGGGGAGCATCACGCCTCCCCAGGGAAGGATTTGGGACCAGCTGCGTATTTCAAACTCTAATTAATTTCTTTTGGCAGAAATTAACTGAAATCAGAATCCAAGTCTATTTCCATCATTTTTAGAGGAAGAAATAAAGGGAAAGGGGCCAGATGCTGTCTCCTCTCCTTCAAGCCTCTTCCTTTTGTTCTAAAACTCAAAGCCTTTACGTAAAAGGCAACTCCACCCTCTTCTTGGTTTTGGCCAGTGAAACCTTGTTGGCCAGCTCCAGCCCCATGGGGAGACGACTGTGTATTGGATCAGCGGGAATGCTCGCTACTTTACAGATTTCTTTGCAGTCTTTAGCACGTCAATAAAAAACAAACCGTCAACCATTTTTAATAGCCAAAAATATGTCAAAGAAGTCAGCTGGACTAGAAATGTTTTCTATTTGTTAAAATCCTGAATTATCTTTTCTTTGCTGTCTGATCTCCAGCTAAGCTTGAAACTGACATGGTTCTTTGGATGATGGCAGCCATCAGGGCTGGCTAGCTGCCGCACGCCATAAAGAGATAAAAAGGGGCCAAAAACTAAATCAAAGTCCATGGACAGGTAGCTAGAAGGCCCCCTTCCAGTAGCTCAGGCCTGGCAGCTTGTGCTGGGCATGTGGAAGATTCCTCTCACGGAAG
Organism: Bubalus bubalis; assembly: GCF_019923935.1. NCBI lineage: Eukaryota > Metazoa > Chordata > Mammalia > Artiodactyla > Bovidae > Bubalus > Bubalus bubalis. The sequence continues at coordinate 15,827,323 of NC_059162.1, read as the reverse complement.
CGAAATAACTCTGGAAGCAAATCCAAGCAACTGTAGGGCTTGAGGGCCTGCGGGACTGGGTTGAGTTGATCACAGCACTCCCTCCCAGCCCTATGAGTCCCTTCGGCCCTTGGATGGCAGTGAGTGGGGGGCCGAACAGGTGTGTGTACATACATACACAAGCCCTGTGATCACCCGAACCGATCAACCCTTCTCCCCTGCAACTCAGACCTTTTAAACACTAGAGTAACAATTCTTAATACACAAGAATGCTTACGAGTCATATCTCAACAGATGAGAGTTTTTTCAAAGCCATTTATTCCTGCTGCTGCTAAGTCACTTCAGTCGTGCCCGACTGTGTGCGACCCTATAGATGGCAGCCCACCAGGCTCCCCCGTCCCTGGGATTCTCCAGGCAAGAACACTGGAGTGGGTTGCCATTGCCTTCTCCAATGCATGAAAGTAAAAAGTGAAAGTGAAGTCACTCAGTCATGTCCGACCCTCAGCGACCCCATGGACTGTAGCCCACCAGGCTCCTCCGTCCATGGGATTTTCCAGGCAAGAGTACTGGAGTGGGGTGCCATTGCCTTCTCCGCATTTATTCCTAAATGCTCCCAAATATTAGAGTGGGTAAGCAAATTGGAGACGAGCCAGTGACGGAACACTATGTTGTCACTCAAAGCCACTTCTGTCGAGAATATTTGAAGACATCAGGAAAGGCTCATGATTCAATATCAAGTGATCAATCCAGACCCCAAAACTATATATATATTTCCAATTATTTTTAATGTAAAAATGACTGAAAATATATAGTATGATTGTATTAAGTGTCAGGGTACTCAACTGTATTACCTCTGATGCTCTGAGTACAACAGGTACTTAATGAGTGCTTCTTGAAGCTTCTTAATAATAGTGCTTTTATTTTGACCTAATGTTTATTAAGTGTCAACTACATACCAGGTCCCAGACTATGCCTTCTACACAAATTACTTTGCATCCTCACCCTACAGATGAGGTCATAATGTCTCCATTTTACTGATTAAAAAGAAAACTGACGGACTTCCCTAATGGTGCAATGGATATGAATCTGCCTGCCAATGCAGGGCACATAGATTGGATCCCTGGTGCAGGAAGATTCTACATGCCGTGGAGCAACTAAGCCCATGCGCCACAACTACTGAGCCTATACGCCACAACTACTGAAGCCCACATGCCTAGAGCCCAGGCTCTGCAATCACAGAGGCCACGGCAATGAGAAGCCCCTGGATCGCAACGAAGAGGAGACTCTGCTCTCTACCACTAGAGAAATCCCACACGTAGCAACAAAGACCTAATACAACCAAAAATATAAATAAATAATTTTTTTAAACTGAGGGTCATAGAGACAATGTGACTTCTCTAAGGTCATACAACTAGCCCAGATTTTAGCTATACATCAGATTTTTCTATATACCATGCTCCCCCCATGCCTTCAAAATGAACTAGACTCCCATGTGAGATGCTGAGTTTGTGTCGTCCTAGCAGAAGCTGGCTACAGCCATCGGGGTGCTGTAGAGGGGATTCCTATCAGGGAAGGAGGGTGAACCACATTCCTACAAGATGCCCGCATCACGTGGTCCCTGTTCTGCTCCAAGACAAGAACCAGCCCTTCACAGATCTACGACTTCTCACTGATGACAACAATCTGTTGCAAAGCACTGCTCTAGGGGCCTGCCATGCATGGTGAGCATCATCAACCTCCTTTTACAGAGGAGGAAACTGAGACTTTGAGAAGTCACCTAATTTATACAAGGATATGGCCAAAAAATGGAGGCAGGACTTATTCCAGATAATCTGCTTTCAGGTCCCGTGCTCTGCCCATGCATCAACACCCCACCTGCCCTGCTGGTCAGACTTTTCCAGCCTCCAGTTTCTGCAGTGAGCCTTCTCAGAACCGCTCCAGCCCTTCTTCCCCTGAGGCTGTGCGGAGTGTGATGGAGTGTGTTCCTGGCTTCTGAGCCAGCCGTATAAACTGCTCTCCCCACCTGCCTTGTAACTTCCAAAGACAAGCCAGAATTGTAATGATTACGGTAGACCTCCCCAGAGACTCTGAAGTCCTAAATGTGTTTTATTGTTGGAACATTTGAAAATAACAGAAAACCATACTTGCAAGCAGAGTCCTAGAGGGGCACTGAAAACAAGTGAAACATATCAGGTAAAAAATGGGGAGGTGCCTTCCCCCAAGAATGAGTATGCATGTGTACATACGAGCCCCATTCATGATCTCTGTCACTGGCTGGAATCCCCAAAGGGGAAGAGGTGATACCATCTAAAGTCTGTATCTCCTGAATTAAGATCTATGTTTTATGCATTTTATTTGGGAAATAATTGATTTCGAATTCTTTTCTGCTTAATAAGGTCAACTTTTCCTTCAATTTCATGGAGAGGCTCCAAAACTGATTGACATTTCAGCATCAGCTTAATACTGTGGCTCTATAATGGTTGTCCTAATTGGACACTCTTGCTAATTAATGCTATGCAAATTAAAATCCAGCCCCTCGTCCACTGGCCGGGAAGACTGTATTCTCGGTTGATGTTCTCTGCTGAGACTCGGCTTCTTTCCTCAACCTGGTGCTTCCTTACCAGAATCAAGCCCCTGACTTCCTCCTTCCTCTGCTCTTATCCTGCCTCTTTCTCATGACCTCTTATTTTCATTCACCCTCCACACCTTTCACTCTAATGCTCATCTCTTAGCTCAGGCTCATCATCCCGGGTTAAGCTGCCTGATTTAAATACATTCCTGGCTCTTCCTGGCATCTGCAGAGTGACTGTCCAGCCTGGATCCCACCAGAATCTGATTTTGGTCACTCATGGCCCAGAGTGGAATTACTCAGACACTCTGCATCCTTGGCTGTCTAATTTTAGAATAAGGAAAACAGGCAAAGATGCATGATGGGATGGGAGGTGGACCCTGGGAGCCTCAGAGGGCACTTGGGTCTCTGACAAGCCTGAGAAGAGAGAAGTGCCAAGAACCCAGGGTGTCTCATAACCAAGAAGTCTTGAGCTGGGCCCTGGGCTTGCCATCAGAGGACCCAGGAGGTCTCAGACACCTCTGTGATAAATGCCTGACTTTGGACAGGCTGCATCACTCTTCTAGACCTCAATGCTGCTGCTAAGTCGCTTCAGTCGTGTCCGACTCTGTGCGACCCCATAGATGGTGGCCCACCAGGCTCCCCTGTCCCTGGGATTCTCCAGGCAAGAACACTAGACCTCAATACCCCCCAGTAAAATGAGACCCTTGGACCAAATAGTCCCTGAAGCCTACCGGCTGATGGCACTGGCCATACACGGGCCGTGAAACGTACACAGGTCACAGGGACACTCCCAACAGTTTTTCCTTTCTTCCCTTTTTCTCAAGCATTTCTATACATGATAAAATTGTGACTGTGAAACAGTCAGCAACAAAACTCACTCATGCCAACTTCTCCTCAAATAGAACAAGATGGCTAACAAAGAAAATTACCATTGTCTTTTTCTAAATAACATGGGATTTGAAAGCAAAAAGCCAGAATTCAAGTCATATCTCTGCTGCTCACTAGCTATGTGCCACTGGACCAGTCGCTTAACCTCTCTGGGCCTCTGTTTCCTTCTCTGCAAGCCAGATCTAACAGGATCAACTCTCATTAGTATTGGAGAATACAGTAAAATAAGGCATAAGAAAAAACTCATTCTTTCTTCACAGAAAGAAAAGCTCACATTCTCTTGTAGCCAAGCACCATTTCTCTCGCTACACAGATGTCAATGCGGGGAAAGCCAGCTGCGTCTCAGTTGTGGGTCAGGGAGGGGCTGCAGAATTCCCCTCCAATATCATCAGCATTTGAGGTTTGCAACAATATACAAAGATGCCCCCCAGACATTTCAGAAAGACAGCTTTGGTGGTCTGCAGTGGGGCAAACATTCATACACTCATCCATTCACAGTATAAATATTTATTGAGCACTTAACTATGCCCAGGCCCTGTGCTGGGTACTTGCAAAACCCCATTCAGCCCCGGGGCTGCTGAGCCTGAATCCGACCTGGCAGATGAAGGGCAGGTGCGTAGGGCCTAGAAGAAATGGGCAGAAGGCCCATGCTGAGAGAGAAGATGTACAAGTGGCTCCTTACATCCTGAATGTGAGGTGAGGCTTACAGACTAACCAGAGACCAAAGGAGGCTTCAGAGAGTGCCTTCTCCCCAAAGATGCTTTTTTCTGAGCATGCAGGCTCTCTGTGCAGACGAGGAGAGCAAGAGACTGTCCCCCGCTGGACGCCCACCAGGGCTAAGCATCAGCCTGGGTAGCGGAGACCAAGCTGCAGGCACCTTTCCACCTTCCTGAGCCCTCTGTGGAGGTGAGTGTGTGTCTTTACCAGGCCCCAGGGGCTGTTGCTCACCACCTAGATGGAAGCCCCGGAAGGGCAGTATTTTTCAATCTCATTTGTCCACTTCTACATCCTGGTGCCTCGGGCATTGTCCTACACACAGTAGGTCAATAAGTATTAGTCGAAACTTAAATATTTGAGTGAAGGGGGGAAATTTTTGAAATGTGTCAAGTAGGTAGACACTTCCATCCTGAGCTTCCAAATACAGGACAACTAATAAACAATCAAAATAACAGCCATAGGATTTCCCTGGTGGTCCGGTGGTTAAGACCATGCTTCCACTGCAGGGGGCACAGTTTCGATTCTTGATCAGGGTCCCATATGCCTGACGGAACAGCTGAAACACAAATAAAAAGCATAATGGCCCCAAACTGGAACATTTCAAATGTCTATCAATCAGAGAACATTTCAAACTTCTATCAATCAGAGAACATTTCAGATGTCTATCAATCAGAGATGCATAAACAAACTGGTATGTCCATACAATTGAACATCATTCTGTAATTAACTATTTACATATAAAAAAATAAAATAACAGCCAGCATCTGCTGTGTGCTTAGCATAGCACTGGTGTGATGGCTTTAGATCTCAGGACAATCCCAGGGAGGCTCTGTGGCTTGCCCACCATCCCCAAGTGAGGATGAAGTGGAGATCAGATTCTAACCCAGGCAGAAGGCAGACCTCAGGTTCTGGGCTCTCTCCACCCAGTCTTATGACATATAGGGTGCCCAACCATCATCAGAACATCACGCTTTCCAGCCCAGCCTTCCCAGGCGGGACTAATCCCCCACCTCATGGCTCTCTGAGGAGGCCCCAGTCATGTCACCATTAAACCTCGGTCACTTACTACCATGACACAGTATGAGCAGCTTGAGGTCAGGTCTGCGGGTCTGCATCATCATTGTAAGTGCAGCCCAGACCAGGCCTGCAGTGGGGAGGTCAGGTAGAAAACACTTGTGCAAAGAAGGACCCCAAAGGTCTCAAAATAAAACTCATAAAGTCAGGTTGGCCTGGGGCATTTCTCTGCGGCCCTCTAAGCTGTCACTCCCAGAAGGAAATGAAACCCGATGGCTGAGGGACACGGTGCAGCTAATACAAGGGCATCGGGTCTGAGCAGACAGTGGTTTGGTAATGGTTACTGAAGCCAGCACGATGACCGGGACACCAATTAAGAGGAAACCAGCCTTGGCTCTCCTGCTGTGCAATGCCCTGAGAGAGGACAAAAAGGTCATTTGGAAGACCATACTACCAAAATATCAAGTCAGATGGGTCATCCCTAGGGCAACAAACATAATTCCAATTAAGGAGATGGTTTCCTTTACAAGGTCTGAGCAGAGGGGAACTGGCCTATCGTGAATTCGCTACTGCGTGACTGCTTATAATTTATCTTCCTGCCCCACTTACACTATTGGCAAAGATTCCATGCAATTCAATCAAAATTTTTATTACATACTTGCCATGTGCCAGGCACTGTGCTAAGTGTGGGACATTGAAATACACATCATGAGGTCTCTCTTAGGGCAGTCTGGGGCTGGTTGCTCCTGAAGTCGTCAAGAACCGGCCCATTAGGTCTTCCAACAGGAAGTAAGCACTTTACAAAAGTTTGTTGGGTGAATGAATGCCGAAAGGTTAGACTTTTGAGCTCAATACCAAGGCAGAATGAAACCGGGAGCAGGGGGCGGGTGGCATTGAGTCTCCTCACCCCATCAGGGAGAAAGCAGGGGGGAAGGGTGCCCACCAGGCACCAACAGCACAGAGGGGCCTTGATCTCCACCCCAGAACAGTTAAATCAAATCTCTGCAGGTGAGGCCTGGACACTGACATTTCAAAACACATTTCAGTGATTCAAATGTACAGGCAAGAGATGAGAACTTCTCCTCTAGGGGCACAAGAAAGAAGCCCAGAAGGCTGGGGCTGCCATCACTGTCTTGAGGAAATGCTGTTGAACAATCATATACACAAGCAGTGGCATTCCTTAGAGCTAAAAGGAAATGTAAAAGCCATCTAGTTAAATGGCTCATGGCTCTCCTAAACAGCTCATGAATCTCTGTAAGATTCCTGGCACATAGTCATTCAGTCTCCGCTTGATTGCCTCCAGGGATGGGGAACTCACTTCCTATCAAGGCAGGCTATTCTATGTCGGAAAGGCTCTGACTTTTTCACAGACCTGGCTTCAGCTTTCTCAGGTGCTTAGCCCCCAATAAAGCTAAACAAACAAATGCCTCTGTAAAGCCTCACTCTGATCTTGGGATCATCTGTGCCTATGCAAAAGTCCTCAATAAGCGAGCCCCTCCCCAAGACAAATACCAATAAAAATAGAAGTACCAGACCTGGAGGCACCCCTGGAAATCAACTTGTCCCCACCTTCATTCTACATGAGGACACTGAGGCCCAGTGAGGTCAGCTCAGCCCCTATCAAACACCAGACTGTGTTGAAGGAAAGCTTAGAAGCTGGTTTGGGGGCTCCCAGGCTTAGGCTCACAAGGTAGCTATCCCTGCCACCCTCCCCCATTTCTGAAGATATAAGAGCTCTAAACTTATCTGTCTCCCAAAAGCCTAGATTCCTACCCTGGAAGTCACCTCCGAACCTCTCACCTAGCCACTTTATTTCCTTCTCCCATAAACAATCTGCTCCTGATTACCTCTCATCCTCCTCTGCTTGTGGAATCTGCGTGCTCTTGGCCAGTCAGCAATTACATCACTCTTATGGTGTCACAAAGCCCCGCACAACCTTCTGCAGCTTTGATGAACGCACACCTGTCACTACGCATCTCATTCTGAAGGCCCCGATCCCCGCCTTCATCTCGGGAGAAGCACACACCGAAGGCCTCTTGTCCTAGTCCCAACATGCATCCTGGCAGCCTGGGAGTCCCCCACTACAGAGAACCACTTCAACCACTTCACCCCCGCAGCTGTGGCAGAGCCCTACCAGAAGCCTGCTTGGTTTGCCATCACTGTGAGAGGGCTTCTCCTTGCAAATATCCAGTGCCGCCCTCACCGAGACCATCATCCCCATAGTTCCTCCAGGCGGCAGGAGACCCTTTTTCTTAATGTTCTAGAATGTTGGAGACAAATAACTGCTTTCTGGATGGCTTGCTTTGAAGTCATTTTTTTTCCCTCTTATTAACACCTATGTGGCCCCCAAATCAAGAAAACAACAGGAATCACTTTGCTCTGCAGAAGCTTGTGAGTGCACACTGGGTTCCCAGCAAGAACCAAAGCAGACCAGGCCAGGTCGGACCCAGGCCTGGGCTTCTCTCTCCCCGTCCAGCCCCAGGGCATGCACCAGACTCCCGGAGCCTCTGCAAGAGCTGTGGTCAACCAGTTTACCCAAGGAGCTGGGTAAGCACCTCTTCAGATGGGTAGTCTTTAAAATAAGAATTCCTACCACCTGCAGCCACAGACTACCCCAACCCTTCATCTTTCAGCCTCATCACCCCGGCAATTCTCTTCCTTCTCTTCACCCTTCAGCCCCTGCCTCTGTCTGCACCAGAGGCTGCTGCAGTAGCAGAAGCAACACCATGATCCCACCGACACCTTCCAACTTCATCAGAGGCTTCCACAGCACAATTCTCTGCCCACTCCCAGCCTGGTACCCAGATGCAAGCCCACTTCCATCCCCACACGCGGCACAGTCAACCCCTGAGCCTGGCAATGTTTGGGCCAAGTGAAATTTTTAAGATGCCCAGAAATCACATATGGTGAGAAAAACAACCGCCTGGCAGGCTGCACAGACATCGCTGAAGGCTGGAGCTTCCCGGATAAGGAGCAGCCTTGTCCCGTGTTTCCCCTGCCACATTTCCAAGGCTTCCCGGAGCAGCAGCCCAAGGGCAGCATCATCCTCCTTCCACTTCCACACCCAGGCTCTTGCCAATAAACGTGAGACAGCAAGTCCTCCACTCAACGCACAGACTCAGCGGGAAGGGGCCCCCTCAGCTGTCTAGTCTAACTGCCCCACTTTATAGGCAAGGAAATGGGGGCCCAGGGAGGGGCTCTGTCCCCAGTCAAGGCCCCACACCAGGTAACAGAAAAGGCTTATCTTGCCCTAAGTCTTCTGAGGGCTGGGCTGGTATTTTTGCCACGTCCGCATCCTGCTTGCCCATCAGCCACACACCCCTGCAAGGGGTGGGACCCCTCTCTGATTCCTCTCCCACCCCTCTGCACATATTCAGCTCATGTTTGGGGAAGGGACATTTATTTCTTCTATGGCTCATTCAAGGGCAAATCAGGAGAAATAATAATCACCTAGTCCAGGTTCTCTATCTTCTTGCTTAAAACTCGAAAAGCTTAAACATAAATAAAGGGAAATGGTCTGGAAAAATAACCAGTTGGCATGGAACAATTGGCATTTCAGAGCTGCATAAGAAGTAGAAATACTGTTTTTCAGAAATTCAGCACAGCCATGAGTTGTTAACTCCTAGGCGCTTGGCACAGGCTTTTCAATTGTTTGGATGTGATGGACGATGTTGATAGAAGTGGTGGAGACCAAACACGGGCTATTAATAGGCCGGATGTGGCATTTTTATCACTCTTTCTCACTCACTAGCTCACCGGCACCAAATTGTTGCCAACCTGCCTACCTTTGGCTCTGAGCTGCCATCAATTCCAGCAACTGGGCACCCTAGGAGCCGTAACTCCTACTCATGTCCAAGCAAGCTTATCCTTGAGCCTAAATGGCCAAGGCAGCCAGCCAACATGGGCTGCTTGTGTGTTCAGAACTTCCAGGGAATCACAAGGCCTGAAGCTTCCCTGGATGAGCCCCCGCCCCACACAGTGGATACAGGAGAGAATCAGAGCTTAGGGGAGTCAGGAAGCTCTCAATTCCCCTCTGTATTTCTCTTATCCACCTCCTCCCTGCAAGAGCTTGAAGCAGCCCTGATTTCAAGGCTGGAGTACATCCACTCTACCTGGTCCAAGTCAGAACTGATTCAAGGTAGAAGGATCCCAATGGTGCCCTAAAGCAGGGGTCCCCCACCTCCAGGATCTACTGCCTGATGATCTGAGGTGGAGCTGATGTAATAATAGAAGTCAAGTGCACAGAACATGTAACGTGCTTGAATCATCCCGAAACCATCCCCCCACCCCTGGTCCCTGGAAGAAACTGTCTTCCGTCAAACTGGTCCCTGGTGCTGAAAAGGTTGGGGACTGCTGCTGTAAAGGGTACTGCTTCTGGGAATTCTCTCCAGATTCTAACTCTGCAAGGATTCACTGAGTACCGATGACATGTCAGTCTCCGAGGCCACACGTTTTCATACAGGGTCTCACTTAATCCTTATGACAAGGAATTATTGTCCCCATTTGAGAAAGGAGGAAACTGGGGCCCACAGTGATCACACAAATAGCTGAGATCGTGTGATTAGTGAGGGGCGGAGTCTTCTGGTTCTGAGCTCAGGACTGGAGAAGACCCGAGCAAAGTCCCTGTTGGCATCTGTGCCCTGCACGCCCCATGGGTGTGGTCACTCTACTCTTCTGAAGCCCAAGCTGCAGGGTCTCTCCATCTGAGCACCATGTGTCTCCCCAGCCCCAGAGCTTCCTGATCCTGGCCAGCTGTCCTCTATCCGCATGCGCCCAGCCACCGGGCAGGCCAGGCCAAAGATCCCAACTGGACTGGTTTAGCTCCAGCACTATCTTTGTGCTCACTCACAGTCATGTCCAACTCTCTGCGACCCCATGAACTATAGTCTACCAGGCACCTCTGTCCGTGGGATTTTCCAGGCAAGAATATTCAAGTGAGTTCATTCTATCTTTGATATCCATCAAATGAGTAAAAAATCCTTTCTTCCTTCCACAGTTATTGTGAAGACCAAATCGTGATTGTGGAAATGCTCTGCCACCTAAGAGTTCCCAGAAGCTTGAAGCTGTCTGCACACATAGTGGCCATATATATGCAGGTTTTCTCTGGGGAGGCCAGTTTATGCCTATTGTCTGGAATAGTTATGGATATGAATAGCAATTATTAATGTCTTGCTCTCAAAAACATCCCTATTTAGTGAATCACACGATTACATACGTAGCACTTGTTGCCACAGGGTCTCAGAGAATTGGGGGCCCCTCCCTGCCGATCTGCTTCCATGTCTCCCAGCTCCCCCACCCACCTTGTCCAGTGGCAGCGGCTGGGCTCAGTGCTGCCGTTAGCAGACCCTTGGCCAGGGTCCCTGCTCCCAGGCTCATAGACAGGCATCATTTTTCTAGATCAAAGCAATTATTCGTAGACAGTTTTCAGCAGGGCAGTGCCAGTGTCACGGTGCATGGATTAATTGCAATTATATGTCACTCCTTTCAGGTCTATTCTATCAATTATGGCCAATCTCAGTCATGTGCCTAGCTGCCTTGACTCTCCGTGGCTTGAATTACTAGCACAGAAGAGGCTACAACCATGGACAAGGCTGAATATCAGAATATATTTGCTACTGAATCATTGTGCCATGGGTGTCAGTTTAGGGCTTCTCCATTTACAAAGCACGTTCTTGCAGTTTCCTATTGGATCTCCGGGAGATACAGACAGTCACTCCCATCTCACAGATGGGAAAACTGAGGCTCAGAGTATTTAAGCAATTACCCAAGGTCACCCAGCTAGGAAGCCCAATTCTCCTACTAATAACCTTGTGTTGCCAAAACATTGTTTTGTTTAGCAATCAATGAGCGTGACCTGCACTGGAGCCCTCCAGAACGTGACCCCTGGGCTTCAGTAGCCTGACCTGGCCTCACGCTGAGGCGTTCGGGACAGCCTCTGCAGGCAGCTGGAGCAGGTCTGCCAAGGAGCCTGTCTGACGAATCACATGCTGCAGGCCCACTCTGCAGACTCACACTGTACCTGAAGCGATTCAAGTGACCTTACCATCAGAAAGAAAAAGAAATGCCAAGAAAAAAATGTCCACACCAGAAAAATATCCAAACACGGAGACCCAGAACCTTCCTTCTTCCACTAGGCAGCGGGAGGAGTTGCTGGAAGATACCTCTTGCTAGCAGGGGAATGGCAGGACGCCCACAGGCCTCAGACACCTAAGGGTATCTCAGCATTGAAATGGGAGAAGCCAGACAAACACTGCCTTCTACTTCCAGGGTGTGTATTTGGGCTCCTGCCCGAATCTACTCTGCCCCGCACTGGTTACAGCATGCTAGTTCAATGATCTCTAAGACCCCCCAACCCCAACCCCAGTGCAAAGCCCCATTTTACAGATAGGGGAACTGAGGCCCCAAGCTGGAAATGCCTGCCTGTGACCCAGCTTGCCAGCGCCGAGCTGAGAGGGAGCAGGGGGGGGCGGGGCGGGGGCGGTTCCCCCTTGCTGGGTTCTTGCTGCCCATGGCCATGAGCTGCCTCAAGGAACTGGAGGGCCATCTGCAGCGTCTCTCGTGGGAAAGTTCTCTGCTTCCTTTCTTCCATCTCTCTATTTCTTCTGCCCTCATCTCACTCTCCTCACTCACATTTCTTTCCTCTTGCACTATTTCTATTTCCCTGTTTTCCAGAAACAGGGTTTAAGACTGTCGGCTAGAGTTCTAGGTCTGCATGAAACTCACTGTGCTGGAGCCCCCAGGCTCTCACTGAATGGTCACTCCAGACTCTGGGCTGCTTCATGGCAGGGCCTGGGTCCTATTTGTCTCTCTGTCCTCATTACTTCACACAGGGCTTGGCACATAGTAATGGATGCTCAATAAATACTCAAATGAATGAATGAATAGAATGAATGAAAGACCATGTCAAATTCCCTAGCAGAATCAAGCAAAATGATGCCATTGCAGGTCTGATCATTCAGGTAGTAAATAGCACCTAGAAATGGGGGGTGGGGGGATGGAATCTGACTCACTTTTAATTTTCTCATTCCACTAACTAAACAGATATTTATTTGTTTAGAACCCATGGTTTAAACCTTTAAACGTAACAGCTGTGATCAGAGACCTAGGAAAACAGAAACCCCAGCCAAGCTCTTCTCCCAGCTCCTCGCCCTGGAGAAGTTCTAGGACCAGGAGCAATAACCCTGCAAACGTAGTGGAACAAATGATGCTTGTGAGGAAAACCTGTCTTTCCAGCCACAGCAGTTTTCAATTCTCCTGCAGAAGTGGCTCAGGGGTCCCTAGGCAGGAAGATCGAATGCTGGTGCTCCCAAACAACCACTGAGGTTGATGACTTGCTAAGCTTTTAAAACCTCCGTCAGAGCAAAGGGAAAAGATTACACAGGCCAAAGGCACTGACATCTCTCCACGCAGATGTCCTGGCTTCCGGGCGGGGACTCTGAATCAGCTGCCTCTTGTCACTTGGGGCCAGGTGGATGGGCGGCGGGAGGTGGGGGGCGGGCGGGGGAGGTTAGGAGGGAGGAGGGGGGATGGTTAGGCCCAGGGGAATGAATTGCTTCATTGAGGAAACCCAGCTGGGCCCAGGACTGTGAGCCATGGGGAGCCAGGTGGGCTAGGGTGCGGGGAGAGAAGCTGCTCCTGCAGGGGTAGAAAAGGCCAGGCGGCCAGTAAGCTCTGGGGGTCAGGAGGACATGTTCTTCCTGGAGAACTCGCCCCTCTCCCTCCAGCTGCCACCAGCTGCTGAGCATGGTGGGACAGCCAGGAGACATGGGTCGGGCGGCCAGAGCTGGATGGACAAGCCCAGAACAGAAGGTGCGAGAGCCAAAACGAGACAAGGTGTTGGGTGCAGAGAACATCAGGGTTCAGACAGGTCTTGGCGTCTTCTCTTGATGTGAAGAGCTGACTCACTGGAAAAGACCCTGATGTTGGGAAAGATGGAGGGCAGGAGGAGAAGGTGGTGACAGAGGATGAGATGGCTGGATGGCATCACCAACTCAACGGACATGAGTTTGAGCAAGCTCCAGGAGATAGTGAAGGACAGGGAAGCCTGGCGTGCTGCAGTCCATAGGGTCACAAAGAGTCAGACACCACTGAGTGACTGAAAAACAACAACAATATCTTACAAACCAGAACACTGAGGCCAGACCTGCTGAGGTCAATCAGCTGCTAGGTCCAGAACTAGAGTTCAGCTCCCTAGACTCCCTACTCCAGGGCTCCTTTTGCTACACCATATAGATTCCACAGCACTTAATATAAAACACACATTGTGCTGAATGCGAGAAAATATTTCAAATGATATGACTGATAAAGAGTTAAAATACAACATATAGAAACAGTTCATACAACTTAACATCAAAAAAACAATTCTATCAAAAAATGGGCAGAACTGAATAGACGTTTTTCCAAAGAGGAAATGCAGATGGCCAACAGACCCATGAAAAGATGCCCGACATCCCTAATCACCAGGGAAATGCAAATCAAAACCACAACAAGATTTTCATCTCATCCTTGTCAGAATGGCAGAAGGTCTGCAAATAACAAATGTTGGTGAGGATGTGGAGAAAAGGGAAACTCTGTACACTGTTGGCAGGAAAGTGAATTGGTGCAGCCACTGTGAAGAACAGTATGGAGAAGTTTTCTTAAAAAACTAAAAATAGAACTACTATATGACCCAGCAACTCCACTCCTGAGCGTACGTCTGAAAAAAACACTAATTCAGCATAGCATACAATAGCCAAGATATGGTAGCATATCTTGACTAAGTGTCCATCATCAGATGAATGGATAAAGAACATGTGGCTAAGTGTCCATCATCAGATGAATGGATAAAGAACATGTGGTACAAATATATAATGGAATACTGCTGCTGCTGCTACTGCTAAGTCGCTTCAGTCGTGTCCGACTCTGTGCGACCCTATAGACAGCAGCCCACCAGGCTCCCTTGTCCCTGGGATTCTCCAGGCAAGAACACTGGAGTGGGTTGCCATTTCCTTTTGCAATGCATGAAAATGAAGAGTGAAAGTGAAGTCACTCAGTCGTGTCCGACTCCTAGTGACCCCATGGACTGCAGCCCACCAGGCTCCTCCGTCTATGGGGTTCTCCAGGCAAGAGTACTGGAGTGGGGTGCCATTGCTTTCTCCAACTACTCAGCCATAAAAAAGTGAGACTTCACCATCTGCAGCAATATGGATGGACTTGGAGGATATTATGCTCAGTGAAATAAGTCAGACAGAAAAAAACAAGTACTGTATAATATCACTTACATGTGGAATCTAAAAAAGTACAACTAGTGAATACAGCATAAAAGAAGCAGATTCACAAATATAGAGAACAAACTAGTGGTAACCAGTGGAGAGAGGGAAAAGGGAAGGGCAGTATGGGGAAAGAGGATTAAGTTACAAGCTGCTATGTATAAAATAAGCTACAAAGATACATTGTACAAAGTGGAGGATATAGCCAATATTTTATAATAACTATAACTGAGGCATAACCTTTAAAAATTGTGAATCACTCTATTGCACACCTGTAACTTACATAACATTATACATCAACTATACTTCAATAATAAAATTTTTTTAAAAGAATGACATTTTTTAAAAACACACAAGTTGGGACACACCTCTGCCTAAATCCCTTCTGTGGCTCCCCACAGGCTCTAGGATAGAGATGAACCCCTTAAGCAAGGCACCTGGACTATCTGATCATTGCCTACCTCTCCATCCCATCACACCAGAGACACCAGCCACACTGAGTCTCGAGTTACACTCCAAAATGTTCTGCACTCTCACATCTCTGGGCCTTTGCACACACTTCCTGGACCAGGAGTGACTCTTCCTCTCTCAGCCTGTCTCATTCCTCGTCAACCCAGACCCAAGGGCGCGCTCACTACTCCCACTGCCCCACTCTCCTGAGCCGCCGCCTCCTCTGTGTTCTCTGCTGGACACCAGGCCTCTCTGGGAGACAATCAAAGTGCACTAAGTATCTGCTTACCAGGCTGTGAGCGCTGTGAGTGGGAACCAAGTCTTTTTCATCCTCCAGTTTCTCCCCGACCCCCAGCACCTAGCATAGTGCCCAGTATGTGAGAAAAGCTCCATTAATGTTTGCAGAATTAACTATCAAATTAAGGCGTGAGTGAACCCCTGGGCAGCATTGACAGCGCCTTGTTTATGTTCCTTGTGAAGCTACTTAACTTCCAGAAGGGCCAGCAGCACTCAGAATACTCATTAACCCCCAGCTTTCTCTCTGATCTCCCTTTCTCCCCATGTGGGAGGGTGGTGGGGTCTCATCACAACCAAAAGTCATGTGAGATTGTATCTCTGTGGGGAACACAGCCCCTGAGATCCAGGGGCCCCAAGTGATGCTTCCAGCTGATGCGAACAAAAGTCACTGAAGAGCGATGGCAAAGCAACTGCCCGGTTGCTGAGTTCACTTATCCATGAACTGAGCACGTCAACACGCGGCCACTGCCGTCAAGGACTATGCAATTAGCAGCCCCTGGCAGCAGGACCCAGCTGTGTGGTGCCACCCCCATCCTGGCTGCAAATCTCTGGGTACCTGCCCTGCAGGTGGAATGGATCCCAGAGCCCAAAGGAGCAGTGAGTCCCCAGAAGACCCCTCAGGGGCTCTAAGTGATGTAGCTTGATAAACCATTTGCCTCCCAAGTTCTATTGTCCCTACCCAGAGCATGAACGGCATACTACACCTGGTTTACACCTCCTGAGCACCACCAACTGGCAGGGAAGGAAGGTGCCCGATGTGGAGAGATGACAGCGGGGACCTGACCTGGGGCCAGGGGCAGGGAAATCCACAGAGCGGACAGTCCACACTCAGGTGACCCCGGGGCTGAGCCGGACGCAGAGACTGCTCCACAGGGAGAGTGGCCAGGCTTGAACAGGAGCCCGTTTCTCACCTCCCACGTGGCTGGGGCACACCCAGCCAGGAGAACATCCGATCCTTTCAAAGCAGCCCCTAGTCTCCCCAAAGAGCATCTTGGGGGGCTCTGGTCACCAGTGGAAGCATTTTGAATGGTGGAGCGCAAAGGCATACACAGATGGGAAGAGGTGCCGGGAGCCACATACCAGAGCTGCCTTAATAGCTGCAAATGTCTCCAAGGACATCCAGGTGGGCAGGGAGAGAAGCGGGCAGGCAGAGGCCACCACAAGCCAGAGGGAAGGGTGCCCAGGGAGCCAGGGATTTCTAAGACTCCACCTGGGAACCTGGTAGGCAAGGCGCTGGAAATTGTCCTTCTCCTTCTGGTTTATTTGTCTCTTGTAATTTATCTAGTACTTTCCAAAAGGTCGCAGGGTGGCAATTTCAATATTGTAAAATTTGTAGAGATGCTCTCAAAGAAATGTACAAATTTCACAGGTTTACCCTGGCTTAAAGAGAATCTCTTTTATTAAAAGCGTCTATTCTGAGCGCACTTTGGACAGATTTGGCGACCGATTGGTTAGCGATCCAAAAGGCCGTGTGCTATTAAAAGACTCACTGTGTTTTTTGTGGGTGGTAAAAAGAAATAGAAATCAAAGCCGTGTGCCAAGGTTTGGTTTGTGGATGGAGGAGAGAGTGGTGTGTGTGTGATCACAAAACGCTCCGTCGCCTTGCAGCTCCGAAGCAGGAAGCCAGGTAAGAAACGCTGATTAAAAGCAGAAGGGCGCACGTCCTGCGAAGGCTCGCCACCTCCTGAAATTTCACAGGACCCCTTCTCACTTCCCTGTCTCAGCTTCTCATTAGCTAAACTCAATCTTTGTCATTTAGAGGAAAATAAACAGGGAGCCATCGCCTGAGGGGAGAAAAGAGTTCCTATACTGGAGCAAAAACGGCTTCTACAAGCAAACACCTTTTTCCTCAGCCCGAGTCAGAATTCTCTATTTCTCTCCAAATAGCAGAGCCATTTCCTTCCTGTCAGCCCCGGTGATGCACAACTTCCTGTTAGAATAGCTGAGGAATCCAGGGAAATGTGTCTTCCTTCACAGCCTCCACTTCAGGTCTGCTGAGCCTCCAAATGTGCCCAGGAGCAGAGTCAGGGGATCAAGGAAGAGGCCCCTCCCCGACCCTGTCCCCACCGACACCCTCCCCTGAGCCCACCCCCACCCACAGCAGACCACCACATCCAGACTTAAGTGTCCCACGTGCCAGCTTCCTGGGCCTCTGTCTCCCAGAGGCCTGTGTGGGGACCAGCCTTTCCATCCTGTAAGTCACCAGGGAGATTCATGGAGGCCGGGTCAGGTACTATCAACCCCCAGCTCCTTCTGGATCCCCTCTCAGGCATCCTAGTCTGATCACGAACTGCCTGGAGACTGTCGGGGAGACAGGGGTCTGCCCCAGGGCTGCAGAGACAGTGACAGGGGGAAGGGAGGGGCTTTTCTAGTAACGAAGGGCCACTGCTAGCCATGCAGGGCCAGCGCTCAGGGCAGACTCAGTATGGAGTAGAAATGAGAACCCTCCTTCTCCCTTAGATCCCACAGTAAATGGAGTAAGAGGCAGGAGATGGAATTAAAAAATAATCACCTCCATTTATCAAGTCTTTCCCACGTGTTTTCATCACCTCTTTTAGTCCTCCTCTCTACGAGGAGTGGTTTCCAACTTTGCAGCCCAGTATCAACTGGGGAGTTTTTGAAACTACCGATTTTCAAAAGCAGTAGTTGGTGACACCCCAAACCAACAAAATCAGAAGGTCAAAAGCTGGAAATCAGATATGGTGAGCTACAGTCCATGGAGTCACTAAGAGTCAGACACGACTGAGCGGCAAAGCATATAGCATTATTTAAAGATCCCCAAGGGTTTCCCTGGTGGCTCAGTGGCAAAAATCCACCTGAGATGCCAGAGACACAGGTTTGATCCCTGGGTCAGGAAGACCCTCTAAAGAAGGAAATAGTATTCTTGCCTGGGAAATCCCATGGACAGAGGAGCCTGGCGGGCTACAATCCATGGGGTCGCAAGAGTTAGATATGACATAGTCACTAAACAACGACAAAGATCCCCAGGTGACTCCAAAATGCAGCAAAGTTTAGGAACCATGAAGGTACTATTACCTCCATTTTCTTTTTTTTTAATTTTAAATTAATGTTTTAATTGAAGAATAATTGCTTAACAGAATGTTGTTGGTTCAGAAACCCCTAATTTCTTAACAAGGGAAATTGACACTCAAAAATATCAATTCCCTTTCTGAACCAAACAAATGGTTCAGAAACCCCCATTTTCTTAATGAGGTAAATTGACACTCAAAAAAATTTATCATATAGCTTATAGGTGACGGAGTCAGGATTCCAGCTCACACCCCTGTGATCCAACACGGAGTCCAGACTTCCTGCAGCAAGTCTTTCAGATCTACCTACCATGTCCTGCTCTCCTGCTCAAGAGTATCCCCCAGCCCCCGGCAGGAGCAAAGATACCAGGGGCAGGCGGGGCTGGAGAGAGCAGGCTGAGTGTGTGTGAGGGACCTCTCAGGGAGTAATGTGATTAGCACGTTCTGCTTCTTCTTCAGCTGACAATTCCACTTAGACTCTCTCCAGAGCAAAGCCCTGGCCTAAGAGCATCCCAAGAGGATGGCCAGGTGAGAGGGAAAAACGGCAAGGGTGTACTTGTGTGTGTGCATCACACAGGATGGCGGGTGCTGAGCAGGGCACGCGCAGCCAGGAAAGGGTGGGAGCCCCGGGGAGCCAGTAGGTGAGGGGAGACCTGGGAAGTCCTCAGACCCGAAAACATGGGGTTGATCTGCTTCTTCATCCGCTCAGTAAGAACTGCAAGTACTTGTTTTATCTCCATGGTTCTAGTACTTAACACAAGTCCTGGCCTACAGAGCTAGACACCTAATAAGTATGCTGAACTGAGCTGAACGCCAGCCTTTTTGGGCGCCTTCACAGGCTGCTCAGCCTTTTCAAAAGCTAGATACACCTGCTCCTTCCCCAACCAGGGCTGGTCCCTGCAGCCACCATGCAGAACATCCCCCTTACCCAGAACAGGAAGTGTCTGTGCTTTCTGGAAAAGCCAACAGCCCAGCCCCTCCCACCTTTCCACCTCCGCAGCTGGTGCCTACACCCCTTCAGTCTGGGCAGCCCCAGCTGCCCAGGCTTCCCAAGGCAGCACCCACAGGAGCCAGGCCTTAAGTTCCCCCAGCCCCAACCTCAGCCCTCATCAAAGCTGAAGTCAAAGATTAGCAAGGGCTCGGGGCGGGCGGAGGGAAAAGCAGAAGATGGAGCCCGCTTGACAGCCAGGGGACAAAACCCTTCCAAGCAATGATCAGAAACCAAGGAGGCCAGGTGAGCTCTCCTCTCCAGACGCCTCCTCACCCTCACTTCCCAGAGAGCCGGAAAAAAAGGCACTTGGCAGCAGTTACAAATCCAGACGGCACTTAACGAAGTCCATGACCTCTGAGAGACAGAACAGTTTGGAGAAATAATGACCCGGGGGACTTCCCGGGGAAAGCTGTCTATACACGGAGGGGCTGCTGTGAGATTTAATGAAGCCAGTTCCACATGAGAGGGGACCACAGGGTGGTGTGCCCCTGCCTCGGTGACACCCCTGTGAAGGCGAGGGACGGCTGTGCAGCCAGGCGGGAGAGCGACAGACGCAGGGCCAGCGGGGGAAGGCTGAGGAACAGTCACCCTCTGGGGAAGGAGGAGAGAACGGTGTCCCCCGCTACACACAGATCTCGCTGGTGCCTTCACCCCACCCTCTCGCCTCCCCAGCCCTCCTCCAGCCCCTCCATTATGCAAATCAAGTGACTACACAGATTTGCATAATTCCTGCGTTATTAGTATGTGCTCTTGTCAGGCTTTCAGACTTTATAAAGCAATTTTGCCATCTTTAATGGAGTGTGAGAGTCAAGGGGAGAGATATTTTTCTGTCCTTTTCTTACTAAACATGAAAACAGTCTCTAAATCTTAAGTTGGGGAGAGCATCAGTGAGAGAAATGAGTGACCCCCAACTGGACACATGAGCAAACACGTTGTTGACACTTTGACCCAGAGGGGATGAAAGGCATGGGTGCCGGGTGCTGTACGGATCACCTGTCCCATCAGCCACGGCTCTTGCCCAGACCATGACGTGCTCTGGTCCAGTGACTGCAGACTCTGTTGTTATTAGGTCATTTGGGAGCCCTGGGTGACTCAATAACAACAAAACCCCCACTCTGCACCTGCGTCGCTGTCTTACATTTCACGCAGTACCTTCACTCCCCTCTCTCACTCAGTCCCCACAATACGTGTGTCAGATTGGAAATGCCACATTTCAGTCCCATTTCAGAGATGAAGGACCCAGAGAAGTAAAATTTACTCACCTAAAATCAAACATAGGCTGTCTTTCCACCATACCAGGGAGGGCAAATACCTTACCATTTGCCACCTTGCCATCCTTCCTTGCCCGGTTTAGACATCACGAATCAATCACAGGACTCTTCCCACCAAGCTCAGACTGCACCTCAGGATCCTCCTCAACACAGCCCTTCTGGCATCCGGGACCAACCGTTCAGAGTCAACACCCAGATTACACCTGTTTGCTGTCCCTACACTACCTCCTGCCCACTCCTCAACACCCAGGCAACACTGTGATGGTGCCATGCGTTTCTGGGAAATGCCTGTGGGCTAGGCTTAGCTTGGTTGCTCAGCCCCACAAGCCCCAGAGAGCCACACGTCAGTCCACTCACGGCTTCCAAACAGGCTCCAGTTGGAACCAGATGCACCTGCTTTGGGAAGCAGATCCAAAAGAGGGACCCTCATGCCCCCAAGTCCCAAAGGTCTCTGCTCTCCTCACTGCAGGGGCCCCACCAACTCAGGACCACAGAGGCCCATCTGGAGGAACACACATCTGCTTCACATGCAGCAGGGGCCGGAGGTATCGGGTTCCAAAACAGACCAGGGCCTTGCCGATCTCTCAGAAGGGGTTCAGGGAGAAAGGCAGCCAAGCCCTGCCAGACCTCAATCACATACACCCTGTGCCTCAGCCAGCCCCAGGGACAAGCTTTCCCCTCTTGAACGACCACTGAGCCTCCGCAGTCTGGAGAGATGCTCCCACAATCCTTCCCCATGGGCCCCTCCCTCAACCCTGCAAGGAAACCTGTTCAATCATGGTCATTAAACCCTAAAAGCGCTCATTTTTGACTCTCATGCACATCCTTGTTCTGCCAGGTGGAGAACTGTGAATCCCAGTGTGTCTCCTGCCTTCTCCAAACCCCTCCAGCTCCCCCAGCCCCCAGGGCAGCTCCGACTCCTCCCCTCCCCAGTTAAAGGATCAGTCCCTCCTTGGAGGACGGGCAGCAGCTCGCCAGTCCCACAGAGTGGGATGGCACAGCACCCACACCAGCTAGCACCAGCCGCCCTGGCTGGGAGCCTTTCCTTCTGGAACCCACGGGACTCAGCGCTGGCCTCCTGCTGGGCCCAAGGGAGATGGAACACACCCTCTCCGTGCCCACAACCAAAGGGCCTGGACAATGCCTCCCCAGCCTGAGCTCGCAGCGGGCACCTCCACTGCCCACATCTCCCCACCCGCTTCTCCTCTCACTTCCTGGCGAGGTCTCCTGGGCCCCAAATCCACGCTGCCACTGCCACCATAAATGCCATACTCCCCAGATCACCTCTGCTTGCCCGCCAGGGCTCCGTGAGCTCCTCTCCTGTCACTGACAGCTCTGAGGCTCTTTTCTGGAGGACCACTAGGCAGGGCGTACCAGGGGGGTAGCGGGGGGAAGGGGGGAACAGCCTCTGGCCCTAGAAGGGGAGGAGCTGATCACCAACCTTATTAAGAGCACACGCGCGGTGGTAATAAAATGACTTCTAGTTGGTTTTATTTATTCTTATTTTTTTACATTCTCCACACAGCATACCCCCTCATCGTGGGCACAGGAGCAGATGGCTCTCCTGCAGTCCCTCCCAGGCCGTGGTCCGCCACTGCCCTAAGGTGGCTGCAGCCAGTGTCTACAGAGCTGGCTCACATTTCAGAAGAGGAATCCATGACCTGCAGCCGGGGCAGCAAGAACACTCACCTTCAGAAGGCCGCCTGCTCTCTGCACTGCCCCAGCTGGGGAAATAAAGGCATTTGGGGAGCACGCTTTGGGGGCAACTTTGGCCTAAATGCCTACCATGCTTCCTGAAGGAGGAATGCACACTCCTGGGTGATCTACATGCTTCCTTGGTGCCATTTATCCCTATAGATCCATCGCCACGTGGTGAGGTGGGCAGAGGGTGGCCCCCAAGCCCAACCTCCTGTCCCTACCACCCACACATGGCAGTAATGAGAAAGACATCCCAGAAGCTAGTGGCAAAGCCAGGAGTTGAGCTGGGATCGAGCCCACACCCTCGCTATCCACCGTACTCCCTGGCCTCTCCTCAGGGCCACCCCTCAACATCCCTTCCTGCCTCCTGCACAGGCTTGCCTTCATTCGTTCACCAAATGTTTGCTGAGAGCTCCAACGAGCCAGGCACCGCGGGAGGTTTCCCCAGACCTCAGTTCACGGATCCTCCCACAATCACCCCCACATCATGGATGAGGACACTGACCCCCCCACCCTGAGAGCCCACACTGCCCAGGTCACCCTGACAGGGAAGAGCCAGGGCAGGTATCAGATCACTGATCCCAAACGCAGGGCTCCTCCTCTCTGGAGCCTGCACTGGGCCAAGACCCAGCGGGACCCTGGGCAGAGGTGGAGCCAGTCTCTGGGAGGGAGGCGCTGAGGACCAAGGCCAGGCTGACCCAGCTCCTGAGCCTCCTACTGGGACCACCTACATGACTCTGGGGTTCTGAAAAGCTGATTCCAAGCCAACTAATAAGGGTAGTTCCTGTGAACCCCACAGTTGGAAGACCCCCAGCATCACCCAATTCCTGCAGGATACCCTCCTGGGATGCCCCCTGGACCAACCCTCCAGAGGCGACACCCTCAAGACAGAACTCACCATGTCAACCACTTCCCAGGACTCCATCTCCATCACAGGCCACAGGGCCCTGCTCTCCCCGCCCCGTCACAGTCTGTCACCATGTCTTGTAAATTGAAATCGTGGCCATGTACTGAGCTAAGAACTTTACACCTGCGTCCTTATTAATCCTCTCTCACAACACCCCGGGGGCTGAGCACCGTGACCCCCATTTCACACTTGCACAGGCTGAAGTTCAGGGAGACCGGGCAGCTTGCCCACGAGCGCAGCCTGTCAGCACCCGCACTGTGATGTGAGCCCAAGCAGAGCTGGCCGCGGCCTGCTGCCGTGATTCCTCCCCTGTCTTTGAAAACGAGCAGGAAGAGGGTGTGTTCCATCTCCCTTGGGCTTGGCAGGAGGCCAGGGCTGAGCCCCATGGGTTCCAGAAGGAAAGCCCCCCCGGCCAGGGTGGCTGGTGTGGGCACTGTGCCACCCCACCCCCTGGGACTGGCACTCTGCTTCAAGGCTCACGGCTTCCCATCCTCCAAGAAGGCGCTGGTTTTGAGCAGAGCGGTAAGGGGAACAGGGCCCAGTGCTCACCGTGACCTCACACACAACATCCAGGGTGGAGAAATGCGAAGCTGCCCTGGTGGCTCAGATGGTAAGAATCTGCCTGCAAGGAGGGCAACCTGGGTTCAATCCCTGGGTTGGGAAGATCCCCTGGAGAAGAAATGGCAACCCACTCCAGTATTCTTGCCTGGAGAATCCCATGGACAGAGGAGCCTGGCGGGCTACAGTCTGTGGGGTTCCAGAGAGTTGGACACGACTGAGCGACTGACACTAAGGATACTACGTGAACACACTCGGCCTCCAAAAAGCCCTGCCTCCTCCCCATCTTTGCCTTCAGCCTGGTTCAAGCCCTCACCTCCTCTTCTGTAGAACTACTGCAATAACCTTCTAACCAGCCTCCCAGTTTCAAGCTTCCTCCTTTCAGAAACAACCCATCCTCTGCTGGGGCTTGATCATGCCCCCTCTCTGCTCAGACCCCTTCCATGGCTCCCCGTGCCTTCAGAGAGAAGTGCAGCCTCTTTGGCCTGGTGCTCGGCCTGGTGTGTGAGCCCCATGGGCAGCTTCCACGCCCCTCTCCAGTGTTCTCTTCCCAGCACTTCCAGGAAAACCGACCTCCTTTGTCCCTCCCTAAGAACACCGGGCACGCTCCCACTTTGGGCCTCTGCCCATACTGTGCCATCAGCTCGGAACACTCTTTCCCTTTTGCCTCATGAAGCCCTCCCTATGTATGAAGCGTGCGCCCCCACTTCCTGTAAGACACGCCCAGATGTGAGGGGCCCCTGGCCCTCAATGTAAAGCCCCAGCTTATCAGAGCACTTGTCACAGTCTGCCGCTCCTCAGAGTCGTGGCGGCCTGGCCACCCAGCCACCCGCCCCAAGCACATTCTGTCCATCTCTTTGTCCCCCAGCATTTCTGGGGCCTATGCTTGGCACAGAACGGGCCTCGGGGAAAGTCTGCCAGAACACCCTCAGAGATTCCACTCATCAATGTGGACCCTCCCCGTCAGCAGGGCCTGTCTTCCCCTGCAGTCAGTCTTGAGCTCAGAACAGTCTTCCAAGGGGGCGACCAGGGGATCCTGGCCCACTCACCCCAAAGGGATTCTAGCCATGCCCAGGCTGGCACACTCAGCTGACTCTCCCCTGCCAGGGAATCTGCCACTCAAGCAGCTCTGTCTCCCACTCACACGGCACAGAGACAATAACCCTGCATCTCCCTGCAGATTCCATCTTCCCAATTCCTCCACCTGTTCGGGAACACACAAATCAAGAAGCAAGATGGAGCGGGCCTTGCGGGAACAGCCACGTGGCCCTTTAGGGGCAGAGAGGCACTCCTGGACTCCCCTCTCCTCAAGGCCCGCCCACGGAAAGGCAAATGTGGAAAGGTTCCAATCCTGGTGCCCTCGTTTGCCAGCCCAGCCCAGCTGATGGAGCGCCTTCCCCATACAGGCTCCCACGGGGTCCACCCCACAGCCCCCCGCTGTGGAGATACCACCCCCCCTCCCCGGCCCAATTACACGTGAGGCTTGCAAGGGCGAAGGACATGGAGACAAACAGAAGGACACACGCCACCGAGTCGGGCCTTGAACTCAGGTCTTCCGAGTCCTGGTCCAGAGCCCTGCATGACACAGGGCTGCCCCTGAGAAAAGGGTGTGGGGAGGGAGGGGCTGGAGTGGCAGGCTCCAGCTGATAAAGCAGTCTCATCCATTTGCTCATGCCTCCTCACAAGAAGCCTGTGCGAATGAATCATCTGCAGCAGGGGTTCCCCGCCCCGTTGCTCCTGACACTGGGGCCGGGTAATTCTTTGTTGCGGGGACTGCCCTGGGTGTTGTAGGATGTTTACCAGCATCCCTGGCCTCTACCCATGAGACATCTGTAACAGCCTTCCCCTCAACATGATGACCAAAAACGTCTGCAGACGCGGCCAAATATTCCTCTGGGGAGCAAAGCCACCCCACTCAGCAGCTTCGAGCCAAAGGCACAGAGTGAGGTCCCAACCTCATGGAGGGAGGAGGCGCCCCGCTCCTTGTCCTTACTCTCTCCCATTCAGACAGGCACTTCCTTCTCTCTCACTCACTCTCAGTGCTAACTGGGCATCCTCACTCCAACACCACTACCCTCTGCACCACCTCCCTCCATTCCAAGCGCAGAGCTGGCCCCTCCACAGGCAATTCTTACATCCCTGGAAGGAAGAGGAGAATAAACATTTACTAAGTGTCAATATTTACTAAGTGTCACATCTCAGCACTAAAGTCATTCATTAACATCACTTGACAAAACTGCCCAGGCAGGCATCATCATCCCCATTCAACAGATGCACTAACGGACTCAAAGATCAAATCACTGAAGTTTCACCGAATAATGGTCAGTCTCTGGATTTGGACCCAAGTCAAAAGACCCAGGCCCCGCAGGCCTAGGCTGCCAGAATGGAGGGGCCTCTGTCCACAGGTCCCAGGACCCTCACTCTCCAGGCCCAGGTGCAGGGCTGGACACCAGAAGGATTGGGAGAAGCCCTTGCAAGTCACTCTCGCCCCCTTTCCCAACTCTCCTCCCAGCTGGAAAAGCAACAGGTGTGACTTAACTGGCACAGTCCCTAAGAGCCCTTGGCACTCAGAGGCACGGCTGGTGAATGTGAGGCTGGGGGTCCCCAGAGGCCAGGCCCCTCCTCCTCCTCCCTGGCTGAGAGACCTGGAGTGTCACCCCTCTCCACCCCTGGTTAATCCCTTCTCCCACATTCCTGCAGAGTTAAAGTGCTGGGAAATTAGGAATGCGTGGCTTCAGAGTCTTGTATTGTTTTAGTAACTTCCCATAAAATTGGCCTTCCCAGCATGCTGGGAGAGCTCTTGACCGTGTATGACTCTTTTTTATTCATCACACTGTTCTGGGATCAGCCAGGAGCAGGGAGATGTGACCTTGAAATATGACTCTGACTCAGAAGACCCTAGCAACTTCCAGTGACCTTCAGGAAGTAAGCATTGATGGTGCTGGAGGCATGGAGAATTTATTTGAATGTTTTTAAAATGCAGCTGTGCCATGAACTGCCCCTGGGAATGGGAGGGGAGTCATCGTCATGGTGCAGCAGCAGACTTTCACGTCCCAGGCCTCCGACCTCCCACAACCTCAGGGCCCATGCTATCCACAGTATATTGAAACTGATACATCTCAAATCTAACAAGTCCAATCCCCACCTCCCATCTTCTCCCCCAAACTGCTTCTCTCACAGTCTTCTCCATTCTGATTAATGGAAATTCCATCCTTATATATTGCTGTTCAGTTGCTAAACGTCATGTCCGACTCTTTGCGACCCCATGGACTGCAGCATGAAAGTCTGCTCTGTCCTCCACTATCTCCTGGAGTTGGCTCAAATTCGTGTCTGTTGAGTCTTGGGCCAAAATCTTGGCCTCATCCTTGACCTTCCCTTTCTCCACCACCTCCGCCTCTATCACACCCCTGCATCCAGTTCATCAGGAAAGCCTTCCTTCCAAAAATGCCCAGGAGTTAACCACTTCTCACCATCTCACTGCTACTGCCTGGTTCTGAAGCACCACCACCCCTCATCTGGACTGTGACCGCAGCTTCTTACCTGGGTACCTTTGCCCCCACCCCCTCATCTGCTCCCATCACTGCAGCCAGAGCCACCCTATTACATGTAAGTCAGAGTCTGTTACTTCTCCACTCAAAGCCCTCCATCTGCTCCCATTTAACCCAGGGTGGAAGTCAAACTCCTCACCATGGCCTGCAAAGCCCTGCAGTCAGACCCGCCTCCTCTCTGACCTCACTCCCTTCAAGCTTCTTCCACGTCCCCATCACTCCCCAGCTCAGCCTCACTGCACAAGACCCGCGCTGTCTAACACAGCAGCAAGTGGGCACGTGGCCACTGCGACCCTGCAATGTGGGGAGTGCAGAAGAACTTACTGTATTTCATTTTCAATAACATATTTTAAAAATGACGCTCTATTCATCTATTGGAAAACTTTTAAATATATTTGCTGCAATCTGAGTCTGTGAGTCTACTTTTCTAACTGTAAATTTTATGAACTCTGAATACAGATCAGGTGTTTCCAGTGAAAATTTCATGTCCAGTTGAAATGTGCCGTAAGATACACCACACTCCAGATTTCAGAGACTTAGCAGGAAGAACAGAATCTAAACTACCTCAGTCATCTTCTGCATTGATGACACGTTGAAATGGTAACACTTCTTACTACATTGGGATAAACAGAAAATACCATTAGCATTAATTTCACATTTCTCTTTTTCCATGCTCTAATATAGCGACTGGACAATCTGAAACTCCAGATGTGGCTTGTATTATATTAGTACTGGTCAGAGCTGCTCAGACCACGTCAGGCAGACTGCTGACCCAGTGCCTCCAAACTGCTCTTTCCTACTCCCCCAGGGCTCTCTCCCTCACCTCCTAAAGATCTCCCATCAATTGTCACCTTCTCAGTGAGACCGTCCAATGTATTTAAGATTACAAGTCGTTCAGAACGCCCAGCCCTCCCATCTCAGCTTTCTTTTTCTTCACATCACTTATTGCCATCTAACATATAGTATAATTAACATATAGTGTATTGTCAGTTCCAGAGGCCAGGGTTTTTATCTCCTTGGCCTCTTTCTACTATAGCTGTGGTACCTAGAACAACCCTGGCACAATTATTAAAGTGTTCAATAACTATTTACTGAATGAATAAAGTTATTTCTTTTTCTCCCTGGGCTCCCTACTCGGCTAGAAATTTCTAAAGGGCGTTGCAAGGCACACAGGAGGTGCTTGACATGTGACTGGGGAAACAGAGGCAGCTCAGCTGAGTCACACACTGAAGACAAAAGCCAGAAGCAAAGATCCTTGAACCGGACCTTGTGTCTCCTGCCCACTGCCGCGCAGGCCGCTCTCCCCACACCTCCAAGAAAGCCGCCCATCAGCCCCACACTCCAGAGGAAGGTACATTGCCTTTCCTTCCTATCGATTTTTATTCTCCCAGTGAGAAGACAAATCTGTTTCCCCTCCGCCAGAAGGCCTTGAGCCACGGCTACTTACATTATAGTAATTAAATCCCTGCTGCTAGGAGGGTTCAGGAGTCGAACAGGCCTCATGCCAAGGGCTGGCCTGCAGGGAGGAGGCAGCAGGCAGGGAGGCCAGCCAGAAGGGTCTGTCTCTCAGCCGACTCCTGATAGTGAGAAAATCCACTGAGCCACAATGCCTTCGCAGGTTTTCACTCCTCGCTAGGCAGATAAAACCTCCCCAGCACACCTCCCCCACCCCTAAAACACACCCATGAGCAGCCAAGCACCGCTCCACTCAGGGCATCACAGCTTTCTTCCCCTTCACTCCTTAATTCCATCTGGTCCTCATGATCCTCCTCCCTTAAGTGGCCAAATGAAAAATTATCATCAACCTCACTTCTCCCATTTTCCAGATGACAAAACAGAGGCCCAGAAACCAAGTTTTAAGTTTTCTCCCTCCTAGTCCAGGACCTTTCTCTTCACCCACAGGCTTCACTGGTGCTCAGCAAGGGCCAAAATCCATGTCACATGCTTTACATACAGTGGTGCCTCATTGAATCCTCACAACTGCCCCCAGAAATAGGGTTAAGCTGAACCTCCAAGGAGAGAGAATCAAAGCACTGGATCAACTTGCCCAAAGCCACACAGGCAGTAGGAAGTTCAAACGCAGATCTGTCATATGAAAGCCTGCTCTCCTAACACCAGGCTATGCTGCTACAGAGAAGAAGCAGGGGGTGACTGGGAGCCAGATACAAGCGAAGATGAGAGAGTGAGGTGAGACGGACCTGCGGGAAGAGAGGGCAGGGAAACAGGCAGAAGGAATGGGAGACTCAGTCTCAGCTTTATGGGTCAAATCGAGGACCCAAATGTGTGTAGTCTTGTCTCCTACAAAACTCCCACCATACCTGTCATGGCTTGTTCACCACCTGCCTCCCCCACCAGCCTGGAGCTCCATGGCTTAAGTGCTGAACTCCCAGAGCCAGCCTGGCACCTGTCAACCCTCATGAGTCAAGTTACTCACAAAAGACCAAGGGCCGGTGAAGCTGGGGTGGGGGTGGTCCTGGGATAAAGTGGGAGCGGGACCAACGGTGGGGGAGATGGGGTAGGGGGCAGGGGTCACTGGACTGTTCATGGAATGGGTCCAGAGAGATGCCTGCTGGCCAGGCCAGCCACAGATGGTCCAGCCAGGAAGGGTCACAAGGCCAGGGATTCTATCTAGTCCTCTGGGTTTTGGAGACTAAGTCTGTGTTTGGAGTTTTCAGGTTGTACAATGAGAAAATTAACGATAAAAACCAGCTGGCATTGCCTCAGCCCTTTACCATGAGTTTGGCACTGGGTCTCATCTCATTGGCTCCTCTTGGCCCACATCATCATCCCTATTCACAGATCTGAAGACTGAGGTTCACAGAGGTCAACTTTGTCACCTAGGTCGCACAGCCGGGAAGCTGCAGAGCTGGTACAAGAACACCAAGGCACGACTGTTGACTGCTCAGCTGACCCCTCCAGAGCCCGCAGGGGCTGTCCTCAGCCCCAGAGCCCAGTCTTCCCTGTCAACGTGCCTAGGCCTCTTGAAGGTTCAATAGACCCCTGTGTCCAAGCTGACACCCTCCCCTTCTCTCTCCTCCCCTCCACCCCTTCCTCCAGAGCTCAAATCATCCACTGAGGCTCTGAGGAGGCTGGAAAGACAGTGACAGTGGGCAAGGGAGGAGAGAACAAGAATGGCTTTTTGGCTTGAAAGAGCCCCAGGCCAGGAGGTGATCTGCAAAAACATGTCTGCCACACAAGGCATGCGTTTTGCCGCTTTGGGGTTCGAGCTCCAAGACCACCACTTCCTGGCTATAAGATCCTGAGCAAGTCACCAACCTCTCTGGGCCTTGGGTCAGTCATCTGTAAAACAAGGATTGTTGTGAGGATTAGATGAGTAGGCCCTGATATATGTTCATTGTCCTCTCCTCCTCCATCTGCTCCTTTTTACACTCCTGACTAAGAGTGTTGCTTTGGAGTCATTTTTATGAAAGGGGAAAGAAGTTTCCATTTTGTAAAAGCGGGGCATTCTGCTGAGCTGCTGAGAACAGATGCATTATAGATGGTCCCCTCCACCCTCGAGGAAACCCTCATGACTCAAGCTCCATCCTGGACTTGCTCTCCACTCACATCAATTTCATTTCACTCTTGAGGGATCTCTCCATAGCTGGCACACAGTCTTGTACCAAAATGTCCTCCCACCCAGCTCAGCATCATTAGCCCCTCAGGAGCAGGGGAGAGCGCCTTGACAGAGCTGAATGCTCAGTCCAGCCCAGAGCAGGAAGGGTAGGGAGTCATGGGCCCAACTCTAAAGTGTTTCTACAATCCCATGGCCCCTGAACTCTCAAAAGAAACAGCATGGCAAAGCTTGCCATGGAGCAGTGTGGACAAAAGAGCCCCCGGTAGCCAGGTCTGTGCCAAGTTGAATCCTCCACCTCCATCCTCAGCAAAAGGAATTATAATCCCTCTTTCCAGAATAAGAGAGCACTGCTCAAGTTCACACAGTTCAATAGCACATGACCAGGATTTGAATCCAGGTCTGTGTTGAAAGTCTAAACCCTTCTAGAAAGAGAATGCAGAGAGCAACACGTTTCATTGAGGAGTCACCCCTATAGCTGAGTTGAATCCTTAAGGGCATAGACCTTTGCTCTCCTGGAAACTAGAACAGGACCTGCCATATAGCAGGTGTTCAGTGGGACTAAACCGCAGAACTCCTGGATTCCACTCACAATGCTGAGTGGCCTCGGACAAGTTACATGACTTCTCTGGGCCTTGGGGTCCTGTAAAGAGGAGGATGGTCTCTGCCCTTTCCTCACAGAGGTGGGAGGCCTGTAGAGGGGCCATGGCATGCAGGCTGGCACACCTGGTGGGTCCATGGAGCTTGGCCCTTCAGGGAGCTATGGTACCACACCAGCTCAGATACGCCAGCGGCTGTCCCCAGAGGAGGCCTCTCCGGGTCAACCCGTCAATGCCATCCAGCTCTGAGCCCCTCCACAGGCAGTAACTCAACCCACAGCAACGTGCCCAGCCGAAGCCCTCGTCCTGGAGGAAGGTGACATCACCTCTGTCCGTGGCTCTGGGCATCCCCACTTGTGGGAGCTATTTGGGGACCGGCTGAGCAAGCCAACATTCTCCCCGATGGAAGCCAGAAGACAGAGAAAATGGCTAAGCCCCAATTTGTTAAAATCAGAAATCTTCTTAAAAGGGAGAAAAGGCTGTGCAAAAATCCCTGCTGGTGGAACCTTGCGAGGATGCAGGCAGGTGCCAACTCAGGCAGAGGCGCTAGGAAGAACTGCCATTTGTTGGCAGCTCGGGGTGTGCCAGCCACCAGGCTGGCCACTTACCCAACCATTATCACGTTTAGTTCTCATTGGCTGGCGAACGCCACTCTCTCCATTTACAGATGGGGAAACTGAGGCTCAGAGACTTTGAGTCATTGACCTTATGGCCAACCAGCAGCAAGGAACTGGGCCAGCATAAGCCCCAGTTCAGTCTCTCCCCAGCTGCCCACAATCAGCCAGATCACCTGCCTCCTCCCCTTCCTTGTCTGCCAGGGGGCCCTGGCCAAGACCCCCAGCTTCCTGGGCTTTTCCATTTATCAGTTCAAGCTAAACACCAGTGATTCCTGAAGATGCTGGCTGGCCGGTCTGGTGCTCATGAACCCTGAGGGGCAGGTACCAGCCCATTCAGCTACTAGGGGAGCGTCCCGTAAGACAGTTTCCTGTTCACTTGACACTGAGCACAATGCCTGTCCTTTAAGAAAAATGCCCAACACGCCTCAAAAATAACAGATGCCAATTTGCATATTATTTCACACATCATTTGCATGTTGTTCATTTAGTGTTAACACGGCTCTGCTCAGAATACAACTCTGGTTACCTTGCGACCAGCCTATTGAAAAAAAAATGGCTTTCATGCAGGGCGAGCCCTGATCCCCTGGTACATCCCTCCCTGACCCAGCTGCTCTTTCTGCTCCTTGACGCCTGGGTGGGAGAGTTACCACCTGCCAGAGCAGAAAGGGGGCTTCCCAGGTGGGGCTAGTGGTAAAGAACCCACCTCCCAATGCAGGAGACGTAAGACACGCAGGTTCGATCCCTGGTTCGGGAAGATCCTCTGGAGGAAGGCATGGCAACCCACTCCAGTATTCTTGCCTAGAGAATCCCATGGACAGAGGAGCCTAGCGGGCTACAGTCCATAGAGTCGTAAAGAGTCAGACATGACTGAAGTGATTTAGCACGCATGCAGAGCAGGAAGGGTAGAGAGAACTTTTTTTAGGGAGATTGATTCACAAGCCCCTACGACCTTTTGAATTCAAGAAGGTACCCCATTGCAAGTGTTGAAGGAAAAAAAGCTATGTTCCCTTGAAGACACATCAGGAAAGCCTTTCTTTTCTTGCCCAGCTCTATTCCAGGAAGGCTTCCTGGCTGGCCCTCTCCCTGTCACCCCATGCTCTCAGCCTCATTCTGCCTGGTCATCGTGTGTCCCCCTGACCTTCCTCCGGGCCTCTCAGCCTCTGGCCTGGCTCCCTGGGCTTATTTTTGATCTCTCTCCACCTGTCCGGTTTGCAGGTCCACACCCAACGAGTTGTGCCCAGGCCACAGACTGCTGACGCTGAGTGTAGAGTAACTGGGTCCCATGAGGGTAGAAGGCTCCAGAAGCCCAAGCCAGGCCACAGCCGCAGCCCCACCTTCCAGGGGACAGCCTGCTTCCCTCTTCTACAGACTTACCCACAGGGATCCAGTCAGAAACAGGACGCAAGGTGAAGCCGTTTGATTTCAGGAGAAGGCAGCATTTCCACATGTGTTCGCCCCTTCCAGAGCCCCTTTCTACAGCCACCTGTGTGGAGGGTGACATGTGCCCCCACGTCCCCATCTCCCCCGTGGCTCTCGGGGTGGTGGGGACTCTGGGATAACAGGAGTATCTTCTAAACATCGCGCTCACAAAAGCAACCACTGATGGACGTCGGGGCTTAGTGTATGCCCAGCTCTGACCTGGGTTCCATGTATGCTATAGGCAGGCATGGTTCTCTCTGAACGTCTGAGAAACCGGCCCCAGGTTCAGGAAACTCCCTGAGGACCCACCACTAGGGGGCTGCCAAGTCTAGACGCGAGCCCAGAGCCCACAGCCACAACTGCCATGTCAGGCCGCCTCTGCCAATCGGTATCCCCTCTAAGAAGAGCTGCGGGTATTCTGCACTCGAGCCCCTGGCAATTATAGTTATCAACTAGATACTAAATCCCAGATTTTCCTTTCCTCCCTACCTGCCCCTGTGGACAGCATATGGGGGATAACTCCATGCTGCCCCTGCTCTTCCCCCTCCCCACTCTGCACCCTCTACCCTGGCTGCCAACGTTCTCACTCTCAGAAAGGCCCGCTGTCTGCGACCCTGCCATCTTGGTCTGTCTAACCCTTCAGGGGCCATCCCACCTCCTACAGGGAGCCCCCCAACATCTTGAATGACTGCCTCCTTCCTCAGCACTCCCAACACCACTGGCAGAAACCACAGCCCAGCCTGGGTGGATCGCACCTGGGTGCAGGCCCAGCAGCCCTTGAGGACAGGAGCTGGAAGACTATGGCTTGGCATCTTGGTGATAATGCCGGGACAAATGTATGTTCAGTGGAATCGGAAAGTTTTGGAGCAGGAAAGGAGCTCAGCATCCGAGTTCAGCCCTCATTTTTAAGCTGGAAAATCAGAGACCCAGAGAGGTGATGGGACTGGATCAAGGCCACACAGCATGTCAGAAGCAAGAGGTAGAGGGACCTCTACAAGGCTCCTTTAAAGCAGAGACAGGCCTTCCTTGAACACTAACTGCTGCTGACGAGAGCTAAATAAGAAGTAGGAAACTGGGACTCACGGAGGCAGAAGAAAGTTCTAGAAGCAGGGATGGGGAAGCCCTTGAAATTTCCCTCACTCAAATCCCCAGAAGAAGTCTGTGGTGGGGTTTGGACCAGAGAGGTGAGTAGGATACCGGGGACCTGAGCTTTCATTCTAGACCCCTCTCTCCTCACATGGGCAGCAGGAGTTAGCCGCTTAACCCCCCACAGCTCAGCTTTCTCATCTGTGAGCTCCTGCAGACTGTAATGACTCCCAGGGCTGAGGAGGGGATCCTGAGGAACAAACACGGAAATACCTCGTGAGACGCAAGATGCTGAGCCCGCACGGGTCACCCCAATGAGGAGCCCTGAAGTCAGAGCTGGAGAAGAGGGAAGGAGGGCGACGGGGAGCACAGAGGAGGGCCCGGAGGCCAGGGAGCCCCGCACGGCAGCGTCCTGCTGACTCTCAGAGGGTGGAGGGCAAGCTCTGCAGGGCCGCAGCAGGGGCCCACCCCGTCCAGGCCTCAGCAGGATACACTCCTATTCTTCCTGTAATCCCCACACCCTCTGCCCTCTCAGCTTTGCCAGCATCGCCCCAGAGCAGTATTACCAGGCCTCCGAGTGAGGAGGCAGCAGAGGAGAGACCATAGACCTGTCACATGTCACCCTGGACTGAGGCTGCCCCCAGGGCCCCGCCCCCTTGCCCTGTGGGTCCCCGCCCCCTTGCCCACACTGTGTCTCTGGGTACCTGCACTGGTACCCGCCTTCTATCAAGCCCCTTCTCGCCCCTTGGTAAAACCTCCTGTTCCCACATTTTGCATCACAGCTCTCAGGCCCATAAACCTTGGTTTGTCTCTTAAGAATGATAAGCAATTTCTCCAGCAGCAGGCAGGCAAGCAAAAAGACCTCAACTTGGGACTCTAATGGCCCTGGGTTCTTAATCCAGTGCTGCTACCCACCAGCAGCGTCAGCTTGGCCCCGTGACGTCATCTACGAAGGGGGCTGCGACCACCCCCTACCTCCAGGACTCTCCAGTGGAAGGTGACCCAGTGTGGCACGGATGCTCCCTGCCTCCCCGCTCCTGTCACCCAGCACTCATGGCCCCTGCAGGGCCAGCCCCAGAGATGAAGCAGGGTGGTCCCTGCCCCCAGCTCCCCCTTCCATCCTTGCTCTCTCGGATCCCAGCTGAGCTCCTGGGGGTAGAATGACAGGGGAGGAGGAGGGGGCACCCCAAAACCCAACAGCCTCCTCCGGACTTTCCTCACCAGAAAAAAAGGCACGAGAATTTTCCTCCCCACAGCTCCTAAGAACAGTGCAGTCTTAGAATTCCCCACCCTCATTATTTAAAGAAGACTAGGAGGCTTTCTTCTTTCTCTCTCTCCCTTTGGGGTTTTGAAAGAATGAGAAGAAAAACAGCTACGAATGAATGAATGTGCTGGTCCGCCTGCCACTGAGCTGAGGAAGGCAGTATTTAATCAGTACACAGCCGCCCCTCACCACCCCTTCTCTCTCTCTCCTTCTCGCTCCCTCTCCCTCTCACATACTCATTTTCTCCCCCAAATGTGCTTTACAAATAACTGCAACAAAGCCAAAGCTCTCGGTTCTGATTTTACATCCCCATCCGGGCCTCAGCTTCAACAGAGGTTACTCCAATTTCTTTTCATTTTGTTTTTCTTTACCTTCTCTGCTTTAGAGCAGATCTTTGTGGACCCTGGCCCCACAAATCCCCCTTCCTGCAAGCTCAGTAAGGGAAATACAAGGCCACGCACCAGGCTCATAATGAGCCCATGCAGCCGATAAATGCCCCAGCGATGATGCCAGGGCCAGAGCAGCAGGGAGCGCTGCCTGTGGGGAAAGGAAGTCCGGATGTGTTATGAAGTCTTTCCCCCGGGACAGTTATAAATAGTGTCATGACAGGCAAAGGAGAAGCATATATAAAAGTTAGCTGTCCCTTCTGTGGGTTACAAACGTTTGACTCGTTTGCAGACTGTCCACCAAGATTATAAATAGACTCACCGCCACCCTGGGTGGGAGAACAGGCTGGCTTTCACAGTCCCAGAGTATCTCTTGACCTCCTTGGGCCAAGACAATGGGTGTGACCTGTGATCGTAAAACATATGCCTCGGGCCTGGGTGGCTGGCTCCCCCGGTGCCTGCCTCCAGCCAATCGCTTATAAAGAGTCTCCTGGGACTTCCCTGGTGGTCCAGTGGCTAAGACTCTGTGCTACCAATGGAGAGGGCACGGGTTCAATCCCTGGTCAGGGAACTAGATCCCACATGCTGCAACTAAGACCCGGCGCAGCCAAATAAATAATTAAAAAAAACAGAACGTCTCCTGCCTTCTGCTCCCTGTCCCATAGGGAGGCTCCAGGGAGAGGAATCAGACCTTTTCCTACCTTCCCAACATGCTGGAAACCACAGACATGAGTACCCTGAGGCATCTGCTCCCATACACAGGGACATCACCCCACAGTCACCCTCCTATCCCAGAGCGGCTTCTGGGTCTGGCAGGAGGTGTAGACCACTCACCCAGAACCCAGCATCAGCTGCTGGTCTGCAAACAAGCCCTCCATGACAGGGAGGGCAGGAGAACAGAAGAGCTGGGACCAGTGAACCCATTCAATTATTCCAGCTGGAGGCTGGGGGCAGACCTCTGTGAGGTCACCAAAGAGCTACCAGTGGGCCCTAAAGGACCCCACTCTCTTGGAAGGATGAACAGCCAGGGGACCAAGCTCCCCGGGATGTGCAGAGAAGCCTGCCTTTCTCAGGCTGGCCTCCCACGAGGCGGCCTGAAGAAAGGAAGCCACGCATGAGAGTAGATAGGGCGGCCCGGGGAAGCCCGGCATACCCACGCCTCCACTCGTGCCCTGGGTGACCCCAGCAACAAGGCCCCCAGGGGAGAGGAAGAGCCGAGAGGCAGGAAGCTGGTGGGGAGGGCGGGAGCAGGGCACAAGAGGGTAGGGGATGGGCTCTGCCTGTGAGGTGAAACTCGGATTGTGAGGCCGGGGGTGGGGAAGTGGTTTGAGGTTGTGCAAAACAGCCACTCTGCTGCTCCAGCATTTTCCAGCCTCCCCGGGGCTGACCCCACCGCCAACACCGGAGGTCCCTGAGACACAAGGCCAATGATGACTCCCCCGCTGGACGGAAGCACCAGCTCAGGCACCAGCAGGATGGCAAGGTGGGGAGGGGGCAGCCACCGAGCCCCCAGCTCTCCCTGAAAGAGCACAGCAGTCAGCGTATGATGCCGGAGCAGGTGTGGCTCAGACCGGCTCTGGAGGAAAATAACGCACGCCAAGAAGGACCCCCACATCCTCATTCCTTAACCCTGACCAGCCCTAATGCAGCATACTAAGACTCCACTAAGACTCCTTCCTCAACAGGACATCTAGACCTGGCCCTGCCGTGGGCTAAGTCCTCAAGGGTGAATCCACGCGTAAAGAAAACACCTCACCCTCATTTGGTTCGGGAAGAACCATCAGGAGCCATGGCCTGGGTGTGATCACAAACAGCTCTCCTGTTAGCTCAGCCCACCTTCCTTTCCCATCATCACCTGTGGCTTGGGAGAAGGAGGCCGAGGACCATTTCATCCTGACTTCTTTTACTTCCTTCGGCTGTCACCCTTTAGCATGAACTGACTATGCTCAGGGGTCACGCCGTTTCTTCTAAGAGAGCCAGGCCTCTGTGGTGAATTCCTCCCCCAGTAACAGCAGACAGAGACAGGCAAACAGGAAGGCCACAGCCCCATGAAAAAGAGCAGAAAACTACAGAAAGCGGCAGCTCAAACTCAAGGTTAGTAATCTTCATCACTTAGGGAAAAGAAAGTGTGTCCCTGTCTCTAGGGCCTTTGAGTGGGAACTGTAACCATCAGGACAGAATAATCCAATCTGTCCATCCTCCTGCTTCCACACCAGTCAGCAAACCAACCAGACACAGAGTTCTCCAGCAAAAGAGGCTGTCAGCCATCCATCCCTAGGGTCACTGACTGTCTCTGAGTTCCCCCAGCTGGTGATTCTTCATTCTGACCTAAACTCTCTTGTCACAACAGAATCTGTTTTCTCTGCAAGGCTGGGGAACAAAGGTTCACCTCCCCTGCAACAGACCCATGTTATAGGTGGTTTCCAGGCTTCCCCGGTTGCACTAGCGGTAAAGAACCTGTCTGCCAGTGCAGGAGACAGAAGACACAAGGGTTTGATCCCTCAGTCAGGAAGATCCCCTGGAAGAGAACCAGTATTCTTGCAACCCACTCCAGTATTCTTGCCTGGAGAATCCCATGGACAGAGGATGTAGGTGGCCTACAGTTCATAGCGTCACAAGAGTCAGACACGACTGAAGCGACTTAACATGCATGCGTGTGAATCAGAAGACCCAGCCCATTCTCCAAAGTTCTCCCCTCCAAGACAACTTCTCACTCCACTGACAAGTCTTGGTTCCAAGCCTATCAAGGCCCCAACTAATTCCGAAGCCAGAGCTAGATAACAGAGGAAAAAGACATCTTTTTTCCTCCTATCATCAATAACAATAACAATAGGTCCTACCTGGACCATCCCACTCTCCCCACTTGACAGCTGGGGAGACAAGCTCGAAGAAGCTACATGGATTGTCCAAGATCACACACTGGAGATGGCAGAGCTGGGACTCAGACTCTGCTCTGCTTCTTTAAAACAATCCTATTTGCCTCCAGGAGAGGAGAGACAATAGCTGCCCTAACCCCGTCCTAGGCCCATAAGGCCTGACACAGACACCCAGAAAATACTTGTTCCATAATGACTCAGTGCCTGGTGGATAGAGGATGGGAGGCCTGGTGAGCAGGTGAAAGTGAGCCCTGCTCAGCACACCAAGACCAACCCCAAGGTGCACAGGAAGTGGCCACTTCATTAGCTGAGCCAAGCAAGACTTTCTGGGTTGCTGCTGCCCTCCATGCATCCATCAGCCAGAGGGTCATCAACTTCAAATTAGGCAAAGCCCAGCCCCTTGGATCCCCTCAACTTTCCTTTGCTCCAGAGTCTGCTTTCTCGGGCTCTGGGAAAGCCCCATTCCCTGAATACTCCAGCAGGGAGCCACCTGCTCCAGCAGCAACCCTCCCACCCCATCAAGACAGATGTGCACAGACAGATCCCACCCTGGGAGCTGTCTCAAGGAGGAGCCATTCCCCTAAGAGCTCAAGGGTTCACTAAAAGAGAGGGTACTGGTCTTGCCCCTTCTCCCCACCCCCCAGCACTTGGGCCTGCATCAGTTTCCCCCAGCAAGGGCTCCTGGTCCCCAGGGGGAGCCTGGAGGGGGCCGGGGTTGTGCCCAGAGTGGCTGTCAGGCCTGCCGAGGCCGGTGGCCCCCTCTCCTGGAGGGCCCAGTGGGAGAAGACAGCAAGCAGAAAGACCTGCAGACTCAGAGGCTCATTACAGGGAATGACTAAGTGAGCTGCGATTCCAGGGGAAACCCCGCTCACTCCAGCTCACTGAGGGGCTCAAATCCTAGACCTCCAGAGATGAAGGCGACTTCCGGGAGCTGCCCAGAGCTGGGGCAATGCCCTCTGAGCAGCCAGGACCTTCCACCTGGAAGTCTTCATTCTGGCTCTTCAGGCCATCTGACAGGTCTGCCCCACCCCTTTCTAGAGCAGGCCGATCAGCCCATCCCCTGCTCAGAGAGCGAGAGGCTGGGAATGGGGGAAATCCGATCAGCACCTCCCAGGTTTTTGTGGCTGGATTTCAGCAAGGAATGTGACAGTCTCGCAGCAGCTGTGCCCAGCCTGAAACAAGCTCTATTTGAAACCCCCAACAGCTGAGCCCCTCCCAGCTACCCGCTGGCCAGCCTAGCCACCCCCTGCCCAAAATGACAAATAAGTAGAGAAATCCAAGCAACAAGCAAGCATGCAAGCGCGCACACACACACACACAGCGACAAGTAAACTGCGGGTGAAGGGTAGAGTAGGGGAAAAAAATCCACTTGCCCAATGACTCCCCAGGTCTCCAAGCCTTCAAGCTCGCAGCAGGAGGTCTCCCAGCAAGCAGAGCTTTAACAGAAATCCACCTTCCTCAAGCCCCACTCCCTTGGAGGACGCGATTTCCAAGCCCGCTATGGGAGGGAAGCCCCCTCCTCCGCCTGGGGACTGGACAGAGGCTGGAGCAGCGGGGCCAGCTCCCTCGCTAAAGCCCGTGCCGCCGCCGCCGCCGCCGTTCTCCATCGGGGCGCGCACTCACACACTCGCGCACACACTCATCCTTATTTATCCCCGAGAAGAAGGAGTTGGGGTGGGAGGGGAGAACTGGGGCTGAGCCGGGGGCGCGGGCTCTCGGGGACGCCCGGGAAACCCTATCATTCCATCCCAAGGAGAGGCACTCCCCCCACCCCCCACCGCCGCCGCTGATGCCAAGGCGGCGCCCATCTGCTCTGCCCGGGTAACACCTGTAGCCATTTTTATCAGGGGGTGTTTACGAGGCAGCAGCAGGTTTATTCTGAGTCCTCTTTCCTAAGGGAAAGGACCGCTGATTTCCTCCGCCTATATTTTTACCCCATGCCCCCCCACCCCCAACACACACACAGGAGACGCCAAATCACCGGTGCTTTTCTATTTTGCCCTAAGTCTCTCAGGGAGGAGGAGGGAAATGGAAACTTGGGAAGAGAGGGAGAAGACAGAGAAGGGACTGGCATGGAATCCCCACCCCCCACCCAGACATTTATTTCTTTTTTATCCTCAGGAAAATGGAGTGGAGCAGGGAGGGGAGGAGAGGAGGGAAGTCACAGGAACTGGCAAGCGCATCAAGGCAGAGTGTAATTAATTGGTGCGTTAAGCTGCTGGGTTATGCTTTAGTACGAGTGAGCCAGGAGGAAAGATGATTTCTCAGAAGGGATTCTTTAATCCTCCCTAACACAGAGTCTGCAAATTAGACACAGTGTGTGGGGATGTCCCCCCTCCAAGGGAAGCAAGGAATGAATTCTCCCGGGATTAAGCAGGAAAACCATGGGAAGTTAAGTGTTCGATATAATTGAGCAAACGCCTCTCCCCACCACCACCATCTCTCTCTCTCTCCCCCA
Organism: Bubalus bubalis; assembly: GCF_019923935.1. Lineage (NCBI taxonomy): Eukaryota > Metazoa > Chordata > Mammalia > Artiodactyla > Bovidae > Bubalus > Bubalus bubalis. The sequence continues at coordinate 15,785,877 of NC_059162.1, read as the reverse complement.
ATCTCTCTCTCTCTCCCCCACTCTCTCTCTCTTTTGCTACCTACATATTCCTTTTGTTCAAAGGTATAAAGAGAAACTGCAGCCCCTACCTTTGAGTACAAACCCCAAGAGAGCTCGGTCTCTATCACCATAACAACAATTCCAAACATCCCAAAAATCAGAGCATAGTCACTCAGTCGCTTCCTCTTTTCAAACAGGGCCCTCCTGTGTCCCAGCTTATAGCCAATGTTTTGGTTTTTCCGCTTGTTGGCTTTGGGGAAGGTGGCGCTGCTGGCGGTGGTACCGGCATGCTGGTGGTTGTGGGTGGCATTGGGGTGATGGAGCAAGGTCTGGTGGGCATGGTTGTCCTCCCGGGAGGAGATGATGATCTCCGGGGGATTGCTGGGGCTGAAGAGCTGGAGGGGTTGGCCCTCGGGCTCAGCCTCAATGAGGTTCCTCCGGGAGGCGCTGAGGCGGCTAAGGGGTTTCATGACCCCCCCGCTGTACTTGCAGGAACTCATGGCGATCTCCGTGAAGGGGTTGCTGTCCCGCCGGTGCACCAGGGGGCTGGCCTGCCGGTGCCTGCCGCCTCCACCAGGCCCACTTGTGGCTGTGGAACTTGGAGAGTGGCCAAGCAAGTGGTCATTGAGATTGAGCTGGCTGCCTTGCCTGGAGGAAGGGTGGAGGATGGCGGTGGAGTTGGATGAAGGGGGGCCCCTGAAAGCAGTGGGAGAGGAGTGTAGCAGGCCGGGATGGACAGGCTGGCTCTGGAGTTGGGTGAGCTGAGATAGGGGATGCGGTGGCTGCTGCTGCTGCTGCTGCTGAAGCTGCGGAGGCTGAGGCTGCAACGGGGGTCCTGGGGGCTGCTGGGGGGCTGCTGGTGGTGCTGGCGGTGGTGGCGGCGGCGGCTGCTGCTGCTGCTCATCCCCGGAGGATGGACAGGGGCACTTGGGGTCTTCATCCAGGTCCCCCACCCCAGAGTCATGGAAGTGCCCAGAAGTGTCCATCTTGGGGCCGGGCTGGATTGCCTGCAGCACAACCCCCCACCCCAAAGCCACCCTCGTTCCAAAGATGTCCTCAAAGAAAGCCAGGCATCCAAGCTCCCCCACCAGAGTGTCTTGGCTCCAGTCCTCTCTCTTTGGCTTGCTCCGGTTCTCTGGGGCTGCCTGGAGTCCAGACGCTGCCACTCAAGAATGCATGGTACTGGGCAGGGAGGGAGGGCAGGAGGGGAGCTTGGAGAAAGAAGAAGAAGGGGGAAAAAGAACTCTGTCTCAGGAGGTGGTCCTCTAGGAGCGTGTGAGGCCAGGCTCAGCTTCACTCCTCGCTGGCTCAATAGCTTTGCTCTCCTCCTCCTGCCACTGTTATAGGGTAAGCCAAGCCCACTTATTAGCAGCTGGTCTCATTGGCTTGGCTTAACTCTCCAACCACCTCCTAACTCCGCCCCCCGCATAAGCTCCTCCCCAGAGGAGGGGCCTGCCGCGCTCCGTTCCCAGCCCCGGCGGCGGCGCAGCGAGGGCTGGGAACTGTAGTTTCGGCTCCCCACCCGGGAGCTGAGCAGCTGCCCTCTTTTCCTCTGACAGGTATGGCAGAAACCCGTCAGCCCACGGCGATACGGAATCTATGCGCACGCGGGGTGGTGGCGAAGAGGAGCAGAGGTCCTCGTACGGAGGGGAACTGTGCACCCTGATGCGGTGGCAAGAAACAGGAAGTTATTAATGGTCGGGGTCTACGATAGCTTATTTCACACCTATTATCCAGCTACCCAAGGAGGCGGGCATCGTGTTTCCATTTCACAAACTGATGTTCAGAGATATTGAGTAACAACTTCAAGGTCACAGAAGCAAAGGTCACATCCTCCTGACCCCAGGTAGACACTGAACTGCCTGCAATATGTGTGCAGGAGCATCTGTTATTTCTAAGCCTCACAACAACCCTATGAAAATGATGTCATTATTCTCCTTCTGCAGATGAAAATCGTTGTTTAAAAAAACCACTCAAGCACAGATAAGTAACTTGCCAGATGTTACCCCGTTTGTAATTAAGAGTAGTAGAATCTGAACCCAGGTCAGTCTGAATCCATAGCCCCTATACCATCTCCCAGGATGCCTTTCTACTGTGATGCTCAGTGCAAAGTGGTGGCTCCATAAATGTGGCTCAAATGACGAGTGGGAAAGAGCCAGATAGAAGTTGTGGAGGAAGAACTGGCCTCCCCAAAGCAGGATGTGTGAAATGGACGATGGCTGCCGCTGGACCTGGAGTCACGGGAGGGTCTGGCAGGAAGACTGAAGACCCCCGTGGTTGCTCCCCACCTGATCTGTTCCATGGAGCTCTGAGAGTCAGAGCTGGGAACAGCTGCTGGCTTCCCAGGTTCAGAACCATCATCAAGTATTTATTAAGCTCCCACGGTGTGCAAAGGGAGTTCCAAAGAAATGGGACCCTGCTGAATTCATTTCCATTTCTAACTGCAACTGACTTAGAGATCAGTGAAGAGGAGGCCTGGGATTCCCCAGGCACACCTGGGGTTTTAGGAAGGCGATGTCTTCCTACCTGGGTTCTTGGTTCCCCCATCACCCCTTGGCCTCTGTCTAGCTGCTTTCCTGGTAGGAAGGGGGAAGAGTAGGAGAGCCATGCACACATACACACACACAGATACACGTATGCAGATGCACATATATACATAGGTGTGCACTCAGTGGTCCATAAACATGCACACACACAGTGAGGTTTTAAAGCAGTTCTGAATAGTCAGCAGCAAGTAGCTAGGTCAGGAAGGGGCAGAGCTCCCATCAAAAGAGCCCAGAGTACCCTTCCTATGCCAGTTCTCATCTCTCCAATCCCCTATCAGCCCTAACAATTGACAGTTAAGCGTTACTTGTAAGCCACAACCCCTGAAACCTCAGTAATTACAACTACAGACAATACCTTGATAACTGTTATTATTATTGATGACATGGTAACACTGTCCCGCCCCCGCCACTGCAAGTCATAACACGGGCTCAGACACAAGCCTGGGGTCTCACGTGTTTTCCCACAACCATGCCAGCCCACCAGTACCCCTTCCACACCTCCCTCCCTCCAGCATGCCCGGCCTGCCCTCTCCTTTCCTTCTGTCTTCTTGGTTTCCCTCCTTCCATCTCCAAACAGAGCCACCTGTTTTGTTCAAGGCTCCAGATCATATACTTAGGCTTAATGATTTCATAACAAATTACCATTACTGAGTCGTGAGTAGCAGAAATGTGCTGTTACTATTGCTTCTCAGTGCTAGACACAGCATCTGGGCTGTGAAAAACCAATTTTTAGGGACAGACTCCAGGTCTAGGCAAGTCTGTGCCCACTCCACCACTGTGATCTGTCTTCTGTCTCAGTTGACCTTTCTGGATCCCCTCCCGCTTCCAGGTCCCCTGGCTGTGCCAGGTGGATCCAATGGGGACTGTTAGAGTATGTCCTTCTAGCATGGATGGGGGTGAGAAACACCTGGCAGATGGGAGAACTGACTATACAGAGCCAAATGTCAACTGGAGATTCATCTGGAAATGGGCCGGAACTTGAAGGCTAATGCCACTGATGCAGCTCACGCACTTCGATACAGCCACCCTGTTGGAATGGGAAGAGAACAATATCATGGTTAGAGCTCAGGCTCTGGAGTCAGGCTGCCCAGGCTGCCCCTCTCTATCAGCCAGTGGCTGTGTGATCACAGGCAGGACGACCACCTTCTGATCCCTGTCTATAAAATGGGAGTGATAGGGTCCCTATATCATGCAAGTCAGCAGGAGCAGGCTACCTCTTCAGACCACACATGCAGCCCAGAAGCTGTGCTGGAGCTGGCTGGTACTGGCTTATAAAACCCAACAGTGTATTTCTCTTCCCAGTGATGTTGCATTGATAGCTTGAAATCCTTGCTGTTGGAAGTGTTTACACCATAGTAATTGGCAAATCTTGCAAATCAAGGCTGACTTTTCCTGCACATGCAAACCCACACCTTGAAGGACAGGCTCGTCCTTCACACGAATTAGGCCTCTTAAGACTGAAAGGGGCTTCCCTGACAGCTTAGCAGGTAAAGAATCCACCTGCAATGCAGGAGACACTGGTTCCATTCCTGGGTCAGGAAGATACCCTGGAGAAGGAAATGGCAACCCACTCTGGTATTCTTGCCTGAGAAATCCCATGGACAGAGGAACCTGGTGGTCTACAGTCCAATGGGTCACAAAGAGCTGGGCACAACTGAGTGACCAAGACTGTAAAGAGGAAGGCCAAGGGAATGTGCTGGAGTTTCTTAGCCCAGAGAGGACAGAGAAAGTAAACAAGGGCATGCTCAGCAAACCCAGTAAGGCAGAGGGGGCCTTTGGCCATACCAGCTCCACCTCGGGTGTGCTGCCATTTCCCCCTGCCCTCCTCTCCACATTCATCCTGCACCACTTCCCCCCTTAAGTCCGAACACCATATATGGTTCCTCCAGTCTACAGTCAGTCACTCAGTCGTGTACAACTCTCTGCACCCCTATGCACTCTAGTCTGCTAGGCCCCTCTGTCCACGGGATTTTGTAGGCAAGAAAATTGGAGTGGAATGCCATTTCCTACTCCAGGGGAGCTCCTCCAATAAGCCTCCATGCCTTTGCCCACGCTGTGCCTTCTGCCCAGCATGCCTTTCCAGGACATCTTCATCTAACACATTGCTTTTTGCCCTTCAAGACATGGCTCACAGGACATCTTTCTGAGAAGCCTCTCCCAAGCTCCTCGTATTCAGAGCAGGGGCCCTTCTCCTGTGTGTTCAGTGCCTGTGCCCACCTCTATCCCTGTCTTTGTCAAGCCCTAGAGCTATTATCTCTCTGCATGTCCCTTTGTCCCTAGACTGTGCATCCCTGAGGGCAGGAACGGCATCTTCTTCACTGCCACACCTGCAGCTCTTGCCCAGAGCCTGGCACACAATAGATGTTTCATAAACATTCACTGAACTGAACTGAACTTGAAAGCTTGGAGAGGTCATTTGGAGGCAAATAAGAGGAAGTCATATTGCTTTCCACAACAAACAATAATCACAATTTCCCCATCAGTAAAATGAGTGTGATAAAAGAGAGTTCAAAGATCACTCAGCCTTAAAATCCTATAATCTGTGGTCTCTGGAATTTGTTACCCCCAAAAATGTAGAACTGACTGAAAATGGGTTTAGAAACAGTAATGATATATGATTTATATGGCTGTCTTTCCCACTAAGCTGTAGAGTTCTTGAGCCCAGAGAAGGGGTCTAATTTTTTTCTGTATCCCCAACACTGAGCAGGGTATCTGGCCATGGATGTACTCATTATAGGTTTATTGTACAGATGGATGGATGGATAGGTGAATGGGTGAATGGATAGATTGGTAAATTGGCTGGATGGCTGGCTGAACAGACAAACAGGTGGATGGATGGAGTTCAGATGATCTACAACAACAGACAATGGTGGGATTTTTGAGAAAGTTTGTGGTGGTTAAGGGCTAACCTTAACCTTCCAGGGATGAAAGTACAAAGATCAACCACACTTCCTCAGACCCTGGATGATTGGGTTAGAGATAGCTTTGAGCTGAACTGCTGTCTAGCCCATCCAGGTTCAGTCATTACTGTGTTCTTACCTAGGAGTTTTGTTGCTGAATCAATTAATGCTTTAAAAATAAAAGCAGCCCCTGCGTTTTCATAGCACTTTATAGTTTTCCAACTACTTTCACATAAAGTACTCCATTTGCACTTCCTGGCTGCCCTGGAAAGCAGGCCAGGAAGGGTTTATCGCTCCAGCCTTTACACTCTCACCCCCATAAACTAAAATGCAGAAAGGCTGAAGTGACTCGCTGAAGTTCGTAAGTAAGTCATGGATTTGAACCTGGATCCTTCTGAGCCCGGACTCATGCTGTTTCACGCTCCCCATTCGTGCTGCCTGGAAGGCCGCTCCAGCCCACTCAGCGTCCAGTCCCACTGGAATCTGAAGAAAGCACAGTGCTGCCTCCACCCAAAGCCTTCCCAGACACCCCCTCCTCAGCTTCTCCCCCCGAGTTTGACACCATCTCCCTCTTCTGAATTCCCTTAGCACTTTATTTGTATCTCTCTGGGGATACTTTTCACCCCTTGCCTTGTATTGGAGTCCTCTGTATGCATGTCTTTCCTCCCCTGTTTTTAATTTACACCCACAAGCAGCTCGGTGACAAGAGCCTGTAGTGTGAATTGTAAAACACACACACAATACCGCACTCCACCTCGCACCCAGACTGTGTGTTGAACTGGGAGGTGAGTGAGTGAACTGATGCCTGATTGAGAGTCTAGGGCACTGTGACCCTGAACACAGTGCTTACCCCTTACCTGCACTCCTGGCCACCGTGAGCTCCCATCTGTAGGTGTAGATCCCTCATCCGTGCTTTTCTCTGAGTCCCTGAACATCCAGACCCAGGACGAGGGCTCTCCTAACTCAAGCCCGCTCAGCCTCCCCCAAGCCATGGCAGAAAGAGTGAGGCAAGACCACAGCACACCCTACCTGCTTCCAGGGCACCCACCAGCCGCTCTTAGCCACCTACGGCAGCATATACCCTCTCCTCCAGGATCCTGCGTTGCTGAAGAAAAACTGAAACTTCTGTGCTTTGCATGGATCTCGCTTCAAAAGAGATGTACGGCTTAACATCTCATGCCCTGGTGCGTTCCCTGAAAGCCTGCTCTGTGCTTGTGTGGTCCCCACAAGCCAGTGGGGTTGAATTAGTAGCCCCGTTCTACAGATGGGGAAACTGAGTTAAGTTCCAGGGAAGGCAACTGGCTTGCGCTTGTTGTCAAAGAAGGCAAGAGGTCATGCCTTGAGCCAAACTGGACTGTCCGCTTGCAGGTCACCTCTCCACCCAGTCACCACCACCAGGCTTCGTCCCCTTCCAGAGGACAATTCCTCCCGCCCTCCACTTCTAGGCAGGTTCTCCGTGAAACCCCCTCTGACAAAAGGACCTGGGGAAGTTTCATAAAAGCAGCTTCACAGAGAAGGGTGAAGGAAGGGTGACGATTCTGCTCTAAAAACCGTGTGGCCGGCGGGGCTGGTTCTGGATGAGAAGAGAAGACAGAGTGAGCAGGCAGGCGGCGGAGCCGGAGGAGCCTCAGGCTGGGACTCCAATCTGTCTGCTTTAGAGCCACCGTCTTCCTGCCGGTGACCACACGGCACCACTCTGAGCCCATAAAGCTGGACCCAGTCATGCCTCCCTCCACAGTCGTCTTGTGAAAATCGGGACACATTTTTAAATGCTTCTCCTGACCCTTTCTCCATGGCTTTGGTGTGAGAACTTGCTGTCCTGGCCAGATGAGTCAGTCTGGATGGGTCCGTTTTTTTAGAGGAGTTAAAGGTCTTTGGGGGCTTCCCAGGTGGGGCTAGCGGTAAAGGACTCGTCTGCCAATGCAGGAAACATAAGAGACACGGGTTGATCCCTGGGTCGGGAAGATTCCCTGGAGGAGGGCATGGCAACCCCCTCCAGTCTTCTTGCGTGGAGAATCCCATGGACAGAGGAACCTGGCGGGCTACAGTCCATGGGGTTGCAAAGAGTCAGACACAACTGAAGCAACTTGGCATGCACAGAGGTCAAACAAAAGGTGCTGATATGATCTCTGCAAAGAATGCATGAGATAATGGGTACAGGGCACCAGCATCTTGTCACCACGCTGCCTGGCCAGGCTCACAGGAGCTAGGATAAGGGCACACACTTTGCAAACTGTAAAGTGGTTGACTGGGAAAGTGCAAGGACTTTGGTGGACCTTGGTGGACCTTGGTGGCTGGGGTGGAGCCCATGAGACCCATTTGGCCAGGGTTCAGCACCTGACCCTCATCCCTAGAGTCAGGGCAGGTCCAAAGGCCAGTCTACTGAGGGCTAAGTCAGTGGAGAGGTAGGTGTGCCCACTCCCAGCCCCACACTGCAGTGTAGGTGATGGCATCCTCCCCCCGTCCCCGACTAGACATTCAGCTTCCTGCGGGTGGAATTTCTGTCTATTTTATCCACTGCTGAATCCCCCGTACCTAGCATAGCGCATGCCCTCAATTAAGATTTACTGATTAAGTCCATTTCCTGGTCTCAGTCCCAAAAGGCTCAGAGGAGGAAAAAAAAAATTACCTCTAACAGTTTCCCAAACCCAGAACTGGCACCTGAGCTGCCAAAGAGAAGGCCAAGAACCAGGGCAGCCCAAGGCCCCAGGCACTCTGTAGCCTTGGATGAATGGCCCTCCTACAGTTCGGGTTGAGAGAGAGAACAGGTCCCCAGAGGCTGGCTAGTAACTTGGGCCCCAGGCTTCTGAGCCAACCGATAACATCAGCCCTTCCCCAGACTCCAGTTGACCAGTGGTGGCTCAAGCAGGAAGGTCGTGGTGGCTCCCAGCCCAGCTCTGGCTTTGAGACTGAGGCCACAGCCTATGCTCACCCGTCACCCACCTGGGGCACCGAAACCAGTGGCGGGTTTGTGAGGAGTGTGGCGACCTCTGCTGGTGGCATGTACACATAGCACTGCGCTCCAGGCCCCTTGGGAAGCCACGAGGGAGATCCCCAAACAGAACCACGCCCTTAACCTTCTGCCTCCTTCCTTGGAGACCCAGGAACTACATTCAGTGCCAGGATTCACCTCTGTGAACGTTTCGAAGAGGTAGCTCCTATTTGGCAGGTTCCTCGAGCTGTTTCATCATCGGAAAAGAATATATTACCACTATCATCTTCCTAAGGAAGCCAGCATAAAATCGCTGACTGAGAGGGCTGGAAGGAACCACAGAGATTGAACCTGCGTCTCTTGCGTTGTTAAAGCAGGTTCTTTACCACTATCGCCACCTGGGAAGCCTGCTTTCTTACTGACTCCACCCCATACCCAAGCTCCACTCCAAGTCGCTGTTACTAGATGGGGAAAAGTCCCCTCTCCCCGCACCACCTGCGCAGGGCAAAGTCAACAGCCAAGGCCTTCTGCACCCAGCACTTTGATATGAATAATGCAAAAGGGCAGGCATCTCGCTGCCTTCCTGCCTTCCCTTGCCTTCCTCCTCTCCCGGTAAAGGTGAAAACGGGAGGGTTGCTATGGACACTGCACTCAGGCTCTCCCTCCTCAATAATAATCCCGTAGCCGCCCTCCCTGCTGGAGTCTGTTTCTAATTGCCAAGCCTCAGAGGCAGGAGGAAGCCTCGCAGGAGGTACCAGGCAGCTGGAAGAACCCAGGGATTAGACAGGCTAAGGGGGAAGGACACAGTGACAAGATGGAAATCACTTGAAATTGGAAGCAACAAGCTCAACCTTTGTAGGTAGATCGACAAAACCAATGTCGATTTAGCCAGAATTAGAAAAGCATTAGTGTCTTAACAGGATCCCCGTCAAATCAGACACTTAATCACTGTGGCCGGCGTCTCTCAAGCAGGATTCTGAAAGGAAGAGGGGGAGAAGCGAGGCCCCACAGCTGTGTGCGTGAGCAGTGTCTGCAGGAAAGACCTTGACAGCCTTCTTGCTCTTACATAAGGACAAACATGAGTCCAGGAGCTTCTCTGAGCTCAACTCCTGGACCCCCTGCTGCCCTGTGGGCAGAGGCATCCCAACTCCCCCCTGCCACATTCATTTATCCTCCCCAAGAGATCAAAGCATCATCACCGCTACTAGTTTCCCCACCATGGGAACAGAGCCTGCCCTGCCACCCGCCCATTAGGATCCCACCAGGTGACAGGAGCACTCTCACCTCGAATCCTGTCCCTGCCATGAGAACCAGAGCACACCACCTCTGTGGACATGCCCTCTGAGAGATCAGGATACCACCGCTGCTATTATTGTCCCCATCCTGAGACTAGAGCTCTTTTCCGGCACTGGGCTCTCTACCAGGAAATCAGAACTACCCGTGTCCATCCCACGGCTGCCCATCTACACATCAGACCAGGTCACCAAGACCATGAGCGAGATTCCATACAGCTATGGACTCAGGTCCAACTGAACAGGAGAGTTCAAAGTGGAACATCCTTTCTCTGTTTTCAACCAAAAGCCGCATGCTTTTGGTTGGAAGGACAGCCAGTTTCATCCTCCAGCGCCTCCAGTGGCCACAAGGAACCTTTAAAGATCGGGACAGGGAACAACTGACTGATTCCAGATTGGGAAAGGAGTATGACAAGGCTGTATATTGTCACCTTGCTTATTTAACTTACATGCAGAGTACATCATGCAAAATGCTGGGGTGAATGAATCACAAGCTGGAATCAAGATTGTTGTTCAGTCAGTAAGTTGTGTTTGACTCTTTGTGACCCCGTGGACTGCAGCACACCAGGCTTCCCTGTCCTTCACTTTTTTCCGGAGTTTGCTCAAACTCATGTCCATTGAGTCAGTGATGCTATCCAACCGTCTCATCCTCTGTCGTCCCCTTTTCCTCCTGCCTTCAAGCTTTTCCAGTATTAAGGTCTTTCCCAATCTGTCATTTCTTCTCACTGAGTGGCCAAAGTATTGGAGCTTCAGCTTCAGCCTCAGTCCTTTAGATGAATATAGTACTGATTTCCTTTAGGATTGACTGGTTTGGTGTTGCTCTCCAAGGGATTCTCAAGAATCTTCTCCAGCACCACAATTTGAAAGTATCAATTCTTTGGTGCTTAGCCTTCTTTATGGTCCAGATCTCACATCCATACTTGACCACTGGGAAAAAAACCATAGTTTTTACTATAAGGACCTTTTTCAGCAAAGTGATGTCTCTGCTTTTTTTAATACATTGTCTAGGTTTGTCATAGCTTTCCTTCCAAAGAGCAAGTGTCTTTTAATTTCATGACTGCAGTCACCGTCCACAGTGATTTGGGAGCCCAAGAAAATAAAATCTGTCACTGCTTCCACTTTTTCCCCTTCTATTTGCCATGAAGTGATGGGACTGGATGCCATGATCTTAGTTTCTTGAATGTTGAGTTTTAAGCCAGCTTTTTCACTCTCCTCTTTCACCCTCATCAAGAGGTTCTTCAGTTCCTCTTGGCTTTCTGCCATTAGAGTGGTATCAAGATTGCCAGGAGAAATATCAGCAACCTCAGATATGCAAATAATACCATTCTAATGGCAGAAGGAGGAGAGTGAAGAAGCTGTGCCCTGAACACCACTAAAAAAAAAAAAAAACCATATCCTGGAAGAAGCATGTGAATGAACCAGGGAAGCCCTATCTCTACCCCCAAAGATCCTTGAGATAGATATAGATGATACAGATAGAGATCTACACACATACATACACATACACATATATATGTATATACATGTGTCTATACACATATTTTTTTTAAAGCTTGAAAAAGATTGATTAAGGGAAGGATCAAAAGCTTTTCCAAATCCCCACATTTACACTATTTCTCTCATTTTCAATTTCAGCCATTAAATACAATGAAGCAGAACAGAAAAGCTGTTTCTCCCCCAGACCTGTAATGGAAATTCCAAGACTTACCTTGAAAACAAGATCACGAGGTCACCCCAGAAAATGGGTGCAGGACAACCAGCTGGGCTCACATACCAGCAGTGACTCTCTCCAATGCTGACTTCATGACAAGTGGAACTCCATCCGACACCTCGGGAGAACCACAAATAACACCCCATCCGGGAGCGAGGGTCACTCAAAGATAACCCTTCTCACAGACGCTGGAGCTAGAATGCTGAGGGTCTACAGTGCCAGAAAGGCGGAGGCCCAAGCACCGCTGGCTGGACACTCGGTGTAGTGACAATTCCCCACTGCTGGGAACCACAATCCAGCCTGGACTCCGCTTTCTGCTCCAGAGCCTCTGGTAGGTTTTTCTAATAAAAGGAAAGACACCAAAGAAGCGGGGAGACCTCATATAGGACACCCCCATGAGATCAGGGGGGCTGCCAGCCTAGTCCTTTCAGTCCTGGCCTCTGCCCTCTACCTGGGAAATCTCTTCCTGATAATGAGCTCGGTTGACTCTCAGGAGGGTCAAGAGAAGAGAGAACACTTTATTTCTGGATTTCCAGGCTGCCCATCATTGGATGGGGAGAAAGGGCATGTGGGCTGCGCAAGGATACTCCTTCCATTGCCACAATACCAGGCCTGAACCATAGTTCAGAAACCAATTGTAACAACAGTTTGGGGGCACCTACCAAGCTGGTAGCTCAGGCGGTAAAGATTCTGCCTGCAATGCGGGAGACCTGGATGAGGAAGATCCCCTAGAGAAGAAATGGCTACCCACTCCAGTATTCTTGCCTGGAGAATTCCATGAGCAGAGGAGCCTAGTGGGCTACAATCCCTGGGGTCACAAAGAGTCGTACGTGACTGAGCAACTAACACTTTCACTTTCAGCAGGCCCCAGACATTGTGCAACCAACTTCTCACTGAGCTGGTGATCCTCTGCTAGGCAGTTCCTGTCATCCCCATCATACAGATAACAAGATGGTGCCCCCGTGGTTAAGAATCTGCCTGGCAATGCGGGGGACACCGTTTTGATCCCTCCAGAAACTAAGATCCCACATGCCTTGGGGCAACAGAGCCCGTGCACCACAGCTACTGAGCCCACAGGCTCTAGAGCCTGTGCTCTGCAAGAGAAGCCACCGCCGTGAGGAGCCCGAGCACAGCACGAGAGAGTGGCCCCTGCTCGCCGCAACCAGGCAAAGTCCACACGCAGCAACGAAGACCCCGTGCAGCCAAAAATAAAACAATTGAAACTGTAAAACAAAGAGAAACAAGAGGCCTAGGGGACCTGCCCAAGATCAAATAACTGAGTTGCAGACTCTAAAGGCCCAGCACGCTCATCTTGGCTGTTTTCCCGTCTGATGTTTGAAAGGCACGTACAGAAAGGAAATGAGACGAGGCTGTGTGTCTCAGAAAGCTGCTGCTGCTGCTGCTCAGTCCCTCCGTTGTGTTCGACTCTTTTTTTTTTATATATTTTTTTTAAACTTTACATAATTGTATTAGTTTTGCCAAATATCAAAATGAATCCACCACAGGTATACATGTGTTCCCCATCCTGAGCCCTCCTCCCTCCTCCCTCCCCATTCCATCCCTCTGGGTTGTCCCAGTGCACCAGCCCCAAGCATCCAGTATCGTGCATCGAACCTGGACTGGCAACTCGTTTCATACATGATATTTTACATGTTTCAATGCCATTCTCCGACCCTAGGGACTGCAGCCCACCAGGCTCCTCTGTCCACAGGATTCTCTAGGCAAGTATACTGCAGCAGGTTGCCATTTCCTCCTCTAGGGGATCTTCCTGACCCAGAAATCAAACCCGTTGTCTCCTGTGTCTCCTGTACTGCAGGTGGATTCTTTACCGCTGAGCCACTGGGAAAGCCCTCTCAGAAAGAGTATGTGCCAAAAATAAGCCATTATTCTAACTGGGGAGTTTTTCCCACAATTTAGGAAACCTTGCCTCCTCTGATTGCTCTGAAACTATGTTCCCAGCGCTGATTTTATGACAAATACCATCTCTGGAAATCCCTGTGGCCCATGGTGGGAGCCCCGGGGAGGCCTGGTGAGCACTAATCGTCTTTCTTAGCATAATAGCTTTTTCCTCCTGCAAACCTAGTGATTTAGCCTCCTGGTAGCTCCAGGAACTGGCAGATGTGAGCCGCAGAGGGTGAGAAAGGCCAGTGGCTTCCTACTTACTTCTTGTCACTTCCATTAGAGAGCTTCTAAACCACCCAGAAGGGCCATAGAAGGGAAAGAAGAGAAAGAGGGATGAGAGACTGCCCTGAAGACCCCCTAGATCTTATCATAGTGGCTTCCGGTGCTCTGAGCCTTGATTCTGGCCAATGGGGCACTTCTGCATCTCCTAATACAGGCCAAGAAGGCTAGCAACTCCCCAGCCAAGAAATTTCAGTTTGCCCAGTTCTCTTAGACCCACAGATCTCGTCTGATCAAATTTTTAGAGTAGAGAAAAAGAACAAGATTGCAAGAGAGCCCGAGAGACCTGAACCCCAGGTCTAGGACTGGAGAAGATTTATTTTTGTGTTATTGGTACCAAAGCAGGAATTTTCCAGAATAGGTTACCAGAGACAAGCAAGCAGCCAGTATCTCCTACTTAAGGCTAGACAAGTTTTCATTAGAAAGATCTGGTCTCCCCATGAAGTAAAAGATGCAAAGTGCTTAGCACAGAGACAGCATGCGATAGGTACTCAAATGTTCATCTTTCTTGCCTCACTTTTCATCCTTTTCATATGAAGGTGTTTCACTGACAGAAAGGAGGCTTTGGTAAATAAGAGGGTTCTGTCACCTGGCTAAAGAATCCAAAAGCTCTAGGGGACTTCCCTGCTGGTCCAGTGGTTAGGAATCCACCTTCCAATGCAGGAGATGTGGGTTCGATCCCTAGTCAGGGAACCAAGATCTCACGTGTGGTGGAAGATGGGAAATGAGTGACTTTGCAATTGCACTTAATGTTTCATATCCCATCGGTGTGCTTTATCACTCAGTTGTGTCCAACTCCTGGCAACTGTAGGCTCCTCTCTCTAGGGAATTCTCCAGATGAGAATACTGAAGTATTCCCTTCTCCGGGGCATCTTCCCGACCCAGGGATGGAACCTGGGGTCTCCTGCATTGCAGGCAGATTCTTTACCATCTGAGCCACCAGGGAAGACCTCGGGGCAGTTAAGCCTGTGCTCCACAACTAGAGAGCCCTCGAGCTGCAATGAAAGATCCCACGTGCCACAGCCAAGACCCGACACAGCCAAAATTTTTCTTCAAAAATCCAAAAGCTCTAAATTCAATGCATCTAATTCATTTTAGTTCATGCCATTGCTCGGGAGAGGGAAAGTCACCCTTGGCCCTAAGAAATGATGACGTAAGGGGAGGATCTCTGAGCATATGTGTAGTTTTGCCCTGTCTGGCCTGAATAGGGCCCATCAGAGGTGAAGAACCTGCATCTGTGGGGCTCATTTCCACCTGGAGGAGCTTGGAGAAACTAGCCTAAGTGTAGACAGAGCCCAACTCCAAGGCGAGCTTAGTCACGCAGCTTCTGAGTTGTTCTTGGCTGGGGCGGAGGGCGGGGGAGGTGTCAGTCCCCTTGCTTCTCCCATCGCCCTGGCCTTGACTGTACTGAAGCAGCTTTGCCGAGCGATGCACCAGAGGAGAGCAGAGACGGGCATCCTTGCAGCAGTTTGTCAGCTGTACCGAAGAAGTGATGGTGGGGGAGGTGGTGGAAGTCAGTGACTCAAAGCAGGTTCGGGGATTATCTGCTGTTTTCAATTATCCACGTCCCTCATCACCATGGAGAATTGAGAATTGGGTGTATTTGCCTCCCCCTCAGCGCTCTTGCTGGCATTAGAGATGTGATTTGTACTTGGAGCAACTGTGGGAAAGGACTCAGAATGGTCTCTGTATGAACTCCCCCTAGCACTTAAATGCCATGAAATAACTCTCTGCGCCTGGCCCCTCCTGGTCCCTTTAAAAATAACTGGAAGAGAAACATACCTAGTGGGAAGAGAAGTGACAATTATTGAGCATCCACGTGGGACTCAATACTTATTCTGAGCCAAGGAAACTACAACTCAGGGAGGTGAAGTGATTTGCCCGTGACTTGTCACAGCCAGGAGCAACAAAGCTGGTGCTCTGGCTCAGAGCAAGGCTCACCCCAAGGCTCATTTCCCCACCCCATCCCTGTCTCAGCGAACTCACGCTTCCCTCACAAGACACAGTGGGCCCGTCTTGGACCTCCCTGTCTGTATTTGCTAAGATACATTCAGTTGCCAGTAAAGAAACCCTAACTCAAGAGAGTTTACAAAGACATTTAGGGAGTTCCCTGGTTGTCCGAGGGGTTAGGACTCGGCATTTTCACTGCTATGGCCCAGATTCAGTCCCTCCTTGGGGAACTAAGGTCCTACAAGCCACATGGCAAAAAAAAAAAAAAAAAAAGGACATTTAGTATCCCACACACTAACTCCAAAGGTAGGACAGTTTCAAGGGCCATTAATTTGATGGTACGTGTCACCATGAACATGTTCTTTCTGACTTTCTGCTCTATCTTCTGCATGTTGGCCACTCCCTCATGGTCACAAGATGGCTGCAGCACCTCCAGGCATCCCACCATTACACTTCAAAATGCAGAGACAAGTAAAGGAAGCACTCTTGTCTTGGATCTCTCCCTCTCTTTTTTAAATATTTATTTATTTCCTTGGCTGCTTCAGGGCTCAGTTGCAGCATGCAGTATCTTCGACTTTTGTTGCAGCATGCAAATTCTCAGTTGCAGCACGTAGGATCTAGTTTCCTGACCAGGGATCGAACCTGAGCCCCCTGCATTAGGAGCCAGGAGTCTTAGCAGGGACCACTAGGAAAGTGGAACACCAGGAAAGTCCCTTGGATCTCTTTTTAATAATGAGAAAAACTGTCCCAGCAGTCCCTAGGTTTTCCTTAACTTCTCACTGGTTAAAAATGGGTTGCATGCTCAGACCTAAGCCAATCACTGACAAATCCCATGGGAGCAGGATTACCATGCTGTCTAGATTGGGACCTGTTGTCCTGTAAGGAAGGTGCTGACCAGAGGGTGTGGACAAAGTGGGGATTCATGAAAGACGTGAGTCAAGTACTGCATCTGCAAGTTAGCCAAAGATCCAAATGTACATTATTAAAAGGATGCTTGCCCTGAGTGTGGACCTGAGGCCATGTACCAACTCAGCATCCCTGTAACTCCGATAAAAAGGGGCGAGGCGCCAGCTTGCACCAAAATGAGAACCACTGGCCTTATTGTGAGCTTGCTTATCTAGAAGACACACACAACAGCCTTCATTAGAGAGATTTGGAAAAGAAATCTTATCAGAGATATATTCTGTCACATAACAGGGAAGCGAAGCCTTTTGTGAAACTTAACGGGCCACACAGGTGAGGCAAGCAGCTACACAGCACCAAGGTCTTTAATTTCCTGTAGGAAGCCTGATGATTATCTGTCTGGAAACGTCTCAGCTCAAGTAGGGATATATGAGAGCCAGAATGAAAGGGCTCTTTATGTGGTCACGCTCTAAATTCAGACTCCTTAAAGAGAGATGCTTGTCTAAGAAGGCCAAACAAGCTCAGAGTAGCCCACCAATTCTGCCCTCTCCAAAGCCCCTCAAAGGCAGGCCAGGGCCCCTTTCAATGGAGAAAACCCCTTTCAGGTCAGAAAACCCTGACCTGAAGACAGGCAAGAGATAAGGGAAAAGAGAAAGAGAAAATATGCAAAGCGAGAGAGACAAAAACACTTGGAGAAACAGGAAGCAGAGAGTGAGATCAAGAGACTAAAGAGAGATGGAAAAGAGAAAGGGAGGAAAGTTGTTGTGACAAAGGGGAGAGAAAGGAGGAAAAGGAGATGAGAAACTGGGAAAAGAAGGGAAGAAAGACAAGCCACAGAACTAGGCAGACAGGAGATGTCCAATGATCACTTTTTCAAGGATTCTTGTTTACTGGTTGGAATTTCCAGCCCTAGGTAATCTTCTTATAGCTGGCTTTGCTTTCTGCACGAGGACAGAAATCCGGGGGTCACACAATGTTTTTCCAGCCAGCAGGATCCAGATGTTTCCAGTTCCTGAAAGAGGCTGGACTGAAGGGTCAAGGGGTCATTACTCAAAGAGGCCTTGAATACGCCTGACTCCTAGTTAAAGGTGGAAGAAGAAACAGCTGGGACTCAAAAGAGTTATTCTCACTTTGTGAGCTCTGACATCTGAACTCACTTCTTATCCTGGTTTCCGTGGATGGGATGAGGACAAGCGTCTATAAACAATCTGTGTATTCCATCTTCCCACATACCCTCTCCAGGAATAACTGTCAACTTGGCAAAAGCTCTGTTTCCCTCTAGTTGCTGCCTAAAGAACTCTTATTCACCCCTCAAAACCCTATTCAGATAAGCCTCCTTCCATGACCCTTTACACCCCCCAAAGGGTCAGCTGCATCCCCTGCTATGTGCCCCCTAACACTCTGAAAAGGAATTCTCTTGAGGCACTTCTCACATAGCATTGTAATTATGCATTTATGTTCCCCAGTAACTGGGCAATGCCACAAACATAGCAGAAATGCCATAAATATTTGTTGACTTAATGAATGAATAAATAAATAAGTCTGCTTCCCTGACTAGATGGTGAGCTGCTCAACTTGTGTGGAATCAAATTGAATCCCAGAACATTGGAGCCAAAGAGCACTTAGCACTCACTGAGTCCAGCTCTCAAATATCAGTTTTATCGCAAACATGAACAACAGAATCTAGGAATTACGTAAGATTCAAGCTCTTCTTACATCCCTTGGAGTAGATCACTAATCTATGTAAATGTGTAGACACAGGAAGGTTCCAGTGTTTTCATTTATTTTCTTTTCTGAATTTTCATAGGAAAGGCTTCCTCATCATGAAAGGTGTGGAAAGAATAGAAGACAATAAAGAAGCCAAAAAAATCATGTATATACTCTCTATCTGAATCAGGCATTGTTGATGTTTGGCATATCCCAGTCTTCTGCGATGGACTGTTTTCCTTGTAAAATTGAGATCGTGGTGTATGTACATAGGTTTTACAGTAGTTGTAATTAGTATGTATTTGACTTTCTATCTGACTTTCTGTTCTGTTTATTTCATAAAAGGAAATCTCACCAACACATTAAATTCCATCGTACTACAAATAAGTATAATCCTACCTGCTGCTGCTAAGTCGCTTCAGTTGTGTCCGACTCTGTGCGACCCCATAGACAGCAGCCCACCAGGCTCTGCCGTCCCTGGGATTCTCCAGGCAAGAACACTGGAGTGGCTTGCCATCGCCTTCTCCGTAATCCTACCTACTCGGTGTTTTTGTTAGTCTTCCTCTCCCATCTTATGTCTACAGTTTGCTCAGTCATTCACTATCTTGGGGTGCTTGTCAGTTTCTGGCCATTATCAGCATCACTGCTCTGAACCTCCAGCAAGCACGTATGTGCGGTTAGAGGTAAAGCTTCTAATAACAGCATCATCGATGGATTCCGGAAGTGCTGCGTGTCAGCCAGCTTAGATGGAAGCAAGGACAATGCGCTCTGGAAGCCGCTAACTGACCCTAAGGTGGCTGTGGTGGCGGTGGCACCACTGGCGTATGCTTGCAGGTGAAGCGTATGAGCTCAGGGGGCTGGGGCCAGGTTGCCGGGATACACCTGGAGCCCAGATCCTGCCCCACAGTGGGCAAATGAATGAATGCATGAATGGTGCATAGATGGGGGTGGGGGTGGATGAACTGTGCTTAGATGCCTTGGCAGCATCTCAGCCTCCCGTGTGTTATACTCCCTGACTGCAAAACAGAGCCCCAAGCCTCTGGGGAAATCTGGGACTGGTACGTGTTAGCAGCAGGGAAGTGTTCCAAGTCCGTGGTCCACAGTGCCGCCCTGCGGCAGCCGGACCCTGCCCCCAGCTGAGCAGCAAAGGGAACGAATGGTGATGAGATGCTGAGTACAAAGCTCGCCCAGCTCCCGGTGTCCCTCACGTGTTCTCACACCCACACATCCACCCGCTCCTACCCATGTGAGCCTCTCCGCTCTCATCTGGGGTAACCACCAGAGCAGTCTGTTTGGGCAGATAACCTGCTGGGTGGGAAAGAACATAACAGGGCTTTCCCTGTCATCCAAGGAGCAGCACTTGTCTGCTGGCCGTTCAACTGACAAAGCAGGTCAGCAGGCCTGAGAGCGGCTGTCCTGCTGTTCACTCCACATACAGTCCTTGGGCCCCTGCTGAGCCTAATACCGAGAATTCAAGGTGAATAATAGATGAGTCCATCCTTAAGGAACTCACCCTTTTGTCCCAAACTGGCTCCTGTTTTGCAATCCCAAAACCATCCCCTTGTCCCGTATTCCTCATCTCAGGCGGAGAAAGCCCCATCACCACCACCCACACGCCGCCTCCAGATGCTTGAAGCCGTCCTCAGTTCCTGCTTCTGATCCTGCCGACCCAGGCTCATAAACGCCTTACAACATCTTCCTCTTTTCCTCTCCACCTCTCTAGTCCAAGCCATGACCCCAACAGCTCCTGATTGGTCCGACTGTCACCTCCCCCACCTTCACACCCACCCTGCACAGGGCAGCAGGGAAATCCTTTGAAAATGTGAATCTGATCATATTGCTCCACTGCTTGCATGCACACTGATTCGCTTCAGTCGTGTCTGACTCTTTGAGACCCCATGGACTATAGCCCACCAGCCTCCTCTGTCCCTGGAATTCTCCAGGCAAGGATACTGGAGTAGGTTGCCACGCCCTCCTCCAGGGGACCTTCTTGACCCAGGGATCGAACCCACATCTTTTGCGGCTCCTGCATTACAGATGCATTCTTTACTGCTAAACCACCAGGGAAGCCCTGCTCCTCTGCTTAAAAGCCCATAATGGCTTCCCAGGGCCCTTGGGATGAAAGCCAAAGTCCTCTTCAGTGCAGCCCCATGGCCCAGGGGGCCGACCTCACTCTCCTCCCTTACATCACCCTTCATCTCTCCCCGCCTGCTCCTACACACCCACCTCACTGGCTTTCTCCAGCTCCACAGAGAGCCAGGTGACCTCACCACTCAGGGTGCCTGTGATGTTCCTCTGCCTAGAATACCACCAACACCCCGTCCCACCATCTTCCTTCCCTGACCACCAACCCCTCCCCATCCCTAGAGTTCCCATGCAGCCATCGCCTCCTCAAGGAAGCCATCCCTGATCCCTAGGCTAAGGCTGGTTCTCTGTTATTCATTCCATTAATACCCTGTCTTAGCTTCCCTGGCTGGAGAAGGCAATGGCACCCCACTCCAGTACTCTTGCCTGGAAAATCCCATGGGCGGAGGAGCCTGGTGGGCTGCAGTCCATGGGGTCACGAAGAGTCAGACACAACTGAGCGACTTCACTTTCACTTTTCACTTTCTTGTATTGGAGAAGGAAATGGCAACCCACTCCAGTGTTCTTGCCTGGAGAATCACAGGGACGGCGGAGCCTGGTGGGCTGCCGTCTATGGGGTCGCACAGAGTCAGACACGACTGAAGTGACTTAGCAGCAGCAGCAGCTTCCCTGGCACTAGCTCAATTCTAACCAGAGGCTATGTACTTAGTGCTGGAGCCTTCCACCCCAACTCCCACTAAAACAGAAACTCCAAAGAGTGGGTGCCGGGTAACCTAGGGCCTGGAGCACAGAAGTTCTACAAAAATTAAGTAAGACACTTTCCTGCTGGTCCAAGGGTTAAGAATCTGCCTTTCAGTGCAGGGGACATGAGTTCATTTCCTGGTCAGGGAAATAAGATCCCATGTCCCGTGGAACAATTAAGCCCCAGGCACCACAACTAATGAGCCTGTGTGCCACGACTAGAGAGAAGCCCGTGCACCACAAAGAAAAATCTCACATGCCACAACGAAGACCCAATGTGGCCAAATTAATTAATTAATTTTTTAAATTGTTAAGTGGCAATTATAGCATAGAGCTAGGAGCTGTGCCAGTAGACACCGATGAGGCCCCTGGATCAATCCCTAAAACGTGGGTGGGGCTGAGGTGAGCCAACCAGGGGCTAGAGTGAAGAGATTCTCACGTTAGGCAGCGATAAAGCTTTGGAGGATGGTTTTGTAGAAACTGAAAATAATCCCACATGGCTTGGATTCACCTGAGTGCAAGAACACTTTGAGAGATGGCAGGAGACAAAAAAAAAAAAAAAAAAAAGAATTAAGCAGGAGATAGATTGAACGATTTTTATAACCAAGAGAGGTAGTTTGATAAGGAAATGGAGAGCATCAAAGGATTTAAACAGGAGAGTGACCTTATGTTTTTTAAAAAAAAAAAGTACACTTTGGCTCCAGAATGGAGAAAGGATGGCATGGTATCAAGGTTGGAGGCAAGAAGATCAATTTGGAGGCTGCTGCAGTAAAATCCAAGAAGCTGATAAGGGCCTGGGCTGAGGCAGTAAGAAGAGAAAGGAGGGAAAGAGGAAAATTAGAGAGGTGTTGAAGATAGGATTGACAAGGTGACAATTTTGGTAATCTATTTTGGTGACAAAATAGATTAAGATGGAGAAGAGGGTCATTCCCAAATTCCTGTCTTGAGGAGCTCAGTGAAGGCAGATTATCTAAGCTAAGGAATGCAGGATGAAGAAGAGATCAGGGCAAGGTGATGATACACCACTTATTTGATATGTTGAATTGGGGTGTCTGTGAGCCAAACCAAATGCACATGTTAAGTGGGCCCGGAGCTCAAGAGAGAGGCCAGCAGGCGTGCAGTTCAGAAACGATTTGTCAAGCACTTGGAATGAAAGGTTGATGCTCAGAAGACTTCCCTGGTGGTACAGTGGATAGGAATCCGCCTGCCAATGCAGGAGACACGGGTTCGATCCCTGGTCTGGGACACTTCCACATGCCACAGAGCAATGAAAAGCCAGTGCACCTCAACTACCGAGCTTGTGTGCTGCTACTACTGAAACCCATGCACCTAGAGCCTGTGCTCCCCAACAGGAGAAGCCACCGCGATGAGAAGCCTGAGCCCTGCAGCAAAGAATAGCCCCGCCCACTGCCACTAAAGAAAGCCCGGGCACAGCAAGGAAGACCCAGCAGAGCCAAAATAAATAAATAATTTGTTTAAAAAAAAAAAAAAGAAAGGTTGATGCTCAGATATGTCAATATCAGAGAGGACTAAAGAGAAAATCTTAAAAGCAACCAGAGACATTATATCCAGAAGAAAAATGATAGTGTAATAGCAGACTTCCTGTCATAAATAATTCAAGCCAGAGAACTATTAAACAACATCTTTAAAGTATTAAAAGAAAAGCACTATCGGACTTCCCTGGTGGGGAGGCAAGTCCAGTCCCTGGTGGGGAAACTAAGATCCCACATGCCGGGAGCAACTAAGCCCACGGGCTACAACTACTGAGGCTGAGCGCCAAACTAGAGAATCCGTGTACAAGAGACCCCACGTGACGCAGTGCAGATCCTGCGTGCCAGGGCTAGAGAATCCATGTACAAGAGACCCCACGTGATGCAGCGCAGATCCCGCGTGCCACGGCTAAGACCCTACACAGCCAAAGGGAATAAAAATGAATAGATAAATATTTTTAAAAGAAGAAAAGCACAGTAGACTATGAACTCTATACCCAGTGAAAAATCTTCAAAATGAAGATAAAACAAAGATGTTTTCAGACATACAAAACCTAAAAAGTTTCATCAAAAGGAGACCTGAACTACAGTTATAGATGACAAAGGAAGTCCATCAAACAGAAGGAAAATGATAACGTATATATATGTTATATATATGTAAGGAAGTCCATCAAACAGAAGGAAAATGATACCATATATATGTTATATATATGTAGATATATATATATATATATCTACACAAAGGAATGAAGAACATTAAAACTGGTAACTATGTGAATAAGCAAAAAAATTAGAGAAAATGGATTTAAAGACTTCCCTGGTAACTCAGATGGTAAAGCATCTGCCTGCAGTGCAGGAGACCAGGGTTCAATCCCTGTGTTGGGAAGATCTCCTGGAGAAGGCGATGGCACCCCACTCCAGTACTCTTGCCAGGAAAATCCCATGGACAGAGGAGCCTGGTAGGCTGCAGTCCATGGGGTTGCAAAGAGTCAGACATGACTGAGCGACTTCAATTTCTTTCACTTTCTTTCAATCCAAAACTAAACCAAAAAAGGGGGAAAGAGACAAAAATAAAGAGGACAAACAAAAATTCAGTTAGGATGTAAATGCCTTAAATGGTACAATCAACCAAGTTGACCTAATTGACATTTACAGAACCCTCCACGCAACAATAGTAAAACACATTATTTTCATGTGCACATAGGACCTTTACCAAGACAAACTATATCCAGAACCATAAAGCAAGTCTCAAAGAATTTAAGTCACATAAAAATATTCTCTGACCATAATGAAACTAACTTAGAAATCAATAACAGAAGTCAGACAGAGAAGGGGGAATATCATATGAAATCCCTTATATGTGGAATCTAAAAAGAAATGATACAAATGAACTTACTTACAAAACAAACAAAAAAACTCACAGACTTAGAAAATGAACTTATGGTTGCAAGAGATGGGGGCTGGTAGGGATAGTAAGAGAGCCTGGGATGGTCATGTACACACTGCTGTATTTCAAATGGGTAACCAACAAGGACTTATTGTATAGCACATGGAACTCTGCTCAATGTTATGTGGCAGCCTCGATGGGAGCAGGGTTTGGCGGAGAATGGATACATGTATATGTGTGGCTGAGTCCCTTGGCTGTTCACCCAAAACTATCACAACATTGTTAATCGGCTGTACCCCAGTACAAAATGCAAAAAAAATTACAGAAAGATCTCAGCAATATCCGCAACCATTTGGAAACCAAATAACACACCTCCAAATAATCCATGGGTCAAAGAAGAAATCAAACGGGACAAGAGAAAGTATTTTGGATGAAAAGAAAACACACAAATTATAATTTGCCACGAAACAGTACTTAAAGTTATAGCACCAAATACCTGTATTTAGAAAAGAATAAAGAATCGTTCAGCAGTTAAGATTTTGCACTTCTGCTGCAGGGTGTGCGGATTCAATCCCTGGTCAGAGAACTAAGGTCCCGAAAGATACAGCCAAAAAAAATTTTTTTTAAAGAATAAGGATCACAAACAAATGACTTTCGCTTTAATGTTAAGAAGTTGGGGTGCTCGCTTCAGCAGCACATATACTAAAATTGGAACCATACAGGGCTTCCCAGGTGGCGCTAGTGGAAAAGAACCCGCCTACCAATGCAGGAACAAATACAGGGAAGATTAGCATGGCCGCTGGGCGAGGATGACAGGCAAACTGGTGAACGCATTCCATATTTTAAAAGAAAAAGTTAAGGAAAGAAGAGAAAATTAAAAACCTAAGCAAATGAAAGAAAGGAGTATCAGTGGAAATCAATGAAATAGAAAACCTAAAAAATTAGGGGAAAAAAATCTATCAAACCAAAAGCTGCATCTTTGAGAACATTAATGAAATTGATGAATCTCTGACTCCAGGATAACAGCTGGTCACAAGAAATACCAAGCTGTGATTAGAAGCCTGAAGTTTTGAGCCCTACTCCTCATCCTCCAGAGAGGGGAGAGAGGCTGGAAATGGAGTTAATTAAAATTGATCATGCCTACACGAGGAAGCCTCCATAAAATCCCAATCGCACGGGGTTCGGGGAGCTTGCAGGTTGGTGAACACACCACATCGTGGTAAAACAATGGTTCCCAGCTCCTCAGGGACAGAGACTCCTGTGCTCAGGACCCTCCCAGACCTTGCCCCGTGTATCTCTGTATATCCTTAAATAAACTGGTAACATATTTTTTTAAAAATTGATGAATCTCTAGCCAAATCAATCAGGGAAAAGAGGAAAGACAAAAATTCATCAACATCAGGACTGAGAAAGTAACAAACCTCCATATTCTTAAGTATTAAGAAGATAATGAGGAAATATTGAAAACAACTCTAGGCCAATAAATTTGACAACTTAAATGAAATGGACAAATGGCTTGAAAGATGCAAACTACCAAAGTTCATACAGAAAGAAATAGATAATGTGAATAATCCTATATTTATTAAGGAAATTTCCTTGTTTAAAATCTTCCCACAAAGAAACTCCAGCCCTGCATGTCTTGACTGATGGATTTTACCGAGTATTCAAGGAAGAAATAATACCAATTTTACACAAACTCTTCCAGATAACTGAAGAAGAGGAAGTACCCCTAATTCATTCTATGAAGCTAGAATTACTCTGATACCAAAACAAGACAAAGGCATTATAAGAAAAGAAAACAAGGCTGAAATTCCTCACAAACATGGGCACAAAAATTCTACACCAAAATTTAGCAAATTGAATTTTGCTATATTTGAAAAGAATATATATATATATATATATATATATATAAACTATAAAATACCACAATCAAGTGAGATTTAGCCAACAAAGGCAAAGTTGGTCTAACATTTGAAAATCAATCAATATAATTCCCTATGTTATTAATAATAAATGTAAAAAGAAAAAGATATTTTTAGATGTGGCAAAGGTATTTGATGAAATCCAACATACATTCCTGATTAAAAACCTTCAGCGAACCAGTAATAGAACAAACTTCCCCAGTCTGATAAAAGGCATCTACAGAAATAACTATGGTTAACAGCATATGTAATGGTTAAAGTCTAAGGGCTTTCTGCCCAAGACTGGGGATGAGTGACATCCAAACTCATCACCTATTCTGATGATGGTACTGAAGTTTCTAGCCAGCGCAACAAGATAAGAAATAAAAGACATCCATATTAGAAAGAAGTGAAACTGCCTTTAGGCTTCCCTGGTGGCTCAGCGATAAAGAATCCACCTGCAATGCAGGAGACCCAGGAGATATGGGTTCTATTCCTGGGTCAGGAAGATCTCCTGGAGAAGGAAATGGCAACACAGTCCACCATTCTTTCCTGGGAAAAATCCCATGGACAAAAGAGCCTGGCAGGCTACAGTCCAGAGGGTCTCAAAACAGTCGGACATGACTTAGTGACTAAACAAAACAAAGCAAAAAAAAAACAAAACAAAAGACACTGTCTCTATTCAGAGATGACATAATCATCGATGGAGAAAATTTGATGAAGTTCTCTAAAAGAGCTACTGGAAATGATAAGTGAATTCAATGAAGTTGCAGGATACAAGATCAATATACAAAACTCAATCGTATTTCTACTTATTAGCAATGAATAAGTAATGACAACAAAATAATAGTTTTATAACTATGATGTAGGGGTAGATCTGATCAAAGACATGCAACATCTGTGCACTAAAAATTACAAAACATGGCTGAGAAGAACTAAATAAGTGGAGAGATATATACCACAGTCATGGATCAGAGACTCAAGGATGTTAAAATGCCAATTCTCCCAAAGTGTCTATGGGATTCAATGCAATCCCAACCAAAACCCCAGGCAGCTTTTTTTATAGATATTTATGAGCTTGTTCTAAAGTTTATGTATGTGGAAACGCAAAGGACCTTGAGGAACTGAAAAAAACCTTGAAAAACAAAGTTGGAGGATTTACACTACCTGGTTTGAAGACTAATTATCTAGCTAAAACAATTAAGATAGTGTGAAGTTTGCTTTAAAAAGTAGACAAATAGATCAACAGAAAGGAATAGAGAGTCCAGAAACAGGCCTAGACATGTGTGTACACAGGGCTTCCCCGGTGGTGCTGGTGGTTAAAGAACCTGCCTGCCAATGCAGGAGACTTAAGAGACTCGGGTTCCATCCCTGGGTGGGGAAGATCCCCTTGAGAAGGGCATCGCAACCCACTCCAGTATTCTTGCTTGGAGAATCCTATGGACAGAGGAGCCCAGTGGGCTACAGTCCATATGGTCACACAGAGTCGGGCACGACTGAAGTGACTTAGCACACACTCATATGCATACTACTGGTTTTCAACAAGTGTGGAAAGGCAATTCCATAGAGAAAAGATAGTCTTTTCAATAATTTATGCCAGAACAACTGGATATCTATAGGCAAAAAAAAAAAAAAAAAAAAAGCTAACAATCTATACCTCACTCTACATACAGAAATCAACTTAAAATGGATCATAGGCTTAAATGTAAAACCTAAATTTATATAACTTCTAGAAGAGAACACAGGAGAAAATCTTTGTGACCTTGGGTCAGACTGGGGTTTTGATTGGGATTGTACTGAATCTATAGATCAACAGATACGATAGTAAAAGCACAGTCTATAAAAGAAAAAATGATAAACTGAACTTCAACACAATTAAGGGGAATTGGAGAGCCTAACAAAATGCACCCGATTTTAGTACAGTATGCCAAGTGCCGTGGGAGTATAGTGGGCATTAGTTGGTTACATTCCCGGCAATAATTGCCCTCATCTCTGTCCTAAAAACTCTCCCTCTGGGAACCACCCCACTTCTACTTTGTAGGAGCCACGTGCTTGGATGAGATTGCTTGCACTCCAGTTCCAAGGTGATCTGCCTGGCATAATTTCATTGTTTGTACCACACACTGACTGCTTCAGGAAGAGAAGCTACGATATTAACTGGTGCGTGGATTCTCTTGTCCACTTTATGTCAGTCTAACCACAGTGGGGTTTAAGGCTTTTGCCCTATGGCTGGGGAAGAACACATTCTCTCTTTCTGCCCTTAAGTCAAGAAGGATGAATGTAGTCTTTATCGCTGGTAGCAGCCACCTTGACTCCTTGAGAGAAGTCAATCTGAAAACAAAGCCAACACGTCTGAAGAGGCTAGAATCTAGAGAACGAATGATCGTGGATTGACAAAAGGAGCCAGAGTCCTGATCAAACCATGCCTGAAGCTGTTACTTCTGAAATTCTTAGGCATCTGAGATAATAAATTCTCTTTATTATTTAAGTCCATTTGAATGGAATTTCCTCTTACTTCATCTAAAAGCATCCTTACTGATATAGGAGCATAGAAGAGAGCTCATTAATTTTGTCTGATAATACTGAGGAAGTCTTCCCAGAGGGGACATCATTCAACCTTTGATTGATAGGCTAAGTAGGCTTTCGCCAGCTAACAAGAGAAGTAAGAATGATCAGCTGAATCTGTCACTTTGAGGACAGCCTGACTTCCCTCCAAGCCTGGAGATGAGATCCTTTCCCTAAGTCCTCTCTCCCCCTTGAATCTGCACCTTCTCACCTCCGTTCACCAGGCCACAGCTTATTGCCAGTGGGAATATATTAAAGCTGACTCCTTCTGCCCAGGAAATGGAAAGAACCCAGGAGAATTAACTGGAAAAAACCCATTAAGCAACAAAGAACATACCCAGCTATCAAGTCATCTTCAGAATTCTAAATCATGCAAGTGGCCCTCTTGAATGGTTTTCCCTGCCTGTAAGAGCTCTCCACCTTGAGAGGACCTTGGAGACCAACGGGGTCTGGAATTTTCCTAGCCTGGACACGCCTCATCCCTCTCCCCTGTGTGCCCTTCAGTCATGAGACTTTAACAACAAGATCCACCTAGCCATGAAACCCTCACCTACTTACAAAGAATCCTTTCTCCTTTTGAGAAGCAAGCCTTTTCCCCTTGGGCTGAGATAAAAATCCAGCCTTTGATGTGGCCTTAGAGCTTCATGTTGATAAGAGTTCCTTCTTGCGCAGTGCTTTCCAGCACGTTATCTCATCCAAGTTGAGAACCAGC
This sequence comes from Bubalus bubalis, assembly GCF_019923935.1. Lineage (NCBI taxonomy): Eukaryota > Metazoa > Chordata > Mammalia > Artiodactyla > Bovidae > Bubalus > Bubalus bubalis. Next base: position 15,756,874 of record NC_059162.1, on the reverse strand, counting down.
CAGGGATTCTGGGGCCCACATAGCAGATGAAGACCTGGGATTAAAACCCAGAGATTAAATAGCTTGCCCAAGGTCACGCAGCTAGCACCTGGTGGGGGCCCATTCCTGGACCCCTGCACTGCCTCTCTTCTTACACGAATTCTCAGAAAAGCATCTCCACTGTGCCTACAGTCTGCTATGCGAACAGCAGCCAACCTCACCAGGGCAACAACAGTGTTCTACTCTTCCAGAAATCTAGGAATCCCCCGGTAGATCATGCCTTCCCTCATAGCTCAGTCAGTAAAGAACCTGCCTGCAGTGCAGGAGACCCAGGTTCAATTCCTGGGTCAGGAAGATCCCCTGGAGAAAGAAATGGCAACCCACTCCAGTATTCTTGCCTGGAGAATCCCATGGACAGAGGAGCCTGGGGGGCTACAGTCCATGGGGTTGCAAGAGTCGGACAGAACAGCGACTAAACCACCAGCCGGTGGATCTTGACAGGGCGCAGCTACCCAAGTGAGACCTTGGGCAGTCACTCGTTGCATCTGGGCCTCAAATCCTTCCACGTAAAGTGGACCTAGCTGCCTCATCAGCAGTGGGGACAATTGCACAGGGTCACTGGGCTCCTCTGATGGACTGGCATTTACCCTCCCCCGGCCTGAGAGCTGGCCGGGGTCAACAGTGCTGGAGCGGGCGTGGGAGCCGAGGGTTCTAGCCAACCACGTGCTCAGCAGGACGATGGAAAAGCTACCCATGTTAGAAAGGAGTCAGGGGAGGCGTGGCTTCCTACCTGGCCCGTGGGAACCGGGGCAGAACGTCCCCAAGGGCCGAAACCTGCACACCACCCTCAGAGTTTCCATCCTTCTCACACGAAGCCTGGCTTCCTTTCCCACACTGGTATCACCGCCCCAGCCGCCGCCTCTATTGCCCAGCTTCACCCGGAACAATGGAACCTGGAGGCCTTCTAAAATTAGCCTCCGGGCCTGCCAGGGCTCCTGCCGCTGCCCAGGGCCACTGACTTCCTGAGCTGGGGACAGGGGCCTGCTTGGTTTTCTTCCACTGCTCGCCCTTCCTCCTCGCCTGCCTCCTCCTGCCAGCTCTCAGGTGCAGAATTCATCCGGGTTCCTACCTCGTGCTCCCAACTAAGGTGGTGAGCGAGCGAAGCTAGGAGTGGGACTGCTGGGCCTGGAAGAACAGAGGCTTCCCCGAGTCAACAGCTGGGCACAGCTGTAAGTCGAGCTCAGATGGGGGGCTTGCCTGGTGGCTCAGTGGCTAAGACTCCACACTCCCAAGACAGGGGGCCCAGGTTCGATCCCCAATCAGGGAACTAGACTCCGCATCCACGTGTGGCAACTAAGAGTTCGCATGCTGTGACGGGAAGATTCCCCGTGCTGCAACAAAAGACCCAGAGCAGCCAAATAATTTTTTTTCATTTCAAATGGGCACCCGCATGCTCAGTGAGCCCCGTCTGCCTCCTCAGAATGACATTTCCCCAGACTCCAAAGTGATATACATGCTCCTCCTCTCACTCTTCACACCTCCCACATTCTCCTCCCACCCCTGCCACTTCATACCACCACCACGCCAATGACCTTGCTTTCTACTTCCTGGGGAAAAACCTAGTGCAATCTGACAGGAACCCTCTCCTCTCCTTACCACAAACCACTGGCCTACTCACATCAGGACCACCTGTCCGCTTCCCTCCTGTGAGGAGGGATAATGTCCTAGGTCCATCCAGGTGCTTTGATCCCACGCTGCCCCACTCCCCAAGGACATGGCTCCTGCCCAGGCCCTCATACCTGCATCACGAGCTTCTCTTCTCCCAAAGCCACCCATCAGCACATAAGCATGCTTCAGCATCTCGTGTCCGTAAACATCTTCCCACAGTCTCATGTCCCCTTCCAGGGGCTCGCCCCAAGCTTTCCTCCCCCTCCACAGCAAAACTGTCGGGCAGTGGCAGCAACCCACACTCCACCCACTCATCCATCGTTCTCTCTCAATGCCCCCGACCAAATAGCCAAGCTCCTTCCTACTTTCCAGCCTTTGCACATGCTGCTCCCACTGCCTAGCATGCTCCTCTCCAATCTTTGCTCTTGTCCTTCAGAGCTTGGGTTATGTGTTTTTTCCCTCAGAAGTTCTTTTCTTGACCATTCAGCCTCAACCAACCTCCCAGTAACCATCACGTCTCCCTGTATTAATTCTCAGGATAACACTTAACTGTCTAGTAAGTAAACTGACTGTTGGGCTTCCCAGGTGGTGCTAGTGGCAAAGAATCCACCTGCCAATGCAAGAGACATAAGAGACACGAGTTCAATCCCTGGGTCGGGAAGATCCCTTGAAGAAGGGAATGTCTACCCACTCCAGTATTCTTGCCTGGAGAATTGCATGGACAGAGGAGCCTGGTGGGGCTACAGTCCATAAGATTGAAGTGACCTCACACGCAGACTAACTGCTCGATCATTTTCTGCTTCTTCCTTTGTGATCCATCCCCCACTACAAGAATTAAACTCCACAACGGCAGAGGCCTTATCATTCTCATTCAGTACTGCGCTTAGACAGTGCCTGGGACCTGATTAATAGGCAATGACTACGTCTTGATTGGCTGAATAAAGGTGTCCTGGACAAGCCTATTTCAATTTTTTAGAGGGGTTTTTTAAGTTGTCAAGGTCATTATTAAAACTAGGTAATGGAAGATCGACATGCAAAAGGAGGGAAGCTGGGAGTAGAGTGGGGCTGTAGGAAACTGATGCCACAGGGGAGGCAAGAGAACATGCTGCCGAGACTGATCAAAGGCAACAGTCAAAGATATCCAGGGCTGGCAGGGGCAGGGAGACCAGCATTCTCATGAACTGATAATGACACTATAAACTATGCAATGCTTCAAAACACAAATATCATGGCATCCGGTCCCATCACTTCATGGCAAATAGATGGGGAAAGAATGGAAACAGTGACAGACTTTATTTTCTTGGATTTCAAAATCACTGTGGATGGTGACTGGAGCCACGAAATTAAAAGATGCTAGCTCTTTGGAAAGAAAGCTATGACAAACCTAGACAGTGTGTTAAAAAGCAGAGACATTACTTTCCCTACAAAGGTCCATATAGTGAAAGCTACGGTTTTCCCAGTAGTCATGTACGGATGTTAGAGTTGGACAATAAAAAAAGGCTGAGCACCAAAGAATTGATGCCTTTGAATTGTGGTGCTGGAAAAGACTTTTGAGCGTCCCTTGGGCTGCAAGGAGGTCAAACCTGTCAATCCTAAAGGAAATCAACCCTGAATATTCACTGGAAGGACTGATGCTGAAGCTGAAGCCCCAGTACTTTGGCCACCTGATGCGAAAAAGCCGATTCATTAGAAAAGACCCTGATTTGGGAAAGACTGAGGGCAGGAGGAGAAGAGAGCAACACGATGAGATGGTTGGATGGCATCACCCACTCAACGGACATGAGTTTGAGCAAACTCTGAGAGATCATGAAGGACAGGGAAGCCTGGCGTGCTGCAGTCCATGGGGTCGCAAAGAGTCGGACACGACTGAGTGACTGACCAACAAATGCTTCTGGAGGCAACTTTGGTAGTATCTATTTAAAATATTAAATGTCTGTGTTCTCTGACCCAACATTTTCACTTCTGGGTGTTTATCCTGCAGACAAACTCCCACAAAAACACTGCAGCACTATTTATCATGGCAGAAACTTGGCTATAACTCCAATGTCCATAAATAGGGGACTGGTTACATAAACTATTGTAGAACTGCACAACAGACTTAAAAGGATGAGGCAGATTTATCTGTATTTTCTAGAAAAGACATCTAATATAGTCCAATGGGGAGAAAAACAAGTTGCAGAATGAGCCATATACACAATACTATCCTATTTTTGTTTTTAAAAAGAAATAAAATATGTTAATATGTGTATAAAAATGTTGGAAGAGAATATACTAAACTGTTTGTGACAGTTATTTTGAGGGGATTCTGTATGCAGGGAGGTGCAACTTTTTAGATTTTATATTTCTGCAGTGTGTTGGGTGTGTATATCCATACATTATTTCTGTGACCAGAAATTTTCTAATGTGTGTATTTTTTATTTTTGGCTGTGCTGGATCTTCACCGCTGCTCAGGACACTCTAGTTGCGGTGCACAGGCTTCTCATTGCTGTGGCGTCTCTCGTTGCTGAGCACAGGCTACAGATAACGCAGGCTTCCGTGGTTGCCACACTCGGGCTCAGTCGTTTCAATATACGGCTCTAGGGCGCCTGGGCTCAGTAGCTGCAGCTCATAGACTCTAGAGCACAGGCTCAATAGTTGTGGTGCACAGGCTTAGTTGCTCCGCAGCATGTGGGATCTTCCCAGACCAGGGATCAAACCCGTGTCTCCTGCATTGGCATATGTGTATGCGTGCTAAGCCGCTTCAGTCGTGTCCAACTCCGTGCGACCCTATGGACTGCAAGCCTCCAGGCTCCTCTGTCCATGGGGATTCTCCCAGCAAAAATGCTGTGCCCGCCTCCAGGGGATCTTCCTGACTCAGGGACTGAATTCATGTCTCTTACATCTGCCTGCATTGGCGGCCAGATTCTTTACCACTGAGCCACCAGGGAAGCCAGTGACCAGAAAATACTGAAGGCAAACAAGAGGTAATAAATGGCAGGCAGTTGAACTAGGACAGTGGCAGAGGGAGTACAGAGAAGAGGGCAGGCATGAGAGCTATTGATGAGACAAGAGTCACAGAAACTGTGCTGCAGATTTTAACCTAGGTGATGAGGAGAGCTATGGCCCTAAACCAGGGGGTAACACCTCACCACACTAGGACCGAAGAATAAGGTCGACCTCATTTCATGTAAATTACCCAAATTGCAGCCGACTGACTGCCAGGATTCTGGTCCTATATGCCTTTCTAGCCGCCCAGAACCAATGTGACAAAAGCCTTTGCTTTCATTCCCCACTGCGCCGCAGAAATAGGCTGCCAGCACCATTCTTAGACCTAGGCCAAGGAGCCCTGTCCTGGGACGTCCTGCATGCGCGTGCACACACACACACACACACACACACACATACGCATATACCCAAACACACATGCATACACAGAAATATTGTTAAAGAACACGAGTGACTCAGCAATTCCATTCCCTCTTAAGTTCATCTCCAGAACAGAAACATATATCCACACAAAAGCTTGCACATGGATGTTCACTGCAGCATGATTCACTATAGCCACAAAAAGTGGAAACAGTCCAAATGTCCATCAACAGGAAACTGGGTAAACAGAACGTGGTCTCTCCAAACACTGGTATCTCATTCAGTCACAGAAAGGAACGACGTGCCAATACATGCTTCAACTTGGACAAGCCTTGAAAACATTATGCTAAGTAAAAAAAGTCAGCCACAAAAAGGCACATGTTATGATTTTGTTTATATTTAATGTTCAAAATAGGCAAATTCATACAGAAAGAAGTAGACTAGTAGTTGCCAGGGACTTGGGAGAAGGGAGAAGGAAAGGCGACAGCTCATGGGTGCAGCATTTCTTTTCTAGTTGATAGGAAAAAAAAAGACACTCTGAAATTGTTGCAGAACTGTGCGAACATACTAAAAACCACTGACCTATTCATTTGAAATGGGCGAGTGGTATGGTGTGTAAATACTGTTAGAATACAGCTGTTAATAATAAACGCACGCACAGACACACACAGACACCTCCCTCTCTCAGAAGCGTAGCTCAGGGCACACGCAGTGCAGCGTGCAACCCTCAGCATCCTCTGCTGTGACCCATGTTCTTCCATGTCTCTGGCCCCATGGCTTCCTGTCAAAGACACCTAAGCCAAGGGTCAGGACAAGGGGTGGCCGTGGCACAGCCAGTGCTGGAGATGGGCCTGCTTTAGAGGGCAAGGAAGACAGTCCCGAGGAAGTCTTCAGCAGATGGAAAGAAAAAGCAATCCACTTGCCAGATCCTTCCTTTTAGATCATGTGACAATACATCTTTTCCCAGGAAGAGGGTGTTGATGTTCTTGCTTCTCTTCCTGTTCAAATCATAAAGTATTCAGGAATGAGCAGAGTATTCACAACTCGTACATGTGATTTTTGAGAAATATTTTCAATAATAAATCATTCGTATTATTCCTTGATTTGTAAATGTGGAGGTCTAGATGGAAATGCATACAGCTCAGTACTGAGTCTTTACATCGGCCACCAGAAGAATACTGACTACTAGAGCTGGAAATAGTTTTATGCTCATAAAATCAGGTAATAAGATTCAATTGAAGGCCTAGTGGTTAGGATTCCAGGGTTCAATCCCAGGTCAGGGCACTAAGATCCCACAAGTCAAGGTGTAGCCAAAGAAAAAAAAAGATTTTACTGAATTTTCATAAAATAAAAATTCAAGTCATCAGCTTTATTCAAAATATTTGCTCTACATTTTTTTATTTTTCTATTTAAATTAGTAGTGTGCACTTTAATGATTTTTGGAAGAAAAGGGATTTCTTTGAAAATATATGGTAATTAATTTTCACTTTATAGTTTTTACATTTGCTTCAATTTACATTGAATTAACGAAACAATTCAAGGTCTGTACTTTTTGGAAAGTGTTCTTTGTACTTTTATTCTTTAGTTCATTGCTATCAACAAGCACACAAACTAGGGAAAATCTTAACCAAATCAATATAATTAGTGATTTTATTAAAATAAAGACAAGAAAAATCAATTCCATGAAAATTATATAATAGTTTATGAATGATATTTGTCTTTATTACTTATCCAGTCATCTCTGGCCCATTAACAGAACACCCGGACATGCACAAAATTAAATTCAATCAGTTCTGATTATGTTGCCAACTTTGAGTTACATATTTCCTAGTTTTGTTGTTATAAAGTTATATTTGCCAAAGTAGAAGGTTAGAAGGTATTTTATTATTTATAAAGAAAACAGTTTGTTTTCCTTATAACTTTTAAACATTTGGCCATGTGATATTATGTAGGCCTCTCCCCTCAGCCAAACACAAACCCGATGGGCAGGTCCACTGGCTGTGCCTTCAGACTCTTTCTGAGGGTGATGGAAGACAAGCATACAGAGGATAAACAACCCCAGCTACCAGAGAAGGGGCCACTCCCAGGGCCCACAGTCCCTCCATAACGCACTCCCGGCCCACCTTCAGAGGGAAAAAAGATGACTTCCCCATAGCCGGGCAGATATCTGCCTTCCTTAGCCAGGAGCATCAGCTTCCTGGGATGATGGGCCCTTGGGAGAAACCCCAGCCTACCAAGAGAGGGTGCTCCTGCTCTATGACCCCAGAGACAGCAGAACACACTATTTATCCATTCATTACCTCACCTGACAGATGCAGGGTCCCCGCCCTCATGAAGTCTTCAGCCCCGTGAGGGAGTGACACCAGAGTCACACACATAGAGGCCCTGCAGCCCATCCAATCCAGGTGGGATGCACCAGGGCCAGCTGCTCTGGCTTCAGTCTCCCCTCCCGGTGAGGTGTGGGGACCATGGATCCTGCCAGCCGGTCTTCACTCGGCTCTGGATGCCCACGGACTACTGGCCCAACAAGAACACCCAACGCTGAAGAACAAACAGCAGTCTGCTGCTCAGGGTCCCCCATATTCACAAAGATTCAAGAAACACTTCCCGCAACTCCCCACCGCCCACCCCAACCACCACCCACCCCAACCACCACCCCTGAAAGTAAGAAAGTTTCAGAGGCAGAGCTCTGACTCAACTATATGCAAGAGTTGCTATTACCAAACAGAATGACTGGACAGCTGGGAACGCACTCAAGGACCCCATGACTTCACTTCTCCCTGAGAACAATGGGTAAATGCTTACTTTACATGCATATAATGAAGGGACTGCTTTGGGCAATTTTTCTGAAACAAAGGAACTGCCTGCTCCAAAAAGAATTGAAGTCATCACTTCTAAAGACCAAAACTTGTGACCTTTCCAGAGAGTTTTTCATCAAGGTTTCAAAAGTCTGAGAGATTGGTCTCAGCCAGAGCACCCTGCTACAGTTTGAGCAACGGAACACGGAAGGGAAGGAGCAGACTTGGATATGACAAGGCTGGTTTGAGTATAACTAGTGGCATGTGTAGCGAAGCAAGAAAATTTGGGAGTCATCCGCATCAAGATGAGCTCACCAAGGGAAGGGGGGAAGAGAGAGAACAGAAGGCGAGGGCCTGAAGAACACCTGTATTTCTAGGACAAGAAGAGAGGAGGAGTCAGAAATAGAAAAGGCAGGAGCAGAGAGGCAGGAGAACCAAGAAAAGTGAATTGAAGAGAGAGGGAGTGGGTGGTCATCTCCGCGGATGCAGGCAGGCCAGGAGTGAGAACTGAAGACATGTGTCCACGGTGGGTGACCTATAGAAGCCGTTTCAGAAGAGACAGGAGTGGAGGTCCAATTGCAGGGTGTAAAGGAGTAACAGGAAGAGAAAACTGAGATGGTAATTGAGGGGTCAGTAAACGGAACAGAAGCTGTTTTAGGACAGGCGAAGGTGGAGAAACTGGGAAATCCAACAGAAGGGAGTTAATTGAGGCAGCCAAGTCCTCGATGGAGGGATGGACCACTAGTGGGAGTACAACACTGCAGAGAACCAGGGCCAGGCCCTCCACCCCCAAGGCAGGAGGGCCAGGAGGAGGATGGAGTTGAGGGGGGAGAGAGGACACAGGTTGGGGCTCAGCCACTGCGGCTGCTGTCACCTCCCCAGCCTGGGAAACAAAGGTCAGCATGGCCGAACCACCACTGTGTGTTTGGCATCTGAGCTAAAGGACCCATATGCCCAAGAGCCCAGTCACTTCCATGGTCATAATAAATATCTCCTGACCAACCGTGGTTCACTCTCTCATTCACTTATTTGACAATATTGGGCTTCCCTGGTAGCTCAGACTGTAAAGAATCTGGCTGCAATGCAGGAGACCCAGGTTCGATCCCTGGGTCGGGAAGATCCCCTGGAGAAGGGAATGGCTACCCACACCAGTATTCTTGCCTGGAGAACTCCATGGACAGAGGAGCCTGGCGGGCTACAGTCTACAGGGTCACACAGAGTCAGACACAAGCAACCAACACTCACTTTCTTCACCACCCCCTACTCTGTGATGGGTACTTCACTGAATGCTGGGAGTTACAAAAGTCAGAGGGACCTGGACTTGCCCTCACAGAGCTCAGAGAGCAGCAAGGAGCAAGATGAAGCAGACCTTCACAGAGTGTGGTAAGGCTAGACAGAAGGGGATATGGAATTCCAGAGCAAGGACATCTCACCTTAGGGAGGAAGCACGTGGGGAGAAAGCAACACATAAGCTAAGAACCAAGGCCGGAGGAGGAAGGAGCCAAGAGAACAACAAGGGCAGTGGTGTTCCAGGCAGAGGGTATAGATCACTCAAAGACACAGAAATGAGCAAGACCTGGTGATTCCAAGAACCAGGATTGGAAAGGTCAGGGTGGCTGCAGAGCAGAGCATAGAACAGTCATTCAAGGGATGGGGTAGAAGCCATAGGAACAGGGCTTGCCTGAGATATTTAGCAAAAAAAAAAAAAAAAAAAAAAACCAGAATAAAATAATTACCTAATTACAAGTACAGCCTCCACAGGTCACTATATCCTGGGACCAAAACAACTGTGTACATTGTGTACTGAATAAAATCCATAACCCTTGCCAGCGGGTGGCAGGGAGGGAGGGAATTGCTGCAGTGATTAAATCAGTGACTATCAGAAATGTGAAAGAAAGGGAGGGAGGGAAGGACAGAGAGAGGAAGGGAAGAAGGAAGGAGAGAGCCTGTACCAGCTTGGCTTAATGGAAACTGAAAATAACCGACTTTTTTTTAGCTGATCAGGTTTAGTCCCATCGATGTCATGGAAGCAAGGCCTCTGAAGAAGGATTGACAGAGGTCTGGTCTGAACAAGCCCTGAACTGCACCTGACTTCTGCTTGTATGTCCAGTACCATCTTGAGTGTGGTCCTCCCAGATGTGTGGGTTATCAATTGAAAAACCTCTATAGTTTCCAAGCCAGGGTGGGAAGGGGTCGGCATCCTGGGGTGTGCTGAGAAGCTGCTCAGGGCCCCAGAGACACCAAAGAGCACAGCTGAGCCTTCTCCAGGGCTGATTCGAGTTGAGCACTCCCTCCAGGTTCAAGGTGGGCTCAGACCATGCACCAGTGAGCCCACCCTGAGGGCCCAGTCCCAGTGAAGGTGGGAGGAGCTTCTGGGAAGGTCTAAGGGCCCTGGAGAACCTGCCAGGGGGCCCTTGCAAGTCAGTGTCTGCACTCCCAGAGGAAACAAAGGGAGGGAGGGAGGGAAGGCAGAGAGGAACAAAGGCCCGGAGGTAGATGTGGTGAGCCCCAGGCAAGCCAGCCTGATAGTTTTCTCTTTCTCTCTTTTTTTTTTGGTCTGTGCCACATCCTCGAGGCCACATGCAGGCTCTGCGTTCCAGCATGCAGGATCTAGTTCCCCAACCCGGGACTGAACCTGGGCCCCTGCATTGGGAGTGTGGAGTCTCAACCACTGGACCACCCGGGGAAGTCCTGTGTTTTCCTTTATTTCTTAGTAGGAATTCCCTTTCCAAAAAAGGAAAGTTTGGCTTACACATACCAAAGGGAAAGGTAGAGGGGAGAAAAAAAAAACCCTAAAAAATGGAATAGAAGCTCAATTCCAGGCCCAACTCACTGGCTGCTGGCTGTGTGGTTTGCAGGGAGGGGGGAAAGGAAGCAGTCTCAGGAACTGAGCTCCCAAGGGCTAAGCCAAGCACAGTGCTACCTGCACAACCTCTGCAGTGAGTAGCAAAGCTGGGAATCAAAGCTCAGAAAGTGATCCAACCAGCTCAAGGTTCCACAGCTGGATAATGACAGGTGGGGTTCAAGCCTGATGACAGACCGTGCTGAGCAAAGTCACTCACCTTTCTGTGTCCCTATTTTTTCAATTTTAAAATGGGGACAGTAATAAAGCGACTGCGAGAATGGAATGAAATAATACGCAGAAACACACATGGTAAACTGTAAAGCCTGATGCCCCCGTTACTGTCCTCCCTGTGCCCCTCCCCGCGCTGGGGCACAATCTGAGCTACTCCCCTCCCTGCTGCTTCCCCCTCCCCACCTCACAGAGGGCAGGTGTTGAGAAAGACTCTGCCAAACCGAGCCAAGGTCTGGACTCCCTGCCCTTCCTGGCTTGCTTGGCCAATACTCAACAGGATTTATCATAGTTCCTGGAACATTGCAGATCTGCTAGAACAAGGATGTCCAACCCTGGCCAGCTGTCCTGGAGCCTCCAAACCATCTTGTAGGACCAGCCAGCCATGGCAGCTGGAGACCTGATGTGCCAACAGTACTTGCTGGCTCAGGACTGGGTGTGCCTGGAAACTCACCAGAGTTGTCACGACACGGGGACATTGCTGGGAATGTCTCCACCTGGGAGACACTGTCTACGCCCAGGTGGAAAGCAGCCGTGGTGCTGGGCAGGGCCCTCTGCTTTCAGAACCCCAGCCCTAGCCTCTGAGGAAGGCAGGTCCGGGTCTACACCCATCTCTCCCCTCCTTGTCCCTCGCACGCCACGAGTGTTCCCTCCTGGGAAGTGGCCTCTGTGGCCTCCTCGTCCTGGTACAGCTTGATTCATCTAAACAGAACATGCCAGGTGGTGTAGACAGGTGGCCCAGCCTCCTCAGGGAACTCTGGAAAAACCCAGGAAGCAGGCCGAGCTCCCAAGAGCTCAAGCTGGGCTTTCTCTGCCAGCCTCTGATAAAGGGCACAAGGCTCACGCACCCTCAGGGACACAAGGGGTAGGGGATGAGCCTTGGGTGGGGAGTCAGGAGCCCCGGGGCCTGGGCCTGGCATGGCCAGGATTGCTGTATGACCTTGAGCAAAGCACTTCCTCTTGCTGGTCCTGTCTCCTCATCTGTAAGCGAAGGGTCTGAAACTGGATCACTGAGACCCATTATAATACTTGCTTTCTATGACATCACATATCGTGGTCACCCTCAGAAAGCCTCACACAGTCCCCAACACAGACGCTTCACAGGCCCTGAAACTGGACGTCATTTGAGTCAGAAATTGTTACTCACTCAGTCATGTCTGAGTCTTTGCAACCCCATGGATTGCAGCCCGCCGGGCTCCTCTGTCCACAGAATTCTCCAGGCAAGAATACTGGAGTGGGCTGCCATGCCCTCCTCCAGGGAATCTTCCCAACTCAGGGATCGAATGCAGGTCTCCTGCATTGCAGGTAGATTCTTTACCATCTGAGCCACCAGGGAAGCCAAGCCGGGAATAGGCGGCAGGTCCACCTCTCACCTCCTGGGGGAGCCCTCACTGCCCTCAGCTGAGGCTCCGGAGGAACACAACTTGCTGCAGGGCTCTCCCTGAACCCACCTAAAAGAAACAGGCTAACACTCTAAACTGTAAAGGGGAGCTCATCACTTCATTCGCCTGTCAGACAATGAGGCACCGTCCAGATCCTGAATGAGGTCATGAAAGTGACAGCTGTTCATCCAAAATATAATAAATTTGCCTCCTTGTCATCTGTTTATCAGGTCACAAGGGAACATAACAAAGGCCAGCTTTCATCACAGTCTGGTTACTGACAGGTATATCCTGGGCCAAGAACAGATCCCTGGGTCCTTCCAGCAGCTCACCGCAACACCAGCAAACAGAACACTGGGCAAAGCACACATCTCTCCAGCCCCTCGTGGTGCTGGCAGCAAGCTCCAGACAGAAAGCCCAAACCCAGGAATAGACAGGAAAGCTTTGCCACCTTGGAGAAGTCTCTTAGTCTCTGAGGATAAGAGTAATAATTGGATTGATGCAAGAGATAAAGTATACAATACAGAGACATGTGCTGTATAAACAGCAAAAAAGTCACCCAAACAAACTGGGTAATGGTGAAAAAACAAAAGCAGTGTAGAATTTTCATGATGTACCGTGTACTGGAGAGAGCTTGCAAGAGCTCATTTTTAAATATTCGGGAATTTTGGTAGCCAGTTAGTATTGTGTTTAGTAACTTGAAATCATTGGAGAAGGAAATGGCAACCCACTCCAGTATTCTTGCCTGGAGAATCCCAGGGACAGTGGAGCCTGGTGGGCTACCATCTGTGGGGTAGCACAGAGCTGGACACGACTGATGCAACTTAGTAGCAGCAGCAGCAGCTTGAAATCAGCTATAGCAGGAGTATTTACATCTCAGAAATGTAAAAGCCCATCAAAGAGGGCTTCTTTTCCCCCCAGAGAGCCAAGTTTTCGATATTTACCAGCACACCACTGTTTATAAATAAGAGCAGTGCAACAGGAGTCGGCGTGCTGCTGCTGAAACACACTCACCATAACTTTATCCGTCCAAATGACTGCTGGCTAACTCAAGACAGTAATCTTAGGAGGTTATATTCTTTCCTAACACTTATAAAATATTTTCAGGACTAAGGCAGTCTAGTGGTTAAGACTCTGCGCTTCCAATGTAGGAGGGCACAAGTTCAAGTCCCTGGTCAGGGAAGATCCTGCATGCCACATGGTACGGCCAAAAAAAAAAAAAAACAACTTTTCCATTTAAACAAACATGTACTGAGATCTACTATATGTCAGGCACCAAAAATTCAAAAACCAAAGAAAACAAAATCAGACAAAAACTTCCTGAATTGCTCACAGGGTGGTAGAGGAGTGAGACAGCATATGCCACAGGACACTCCGGGAGTGGAGCGACCTGAATGCTAGTTGCAAGCCACAGGGAAGGGCACTGGAGGCAGAGGGAATGGCATATGCAAAGGCACAGAGGGATGGGTGATAAGACAATTTTTTAAAGTTTCTTTCTAGGATTGGCTTTGAGGAAGTTTTAAAGTTGATCTACTATTGGCAGGGCAAAGGCTAATAGAGTTCTGCCAAGAGAATGCACTGGTCATAGCAAACACCCTCTTCCAACATCACAAGAGAAGACTCTATACCTGGACATCACCAGATGGCCAACATCGAAATCAGATTGATTATATTCTTTGTAGCCAAAGATGGAGAAGTTCTATACAGTCAGCAAAAACACACCAGGAGCTGACTGTGGCTCAGATCATGAACTCCTTATTGCCAAATTCAGACTTAAATTGAAGAAAATAGGGAAAACCACTAGACCATTCAGGTATGACCTAAATCAAATCCCTTACGATTATACAGTGGAAGTGAGAAATAGACTCAAGGGATTAGATCTGATAGACAGGGTGCCTGAAGAACTATGGATGGAGGTTTGTGACACTGTACAGGAGACAGGGATCAAGACCATCCCCAAGAAAAAGAAATGCAAAAAAGCAAAATGGTTGTCTGAAGAGGCCTTACAAATAGCTGTGAAAAGAAGAGAAGTGAAAAGCAAAGGAGAAAAGGAAAGATATACCTATCTGAATGCAGAGTTCCAAAGAATAGGAAGGAGAGATAAGAAAGCCTTCCTCAGTGACCAATGCAAAGAAATAGATGAAAACAACAAAATGGGAAAGACTAGAGATCTCTTCAAGAAAATTAGAGATACCAAAGGAACATTTCTTGCAAAGATGGGCTCGATAAAGGACAGAAATGGTATGGACCTAACAGAAGCAGAAGATATTAAGAAGAGGTGGCAAGAATACACAGAAGAACTGAACAAAAAAGATCTTCATGACCCAGATAACCACAATGGTGTGATCACTCACCTAGAGCCAGACATCCTGGAATGTGAAGTCAAGTGGGCCTTAGGAAGCATCACTACAAACAAAGCTAGTGGAGGTGATGGAATACCAGTTGAGCTATTTCAAATCCTAAAAGATGATGCTGTGGAAGTACTGCACTCAATATGCCAGCAAATTTGGAAAACTCAGCAGTGGCTACAGGACTGGAAAATGTCCATTTTCATTCCAATCCCAAAGAAAGGCAATGCCAAAGAATGCTCAAACTACCCCACAATTGCACACATCTCACACGCTAGTAAAGTAATGCTCAAAATTCTCCAAGCCAGGCTTCAACAGTACATGAACTGTAAACTTCCAGATGTTCAGGTTGGATTTAGAAAAGGCAGAGGAATCAGAGATCAAATTGCAAACATCCATTAGATCATTGGAAAAGCAAGCGAGTTCCAGAAAAACATCTATTTCTTCTTTATTGACTAGGCCAAAGCCTTTAACTGTGTGGATCACAACAAACTGTGGAAAATTCTGAAAGAGATGGGAGTACCAGACCACCTGACCTGCCTCTTCAGAAATCTGTATGCAGATCAGGAAGCAACAGCTAGAACTGGACATAGAACAACAGACTGGTTCCAAATTGGGAAAGGAGTACACCAAGGCTGTATATTGTCACCCTGATTATTTAACTTATATGCAGAGTACGTCATGAGAAATGCTGGGCTGGGGGAAGCACAAGCTGGAATCAAGATTGCCAGGAGAAATATGCAGATATGCAGATGACACCACCCTTATGACAGAAAGCTAAGAAGAACTAAAGAGCCTCTTGATGAAAGTGAAAGAGAAGAGTGAAAAAGTTGGCTTAAAACTCAACATTCAGAAAACGAAGATCATGGCATCTAGTACCATCATGGGGAAACAGTGGAAACAGTGACAGACTTTATTTTGGAGGGCTTCAAAATTACTGCAGATGGTGACTGCAGCCATGAAATTAAAAGACGCTTACTCCGTGGAAGAAAAGTTGTGATCAACCCAGACAGCATATTAAAAAGAAGAGATATTTTATTTATTTATTTATTAAAAAGCAGAGCCAAAAAGGTCTGTCTAGTCAAAGCTATGGTTTTTCTAGTAGTCATGTATGGTGTGAGAGTCGAACTATACAGAAAGCTGAGTGCTGAAGAATTGATGCTTTTGAACTGTAGTGTTGGAGAAGACTCTTGCAAGTCCCTTGGACTGCAAGGAGATCCAACCAGTCCATCCTAAAGGAAATCAGTCCTGAAATATTCACTGGAAGGGCTGATGCTGAAGCTGAAACTCCAACACTTTGGCCACCTGATGTGAAGAACTGACTCGTTTGAAAAGATCCTGATGCCGGGAAAGATTGAAGGCAGGAGGAGAAGGGGATAACAGAGGATGAGATGGTTGGATGGCATCACCGACACAATGGACATGAGTTTGAGTGAACTCCAGGAGTTGGTGATGGACAGGCAGGCCTGGCGTGCTGCAGTCCATGGGGTCACAAAGAGTCAGATATGACTGACTGAACCGAACTATAGGCATTATTTATTCTAGCCAAAAAGTATATCTCTCACCTCACTCCTCTCAGCAGAATTTAGCACCAAATTTCCTTTGGCTGTTTCCAAAACCGAAATCCACTTTCAGGGGATGAGAATTTGCCATTGTGGAGTCCAGCCACTCCAAGACACCGATAGAGACAGCCTCTCTGTTGAGGGGGATCCTTCAGGCTGGCTCTTGGATATATGAGACAGTTTAAATTTCCATCTCATTTCTCCATAATGCTTTACAGGGAACAATGAGCACCAACTTTTTTCTGTTCAAACATGTCCACGTTCTGCCTTGGAGAATGCCAGAATTTGAATTTCAAAAGTGAAGGCCAAGGAAAAAAAAATAAAAGCATCCAGACAGCAAAAGGAGGTTACCTTCAAAGGAACAAAACTCAAGGTGACCTCAGACTCCTCAACATTAAACACTAACAGTGGAACCAGGTCATGAATCCTGAGCCAGCCAAGGCACTGTCCACGTGTAGAGGCAACAGAATGTCATTCTCTCATTCACAGGGGCTCAGAAAATCATACCACCCACATGACCTTTTTGAAAAAAGTATTTGAAGGCAATTAACCATCTGGAGAGGAAGTAAAATAAAAATTCAAAAATGGGGAAGTTGAGGTAACATGGAAAAACTCAAAAGTGTGCAGTAAACCAGTTAAGTCTAAAAAATAAATTATTGTTGGGGAATTTCCCTGGCAGTCCAGTGGTTAGGACTCCACTTTCACTGCCAGAGCCCAGGTTCAGTCCCTGGTCAGGGAACTAAGATCCCACAAGCTGCATGGAATGGCCAATAAACAATATTAGGATCAACATATATACACTATTGATATCATGTACAACATAGATAACTAATGAGAATCCACTAAATGGGAACTAAATGGGAAAGAAATCCAAAAAAGAGAGGATACATGGATATGCATGTAGCTGATTCACTTTGCTGTACAGCAGAAACTAACAACATTGTAAAGCAAATACGCTCCAATAAAAATTAATTTTAAAAATAAAAAATAATTGTTGTAAACGTGTTTTCACACTGGATGTTAGCCATTTATATGAAATTCCAGAACAGGCAAAATTAATATATGAAAGAAATTATTAATTAATATGAATTAATTAATATTAATTAATATGAAAGAAATTAAAACAACAGTTGTTTCTGGGGGGACAGGGGCTGACTTCCTAGGAAGGATGAAAAAGAAACCTAGAGTGAAGAAAACATCTCTATTTTATAAATGACTTTTATTAAACAGATATGCACATTTGTCAAAACTCAAATTGTACACTTAAAGCCAGTACATTTCACTGTATGTAATGATGTCTCAATAAAAATGAATATCTGGATTCTTAGAATCTATGAATATGGTATAATCTCTGCTTTTTAGGTCATCTTTAATGATTTCAGTGTACAGATTTTGCATATCTTTTATCAGATTTACCACTATTTCATGTTTTTTATGCTATAGTTAATTTGCATCATTTAAACTTTTTAAGATTTCGTTTCTTATTTTTTGGCTGCGCTGGGTCTTCGCTGCTTTGTGGGCTTTCTCCAGTTGCAGAGATGAGATGCTCCTCCTCACTGTGGCGTGAGGGCTTCACACTGCAGTAGCTTCTCTGGTCACAGGGCACAGACAGGCTCCAGATCCCAGGCTCAGTAGTTGTGGCACATACGTTTAGCTGCCCCGAGGCGCGTAGAATCTTCCTGAACCAGGGATCGAATCTCTGTCTCCTGAATTGGCAGACAGATTCTTAACCACTGGACCAGTGAAGCCCGATTTTAATTCTTGCTTATAAAGAGAAATACAATTTCTTTTTATCCATTGATCTTATATCTTGAAATCTTGAGCTCACTTATCAATTCTAGTAGTTTTTTTGGAGACTCCATCAGATTTTCTATATAAATGATCATGCTATATGTGAATAAAGACATTTTTACACTTCCCCCCGCCCCAATCCAGATGCCTTTTCTTTTTCTTATTACAGACTAGACTCTTCAATATGATGTTGAATAGGTAATAAGAGTTGACAACCCTCCCTCATTTCCCAGTCTTAGAGTGAAAGCATTTAGTATTTCACTATGAAGTATGCTGTTAGCTATAGGGCTCTTGTAGATGTTCTTTTTCAGGTAGAGGATGCTCCATTTTATTCCCAGTTTGCTGAGAGATTTTTATCAAAATTGAACATAGGATTTGTATCAAATTAATCTTAGAGAAATGCAAATAAAATGTTAATGAGATTCCACTATATACCTACTAGAATAGGTAAAATTAAAAAGACTGACCATACCAAGCATTGGTGAGGATATGAAGCAACTGGAATTCTCATTCAGTACTGGGGAGCATGTTGTACCACCACTTTGGAAAACAGTGTGATGGCTTCCTAAAAAGTTAAGAATGTATCTATCCAAAATACATATCCACACACCAAAATGTTACCTGAGTGTTCATAGCTTCTTTATTTGTTATATCCAAACACTGGAAAGAACCCAAATGTTCAACAGGTGAATGAACAGACGATGGTGGTATATTCATACCACACAACAGCAATTAAAAGAAGCAAACTATCCACATGAACCTGCAGTGATGTAGATGGATCTCAAAACTTATGCTGAGTGAAAGAAATCAGACCAAAAAAGACTATCAGTGTATAGCTCATTTATACAAAGTTATTGAAAATGACAACTAATCTATAGAGTCAGAAAGCAAATCAGTAGTTGCCTGGGAACAAGGGTTGGGAGAGGGAAGGGAGACATGGTGAAGTTTTTGAGGATGATGGATATGTCCATTTTTTTTTTAATATTTATTTATTTGGCTGCACCAGTCTTCAGTTGCACACAGGATCCCAGATCTTCGTTACAGCATCTGGGATCTTTAGCTGCAGCGTGAGAACTCTCAGCTGTGGTATATGGGATCTAGTTCCCTGACCAGGGATCAAACCCAAGCCCCCTGCGTTGGGAGCTCGGAGTCTTAGCCACTGGACCACCAGGGAAGTCCTGGATATGACCATCATAGTTGTGATCATGGGCATATACAAATATCAAAACTTGCCAAATTGTGTACTTTAAATATGTGCAATTAATACCAATTATACCTCCATTTAGCAGTTTAAAAGCAGAATAGTAAAATTTTAAGAGAATGTTAGTGATACAAATCATTATTATTAAGAACATATATATAATATTAAAAATAACTTAAGAGCAATACTCTGAGATCATAACCATATACAAAATTAACAGATTAGGAGGGTGGGGAGAATGTCTTGAAACAAAAGGAGTTAAAACTCTCATCATAACATAGGGCATCAAAACTCAGGGTTATTATTGATTTTGATATTTAGAGAAATTTCAGGGTTTTTTTTTAAAGTGCAGAGAATCTTCAAGTCCAGTAGAAGTGACTCTAGTTAGCCACTGGGTCCTCCCACATTAAGAGGCATCAGGGCCAACCTGTCGAAGGATGGACAGCAGACTCACTGGCTTCCCAAGTCACATCCTGTGACTCTTCCAAACACTCCGAGCCAGGAACCAGGTCAGCACCCCTACAAGGGACATATGAGAACCACCAACCCCACGTTCCCTTCTCTGCTTCATCCCTGCCTCCTTGGTATTTAAACTTAATTAACAACAATCAGTGATCATAGGGCAATTCCACTGCTGGGCAGACATCTGAAGGGAAGAAAACAACTATTTCAGAGATATCCACACCGCCATGTTTACTGCAGCATCGTTCACACTAGCCAGACATGGAAACAGCCTAACTGTCCATCCGTGAGTGAATGGATTAAGAAAATGTGCTACGTTTACACAGAATGGAATATTTTCAACCAAAAAAAAAAAAAAAAAAAAAGGAGGGAAATCCACCTTTGGCAGCAATATGGATGAACCTTGAGGGCATTATGCTAAGTGAAAGAGTCAGACAAAGATAAATACTGCATGATCTCACTTACATGTAGGATCTAAAAAAACTGAACTCAAAAACAAGAGTAAAATGTTGGCTGCCAGGGGCTGCAAGTTGGAGAAATGCAGAGATGTTGGTTAGAGGTTACAAACTTTCAGTTACGAGATGAGCAAGTTCTGGAGATCTAAGGTACCACACAGTCAGTGTACTTAGCAACACTGTATTATATACTTGGAAGTTGCCACATGTCCTCACCATCACCCAAAACAAACGACCCTTATGTGAGGTGACAGAGGTGGTGTTGTTCAGTCATGTCCGACTCGTTGTGATCCTGTGGACTACAGCACGCCAGGCTTCCCTGTCCTTCACTATCTCCTGGAGTTTGCTCAAACTCATGTCCACTGAGCCAGTGATGACATCCAACCATCTCATCCCCTGCCCCATTCTCTTCCTGCCTGCAACCTTTCCCAGCAGCAGGATCTTTTCCAGTGAGTCGGCTCTTCACCAATTTTGTAATAGATAATATGTATCAAAATACCATGTGTACACCTTAAACTTATAAATATTATACGTCAATTACAGCTCACTAAAGCTAGGAAGAAAGAAAAACAAATCCATCATCTCTGAGCCTGGTACAACGCTGAGGGGGACGTGACCTCACAAATGAAGTGAAAGTCGCTCAGTCATGTCTGACTCTTCGCAATTCCATAGAATTCTCCAGGCCAGAATACTGAAGTGGGTAGCCCTTCCCTTTTCCAGAGGGCGTTCTCAACCCAGGGATCGAACCCAGGTCTCCCGTATTACAAGCAGATTCTTTACCAGCTGAGCCACAAGGGAAGCCCAAGAATACCGAAGTGGGTAGCCTATCCCTTCCACAGCAGATCTTCCCTACCCAGGAATTGAACCAGGGTCTCCTGCATTGCAGGCAGATTCTTTACTAAGTGAGCTATCAGGGAAGCCCTCACAAAGAGTGGAACTAAGGAACTAAGGAGCCAGAGTCTCTGTGTTGGAAAGGACCCCAGCAGCCTCAATACCAGCAGGAAGCAGAGGTTCCAGGCCCAGGGAGAGTGGTAGCGGGGCTGGATCAGAGCCTCTGCTGGGAGGCGAGGAAACATCCAATGCATGAAATGACCACCCACAGGATTCCACCCAGCGTGACTCCCACAGTCCTGCCTCACCCTGCCTCCAATCACATCCACTGTCTGATGCCCACTGTGGACCCACAGCTCTAGGAGACAGGACTGCAACTATGGACAGACACAGCCCAACCATCAGGGAGTTTACCTTCCAGTGAGAATCCCAGAGGGAAGACATGTGATGGGGCGGGGCAGGTGCTCGGTGATGAGTTCCAGACCCTTAGCGCTGTGGTTAGAGGTGCCACTCCGCCAACAGTCAGCCGGGCAGTGGTCCTCACAGCAGAGTAGGTGAGAGGTGATCTCGGCCTTCTCCCCGGGGCTATCCAGGCTCTCTAGCCTCAGAGCTGGTGGGTGAGCTGGGGGGCCCGGGGACAGGCAGAGAGCTGTCTCTCACAGAGCTCCAGAGCCCTCACCACGGCCACTTGCTGGCCAGGCCCAGGCCTTGCAGCAGCTGCGCCCTCTCCTCCATTCCCCCGCTGCGATCTAATGGTGGTGCTGGTCTCCACGGGTCACCAGCCACAGAGGCCTCCCTCAGCAACTGGAGTACATGGACACTGCCATTAAGGTCACAGCTTCAACCAGCTTCAGTGTCTCCATTCACATTTCAAAAATTGATATAGCTGAGATCAGCTGTCTATCCCCTAGGAGGTGGCCAGAGGTCAAGTTTAGGTTGCAAGGTCACTGCTCATCATGACTTCAGGTCTATCTTTATGGGTGGAGCTGTTCTCATAGAACGGCAGCTGCTGTGAGCTGGGAACTAACCTGATGGGCATTTGCTACAACATGTATCCCTACTGATCCCACCCAAATGATTCGCTCCAGTTTAAATGAAAAGCCCGAGGGCTGGCTGGGTGCTGGGCGCCTGGCTCCCGCAGTGATGATGGCTGGGCAGGCTCTGGGGACCTGCCCCTGAGTGCGCCACCCCCTGAGATCTGCCTCTTCAGCAGGGCCTGGACACTGGTGGAAGGACACAAACTGGGTACTCGACCAACGCTCTGGGGCAGAGTAACCGGCCAGCCCAGGGACTCCTCCTCCTCTTAGCCTGGGCCTCAGAGGGCAAAAGTTGAGCCTTAGGACTTTGCCCTTCTTTGTCAGAACAGAGAATAACATTTGTTTTGGTGGAGGCTTCCAGCAACCTTGTGACCGGACCTTGACCTGACCTTAAGAACAAAGGCTCTGACGCCAAGAAGCCTGCAACAACTAACCACGCCACCCTCCTTTCCTATAAAAGAGCTTTGCTGAAAGCTTTCCAGGAGTTGGGGGTCTTTTAAGGCAGAAGCCACCCGACTCCTTGCGTGGCCCTGCAGTGAACCTCTCTCTGCTCCAAACTCTGACATTTCAGTCTTGTCTGGCCTCACTGTGTGTCAGGCACACAGACTGGCATTCAGTAACAGACACAGGCAAGGCAGATTAACATAACCTGGAGACCAATCAGCCGGGGGTTAGGGGACACAGAGGAGTCCACGGCTTTCAGGCCTGTGGGGGAGCCAGGGGACTAGTCTCAGGAAGAGGTAATCTAGGGAGGAGATGTGGGCAGGGATGTGTAGAGTTCACTGTGGTCACAGTGAAACTGATGGAATTTCCTTGGTTGTCCCATTATCAGTGTGAACCATCAGAATTTATAGAAGGAGAACAAAGTCAGTGCCAGAGAGGTGGTGGGCCCAGGCTACGCAATAGGATGGCCAAGATGGCCATGCGGCTTTGCACCATACCCCAAAGGTACATGGCCGAGGGCCCCGGTCAGGAGTCAGGCGGCCTGTGTTCTGGCCAGAGTGCCAACATTTACTAATCCTCTACCCTGGACAGGTTGTTTACTTCTCTTGAGTTCCTGGCATCTGCTAAATGCAGATAAAATGTCCTCCTTGACTGTTCACAGAGTAGCTGTGAAGAATCTGGAAGAAATTTAGATATTGTATAAGGCTCTATTGGAGAAGGCAATGGCAACCCACTCCAGTGTTCTTGCCTGGAGAATCCCAGGGATGGGGGAGCCTGGTGGGCTGCCGTTTATGGGGTCACACAGAGTCGGACACGACTGAAGCGACTTAGCAGCAGCAGCAGCATAAGGCTCTATGGGGCTTCCCAGGTGGCACCAGTGGTAAAGAACCTGCCTGCCAATGCAGGAGACATAAGAGATGCAGGACTGATCCCTGGGTGGGAAGATCCCCTAGAGGAGGGCACGGCAACCCACTCTAGTATTCTTGCCTAGAGAATCCCATGGACAGAGGAGCCTGGCAGGTCACAGTCCAAGGGGTCGCAAAGAGTTGGACATGACTGAAGTGACCTGGCACGCACGCACGCACGCACACACACACACACACACACACACGGCTCTGTAAATAATCGGGGTCAAGTCCAAGGACTTCTGTGGGAAAGCTAAGGTTACATGACTTGCCCAGGGCCTCTCAATGGTTACCAAGGGCCTTCCAGCTCTGGTGCCTCTGGCTTTCTATGACACCGCAGCCCTTCTGGGTACCTGCTGGTGCACTTTCTGTGGAACACTGAGCCTCTCTTGGGGCCATCCCAGCAGATGAGACCCTCAGACTCCCATCCTGCCTCAGACATACACAGGCCTGTTACCTGAGTGGTCCAGATCAAGGTCGGCCTCTGGAGGATATGCTGCAGCCCAGGAGGGAGACAGAGCAGGAACCCAGAGCCACCAGGTCAGCCTAGACACTACGGAGCCCCACGCAAGCTGAGCTGTCATCTGGGAAGAGAGATGTCCAGTTCTGAGCAGGTGCTCCAAAGAGGTTTATTATATCCACACTGGGGAGCCCCAGGCTCCTGCTCAGAACAAGGGGCTGAGAACATCCAGTCAGGGAATCACGGCCACCCCAGGCTGACAGGCCTGGCGCCTGTGGAGATGGTAACGCTTCTGCTTCAAACACAGCCAACTCCCTCCCTCTGCCCTTTAAGTCTCCTCGTAAAGAGGCAGGGCTGTCCTTTTCATGACGAAATAAGGTCCCTAGCGGTTTCTTGTCTGACACCTATCAGCCCCCAGAAAGCTTGACCCAGGCCCTCTGTCTGCTCCCCAACCTCAGCCAGCATCAGCAACCACATGTCCAACACAGTCAGCCCACCCTCAGCCCAGCGGCCCCCGGCCTGCTCCTAGAAGCTGCCAGCTAAAGTCTGGAGCGGACAAATTCTATTAGGTGCTCCAACTGCTCCTCCAGGCGCTGCTCATCCCCGTGGTTCTCAATGACCCAATCGAAGGTCCCGAAGTTGTCCAGGCCACACTCTGACTCAGCGTCGTCCACCCCTGCAGAAAGGTATGGCAGGGTCAGGCCCATCCCTCCCAACAAACACAGGGCATCGAGGCCTGCGGGCCCCACAAGGAGCCACCCTCTCTTGAATGCTCCTCAGACCCTCAGAGCTAAGCACCAGTCACCCCAGAGGGCACTCCCGCACCCCTGAAACACCGGGACATCAGATTCAGCGGCCCACAGCACCTGAGCCCCACAGAGGGGCCCACGGATGTCTTCACTTGTCACTGCCATCTCAAACCACAGACAACCCAAACGGTAATTTTGTTTTCATTCTATGCAAAGCCGGTTGTGTCAATTTCGATCCCGACATCTCCGACTCAGGCCCCTTGGGAGGCAGCATGTGCCATTCTCAGTGAGGCTGGTAACAAGGGCATCCACCTGGCAGGTCCGCTGTGACTATAAAGTGAGATAATATGCTCAAAGCCAGAGTGAGTGCCCAGGAGATGAATGTGCTTAGACACTCAGTCGTGACTCTGTGCGACCCCAGGGACTGTAGCCCACCAGGCTTCTCTGTCCGTAGGATTCTCCAGGCAAGAATACTGGAGTGGGTTGCCCTTAGGAAGCTATTCACCTCATTTAGAAGAGTCAGACCCACTGATCCCTCAAGTCACAGTGACACCTGAGCTATGTCCCTCAACTGCCACAGAGCAGGTCCTGGGCTGCCACCACTAGGGCCATCTAGGAGAGCTTCCTCTCCCCGTCCCCCACTGTGTCAATCAAACAGGAGTGAGGTTTGTCAGGCCTGCCCTCTGCCTCACTGTCAGTGCCCCCTCCAGGCTGGAACACAAAGGTGAAGGACCAGGGGCAGCAGAGAATCCCAGCCAGACCTCCAGAAGCCCACTGGCCTAGAGAAGACAACCCAGGTAAGGGAACCAGGCCAAGGTCACAGGGAAACCCTTATCCCAAGGATACCATCCTCTACTCAACTCCACTTATTAATCTGGAGGCACTCCTGAGCCCAGACCTCAGACTCCTTTTTATAACCCCCTGCTCACACCCCCCAGCCTGCCAGGGAGACAGCGGAAGACCGAGAATGTGGGAGTGGGTAGCCGGGTCAAAGAGGGCCAGCCAGCCTGCATGCTAAGCCCTGGGGCAGAGGCTGTGAGCAGCTCACCTGGTGTGAACACCCAGCCCCGCTGCTGCCGGCTGTCCTCCGTGGCCACCACACGGACCGTCTGTGTCACAGCCCCATAGGCCTCCTGAAACCACTGGATGTCAGATACCCTCCGTGTATCACTCACCAGCTACAGGAAAAGAACATAAACCAGTGACCAACAGGACGTGGTGCAGGAAGCAGCAGGACCGGACGCTGGAGCCAAAGGGGAGCGAGAGAGACCAGGCCCCACTCCCAGTAAGCAGGAGCCCAGACCTCAGAGCCCAGACAAGTGTAGCCCCATTCCCTGTGATCACCCAACCAGCTGGGAGGGACAGCCACTCCTCCCTTCAGGCATCCCTCCCTGATCAACGCAGCCTGAGCCCTGCTCTTCCCACTCTGTGTGCTGTGAGCTGAAGAGGCCTCAGGCTCTGAAATCAGATCAGCCAGTCATTTTACAGATGAACAAACCCAGGCCAGAAACAAAGATACCTTAA
The DNA here is from genome assembly GCF_019923935.1 of Bubalus bubalis. Lineage (NCBI taxonomy): Eukaryota > Metazoa > Chordata > Mammalia > Artiodactyla > Bovidae > Bubalus > Bubalus bubalis. The sequence goes on along the minus strand of NC_059162.1, from coordinate 15,730,860 downwards.
TCAGTCCGTGCCCCCAAAACCTTTTAAAATGGAAATATGACCTTGTCAGTCCCCTGCCCTAAGTCCCCCTAAGACTTCCCATCATTTTAATAAAATCCAAAGCTCTCACCCCAGCTCACAAGGCCCTTTAAGATGTGACACCTATTTCCTGTCACCTTCCCTTCATTCATTCTGCTGCGTCCAGCGGACAACCTTGCCCTTTCTTAAACATCCCAACCAGGTCTCCTCCTCAGGGCTTTTGCCCTTCCTTCTCCTTCTGCCTGGCTCCCTCACTTCAGAGAGGTTTCTGCTCAAATGTCACCTCCTGGGACAGGCTGACCCTACCACCCTGGCTCCCTTCCTGTCCCTCTCAATTCTGATATGCTGTTTATTCTCTGACCACTAAGTATTCATGAAACCATCATTATCTCTCTGTGGGTTGATTGTCTGATCCCTGCTCTGTAGAGTAGCTCCATGAGGGGAAGGACTGTGTCTCACTCACTACTCTGTCCCTGGCCCATAGCACCACCTGACCCACAGGGAGCATTCAGGAGCACACGGTCAATGAATGAATGAATCAGTGAATAAAGAGGCCAGATGTTCTTGTCCAAGCTGCGGGCATGGTCACTCAGCCAATTATTAAACAAATACTATGAAGGGAAGAATACTCACTCCAGCATTCTTGCCTGAAGAAACCCATAGACAGAGGAGCCTAGCAGGCGACAGTACTTGGGGTCGCAAAGAGTCAGACACGACTGAGCGACTAACACACACCTGTCAAACGCCTGCTATGTGCCTGGCACTGTGTTAGACTCTTAAGAGTAGAGTTGTAGGCAGACCTGGTACTTGCCCTCAGGGAGCTCACAGTCTAGTGGGAGAGACACTCTAAGCCAGCAGCTTTACTAATTACCGGGCAATCACAGCACATATCAGCTTGCATCTGGACCTTAACACTGTGAAACCAAACTCCTGGTTTTCTCCCCAAACTTGTTCTGCCACATCATTGCTGTCTCAGAAAACGACAACTCCAGCTGTCCAACTGCTCAGAACCAAATCCTTGGACTTGTCTCTTGTCCTTCCACCCTAGAGCCATCATATCAGGAAATCCTACTGGTTCTATGTTCAAAACCTGTGCAGAATTTACCCCTCTCTCCACTCCCCTGCCACTCCGAGTCAAGCCATGGCCACTTTGCTGTCCTGTGGAAAGATCCTCGGTCTGGGCTCTCTGCTTCCACTCTTGCCCTCCTCCCAACAGCCAGGAAGAGCCTCTTAAATCCTAGATCATCTTTAAAATAAAATTTTTAAAAACGTAAGATCAGATTATGCCTCTCCTCTGCTCAAAACCCTCCAGTGAGTCCCCATCTCACTCAGAGCAAAGTCCAGGCTCTTCCAGAGAACCTGCATGACTTGACCTCACCTCCTGCCACTCAACTCTCACCTGCAAAAATCCATCTAGGTCACCCCTTACTTCCTGCAGGTCCTGCTCAAATGTCATCATGTCAGTGAGGCCTTCCCTGATACCCTTAACAAAGCAGCAACCAGGGCCTCCTCATAGCTGCAGCCTGCTTTCTTTTGCCCCTTAGTAGCTATCTCCACATATTCTATATTTATTTAGGGCCTAACTCCCTCTACCCCCAGCCACAATGTATGTATCCTGAGAGTAGGGACTTCAGATTTTCACATGATGTATCCCCACATCACCTGGAACCAGTCCTGGTACAAGAAGGTGCCACTGGCTGCCAGAAAGAATGAGGAAGGGAAAGGGTAAGGAGCTACAGGAGCACCGGAGAGGGAGCACCAGTTAGGACCTGGGCATCACGGAAGGCTTCCCGATGGAGGTGCCACGGACTCTGAGCTGGACCGAACCAGGTGAAGAGGGAAAGGAAGAGCACTCCAGGCAGGTAGAAGGACATGGGCGGAGGCCCTGATTCTAGAAGGAGGTTGATTTATTTCAGGAATAGAGAGAAAGCCCATGTTGCTGCAGTTGAAGGAACAAGGAGGCTAGAAGGGCAGCAGGAGCCGATCGTCAAGGCCCAGAAGTTCATGTTAAGGATTTCGATTCGTCCATCAGAACGGCAGGACAAAGGGTTCCAAACACGACTTGGTTTGTGTTTTTAAAAGGTCACTCTGGCTGCTGTGTGATGAATGGATCACAAGGGACAAGAGTCGAAGCAGGGACCAGTGTGGGGGCTACTCCAGCTGTCTGGGTGAGAGACAGCGGGGCCTTGGGCCAAGGAGGTGGCTGTGGAGAGAGAGAAATGGACATACCTGGGGAGGGACGGAGGGCTGGGGAAACAGATTTTCTCAGTGCCACCACAGAGCCCACTCACCCAGACAGGCTGGCAGACACCCTCCACAATCTTCCTGCAGAAGAAGCCTGGGTCAGCCTGGCGCTTCTCCTCCCCCCAGCGGATCATGTCGCTCCGATAGGCCTCCTTGTAGGTGCTGGCGTCCAGGAGTCTCTGGAAGTCCAAGCCGTGCTCCTGCCCAAAGCACATTCTGTTTATGCCACCAGCCTCTCAACCTCGCTGGTCTCCCCTAAAACAGAAAGAGGGTTCCCCGCCACCCCCACCTTGACCCGCCCTCCCTGAGGGCTGCTACAAGGACTCATGAGGTTGCCGCCAGGACAGAGGCCTGCAAGGGAAAGCGGCCTAGAAACTGAGAAATCCCGAGCACTGGCAGACAGATGGAAGAAAAGTCTTGAGGTCATCCAGAAACTGTCTTGGCTTGCCTTTAAATGTGTGATGTGGTTTTCCCTTCTGCAACGGTTTTACCTTCCCAATTATTTCTGGCTTAAACTAGTCCTGGAATTAGTCTGCCTCCCTTGGGCACACAGGCTCAGCCTTCACCCAGAAGTGGGAAGTCTCAAAACACTGCACTCTGTGTCCTTCCACTACCCCTTCTGGCACTGTCTGTCCCCATCCCAAAGCCCAGGAGACCTGGCTTCCCTGTCTCTCTCCCCTCCCCCCACCCCCTTCCTCACTCCCAATTCCGGGCACCTTTGCTGAGTCAGCCTATGTTTGGCTCCGGGCACTCCTGGAACCCTGAGGCAGGAGGGGCAGCTCTGACGCCCTGGGCAGCTGCTTCCCGGCGGGCCTCCCTTTCTCCAGGGACACTGCAAGCAACGGGGTCCATCAGAGGGCCCCAGAATGGGAGGGTTCAGGTTTCAGCTCCCCTGGCATTCAATGCAGCAAGACCCTCTCCCCACTCAGTCTCTTCATGGGCAAACTGAGGGGGCAGTGACCCAGCCAGTCAAATCAACTACTACCACCTTCCAAGGTGAAGCCAACAGCCATCTCCCATTTATAAACTACTTTCCCACGAACTCTACCATGGGAGAAGGTTAGCTCCCAGGGGCATTATGGTCGGCCTGTCAATTATAGTCCCCACTGCAACTGAAGAAATCAATGCGTTAACATTTCATTTTGAATCTGTTTTGTAATGGGTGTAAGGGATGAAGTGGTGCTGGACTTAAAAACAGCAGGGGCAGGCTGGCCTATCAGAGTCTCCTACTGAGGTTTTAGAAATGCCAACTCCTGCCCACTGGCCCTACCCCACCCTACAGCCTGGCTCAGCAGTCTGGACTGGGGCCTCATTCGGGAAGTCTGGAAGCAGACCAGTGGTATTTAAACTGTTCCTCTGAGCCCTGGGGTTTGGAAGTGTCAAGCCCCACTGGGGAAAGCTGAGTGCCTCCCCCTCACTCAAAATTGCTCCCAGTCTGTCTACTGGATACAAAGAATCTCTACATCCAATTTCATTTGGGAAAGGTTCCCACAAGGAAAAGATTTTGAGAACCACTGACTCTGTTATCCCAGGACCCCCCAGGCTGCCACCCTACAAATGGGTCTGTTGTGCTGGTGGGAGAAGACCAATGGCAGAGGGAACAGATTCATTTTGCATGGACTCAGTCGCCCAGACACGGGCCAGCTGACCAAGGAACCGTAAGTACAAGGACACACCTAGAGGTCAAGGGCAGAAATGCAAGCGAAGAGCAGGCTCTCCATGGTGTGGGGAGCTGATTCCAATTCCTAGGCTCCCTTTTTAAAATCTAAGGTTCTGAGATTCCTGTTTATTTTTTACAGTCCTTTTTTTTTTTTAATTTACATGGTTCAAAACTCAAAAAATAAACATTGTTCACAGTGAAGCATCTCCGTTCTCTGTTCCCCAGCCACACAGCTCCCCTCCTGGAGGCAGCCAGTGGTCCAGTCTCTTATGTATCCTGCCCAGGCTCTTACACAACCCAAGCATCCAGAATGGTGCTGAATGCGCGCCATGTGTATCTGTTGAATGGCTGAATATATGAACAAATGTTTACAATTTTCCCCATTTTTATATAAATGCAGCATTCTCTACGGTATTCCCAGGTGGCACTAGCGGTAAAGAACCTGTCTGCCAATGCAGGAGATGTAAGAGATGTGGATTCCATTCCTGGGTCTAGAAGATCCCCTGAAGGAGGGCATGGCAATCCACTCCAGCATCCTTGCCTGGAAAATCCCATAGACAGGGGAGCCTCACGGGCTACAGTTCATTGGGTCACAAAGAGTTGGACACGACTGAAGCGACTTAGCAACAGCAGTGTTCTCTACACACTGTTCTACATCTTGCTTTTTTTCACTTAACAATATAACTTGACAAGTCATGTGATTAAATTTCTAAGGGGAGAATTCCATGGGTTGTGGCGGGCCAACTTTAGCGGGGGCAGGGGAGGTGATCTGTGTCATATTTTTTGAACAAGGGTACAGACTGTTACCAATAACACAGCATCAGAGCTGCCAACTCACATCTACAGCCTTTTCTGGACACATTTTCCTGAACATCCTCTAGGGAAGTGGCCTGAAGTGAGTAAGGCCAATGGGAAAGAAACTGAAATGGAAAATGCCACCCTATAGGTCCACCTATAGAAAGCGGAGAGCTGTGTCACCCTGCAGCAGGGGGTCATAGGGACCCTGCAGCAGGGGGTCATAGGGACCCTGCAGCAGGGGGTCATAGGGACCCTGCTAGTGACTCAAGCGACAGCACAGCAACCAAAGCTTGGGAGCTGGCTCCTTCCAACCCACCAGGTGCCACAGAGCTGCCACCTACCTGAGCGTACTGCTCCTTGAGTGGACCGGAGAGCCGGAGGATAGCGCACACATCAGCCCCTAGCCTGTGAGACAGGGAGAGCCGAACCCCATTAACCTAAGGCTTCCAGGCCCCAGAAGAGTGAAGCCCCATGTCTGCTGTCAGTACCCATATAACCCTGTCAGGTCTCAACTTCCCTGATCTCCTCATCTGTAAAATGGGGTAACAATGTCTGTTCTGTCTCCCACAGGATTAACATGAAACTCAAATGTGAAAAAGCCCTGAAACTAACAAGTAAGACAAATGAAAGTATTAATTACAGTGTGAAGATCCCAGGAATATTCAGTCTGGATTTGGTTACTGCTGGGCTCCCGAATTTGTTCTCTCATAGCCAGGGGTATCTCAGTCTTAAAGGACTTGGTCCCCACACATAACAACTCATTCATTCACTTGCTCAATTTACTCAACCAACCATCTGTTGGGTACTATATTTGGATCCAGGTGATACAAATGTGAATAAGCTATGCGATTTCTGGGACTTCACTATTGGTCCGGTGCTTAAGACTCCATGTTTCCACTGCAGGGGGCATGGGTTCAATTCCTGGTCATGGAACTAAGATCCTGCTTGCCACATGGCCAAAAAAAAAGATACATGACTTCTGCCCTGACTGTGAGATGCTCAGAGATTCACTTAAACACTGACGTGGTGAGGTGGGTGTTCTTATTTCCATGTTTCAGGTGAGGAAACTGAGGTTGAGGGAGGAAAACCGACTCACCCCAAGGACCACTGCAAGTCAAGTACTAGTAACAAAGCCAGTATTGTAAAATGCATCCTAGGTGGCGCAGTGGTAAAGAATCCGCCTGTCAAAGCAAGAGACACGGGTTCAATCACTGGATCAGGAAGATCCCCTAGAGTAGGAAATAGCACCCACTCCAGTATTCTTGCCTGGAAAATTCCATGGACAGAGGAGCCTGTCAGGCTACAGTTCAGAGTGCTGGAGAGTCGGACTTGACTGAGCACACACACGCACACGTTGGTAAAATAAAAATACAAGCCATGTTTAGTCCCAGTGCCTGTGCAGGTGTGTTCAGTTGCTAAGTCATGTCTGATTCTTTGTGACCCCAAATACTGTAGCCCAACAGGCTCCTCTGTCTTTGGCATTTTCCAGGCAAGAATACTGGAGTGGGTTGCCATTTTCTACTCCAGGGATCTTCCAGACCCAGGGATCAAAGCCCAACGTGTCCTGTGTCTCCTGAATTGGCAGACGGATTCTTTATCACTGAGTCACCTGGGAAGCCATGCCTGTAACTAGGTGCTAAGAGTTGTGAACATTATCTTATATAATCCTTACAATCACCCTATTATCTCCAACTCACGGATGACAAAACTGAGGAACAGAATGCATTAGAAATTTGGACAAGATCATACTCGAATAAAGTGGTGAGTCAGGATTTGAATCCCAGCAGTCTAATTCCCGAGTCTGCTTCTGACCACAAATTGATTGATGTGCTGGGTGGAGAAATGTAACTTGGGAAAAGGTGGCAGATACTTAGTGGTGAAAGATTCAGGTGGCAAACTCTGCCTTGGATTTTCCACAACCTCTTAGACTCCCCATGGTTCCCAAAAGCAGCCTCCTAGCACCCTCAACACACTGGCCTTCAACAGGAGAGAAGCCCCACTCCACCTTCTCTGGCTTCTGTGCTCTCCTTACCCAGAAAAAATGCTCCTACACAGAACATCTTCCTTTGGGAGAAAACCTGCTGAAATGCCCTGGTGGCCCAGGGGTTAAGACTCCACGCTTTCGCTGCTAAGGGCTGGGATTCCATCCCTGATTGGGGAACTAAGTCTCAAAGGCATGCAGGCAGAGGCCAAAAAAAAAAAATAAAAAAAGACAGTTAAACAAAAAAGTATTAAAGAAGCAGTGGGGAAAAGCAAAAAGAACCCATTCCTTAGAGCTAGATGAAAGCTGAATTTGAGTCCTGGATCTACCAATTACTTTGTGTTCCTGGCAGATTTGGGTGGTTTTCTTTTGAACTTTTCAGAGTCTCCTTTTCTGCATGTGCAAAATGAAGATAGTACTAAAAATACCACACAGTACCTAACAACAGTATCTGGCATACAATAAAGGCTCAATAAATCCCATCAACTAGGTGGAGTGCTAGCTAAGGATTTGTCTGTGGAGTCAGGTACAACGGGGGTGTGGTCTGAGGCAAATCCTTTATTTGTGACTCAGTTTCTTCTTCTGTACATTACTTCAAAATACTCTCTGGAGGATTAGGAATGGTGTATAAAAAGCGTCTTGGTAGCAACTGTTACTAATACTTCTTGAAAGATCTATAGCCCGGCCTGCTTTTTTGATGTTGGCGTGTGTAGACTGCTGTTTTTCCTGACGGTGACAGTCCTCCACTTCTGGCCACTCAGTGCTCCTTCTGCCCTGCAACCTGAGGACCCCAACTCCAAAGCTCACTCCATCACACCCCAACACACCCTTCGTGTCACATGACTCGGGGTCTCCCGGTCCTCCTCCTTCCCCACCCCCACGGACACCTGCTCTGAAGCGCCTCGGTCACGAAGTCCTTCCCGGATTTCCTCTTCCCGCTGAACAGCAGCACCAGCCCCGGTACGCCTCCCAGCGGGGCCATAGGGTCACCACGCTTTGCGATCCCTAAAGCTAACTTTTCCCTACCCCTTAAATCCGACCACCGGCCCAGAATGGACGCGGCCACTCGGTGGAGCGGCAACAAGGAGGGGTTCCGCCCCCGCCGCCGTCTTCTTCATGGCCGTGGAGACGACAGTCAGCCAGCACACGTGCTTCCATGGTTTTAAATTAAAGCCTGCGCAAGTGGAATATGGAGAGAAAGAATGTTAATTCCTAAGGCAGCCTTCTCCCTTAAAGAAGCTCCCCTACCTGAACTCATTTGGAATCGTCCAACCCTCCCACAACCTGACGTCACGGCCCCGCCTTCTTAGCTGACGCGCGTGACACGTGGGGAGGAGGGAGTTGGACGCAACTATTCTCTTCCCGGGGTGGTGACGTCTTAAAATTTCTTAAGTGAACCTCACACTGCCTCCCACATAATCCTACAAACACACCCAAAAAAGAATAAACTTGTTCATATTGCGAAAGCTTTCAGAACTCCCTGTTTACCTGTTCATTTTAATGCATGTGCTAAAGCAAATCCATATATGGCCCCCACAGTGAAAATAGGTGTTTCTGGATGTGAACTAAGGCGAGGACTCGAGGGGCGTGTCTTTGTGACGTCGTGGTGGGGGAGGGGCTTAGTCAAACAAGCTTTATTTTATTGTTAAATGGGTTTTATAGTCAGCGAGGCTACTGCAGTTCGACCCTTTAAGCTAGGAAAGAAAACTTACGTCGGTTTTCTAGCCGCGGCTTCCTCTCCAAAAGTTTTCTGAAGCCAGAGAGCTTGGAATAAAATAAGTTTAAAAGGCTCTTTGAAGCCACTCCTGGACTAGATTATCTAGTTTTATCTGGAGTCAAGGGGCAAAATAAGGGGCAGTGATCTGTCTCTACCCTGAATTCCCAGCTCTGACTCTGCCCACAGCCGCTTCCAGCCAGCCCCAGTTAAGGAAGTGGAGTTGTCTTTAGCTATGGCTTGCTGCCCTGTATCTCTCTGTATTTGTCAAAACAGCCTGCAACCCATTACTGCTTCTGTTTTACATGCTATCATGTCAAGAGAAGTGAGGTGTGAAAATCTCCTTTGGGAGAAACCGTTAATTCTCTGAACATGGAAAAGATGGCACAGAAGCATCTAAGGAAAACAGAATGATGAGTGGTCAGATACAAAAAGAATGGACTTTGGGAAGGTTTTTTTTTCTTGTAAGCAACTCTGAAAGCACTGCACATTTGCATGCACTTCGAAGGAAGCCTACAGTGGAATTGTAATCCCAGCTTTGGCATCCCAGCACTTGGCAGGAATGTGACCTTCAGCAAGTCACTCTGAGTTCCCATCTCACAGGGTTGTATTAAGAAGGAAATGAGGAAAATATATGATAAAATACGCTTCATTTATTATTAAGTGCCAGATGCAAAGAGCCGACTCGTTGGAAAAGACCCTGATGCTGGGAAAGACTGAAGTCAGGAGGAGAAGAGGACGACAGAGGAAGAGATGGTTGGATGGACGTGAGTTTGAGCAAGCTCCAGGAGATGGTGAAGGACAGGGAAGCCTGGTATGCTACAGTCCATGGGGTCGCAAAGAGTCGGACACAACTGAGCAACTGAACAACAATCTAAATATGGAATTGTTGGACTTCCCTGGTGGCGCAGTGCATAAGAGTCTGCCTGCCAATTCTGGGGACATAGGTTCAATCCCTGGACCAGGAAGATTCCACATGCCACACAGCAACTAGGCTCTTGTGCCTACAAGCCACAACTACTGAGCTTGTGTTCCACAACCATTAAAAGCCCTAGAGCCTGCACTCCACAATGCTGAGGCAGAGTGCTGCAACTACAGAAGCCCTCACACCTAGAGCCTGTGCTCTGCAGCAAGAGAAACCACCACAATGAGAAGCCTGTGCATGGCAGCAGAGTAGCCCGCCCTGCTTGCTGCAGCTACTGAAAGCCCTGGCACAGCAGTGACCCAGAGCAGCCAAAAATAAATAAGTAAAGAAAGATTTCAAATATGGAGTTGTTATTTATTCTGAGCCATGTGTGATTCCAAGAGTTCATTTTTCTTTTTAATAGTTACTTACTTATTTGGCTGCACTGGGTCTATGTTGTGGCCTGTGGGGTATAGTTCCCTGACCAGGGATCGAACCTGGGCCCCCTGCATTGGGAGCTGAGTCTTAGCCTCTGGACCACCAGGGAAGTCTCAGTTTCAGAGTTTACAATCCAGTGCAGGATCCAATTTCCCAGGTCACCTTCAACAAGTTTCTCTGGAAGTTCACCGAAAGCACCAAGCCCACCTCTGCCAGCAGAGACTAAAAAGATTTAACTGTGAAGTCAAGTGGGCCTTAGAAAGCATCACTACAAACAAAGCTAGTGGAGGTGATGGAATTCCAGTTGAGCTATTTCAAATCCTGAAAGATGATGCTGTGAAAGTGCTGCACTCAATATGCCAGCAAATTTGGAAAACTCAGCAGTGGCCACAGGACTGGAAAAGGGCAGTTTTCATTCCAATCCCAAAGAAAGGCAATACCAAAGAATGCTCAAACTACCGCACAGTTGCACTCATCTCACACGCTAGCAAAGTAATGCTCAAAATTCTCCAAGCTAGGCTTCAGCAATACGTGAACTGTGAACTTCCAGATGTTCAAGCTGGTTTTAGAAAAGGCAGAGGAACCAGAGATCAAATTGCCAACATCCGCTGGATCATCAAAAAAGCAAGAGAGTTCCAGAAAAACATCTATTTTTGCTTTATTGACGATGCCAAAGCCTTTGACTGTGTGGATCACAATAAACTGTGGAAAATTATGAAAGAGATGGGAATACCAGACCACCTGACCTGCCTCTTGAGAAACCTATATGCAGGTCAGGAAGCAACAGTTAGAACTTGACATGGAACAACAGACTGGTTCCAAATAAGAAAAGGAGTATGTCAAGGCTGTATATTGTCACCCTGCTTATTTAACTTATATGCAGATTACATCATGAGAAATGCTGGGCTGGAAGAAGCACAAGCTGGAATCAAGATTGCTAGGAGAAATATCAATAACCTCAGATATGCAGATGACACCACCCTTATGGCAGAAAGTGAAGAGGAACTAAAAAGCCTCTTGATGAAAGTGAAAGAAGAGAGTGAAAAAGTTGGCTTAAAGCTCAACATTCAGAAAACAAAGATCATGGCATCCGGTCCCATCACTTCATGGGAAATAGATGGGGAAACAGTGGAAATAGTGTCAGACTTTATTTTTCTGGGCTCCAAAATCACTGTAGATGGTGACTGCAGCCATGAAATTAAAAGATGCTTACTCCTTGGAAGGAAAGTTATGACCAACCTAGATAGCATATTCAAAAGCAGAGACATCACTTTGCCAACAAATGTCTGTCTAGTCAAGGCTATGGTTTTTTCTGTGGTCATGTATGGATGTGAGAGTTGGACTGTGAAGAAAGCTGAGTGCTGAAGAATTGATGCTTTTGAATTGTGGTGTTGGAGAAGACTCTTGAGAGTCCCTTGGACTGCAAGGAGATCCAACCAATCCATTCTGAAGGAGATCAGCCCTGGGATTTCTTTGGAAGGAATGATGCTCAAGCTGAAACTCTAGTACTTGGGCCACCTCATGCGAAGAGCTGACTCATTGGAAAAGACTCTGATGCTGGGAGGGATTGGGGGCAGGAGGAAAAGGGGACGACAGAGGATGAGATGGCTGGATGGCATCACTGACTCGATGGACGTGAGTCTGGGTGAACTCCGGGAGTTGGTGATGGACAGGGAGGCCTGGTGTGCTGTGATTCATGGGGTCACAATGAGTCAGACACGACTGAGAGACTGAACTGAACTGAAAGACTGAAAAGGATTAACTGCGCTCATGCTCCTGCCGTCCTGAGTCACCACTGAGAAATCAGATCTCCCAGAGTCTCTTCCCTCACCTAACCCAACCACACCCCTGCCCCTTCCCCCCAACCCTTCCTAGAATGAAGCTCCCTGGAAGGCCCAGTGATTAGAAAATATCCCCCATGCCCCAGTCTCTTCTCCGTAGCTCCCTCCTGCTCCCTGCCTCAGAGAAGATGATGGCACCCCACTCCAGTACTCTTGCCTGGACAATCCCATGGATGGAGGAGCCTGGTAGGCTGCAATCCATGGGGTCGCGAAGGGTTGGACACGACTGAGCGACTTCATTTTCACTTTTCACTTTCATGCATTGGAGAAGGAAATGGCAACCCACTCCAGTATTCTTGCCTGGAGAATCCCAGGGATGGGGGAGCCTGGTGGGCTGCTGTCTATGGGGTCGCACAGAGTCAGACATGACTGAAGCGACTTAGCAGCAGCAGCAGCTTCCTGCCTTGGCGGAACCTCGCTGTCCCATACTACCCTCCCAGGGGCAGCCTCAGAGCTAAGCATCTGTAAACTCGGTGTCTGTGGCTTTCCTCCCGCTCCATTTCAGCTTCCTGGCCATTCCTCCCCTGCTTCTTAGAAAACTGTGGCTCCTCTAAGACTCATACCAGCTGCCTGAACTGCCCTCTTCCCCTCCTCCTTGTTGACAACCACCAATGCTGGTGATCATTCTCACATCCTGATTCTCAGCCATTGGCTCCCTGTCTTCTTTTCCACTGGCTTCCCATCATCATTCTTGGTCAGCCCATCCAACACCCCAACAGCTCAAAGCCTTGGCCTCGGACATCCAAAGGCTTTTTCTTCCTCTCCTCCTCAGGATACCAGCTCTCATGGGCACACCCTGGGCCTTGTCATCACCAGAAACCATTCAACCTGCAAATCCCCACACCCACTCACCCTACCCTCCAAGGTCACTTGCCCATGTGCTCCCCAAAGGAGTGCTTCCCTCCCAGAGCCCATGAAACTCTTCACATTATGTAACATCTGCTCCTCCTTCCTTCAACAACCAGAGGGAACGTGGAATACGTGAATATGTGTAGAAAGCTTTCCTAATCTGTACAGGACTACACTATTTTTAGGGTAGAACAAGCTGGGCTAAAGGCCAGGCTGCTGCCAAGGGTGAGGCAGGAAACAGCAAAGGACTAGGAGTGTCTGACAGGAGCAGAGACCAGAAGGGAGTGGCCAGAGTTCCTGGGGACTGAGATTGAAGCCAGGGACTCGAGGTGACACTGCCTCCTGAAGAGGGTTCCGAAGGTGATGCCTGAGGAAGCCAGTGCTGGCCTCAGAAACAGAAGAGTGCTCCAGAGCCCAGGAACACAGGAACCTCTGCGAGTCGCCTCTCACTAAAGGAGTGGACACTTTAAAGAGAGGTTTGGGACTTCCCTCTGTCCATGGAATTCTCCAGGCTAGAAGACTGGAGTGGGTTGCCATTCCCTTCTCCAGGGGATCTTCCCAACCCAGAGGAGCCTGGTGGGCTATTAGTCTATGGGGTTGCAAAGAGTCAGACACGACTGAGCGACTCCACAACAACAGCTAAAACCTCAGTTCAGTTCAGTTCAGTTCAGTCGCTCAGTCGTGTCCCAACTCTTTGCGACCCCATCAATCGCAGCACGCCAGGCCTCCCTGTCCATCACCAACTCCCGGAGTTCACTGAGACTCACGTCCATCGAGTCAGTGATGCCATCCAGCCATCTCATCCTCTGTCGTCCCCTTCTCCTCCTGCCCCCAATCCCTCCCAGCATCAAAGTCTTTTCCAATGAGTCAACTCTTCACATGAGGTGGCCAAAGTACTGGAGTTTCAGCTTTAGCATCATTCCTTCCAAAGAAATCCCAGGGCTGATCTCCTTCAGAATGGACTGGTTGGATCTCCTTGCAGTCCAAGGGACTCTCAAGAGTCTTCTCCAACACCACAGTTCAAAAGCATCAATTCTTCGGCGCTCAGCCTTCTTCACAATCCAACTCTCACATCCATACATGACCCCTGGGAAAACCATAGCCTTGACTAGACGGACCTTTGTTGGCAAAGTAATGTCTCTGCTTTTAAATATGCTATCTAGGTTGGTCATAAGTTTTCTTCCAAGGAGTAAGCATCTTTTAATTTCATGGCTGCAGTCACCATCTACAGTGATTTTGGAGCCCAGAAAAATAAAGTCTGACACTATTTCCACTGTTTCCCCATCTATTTCCCATGAAGTGATGGGACCGGATGCCATGATCTTTGTTTTCTGAATGTTGAGCTTTAAGCCAACTTTTTCACTCTCTTCTTTCACTTTCATCAAGAGGCTTTTTAGTTCCTCTTCACTTTCTGCCATAAGGGTGGTGTCATCTGCATATCTGAGGTTATTGATATTTCTCCTAGCAATCTTGATTCCAGCTTGTGCTTCTTCCAGCCCAGCATTTCTCATGATGTACTCTGCATATAAGTTAAATAAGCAGGGTGACAATATACAGCTTTGACGTACTCCCTTTCCTATTTGGAACCAGTCTGTTGTTCCATGTCCAGTTCTAACTGTTGCTTCCTGACCTGCATATAGGTTTCTCAAGAGGCAGGTCAGGTGGTCTGGTATTCCCATCTCTTTCATAATTTTCCACAGTTTATTGTGATCCACACAGTCAAAGGCTTTGGCATCATCAATAAAGCAAAAATAGATGTTTTTCTGGAACTCTCTTGCTTTTTTGATGATCCAGCGGATGTTGGCAATTTGATCTCTGGTTCCTCTGCCTTTTCTAAAACCAGCTTGAACATCTGGAAGTTCACTGTTCACGTATTGCTGAAGCCTAGCTTGGAGAATTTTGAGCATTACTTTACTAGTGTGTGAGATGAGTGCAATTGTGCGGTAGTTTGAGCATTCTTTGACATTGCCTTTTGCAGCCAAATTAAAATAAAAATTTTTAATAATAATAAACAAAGAGAAGTTTGCCTCACTGACCCAAAGCTTGGAAGGAAGGCCTGTTTGAAGGTCACCTGCTCACTGTTTTAACACACTCAGAAACAGGATAACTCTCCTGCAGGGGAGTGGCTCTTACAGCTCTGCAGAGTCTAGAAGAGGGAAGAGTTGGGCTTGTCAGTTCCCCTCCAACCTTGCCCAGGCAGAGGGGGCCCTGAGCAGGGGGTACCAAGGTCTGCTCCTCCAGGGTGAGCCTGTCCCGCAGTGGAACCAGATACCGTCCTGGCTCAGCAACACCACGAGTTACCCCTTGCTTCAGCTCCGTGCTCTGGTTCCAGTTTGTTCTCCCATGGTCATTGTCCAACTGACCCAAGCCTTCCCCTCTGCTGGCGTGGTCAGTGTAGATGTGACTCGTGAATCAGTCTTCGTGTGTTTGATGGCCACAATTTCAGGGGCAGTGGAGCCTAGCAGATCCAGGACAGAATGGGATGGGCTTCTTTGTTTTGTTTGGATTGTTTTTTTCAATCCTTATTCATTTATTTATTTTGCTCCACCCGGTCTTAGTTACAGCATGTGGGATCTAGTTCCCTGAGGAGAGATTGAACTTGCACCCACTGTGTTCGGAGCATGGAGTCTTAGCTACTGGACCACTAGGGAAGTCCCCGGGGGTTGTAAGAAAATAGTACAACAGGGAAAGAAAGGAGGGGAAGTCTCAGTCTATGCGAAGCTGTTGGGAAAGATGTCTATGCATTCATTCAACGTGTATTAAAGTTCTAAAACATGCCAGGAACTGCTAGAGACACAACAGTAAACCAAACAGAGCCTTTTCTCAAACAGCATTTATCCTCATGGGAGACAGGCAATTTCAAGACAGCTTAAAAATGGAGCATGAGAGCCTTCATTCCAGAATCAGAGAGAGAAAATTTATATAAATTAGCACTAGCAGGATGCTCTGCTATAAGCTGGAAATGTCTCTATGCATCCTTATATTAATAAATGTTATTCCCTCTGCCTGACACTCTTCCCATCTTTTTGTCATGAAATAGACTCCAACTTGTACTTCAACACTTAGCTTGTCTTGCCGCTTCCAATGAGCCGTCCCTGACCCCCTATCCCATCTGATTTACATGTATCTGTTTTCTATGCTCCTGATATACCCTGTGCTCTGTGGCTCAGACAGTAAAGAATCCACCTGTAATCCGGGAGACCTGGGTTCGCTCCCTGGGTTGGGAAGGTCCTGTGGAGGAGGGCATGGCAACCCACTCCAGTATTCTTGCCTGGAGAATCCCTATGGACAGAGGAGCCTGGTGGGCCACAGTCCATGGGGTCACAAAGAGTCGGACACGACTGAGCAACTAAGCACAGCACAGCTCCCCTGCATAGCACCTTACACTACACCATAACTGTCAATTCACTCACTTCTCTCCCCTCGGACAGCTAATAATTAATATCTAGTGAGCATCTGATGCAAACACCTGACTCATTGGAAAAGACCCTGATGCTGGGAAAGATTGAGAGCAGGAGAAGGAGGCAACAGAGGATGAGATGGTTGGATGGCACCATAAACTCAACAGACATGACTTTGAGCAAACTCCAGGAAATAGTGAGGAACAGGGAAGCCTGGCGTGCCGCAGTCCATGGGGTCACAAAGGGTTGGACACGACTGAGTGACTGAACAACAATTGAGTGTTTACTGTGTGTCAGACCTCAATCATGTGATATAAACAATATTATCCTGACTTAATAAGGCTCATTATAACTAAGAGATTTGCCCATTTGCTCATTTACCAAAAAGATTATCATACATTGCCCCCAACCCTGGGATCCCACACCAGAGAGAAGGGGCTAAACAACTTAAAAACAACTGGAGGGCCTTCCCTGTTGGTCCAGGGGTTAAGAATCTGCTTTGCAATGCAAGCAACTCAGGGTTGATCACTGGTCAGGGAAATTAAGATCTCCCATGCCATGGGGCAACTAAGCATGCCCTACTGAGCCCATGTGCCACAAGAGAAGCCCCTGGGCACTGCACCTAGAGAAAGCCAGAGCACCATGCCAAAGACCCAGTGCAGCCAAAACAAATAAATAAATACAATTTTAAAAAGGGAAAGTCTAAAAAAAGTAAAAAACAACTGAAGAATCTGACACTTAGGGTCCCACTCCTCTCGTGAACCCCCTCCCCCCAAATTTTTAAGAACCCGGTGAGGATGAACCCAGCTCTGACTTTGTAGGTTCTCCAGCTTTAAGAAATGCCGCAAGCCAAAGTTGTCCCTGGAGGTGAGAGGTTGCTCGTCTAAAGAATTCCCAGAGGGTCATCCAGCCCTCCACTGAACAGTTCACCCCCTCCAGCAGACCAGTGGAGAGTTGGAGTCTCCTGTTCAGTTGCTGGTCCACAAATTATTTCCATCACTATAAGGTAGAGATTTTACCTTCAGTTTTATGGCTAAGAAAACTGAGGCACAATTCAATGAATATTGTACAGCCAAGATAAAATCTGAGCAATCTGTATATTAATATATAAAAAGACATGCTTCTAGCATTCAAAGAGCATCTGCTATAGACTGTAAATACTTTTAACTTCATATTCTTACCATATCCGTAATATAGGCAAAGCACTATGTAAAAAGTAAGAGACAGAATGACCATATGATGAGCAATTCCACTTTTGGGTATGTATCCAACAGATTTGAACATAGGTCTCAAACAGATATAAAATTCACATTCCTATCAGCACTAGTCGCAGTCATCAAAAGCTGAAAACAATTCAAATGTCCATCAACAAATGAATGAGTGAATGAGGGAATTCCCTGGTGGTCCAGTGGTTAGGAATTGGCACTCTCACAGCTGGGGCCCAGGTTTGATCCCCGGTCAAGGAATTAAAATCCTATACCCCTCTTGGTGAAGCCAAAAAACAAACAAACAGCAACCAAAGAAAACCCCAAACAGATGAATGAATATGTGATACATACTTACAGTGGAATATTATTCAGCCTTTAAAATGGATAAAATTCTAAGGAGGGAAGAGGAGGGTGAGACGAATCTCAGGAGTAGAACTGACATGTATACACTGCTGCTGCTGCTGCTAAGTCGCTTCAGTCGTGTCCAACTCTGTGCAACCCCATAGACGGCAGCCCACGAGGCTCCCCCATCCCTGGGATTCTCCAGGCAAGAACACTGGAGTGGGTTGCCATTGCCTTCTCCAAGGTATACACTACAGTATGCAGCATAGATAGCTAGGGGGAAGCTGCTGTGTGAAACAGGGAGCTCAGGTTGCTGCTCCGTGATGACCTAGAGGGGTGGGATGGGGGTGGCATGTGAGGTTCAGGAGGGAGGGGATACATGAATACATGTAGCTGATTCACTTCGTTGTGCAGCAGAAACTAACGCAATATTGTGTGAAGCAATTATACTCCAGTTTTTTTAAGCTTTTAAAAAATCATAAAATCTATGAAACAGATAGTTGGCTTAGGGAAAAAAGAATAAAATTCTGATACATGTTAAAAATTAAAATAATAATAATGTAGGCAAAGCAAGGATCCTCCCATCTTCAAAAGAAATACTCTCCAAAAATGTAACTAATGTTCTCAAGGATGGTGGCTACATCTAAATACTGAACACAATAAAAGAACAGAGTTTTGTTTTGGTTTCTGCAGCGGGTAGTTTGTTTGGGGTCTTTTTTGTTGTTGCACTGGGGCTTCGTTGCAGTGCTCAGGCTTCCTCTGTTACCACGAGCAGGGCCTACTCTCTAGTTGCAGTGCACGGGTTTCTCCTTGAAGTGGCTTCTCTTGTTGTGGCTCGAAGTCTCTAGAGCGTGGGTTTAGTAGATGTGGCAAACAGGCTCAGTTGCTCCGGAGCGCGTGGAATCTTCCCAGATCAGAGATCGAACCCATGTCCCCTGCATTGGCAGGTGGGTTCCTAACCACTAGACCACTACGGAAGTCTGAGTTTTGTTTTTTTTTTAAACGAAGGTTTGTGATTTTGAGGCATGATTTTGTTTTTCCATTAGGTTGTTTTGTGGTGAATGTAAACCTTGGAGCTGAGGGACAGAC
This sequence comes from Bubalus bubalis, assembly GCF_019923935.1. NCBI lineage: Eukaryota > Metazoa > Chordata > Mammalia > Artiodactyla > Bovidae > Bubalus > Bubalus bubalis. The sequence goes on along the minus strand of NC_059162.1, from coordinate 15,712,373 downwards.
TACAAAAGAGCAATTGAGGGGAGTTCCTGCTGGCATAGTGGTTAGAATTCCAGGCTTTCACTGCAGTGGCCCAGGTTCAATCCCTGGCTGAGGAACTGAGATCCATGGGGCAGGCAAAATGATTAGTGATTTGTAGACTTCATCTGTCATTTAACAATCTTAGTGATAAAGGCCAATGTTTCTTTTCTTTTTTTAAATTATATATTGTAGTTAATTTACAATGTTTTAAAAAATAAAAAAAATAAAAATTTACAATGTTTTTATTAGTTTCCAGTGTACAGCCAAGTTATTCAGTTATACATGTATAAGTATCTATTCTTTTTCAGATTCTTTTTCCTGCATAAGTTATTATGGAATATTGAGTAGAGTTCCCTAACTATACAATAGGTCCTTATTGGTTACCTATTTTATATATAGTGGTGTGTATGTTACTCCCAAACTTCTAGTTTATCCCTCCCCCCTCTACCTTTCCCTTTTGGGGACTGTTATTTAACAATGTTAGTGATAAAGTTTGATATTTCTTTTCAAAAGGAGATTGAACACTCACCAGGCTCTTGGAAAGAATATCAAGTAACAGCCCAGGGCCAGGCCCAGGGTATGAGTGCTCCATAAGTGACTGATGAATAAATGAATGAGCATATTAACGGGAGCTCTTACGCAAAGAATTGGGGAGCCCGGATTTACTCTTGAGGCTAGAAGGCCATTTGTGGGTATCCTCAAGGCTGAGACCTCATAACCCCACATTCAGTTGTTCTGGTTCCAGGGCACCTCCAGGGGTCCCCTCTCTCCCTCCCAGCCCATCCTTGGCCAGCCTCCTGTCTCTCCCGCTGCTGCCCCCCTGTGGCCACCCCTGCAGGCATCGCTGCAGAAGGAGCCAGGCGTGAAGTCACTGCTCAGCAGCAGCAGAGGAAGACTTGTCTTGCAGCAAGCCGCTCCTCTAGACCTCACCTCAGAGCCTAAATTCCAAGGGTGAAGAACCAGAGAGAGGAGCAGAGGTAGGAGGAACAGGGGACTCTTGTTCAGGCAGGAGGAACAGGGGACTCTTCGGAGTCAGCAGCCCTGGGCTCTGGTCTCCATTCTGTCCCTAGCAGGCTTTGAGACCTTGGACAAGTCACTTCCCTCTCTGGGCCTCAGTTTCCACCTCTGAACAACAAAAGAGGTGGGACCAGTGCTCATGATGGTCCTTCCAGGATTGGCCTTCTCCTACCCACATGCTGGGGCCAATCAGGTAAGCAGCTGGGAGCCAGAGAGGAAATGCCTCCAGGGCCAGGTAGCTGAAGTCAGGGGCACACAGGCCCAGGGAGGAGGAGCCAGCTAAAGGGACCCAGAGTGCGTGCACGCATGCTCAGTCACTTCAGTCGTGTCCAACACTTTGCAGCCCTGTGGACTGCAGCCCGCCGGGTGCTCCTCTGTCCGTGGGATTCTCCAGGCAAGAATACTGGAGTGTGTGGCCATGCCCTCCTCCAAGGGATCTTCCCAACTCAAGGATTGAGTTGCAGGTGGATTCTTTACCACTGAGCCACTGGGGAAGCCCAAAAAGGACCCACAGATGGGAAAGCAGTGGTACCGGACATTTCAAATTTCCACTGGCGTCCTAAGGGCTTCTTGGGGGCCAGTCTTCCTCCACTGTCACTGTCCAGCTATCATAGGACCTTAGGCAAGTCGGCTCCTCCCTCCCTCTCAGTTCTTCGTCTGTATAAAAAAGAGAGATTCATGGTCTCTCTTCCTTTAAGGTCTACTTCTCGTGAGATAAAAGGCAGAGGAGGGCTCTGAAAGTCCATGGCCCATGGAGATGAGAGGGGCGGCCTGTTTCTCACGCCAAGGTTCCTGCACTGGGCCACCCCTACAAAGAAAGCTGCCTCCCCAAGGGCCCAAGGCCGCATTCCAGATACGCAAGCATTTCTGGCAGGTCCGTTTGGCCCACAGGTGGTTGAGCTTCCCGAGGGGGCGGTCTGACACTTCCCTCCCTCTGCACAGGTCATGGCTTCAGGCTTCTGCCCGTGGGCCCTGCAGGATGACCTTTCACTTTGCAGAGAAGGGCTCAGTGGTGACCTCAGTGGACGTACTCCCCTCTGCTGGGTGCCTCCCCTCAGGCCCAGTAAAGGTACGTGTACTGACTGGTAAGAAATTCTCCAAAGGGGCCCTGCCCTGGAAAGGAATTCGGGGGTGGGCAGGGGGTAGGAGGGAGGCAAGGACTGGGAGGTAGGTGCATACAACTTGGTGGAGCAGAAGGGTGACCTGCTGGAAGACTGGCTTTATCCCTGTCCCATGTCATAAACAATCAAGGCCACCAGCTCCCCCTCCCCCGTCCCCAGCCCCCTCCATCCCCACTGCACACACCTCACTCCACCCCACCCCCTACAAAACCAGTTCCAGCCTTTCCTCCTTTCCTGGTATCATGTGAGGATGCCATCATCCAATTGTCACGAGGCTGGGAAGCTCAGTGTGTCCTTGACTCCTCCCTCTCCCTTGTCCTTGTTGCATCCAAGGCCAGGCCATTCTGATTCCCTGCTGTAAATCAGGCCTGCATCATCATTCTCCCTCCTGAGTTGCTGGCTGACACCTCCTAACTACCTCTGATTTCATCTTTCTATTTCACCCTTCCGCCTGCCAGCTGCCCTGCACCCGTGTGTCTTCCTTTTTCATCCCCCTGCCCCTCACACCTCTCCCCATTTCCTATAGTGAAGCTCCCCCTTAGACTTGCAAGCAGCCCTAAGGGAGAACTTGCTCCCTTGCAGGACTGTGAACTTAACACCATCTGACCACAGGGCTGTTCCACCCTCCCCTAAGGCCTCACCTCTGCCTAGTCTGAAATCCCCTCCCCATCATCCATCCTTATTATCTTCAAGGTCCAGCTCAAAGGCCACCCCTTCCTGGGACTTCCCTGGTGGTCAGTGGTTAAGACTCCATGCTTCCACTGCAGGGAATGCAGGTTCAATTCCTGGTCTGGGAACTAAGATCCCACATGTCACATAGCACAGCACCCCCCAAAAAAACACCACCCCCTCCTTCCTCTTCACCTTTCTGGCACCGGTAAGAGAGTACTTTTAAAACTCTGCTTGGTATTACACTCACATATGTAAATAGATAGTCAATGGGAGTTTGCTGTATGACTCAGGGAATTCCAACTGGGGCTCCATAATAATCTAGAGGGATGGGAGGTGGGAGGGAGGTTCAAGAGGGAGAGGACATAGGTACACCTATGGTTAATCCATGTTGATGTATGACAGATATCAAACCAATATTGTAAAGCAATCATCAATCAATTAAAAATAAATATTTTTGATTAAAATGTTAAAAAAATAAACTATAATTTAAAAAAAAAAACCCTCTCTGCTTGGTATTAAACTAATTTGGTTAGCCTCAGGGGCAAAGACTGTGGTCCCCCCAGCACGTAGCACGGTGTTGGGTCTTGAGTGCTAGCTGGCATCTTTTCCCTGTCAGCTCCTACTACATGGTCTGGGAACCAACACCCTCTGCTCCCATATCAGTAGGTCACAGAGGCCTCAACTTCCCCTTTAGAGGCTAAGTAAAATAAAAATAACTAAAACTTTTGACAGCACTCTACAGTTTGAAAAGCCTGTTCCTTTGCCTTTGGATGATTCATTCCATCATCACAACAACCCCTGAGGGGGATCTACAGGCTCACTTCAGTGATGAGAAAGCTGAGCCCTAAAGCAGGAAGGCCCGCAGGCAGGCAGTTGTAGAGACCGGAGACTGAAAGTTTGTCCAGGCCACCGGTCTAGTTAGAAGAGACCCGGGCTGGGATTCCACCTGGCCCCGGATAAAGACCAGGTGAGCAGGGAAGGGGTCCGCTTTGGTTCTATATGGGCAGGGCCTATTCCAGAAGCGAAGGGCTACCAAAGGGATGGGCAGCAACCTTGAGGGAGGGCCCACAGGGGAGGGATAGGGAACTCGGACAATCCCCGAGAATTAGTATTAAGGGGTTTCTATGGCTCTGACCACTGGCTGGTGAGAGCAGCAAAGAGGGATCTGATGGTCTGGGTTTAGGCCAATAACCCACACACACCCCCCACCTGCAGATTCCTGCCAGACCCTCTGTAAGCAGGTGAAGTGTGGAGGGACCAGGAGTACCTATGACCCAGAACAGATGAGAGAAGGAGATGTCCCTGCACCAGGTAGGCCTGGAGGTTCCCATGGCAACAGCCTGCCAATCCAGCATCTGTCCAGGGGGGGGCTGGAAGTGGTCCTCCAAAGGAACACAGGCCTCTGGCCTTCAAGGAGCTTATAGGGTGGGGCAGGCTTGAAGGTGACCACCACCCCGTTCCCCCACTCCCCAGCATGGGTGGGAGTAAAAGGCAGGGGTGAAACTGGGGCCTGGAGGACCCAGGGAAGCAGGAAGAGATGGGGAGGATCCTGGAGGAGGTTAGGGCTGGACGAGGCATGATGAGAGAAAGTGGTGCTGAGGGCAGGAAAGGAGGTGAGGCTGATGAATGAGGGGCCGGGGTGGGAGGAGGAATGGCAGGTTGGGGGACTGCAGGGAAATAAAGCTGGGGGCCGGTCAAAGGAAGCAGAATTTTTCCACTTGAGAGGGGAAAGCCAAGGAGGGCCACCCCCGACTCTAGTGATTCCCCCAAGACACCCCAGAGCTGAGCATTTAGCTGGGGGAGTTCCCAGAGGAAAGGGCAGAAAAGCCAAGGGCTTAAAATACCACATGCTTAAACTGGAAGGGCCCAGGCCAGACCCTGGGGGCCAAGCAAGGTCATGTGGCAGAGTCCAGTGGGTCTACCCTCCTGCATGGTCAAAGATGCCCCCAGCCCTGTGGGAAGGAGGGAGCTCTGTCCCTGCAGCTCCAGCCTCCCTTGGCTCGTCTCCACATGCTGTGTCTATGACCAGCAAGCACCCTATGATCTGAGGCTCGGGGTCCCCCCTCTTTACCAGCACTGCTATAGGGGCATGGGTGGGACAGAGTGGCATATGACCTACAATGGGCAGGCGGATCACTGACGGGGGACACCTGAGAGAGGCTAAGCAGAATGGCCAATGTCCCTGGTGTCCTGGCCCCTCCCCAACCTACCCCCTGGGTTGGTGGCCTTTTCTTCCTGATTCAGCAGTTTCAGAAACCTCCAGCTCAGCATATCACTTCCTGAGTGGCTCAGAAAGAGGAGGGGGCTTGGGGGAACTTCCTAGCCTCCTTGAGAGTTCGTTATGCAAACGAAGGAAATGGGCCCTAGAAACGAAACTGAGAAGCCCCACGCAGCCCACACCCTCTGGGAACCCAGGGGGCCAGTTTGTGTCCCCTCCCTTCCTAGCCTGCCTCCCTCTCCAAGACGTGTAAGTTCTGAACACCTGCAGAAGGCAAGCAATGTGAACCAGGCTTCCTCAGGTGGATGATGGTCCACAGAGCCAGGATACCAAATCCAGACCCTGGTCCCCAGACAAGACTGTACTTGCTCCTCCCGACCCCCACTCTAGAAGACTCCTTTCCTAAAGCCCCTTTTCATCGACTCTCTGCCTATGCCTATTAGGAAGTTCTTCCTTAGGTCTAACTGCAATCCCTCATGCTGCAGAAAGTGGGCTCCACTGGACTATAAACTCCTTAACACGCCTCTGTATTCTCAGTACAGAGTGTGTGCTTCTGGTACACAATAGAGTGTAAATGTTTGCTGAATGAGTGGACCTTGTTCCATCCCCACCCTGCCTCACCCCATCCTATTAGAATTCAGTTCAGTTCATTCACTCAGTCATGTCTGACTCTTTGCAACCCCATGGACTGCTGTATCCAGGCTTCCCTGTCCATCACTAACTCCGGGAGCCCAAACTCATGTCCATTGAGTCAGTGATGCCATCCAACCATCTCATCCTCTGTGGTCCCCTTCTCCTCCCGCCTTCAATCTTTCCCAGCATCAGGGTCTTTTCCAATGAGTCGGTTCTTCGCATCAGGTGGCCAAAGTATTGGAGTTTCAGCTTCAGCATCAGTCCTTCCAATGAGTATTCAGGACTGATTTCCTTTAGGATTGGCTGGTGGATCTCCTTGCAGTCCAAGGGACTCTCAAGAGTCTTCTCCAACACCACAGTTCAAAAGCATCGATTCTTCGGCACTCAGCTTTCTGAATAGTCCAACTCACATCCATACATGAATAAAATAAGCTAGTACCCTTAACGGAGAAGGCAATGGCACCCCACTCCAGTACTCTTGCCTGGACAATCCCATGGACGGAGAAGCCTGGGAGGCTGCAGTCCATGGGGTCGCTAAGAGTCGGACACGACTGAGGGACTTCACTTGCACTTTTCACTTTCATGCATTGGAGAAGGAAATGGCAACCCACTCCAGTGTTCTTGCCTGGAGAATCCCAGGGACGGGGGAGCCTGGTGGGCTGCCGTCTATGGGGTCGCACAGAGTCAGACACGACTGAAGTGACTTAGCAGCAGTAGCAGCACCCTTAAAGTCCTTTAACAGTGAGCAACCCATCAGTTGCAGTGTTACAGAAGCACTTGTTATCAATCACAGTCCCCTTTTGGGCAGACCCCTGGGCTTCCCTGGTGGCTCAGACAGTAAAGAGTCTGCCTCCAATGCGGGAAACCCGGGTTCAATCCTGGGTTGGGAAGATCCCCTGGAGAAGGAAATGGCAACCCACTCTAGTATTCTTGCCTGGAAAATCCCATGGACAAGAGGAGCCTGGAGGGTTACAGTCTATGGGGTCACAAAGAGTCGGACGTGACTGAGGGACTAATACACCTCAGCTCTACTAACACGCACCTTGGACCTGGCCTGAAGTCACACATTCATTCCGTCCCCCTACGGGGATTTCCAGGCCAAGCAAGAAGCCCAGTCAGGAAGGACTTTCTAAAGAGAAGCCTGGGGGAATCTGGTTCTTCCTGGGAGAAGTAACCAGAGAATGGCCCAAGCCAGTGGGACTGGGGTCCAAGATTTGGGGCACTAAGTGGTGAGGTAGGTGAGGTCTGGAGCAAATGTGGAGCCGGGGCGCCACCTAGTGGTTCCCTCACCCTCCCCGCCACGCAGAAGCCGCGCTGTGAGGTGGGGGTGGGGAGCCCCTCCTCCACACTCTAAAGGGAGTGAAATCACTTCTGAGCGCCAACTATTGGACACAGATTTTGTTTACATTGATTTATTTACAATCCTGCTGGAAGAGTCCCCAGCCCTTCAATCTCCCTTTTTGGGGATTAGAAACCCAAGGTTCCCAGGGATTAATTTGTCCAAAATCACTCAACCTGGATTTGAGCCCAAAACCCACCTGCATATTTCTACATCTCCCAGGGATGCAGCCAAGACAGCTGTGAGCAAAATGGGGAGTTCCAGCCCAGAGGGCCTGAGGTTTGCGGGGAGGGTGAGGTGACGGGGAGAGGAGAAGGTGAGTACCAGTATGAGGTGGTGGGTGTGGGCTTCCCCTGTGCTTATTAGAAACAGCCCTAAGCGACAGAGCCCCCACCCAGCGTCACAGCTCCTACAGAATTTTATTGGAATCTGACTCTACAGTTCACAAGCAGAGGTGAGGCCACGTGAGGAGCAGGGCTAAAAGGGGGACTTCGATTCTCTAGGGATAGCTCCTTCCAAATCTAACAAAACCCCAGGGAAAGCCTTCATGCTGGGCCTCCAGCCAGCCGGGAGCCAGCCGGGCGAATCGAATCCCAGGGTGCATGGGTCAGTGTGTGCAGCCAAGGGGCCCACTCTGGGCCCCCCTACAGACAGACAGACAGACAGACACACACACACACACACACACACACACACACACACACAAGGTTCTCTGGCTTTAGAATCTGAATTGCCCCCATACCTTATATCCCACCTTACAGACACAGACACACACACAGACACACACACACACACAAGCACTCTGGCTTTAGAATCTGAATTGCCCCATACCTCTTACCCCCACCCAACCCTCCTAAAAAACAGGCCTCTCTCCCATCCCCCCTTCACAATCCGGCTGCAAGGGTCGCGGCCCTAAGAATTTGCATTCATTTGCATAGACAGCACAGCAGCTCCAGCTAAGGCCTTTTTGTGGCAGAAGTGGTGTCAGTGCAGGGCTGGGTGATCTCCAGGCTGCTCTGTGAAGGACATCCAATGACACCAACGAAGCCGAGGGAGGTGGCAGCTTAACGGTTCCCAGGGGACAGACAACGCGGGGCCTCAGCCCCGGCGGTGGGGGCCGTGCTGCTCCCTGGGCCCCACAACTCTGTTCTGCAAATGTTTGTCCTTCTTCCCAGACCTGTGGGGGGGCAGGGAGTGGAGGCAGGAAGAGGCCTTTAGAGAACAATGTCATGTGATGAGAAGGGGGGCCCCCCTGACAGGGGACCCTGTTCCCCCTAAGGCAGGTGACACGGGCAGCCACCATCCATCAGACTGGGGGGAGGGGAGTGTGGCCAGACCTGGTGTCCCAGGACAAGGCCCCAGCTGGGGAGACAGGAAGCAACCTCTCTTACCCCCCAGACCACACAGGTATGGACAGCACAGGGCAACTTGGGAGGGAAAAAACTCTAGCCCCAAAGGGGACTCCCCAGGACCACTCTGGGCTGAGCTCAGGCTCAGCTTTCTGCCCTCAAGGGACAAAACCTCAAACTGAACAATGGCAACTCAGGGCCCTCACACACACACAGACACCCCGCCCCACCATCACCTCCTGCCCTCTGCTCTGTCCCACTGACCCAGCTCCCCCACAGCTGCCCACCTCTTCTTCAATGCTTTGTCTCCAAAGAAGTGGCTGAAGATGAAATCCTCAAAGTCGTCCACCGCGTCGTCATCACCTGTTTGTCTCACCGCCACCTCCTCCAGCTGGTCCTCCAAGGCGTCTACAAAGTCGCGGAAGCGGAGGCGGTCGTGGCGGAAGATGCCATCCTCGCCGAAGTAAGCGGGAGAGAGGGGCAGCTCCTCAGTCAGAGGCCCAGCCCAGGGCAGCCGCGCCAGGTACGTCCTCAGCAGAGAGGCCAGCTCCTGTTGCCGCACGGGGGCTAGCTCTATGCCAAAGAAGGCCAGGCCCTCCTGCCGGGCACACTCGTGCACACCTGAGCAGCCCTGGGGTGCCTGGTACTTGTGCCTGGACAGCTCTGCCCAGAGTGGCAGGGGGTCATGCCTGTCTTTAGCCCCTTCCTTCCACCGAGGGTGTTTCTGCCTCTCTCCAGAGGGGTGGGGGCGCCCACTTTTCCTGGGGGGCTCCTTGGAGCGCTGTTGCTTGCCATCCTTCTTGCTGGCCCACTCCTCCACCCTTGGCTTGCCCTCCTTCCGCCTCCCCGCCAGCTCCCTGTCCTCCTCACCCCGCCAGCTCTTCTCCCGGCCGGATGCCTCCTTCTTATGTTTCCAGTGCTCGGTCTTCCAGTCCCCTTGCCTATCCCACCACTTTTCCTTCCCACTTGGCTCCCTGGAATTCTGGAAGTGAGGCTTCTGATGCCAGGCCTCTGAGACATTGGCAGGGACCCCAGGGTGCTGGCCCCAGTCCTCCAGGCCCCGCAGCTTCTGGGCCAGCCTGTGACCCAACTCAGCCAGGCCAGCCCGGGCTGGATCCCCTCGGCCTGCCTCCTTCAAGCTCCGTTCCAGGTCCTGCTGCACAGACCCCAGCAGCCGCCGCTGCCGCTCCAACTCTTGCCTTAATGCCTGGGCCTCAGCCTCTAGTTGTTTCTTTTGCTCCAGGAAACCAGGGCTTGGCTCCTGCCCCATGGGGCCTTGCTCCTTGGTGCCCTGGCCAGCTTGTGGGCCTCTGCCCCACTGGAGACACAGCCCATCCGCACCCTGGACGCAGTCAGCCTCCAGTCCCTGAAGCTGGGCCCGCAGCTGCTGCAGCTCCGACTCCAGGGCCCGCTGGGAGGCCTCACCCTGCTGGAGGGCCCCTCGGAGCCGGGCATTCTCCTCTTCTAGCCCTTTGGGCTGACGCATCAGGCTCTGAAGCTCTTCCTTCTGGGCCTGGAATGGGAGTAGGGATAGAGGACCCAGGGAGTCGTCAAGGATGGCTCCAGTGCCTGCTACCCTAATTCCATTCCATTATAGCCTTTATGGCCTGAGAGACTCAGAGGATTTGGTTCTCATCTCCCACCCCATCTGCACCCTTCACCTGACCCTGGGATCCCCAAATTCCACCACAGGCCTTAGCTCTGTCTGTTTATAAGCCCACACGTCTTTAATTCACCTAAAGAGAGCCAAGATAAGACTCTCATTGCCCTATTTCCACCTCCCGTACCCAAAACAGATATTATTAACTGATCACAGCACTTCTTTCCCACTGAGTCTTGGCATGTTCTTCAAATCCTTCTCCACACAAGGCTCCAGGTAGACCATGCCAATCAAGCAGAGGTGGCATGCCACGTGAAGCAGATATGCCAGTCCTGGCCTAACCCTTAGCATGCAGGACGGGAACAAAACATGGAAGACGACTGGACTCTAGTGGGAAAGGGAGGAACTGGACTCTAGTGGGAAAGGGAGAGGGTCAGCATATGTGGGTGAACACAGGAAACTTCTTTGCAGGGAGAAAACTGGACAGAGAGACACGTGGCCTAGGGAGGGTGTCTAGCCCACCCCATCCTGCTTGTGCCCACCTGCAGCTGGGCCTGCAGTAGTCGGATGTCCTGGTTCTCCTTGGCCAGCTTATCCAGCAGAAGGGCCATGTTCTGCAGGCTGGGGACGCTGTCCAGGAGCTCTGAGGTCTGTAGCTGCTGCAGTCCATCCTAAGGGCAAAGGTGGCTCAGTCAGTAAAGAATCTGCCTGCAGTGTGGGAGACCCAGGTTTGATCCCTGGGTCGGGAAGATCCCCAAGAGAAGGGAATGGCTACTCACTCCAGCATTTTTGCCTGAAGAATGTCATGGACAGAGGAGCCTAGTGGGCTACACAGTCCATGGGGTTGCAAAGAGTCAGACACGACTGAGTGACTAACACACACACACACACACACACACACACACACACAAGGGCAAAGGAGCCAGTCACCCCAGCCAGCCCCTCGACCCCGACAGCCCCCACCAGGCCCCTCACGCAGATGGAGACAGTCACACATGCCTGCCCATCCCCCACAGCCTCCAGCATCTCAGTATCAGACTCCACATCTGGCAAGACCTGCAGGTCCACTTCCTCCAGGGGCCCTGTGGGAAAGTGGAATCCTGAAGCTGGCCTCAAGGCACACAGAGCCCTCTCCTCCTCCCGCTCCCTGCCTGCCCCCAACACATACACACAGTCACTGTCCTGCCCTGGACCTCGCCCTATGGCTGAGGGGTCCAGCAAGGTAAAAGGTCAAGGGTCACCCCAAATAGCTGACATAAGGCCTATAACTGAGCAAAAAATGTACAGCCCCCAGCATCCCTATTGCTGACCCAGAGAACTGCCCCCATCAGCCTCCCTCAGGGCTGGAAGGGGACAGACACAAACCGGTCAGGGCCCATCGTCACTCACCACTTTCAGACTCTGAGAGACCACCTGAAATGGAGACAGAGGAGTCTGGTCAGGCCCTCAGAGGCAGGGGCAGAATGGGGTCAGAGTGCTGCAAGAGGGGCCAGGGCAGAGCCTCAAAGTGCCAGCAGGGGAGGGACCACTCACCGAAGAGGAGGATCCCCAGGCCCAGCAGGACCAGGGACCCGAGGAGACACATGTTGAGGGAGATGCCCAGCTGCCCGCTTGCACCCTCGCCCTGGACCTGGTCCTCCACACCCAGGGTGGCCACGGGCTGAGGAGTGCCGGGCTCCCGGCCCCGCCGTCTCCGCAGACCCTCCACATCCACATCGGTGTCTTCCTCGCTGCTGGAGTGGTGGGCCTCCTCCCTGATCCAAGCTGGGGGAAGGGAGGGGGACAGGGCAGTAAGGCAACTGGAGAGACGGGACAGACAGACTGGAACCAGAGGCAAACACAGGAGACCCCCAGCTCTGATCACAGAGGGAGAGCATGGAGACCCTGCCCACATGTGCCTGGGCATCAGTGACCACCCCTGCCCAGTCTGGAGACCAGTCCTTTCTACTACATACAAGATACAAGAGCGACTTTCATCCTAAAAGCACCCTCCTGCTCCCACCTGCGCCCCCTGCCCTGGTTCTGTCGAAACCTGGCCATGCCCTCTCAGCGTCTCTTTTCAATGCCTAGCTGCTCCCAGTCCTAGAGGCAGAGGTCTCCCTGGCACCATCTCTGCTCTTCTGCCCTTCTCACCGCACACACAATCACCCAGTCTCACCCACCCCACCGGCTTCCCCCTAGAGCAGATTGAGTCCCTCATCCGTAAACTCCTGACTGGCCTCCTTAGAGGTCCAGGCCTGGATGTCTGACCACCTCTTGGTCTCTTCCACCTGGCTGTCCCTGGGGACCAAACACTCCACATGCTGCCCTCCAACCTGGTCCTCTCCTGGCGCTCCCCCGATGCAGGGCAAGACGCCAGTGCTGCAGGAGCCAACCTCAGCCCTCCCTCTTTGCCTCCCATGCAGTTTGACAACACGACCCCTAAACATCTCAGCGGCACATGCCTCGCATCTGCCTTAGTTCAGGTCTTCCTCAGCTTCGTCTGACTGCAGTTGCCCCCTAAATGGCCCTGGACCCCGCCTCCCCCTCCACGCTGTCACCCCTCAACAGAGATGCATTCACACACTCCTGCCGCCAGCCTTGGACGTAGCCTCCTCGGTACAGGACAGGGGAACCCAGCCCTGTGCTGATGCTGCAGCCCTGGCCTGCAACGTTGTCTTCCTCCTACCCTACCTACCAAAAGTCCACTCTGCTCGAGGTTCCACTCAAATGTCCCCTCCGGTATGAAACTTTTCCTCAACTGTCCCTGCCGCCCCCTCCCCCTCGACCTGTCCCCTGACTAAACCCCTCCCCTGCTTCCTGTGGGGGCACCTTAATCACACCACCTTTGCACCCTCACAAGTCCGACTTGCACCCTGGCTCAGTCTAGTCCACCTCTTACACAGGCCGTGAAGCCAACCTGCTTTCCCAGAGCTGACTCGTGGAAGGGACTCAGGGAATGAGAGCCAAATCTAGAGGCAAGTAATAGAGGAGGCCCCACAGTAGAGAGGAAAGAGTTAACCAGACCTAGGCTCTGCCACTTATCAGCTGTGTGACTTAAGCCTGAGTGTCCCCAGGGGTGACGGTGGTGAAGATTCAGTGATACAGCTTAAGGAAGGCTCCAAGCTGCCAAGTCCTAGGGCCTGGACCAGAGCTGTGCTCAGCAGTGATGTCTATCTATTCCCACTCCAACACCTTCTAGAAGGATAGTCACAGGAGAAACAAGGAGGACTCTCACCTGTTTTGGGGGATGAAGGCAGGCTGCAAGAGGTGCTCTGATCCTCCAGGTCCTGTGAGTCCGGTTCCAGGCCTACCACCTCAGGGGTCTCTTCCAAGTCTCTCTGGGCCTCTATGTCTCCTGGGCCCCGGGGCTCCACTCCAGGGTCCTCACCTTCCAGGACACCCTGCTGCAGACACAGCCGTGAGCACTTCCCACTTCCCCTGGCCCTCCCCACTTCCCGCCCTTCCCCCAGGGAAGGTCCTCACCTTGGCCTCAGCCTCCTCTGACAGGATGGGCCCAGATTGGGAGCTCTCACTCTGGGACACCGTCTCTGTGGAGGGAGAAAAGACTCAGGAAAAACACCACGGCCCCCCTGGCTCCCACAGGCTGCGACCAGGCAGGAAGGGACAGGAGAAAGCCAGGATGGGATAAGGGAAGGTTTAAAACTGAGATCAATGCTGGGAATAAGACCAACTGGCCTCCCTCTCCCTGAGGAAACTGGGAAACCCCAGAACATGGAGGACAGGTGGCTGCACCGCCCCCCTCAGCAGGGCCCTGTTACCTCCTCCATCCAAGGTCCCAGCCGATTCCTCAGCAGCTGCCCTGGAGGGGCTCCGAGGGGCCCGGGGAGCTCTCTCGGATTCTGGGTCCCTCCCAGATTCAGGGCCCAAGGTCTCCACAGGCAGGCTCTGGGGGCAGGGGTGCAAGCAGAAGGGCTGCTCTAGAGGAAGGACAGCAGGACGAAACCAAGAGCACGGGGTGCTCTCCGGGGTGCCCGAGACCAGCCTGTGCTCAGGGGGCCCAGCCCACACCTTACACATACATAATACACTCAGCAGTGGCTGCTCCAAAGTGGCCAGGGGGCAGCTGGCACTGTGACCTCTCCGCTCAACACAGTGTTCAGCCATTCCCTAACTTCACTTGCTGCTCTGAGTAACTTTTGGAGGCCAAGTTTCTGTGAAATGAAGACGCACCACTGGGGACTTTCCTGGTAGTCCAGTGGCTAAGACAGCATTCCCAATGCAGGGGGCCGAGGTTTGATCCCTGGTCTGGAAACTAGATCCTGCATGCCACAACTAAGACCCAGCACAGCCAAAAAAAAAAAAGTAAATGTTATTTTTAAAGGAATCCTATATTTACAGGAATTAACTTCAGCCTCCTGGTACTTACTACAGGCTGTGTTCTTATACTGACAGCATAGAAAGAGGAGTCAGAGTAAACCCACCCCACATACAGCCTGGGCAGGCACTTTGCCTGGTCTGTATGGTGAATGGGAGGACATGGAGTTGAAAAAAAAAAAAAAAAAGTTATTCAATCAGACATTAAACTAATTAAAAAAAAAAAAAAAAAGGACCACTGGCCCAAGGCACTGGACCACTCTACAAACCTGGCAGCCCACCATCACCTCCCCAGAGAAGCAGCTACAGCCTGGGTCTCCCTCCCCATAGGTGACCAGCTCAGTAACTGGCAAGAGAACAAAGTCCCCTGGAGCCCAAGGATCACAGTCCCATCCCCCACAGGCTTCCCCCCAGTTCTCACAACGGGCCACCTGCTCTATCTGCCAAACTTTTCTGGCTTTTCCTGCTCCCTGCACACCCCTCTCCCAGGAGCTGAGGGAAGCCCACCTCACCCCAGCCACAGCCAGCCTGTCAGTCCAGCCATCTACAGCCTCAGCCTCTCCTTTTTCTGCAAACGCCCCCTCAGCAGGCCCACCGCCTGCTCATCCCATCCATGGCTCCCGCTAAACTTCCAAGAATAATTCTTGACCTTAATATGTTTCTTTACAAGACTCTTTTTTTAAAAAAATATTTTTTTAATGTGTACCATTTTAAAAGTCTTTATTGAATTTGTTACAATATGGCTTCTGTTTTATGTTTTGGTTTTTTGGCCCCAAGGCACATGGGAATCTCAGCTTCTGGAACAGGAATCTAACCCGCACCCCCTGAGTTGGAAGGCAAAGTCTTAACCACTGGACCGCCAGGGAAGTCCCTCTTTACAATTTTCAAGTCACCTTTTTCTCCCAGTCCCTCCTACGTTAAAGGAAACACAACTCCTCCTCGTTAAAGGGAGGACAGCAAGGCGAAACAGCTGGTCCGAGGTCCCCCAGCTGTCTGCAAGGCAGCCAGGGCTCGCTGGGAGCGCGGTGTCGTCCGCTCTGCCAGCCAGCCCCAGCCCATGGGTCCTGCTCCAGCATCATACTGAGGACAGGTCCCTCACTCCCCATCAGTTTCTTCAAGGCCACTCAGACCTGACGTCTCTAACTCAAACTCCTCAGCTACCTCCCTCCCTGTGGGATGAACATACCAAGTCCTTGACAAACTCTCCAGCCAGTCCATTCCCCATCCTGCCAGCCCCCTTCTCAGAGGCTTCGGGGCACAGGAGTGCACTGGGTTCTCATCCCACCAACTACAACCTGGACTGCAGGACCTTCAAAACGCTCTCCCCCTGTTCCCACACAGCCCACATAGTGGCTGCACCCTTTGCCCACAGCAGCGATGGTCCTGACCCCCTCCAGCTCAGAGCCTGCCCGCTATTTTCCATCAAGGGGCGGCCCGAATGCCTGAGCCAGACCCTATAGGCCTCTTCCGGAGGCTCGCAGGCTCTGATCCAACCTCATTTCAACACCGTCTGGCCCACGTCTCCACCTCTTCCAACGGACCTCCTCAGTCTCCCCCAGCACAGCTCATCTACTGCTGCCTCAGGACCTTTACTAATGCTGGTCTCCCCACCAGAATTTCTCCCCTGCTTCTCACAGCTTACCCCAACAATCCTCTTCTTTCAAGCCACGGTGCAAGTCCCAACTCCTGACTCCTGGGGCCCGATCGTATTCTCCCTGCCCCTGGAGTTCCTCTCACAACCAGCAGGAGGTGACACGTGTGATCATCAGGAGCAAGGAAGGGGGACAGACCCAAAAAGCAGCCCAGCCCGGCCAGAACCCCCATTCCATATGGTTCCCAGGCCTGCTCTTCCTACCTCTGAGCCGGCAAGCACCCAGCTATTGTCCGAGTCTGGGCAGGAGGCCATCACTGCTGAGGTCCCTGCAGCTGCTGAGGCTGCCACCTGCAGAGAAAGGCTGTCTTAGGGACTCCAGCTCCCTTCGGGGGAGGTGGGATGCAGACAGAAGCCTCAGCTGGGTTCCAAGTGTGAGGGCTGGGCAGTCACTTCCAGAACCAGCCTGGTTCCAGTCCTTCTGATCCCAAAATCCGAATTCTTCTGGGCAGTATTTGCCTTGCAAATCAGAACGTACCAAGAGCTGCAGTGAAGTTTGCCTTTCCCAGGGACCAAAAGAGCCCTTGGGAAACTGGGAAATGGAACTGACCTTGAAAGGTCAGAGAAGCACAGGGCTGGAAAAGTTCTGGGAAAAATCCAGGCCAACTCTCTCATGTTATAGTCAGGGAAAATGAAGGCCCGAAAACTGGCTGACTTGACTTGCCAGGGATGAGTAGCAAGTGAGAAGACTAAGGAACAATCTGGCCCTCCCTTCCCCTCCCCAGGCTCCCTCACAATCCCACCTCCTCCCCCAGGGCCTGGAAGAGGAAAGCCGATGGCCTTCGTCAGCCACAAGTCTCCCACCAACCCATCACCCACCATTAAGTCCTTTGTATGGTCTAGTTTGGGGTCCTGTTCACTGGCAACATGATGGAATCAATCAGCTAAGATTCTGATATAACTGAGTTCAAGGATCAGGCTCCGAAAAATCTGCCAAATGATTCTCACGTGCAGCCAGGGCCGAGAGCAACGGCACAGCTTACATCCATCTGAATGTACCTTTAGAAAGTTTCCTTGTCACTCTCCATTCTAGGTCGTTTCCCTTCTTAGCAAACTCCAGCGTTTCACCTGAGGACACTTGAAGGTGACTAGGAAAAGGGATTTGTGGCAACTCTCATGTATACAGAAAGCACTGTACCATTTGCAAAGCATGGACAATAACCACGGTTGTGGCCCTATTCCCTGCTAATCTGCTCTGACATGGTGGAGTAGGGGTGGGAAATCATTCCAGCTTCAAAAGCCTGACACAAAGCAGGACAAGAAGAGAAGGACCTACCCCTCCGTCTGTGACCAACACTATGGCCCCAGGCTGGCAACCAGGCCCTGGCATAAAGCTGAGGGGCAGATGAGCTAAGCCCCTGGTCTTGGACTGTGATCCTTTAGAGGCTTACAAGACTGCTTGCTGAGGGGCTAGAAGGATGGTAAGTGGAAAAGGATCCTGAAAGGAAATCCTGGGGAAAGGAAGTAAGGCTGGGGTAGAAGCGCGGCAGCTCTACTATGAGAAACCACTACACTCCCCCTTCAGTGGGGCACACCGTGGGAGCCCTACACAGTGCCTCCCAGAGACAGGCACCCATCCCACAAGGAGAGAGAAGAACAGCTGCAGTGACTTCCCCACACCGCAGTCCAGCAGGACACCCCCGGCCGGCTTCTACAGGCATCCACAGAACCATCGCTGTGCTGCCTTCTGGTCTCAGGCCCCACCCCCGCCACTCTGTCATCATCTCCCCATCCCCAGTTGCTGCGTGTGACTCTTAACAGGTGGCGGCAGGAAGGAAGTGACAGCAGCTTGGGCTGAAGTCCCTGTTTACCCCTGGCTGTGTACAGCCTGCTCAGGTCCTCCAGAAGCAGGCACTATGGCAACCAGGGTGATGTCAGATCTACTGTCTCCATGGAAACCAGAAACGGTATTTGGGTCAACAAGACAAACACTTCTGAGACCCAAACAGAATACAGTCCGGAACCTCTGCACTCAGGGTTCCAAACCCTGGCTGGTACCTCTCTCTTGGTTGGATTCACTGAAGATCCCATAAGTTCTCCCTGTTCCCCCCAGGCCAGCATCTCACTGCCTTATTAGGAAGTTCTTTCTGCTGTCTAATTCCCACCCTTCCCTGCTGCTTTCAGATCTCTTTCTTCTCATCAACTTCTTGGAAGAACACCCACCTCCACCCCCTCCTCACTACTCCCTCTCCTTTTTTCAGGCAAGATTCAACAAAAACATCCTGTAAGGATTGTCAGGGACTTGTGCTATTTCCAAAAGACAGCTAAAGGGGGAGCTCTGCCACTCTGTTCAAAGCTGGGAAGTTTCGTCCAGCTAATTTCAACCCCTCTAAGAGCTGTTTCCCCAAACCTCTAAAATAAAGCACCCAGGGCTACAAAAACTTGTCTGGGAGACCCAGAGCAAGTTCCTGTTTTGGAAACGGCCGCCCATGATCCCCCTCCCTCCCGGCCCAGAAGTGACAAGCAGCTCTATAGATCCTGGGTGGAGCTCAACCCTTCAACGTTCTACCCTTCCTCTCCTCTACCCTTCCTCTCCTGGGGATCTCTGTTGCCCCTGCCCCGCTAGGGCATTACCTGACACAGCTCTCGCTTCAGTCTTCAGCTGAACTTGTTGCTGCCTCTCCGGCTTTACAGATACAAGAAAGGAAGGTCACGTGACTGGGAACTGACCAATGGAAAGCCAACTTCCCTGAGGGGGGCGGAAACTTTTGGCCAATAACAGCTAGACTTGAGAGCCGCGGGGGTGCGGCGGGGGCGGGGCAGTGGGGGGGGGGGGCGCGCCTGCAGAGCCCCTAAACCTGGGCTTACCTCCCGGTGGGACACTGGGGTTCCAGCAAACTCAACTGGGGGTCACCTCCCCTCCTTTTCCAGTGGCTAAACAATTTCTGAAGGGAAGACCCAGAACGGAAAGGCAAGGGGGTGGCATGTCCAGGACAAGGAGCCAGGTTGGTCCCAGGATAGACAAGAGACAGCTGCAGGATGGGGGAGGAGAGTGGCAAAGCGTGGGTTGTCCCTGTCCTCACCCTGGCGCCGATTGTTTAAGGATGCCACTCTTCTTTTTCAAAGGGGGCAGAGGCGGGTATTGAAAGGCATCCTAAAATGCAATCTGCTAGACCAGGGCAGCCCCTTCCCCCACCCTTGGAGCTACACTGACCTCCTGACTCAGGAGTGGGAGTGGGGCACTACACGGGGAAGCACTAATGGCAATTGTCTCCCTGAAGCCTTGGGGCCGAAGATCCTGCTTGGCTCTAGGCCTGGCCCAGGAATGTGCTCAGAAAGGAAACTTGTGTTCTCACAGCAGGGACACAGGGAGAGATGGGGTAGAGGCCTCCCCAGGCTCCACAGCTTGTATTAGGTCAGCTCAGGGGCCTGACTCTTCCAGCTATCCCCACTTCCAGAGACCCTGGGGGATCCCTGTCCTCACCCCCCAACCATCCTCACCAGCAGTGACTGACTCATTCCAACCTTGTGCACACCAACACCAAGGAGTCTGGGTGTGGATCTTCCGAGTCATTTTATTAATCCAACCGTACAAAACTTTCCCCACCACATCTCTGCCACCCCCACTTTCTTCCAAAAAGCAGTGGCATGAAAGGGCGAGAGGGATTGACCAGACATCCCCCCATCTCTGGCCAGGAGCCATCTTACAAAATGCAGGGCGGTGGGGGTGGGGTGGGGGTGGGGTGGAGACCACAAAAACATCAACAGATAGAGGGGCAAACAGAACCACTAACACAACACAAAGTTGAGCAGTGAGGGGGTTGCCATCTCTGCTGCTGGATGGCAGGGAACACTGGAAAAGAGAAGCCCAGAGGCCACTCCCTTCCTTCGCACAGCCTCCACCCCGGGGAAGGCAAGAGTTCTGCAGTATACCTGTCTTCTCTTCACATGTATAAGGTCCCAAGAGAAGTGGGGGCAGGGGACCACCAGCTCCTCTCAGGGCCAGACCCCTAGCCTGCCTTCTCTACCCCATTTGAGGAATGTGTGTAGGAGCTGTAGGGAACAGCACACAGCTGTGAGGGGCTCCTCATGGGGCCCCAGGCCCATCTCTGGCAGGCAGTGCTTAAAACATAAAAAATAAAGCCCTGGCACAGAATTTGGCTGAGAAGGATGAGAACAGCTCGATCACCAGGCCAGAGAAGACAGAACAGCAGGGAGAGAGGGGAGCAAAAACATCCAGGCTCTGGACTGCATTCTAGTACCGCAGCAGTGAGGGTCCTGCAGACTCCCCAACCCACAGGCTGTGACAGGGATCCTTTTATCAGGAGAAAAAATGAGGTATAAGGGCTCTGCACCTTTCCAAGCTTTCCTTCCACCAAGGCAGGGAACTCGAGGCGCCGAAGTTGAAGACCAGCGCTTAGTGGGGGAGGAGGGGTGTACAACCACAGAATCTGGGCTTCCGGGACAGTCTGAATGTCAAATATTCTGGTCTGTCAGACCACACATCCCAATTTTTGGCAAAAACATGGTCATTAGGGAAAAAGCACGAGAGAGGCTGAGAAAGGACCGTGACTTTGGTATGAGGGAGATATGTCCCGACAGCATCTTATCTACTGTCTCCAAGCCCCAGATCACCAAGAACTGCCATAGCCATGTACTCTCCTCCTTCTTCAAGCTATTTGGTTTCTGAAGGGGGACGAGTTGGACAGGTGAAGGAGTCAAGGGGAAGGTAGGAAAAGGGGAAAATCTCCATTTATTCCCTAAAGCTATCTCCCAGCGCCCATGAAAGGGCTACCGCAGAGATGGGAAGAGACCCAACTCCTCTGGCCAGAAACCTTTAATACTGGACTCCAAACACTAAGGCTGGAGCTATGGAGCTAGAGAGGCATGTTAGGCACAGGTGTTGGGGGCATCCATCATCTGTAGAGGGGACACCCCTGCCCTTTGGATCTTCCTCCAGCCTCTTTCCTCTTGCAGCCATACCCCTGGGTTTCCAGAGACAGCCACCAAAAATGGCTCTGCTTGGCAGGGCTTTGGTTTCCTGAACCTCTGTAGATCTCAATGTGTAAGTTTCCACAAGAGTGAGAGATACAGGCTCTTCTGCCTGCCCACCTCAGTTCCTTTTTCTGCCCCCAGGAGCCACTGGGTTTCTGCCCCATGGAGATGGGAAGCCGATGGAAACCAGGACCAAGAGCCAGACAAGAAGGCAATCACCCTGGAAGAGCAGGGAGGAACATGTGCACTTCCCTGGGCCCCTCGCCAGCATCACCCATCGTTAGCGGCCACCAGCTGCCCCATGCCCTCGCGGATGTAGACAGACTGAATCTCCTTGGTCTTGAGGCAGAGATCGCAGGCCCAGACAGCAGAGGCCTCGGTGGTCAGCAGCCCATAGGCGCTCTCAGTCATGCCCGTGCACTCACGGTGGAACCACTTCTGACAGGAGGCCTCACACAGAATGGCATCTTGGTCGTCATTCACCTCGCTCCGACAGGCACCACATGGATACACCAGGCCTGGGGGAGGCTGGGGTCCTGAGCCCCCACCTGCCTTTCCAGGGGGTGCCAGGCTGTTGGCATCTGGAGTGCCCCCACCCCGTCCACTGCTGTTTGGAGGAAAACTGGGCTGATTCCCATTAACAGCAGCAGCCGGGGAGCCTGAGTGGGGCTCCTGGGGAAAAGCAGTGGGCGCAGGGGGATTTAAGGGCTTCCCCCCATCCTCACCACCAGGGCCAGGAAAGCCAGGGTCCGGACCAGGGAAGGGACTTGTGTTGGGAGGCAGGCTGGGGAGCCCCTGACCAGGTCTCTGGAGAGAAGGGCCAAAAGGTGCCCCTGGCTGGGCAAAGCGTTGGGGGAGAGAAGGGGGGCCCAGCTCCCCTCTGGGAGGTTGTCCCATGGTGGGTGAGATCATGGGGCCAAATCCCCCCACTGGGCCTGGCATCATCTGCCCACCAGGCGGGCTAAAGTTCTGACCCAGAGGCTGGTTGAAGGGTTGGCTGGGAAAATTCATGTTACCTGGGGGTGGATAGCCAGGGCCCTGAGGGGGCATGTTGAAAGCAGGGCCCATGGGGCTGGGAGGGAAAGGGGGTGGCTGTCGACGAAGAGGCTGAGGACCTCCTCCACCCCCAGTGCCATAGCCTGGGGGTACCTGGCCTGCCATGCCCCCCTGGACACGGAAGCCCCCAAAGGGGACAGGACTGCCAAGGAATGGAGGGGCCGCGCCCCCCACCTTAGGGGCTCCGAAGTCATCCTCAAAAGGGTTGGATGCAACCAGGTGATCCACCATGGGAGTTGGGGGTGGTGCAAACTCCGTCAGGTGAGAGTACGCAGGGCCCTGGGGAAAAAGACGAGGGAAAGAGGATCATGGAGAGAGACCCAGAGCTAAACCAAGAGAGCACCAGAAACACAGTACCAGTTTTAGAGGCTAGTATCGGCCAGTTCAGACAGACCTTAAAGTAAAACAAAGAAACACAATGGAGACCACAACCAACACAGTGCCCTAACTGTTTTGAAAACAGCAGAACTACACTGGAATCCTAGTTTTGACACTGAGTAACCTCAAAGCCCTGGAGCAGGCATTGAACATGTTTAAGCCTCAGGTTTCTCATCTGTAAAACTGTGACAATGCCTATCTCCCAAAACCACTGAAGCATTTTAGCACAATCCCTGGTACTTAGAAAAGGTTCAGCAAGTGATAGCTGTTATCATCATGGGGGAACCAGAACAGGACAAAAAGGGGAGAGGACGATTCTAATCCCCACTGATAAAATCTCTGGTCAAATCGTCTCATCCCTACCCTACTCCCAAAAAGTTATAAAACTGA
This sequence comes from Bubalus bubalis, assembly GCF_019923935.1. Taxonomy (NCBI): domain Eukaryota; kingdom Metazoa; phylum Chordata; class Mammalia; order Artiodactyla; family Bovidae; genus Bubalus; species Bubalus bubalis. The sequence continues at coordinate 15,689,679 of NC_059162.1, read as the reverse complement.
AAGAAAGGACCAGAAAAGGAACAAGAAAGACAACTTTCTCTTCCCCCTGCAGCTGATGTAAGATGAAGACATTGGGGTGGCAGAGCAGAGAACCCAAAGGAGCTACCAGAAATTACCCCCACAACCAACCACCATTCACCTGAGTATTTGACTTCCTTCGCTTCTTTTCTGGACTCTTCATTTGCAGACCTGGAAAGGCAGTAAAAGGCAGACACAAACAAGTTTCCCTGAGGTTTCCCCAACATCCTTTCTCCCAACCACGATCTAGGAGATTCTTCTAATTTCAATATATTCTTGTTTATTTACTTAGTATCTAATACTTTGTTAGATACTAACAAAGGTACACTACGAAGAATAAATGGGATGCCACACTCTCAGCTGCCTCTTCCTTTAAATGAGAGACGTCCCCATCTCTTGATAGCCTCAGACTCCCAAGTGGCTCCTTCATTCCAGGTGCCCCAAACTCTAGGATCGGCAGTCAGTGACCCCTCGTCACCAACCCCTGGAGGGCTTCACCCATCTATCCTTTCCACTGAGCCTCCCCTCTCTTCAGGGCCCTCAGCCTGAGAACCGCCACCTCCCCGGCCCGCCAGCCCTCGCTCCAGGTCCGAGAGTTCTGAGCCTCGCCAGCCCCAGCCCCCTCAGCGTTCTCACCGGCCTTGCCCTGCTTTCTCCCGGTGCTGGGCGGCGCAGGGGGCGGTGCGGGGCCGCCACCTCCCTCCAGCTTGTCCGGTGGGGGCGGCGCCGAGGCGGCCATGGAGTGGGGGACCCGGGTCAGCAGCGGCGGGGGACGGACGCGCCCTCGGGTTGCACCATGGCCCGGAAGGGAAGGCAGGGGCGGCGCAGGCCCCCGCGCGGCCGCAAGCCCGAGGTGCGGCGAGGCGGGGGTGCCGAGCTGCGGCGCCAACTGCACGCTCGCCCAGCCTCACCGCCCGCCAGCGGCCGCAGCCACAGGAAGCGGAATTCGGCGTGGCAGCCACCACTGCGCTCGGCGAGGAGGGGGAGCGAGGCCAGGGCCAGACCCTCCCACGAGCGCTGGGCGGGCAGGGCCGTACCAAGGCGCAAGCCTGGGGGAGGCCTTCTCCAGCCCGGGAGCGCGGCGTGTCGGCTCGCTAGGGAAGACGGCAGCCTGTCGGCCCTGCGGCTGGGCCGTACCATCCCGCGCCGAGAGGCCGCCGCAGGGGTGCACGCTGGCCCGAGCCGCCTGGGGTCAGGCTGCCCGCGATCCCACCCCTACTCGGTCCCCGCTGCAGACACGAACATCCCCTGGCACGGTGGCCCCGTACGCCCCACCCCGCCGCACCCTCCTACGCGAATCCCTAAGTTCTCACTCAGCGCGACCCAAGCGAGTCCAGGTGAGGCCGAGTCCGGCCTCCGGCCTCCCCTCCTGCCGTGGGGGGCGCCCAGAGCCAACAATAAGCTGAGACAGAGACCTAGAGGCCGAGGTAGAAGAAATATGTACTTTAATGAAGATTCTTTCCCTTTGGTATAAGTGAGACCCGTGAAAACATCCAAACGAAAAGAAAAAAAGGGAGGCGAGGATTTAGTCCACTCTCCCTTATCTACAAGGCCTAAAGACAGAGCAGGACCGACTCCTCTGTTGCTGCTGCAGGGCGAGGCCTGGAGAAGGGATTAAATAACCGTAACCCAGCCTCGTGTGAAACCAACAGCCAAACTTATGCCTCCCTGCCTCGCAGTGGGAGGGCCAAGTTTCTCTAGTCCTAGCTTACACTCCACTTCTCTGGGTCTCTCTGGTAGAAAAGATAATGCTACCGGTTCCAACTGCCCCACAGGCCGGGGTGAGGAAAATGCCAATAGTCGTAAAAGGGCCTTGAAAAAGTCAAAGAGGTGATGTATAAATGTCATCGATTATCATCATTTTGTGCTCAGGAATAAGCTATGGAAAACAAATTAGGAAAGTAAATCTACAGCCCTAAAATATACACATATAAAATAAAAAATAAACGCAGTTCCAAACCTACCGATGGTATCTGGGGATTGTCTACTGCTTTAAAGTCTCAGTGCCCCTGTTCCCACCTCTACCAAATCCAGCTGGGATGACAGCTCCATCATCCCCCCCCCATCCCTGCGCGGGGAGGCAGGGCAGAGGCCAGGAGGAAGGGCTGTACTTTGGCTGTAGAGTATAGCATGCATGCAACATGGGAGGGGGGGCTTACGAAATGTATATACAGACCCCTGGGTGAGGGGCCCCGGCCAGGAGGCACTGAGCAGGGGAGGGGTCCATCTCCCCACTGGCTGAGAGCAGGGCGCCACGGCAGTCTCTAAGGGCTGCACATCCCAGGGAGACGAGACAACTGCTACTCCTGCCTCTGCTGGCCCAACCTAAACTGGAGGAGGTGCTGAGCGAGGAGAGGACGGGGTCCCAGAAGCCAAGAAGCTGTCAGCACCCCCATCCTTGACTTCAGGGGCCCAAGAACTCTTTGCATAAAATATCTTCAGACCTAGGAGATGGTCAAAGGCACAAAGTTTGAATGCTGGGAGGGAAGGTTGTTGAGAGGAGTCTGGGGTACCCTGAGCCCAGGGGTAGACTAAAGGTATGATTCAGTTCCTCTTCCCTGAAAGGGTGATTACTCCGCTGGGCCTATCGCCACAGAACATCTTCCATTACCAGGAGGCATCCTGCCCAGGCCTCCAGCACCCACCTTGGGGAAGAGGGTATCAAGTTGGCACAGGAAAGGCCCAGGGAAGGGGGCCACTCCGTACATTAATACTTTGGTGAGGTCTGGGGAGAAGCAGGACTCTACCCCTGGTTCCTGACTCAAACCCTCTCACTCAGCTGCATGCTGAACCCAGTGTCCACAGTATCCCCAGCCCTACACAAGGCCAGGCCCACGGAGCACTCCCAAGTGAGGTCCTAAGAGTCAGGGAATAGGGTGGAAGGGACCGCAGGGTGTCTTCTGAGAGAAAGCACTGGAACAGGTCACAGTTTCCGCTCCACAGGCTGCTGGAGACACAGTTCGCTGCCCGCAGAGATGATGGGCAAGTGATTGTCCATGTGGTAGCTGATGAGGTGACTGACACTCTCAAAGCGGTGATCCTTTGTCCGAACCTGGGGAGTGGGAAGGGAGAAAGTTGATTCAGGTGAAGAGTCAGATAAAACCTCAGTCTCTAAGGCCGAGGAAGCTGGGATAATCAAGAGGGTTGAGGCAGGAGAAAAAGATGGCAGGAGAGGGAGGGCCCTTGGTCCTGATCACTGAGGCTTCTCTGGGAAGAGAAACTGGAGACAGCTGTGGGAATGGGCAAGTCAGTGAACTGGGAAAAGGCAGAACAGACATCAGCCCAGAAGTCGTGAAACTGAAGGCTAGCTACTCCTTCCTTGACCTGGAGGAGTATAGTATGTCTCAGAAGAAGATACACAGTACAAAAAAAGACACGCAAAGGAGGCTGAGACTGCTGTAGGAACAAGACCAAAGTTATAACGGGCAGGGTGCAGTGCAGACAGGAGATAGGACTCTGGTCTGATCCCTGAGTCTGGAGGAGCTGGGGAGGCCCCTGGCTCGTCTCGTGAAAAGTTTTGGGATATTTAGCCTCTAGACAACTGACAAAGAGCACTACAACTTCTGAAGGATGGTTTCCTTATTTGTCAAAAGAGGGACTGGTGAGATGACCACTTCCTAGCTCTCGAGGGCATAACGTTTGAGGACTGGCAAGGACTGAAGGGAATACAGCTCAGGTGAGGGGTGTGAGAAGGGAAGGAACCCTAAACCACTAGACGAGGGAGACGCCAGGCACCTTGAGAACAGGGGAGGCCCAGACAGAGGTGCCCAGCAGACAAAGTCTAGGAAGCAGTGAGGTAGGAACAGAGCCACAGGTAGGATACTGCACCTTCCTTTCTGCCATGCCCACCTACACCCCTGCCACACTCACCACACCCTCAGGGTCCACCAGGAGCAGGTGCTTGGGCTGCCCACTCTGCAAGCCGGTGAGCACGTACTGGCCCGGCGTGGTTGTGCTTTCCCGCACCAGGAAGTCCCCGTTGACTTGTAGCAATGCCTCAGCCTCCCGCCGGCTCAGCTTCCCGTGGAACCAGGGCTCCCCTCGGAGCTGCTCAGCCATGGCTGTTGACTGGGGAGGTGGAGGCATTCGCAAGGCATCTTCAAAGGGCTCTGGGGATATAGAGAGAGGGCTAGGAGAGGCAGCTGACACAACCCTATCTCAGGACCCAGACCTTTAGGGAGGGGAGGCCAGGAAGGAAAGAGCAGAGAGGCAGGAAAAGAGGAGGAACCAAGTGGGAAGACAGAGACACAGAAAGGTGAGAGGTATACTTACTCATGTCAAAGAGGTCTCGGGGTGCACTGCCATTAATGGCAGGATTGGGGGGCCCGGCCACAGCTCCTGCTTGCCGGGCCTTGTCTAGGTTCTGGACATTGACATAGGAGGGGTCATCAAAGAGCTCTCTGCCTGCTGAGGAAATGGAGGCTTTAGAGTGCTCCCCGCCCTGCTTCTCACTCCCCCTCTGCCCCTCTCAGTCCCCTTCATACCTGAGCAGGGTGGCGGGGGCGGCATCTGTCTGCGGGCTTCTGGGTCTCCCCCAGCAGGCTGCCCCACAGGCTGAAGGGACCAAGACAGAGTGAAACCAGAGGCCCTAACCAGATGTTCCCATCCAAGCCCTGCCCGCCTCTATCCAAGCAACTTACCAGCGTGGCTCCCAGGTGGCTGGGGGTCTGGGCACTGGGTGGAGTGGGTCGAGCAGCCCCTGGGAGGGCTCCTTCCCGAAGCCTCATGTCCACCACACCCCCAAGAGGTGGTTCCTTCCCCGGGAAGTCATTATAGTACTGATGGTCAGGGGGCTCTTCCTCCTCCTCATCCCAAGCTGAGCCATCAAAGCCAGCCATCCTGAGAGAGACAGGAGGGAGAAAGGAGTGTGGATGGGAGGACGGAGGAAGATGGGAACAGTGGTCACGTACTGGGCATTCCCTGAGGGGTAGGCCTGAGGCTGGGTGTTTCATATATATTCATTTCACTCTCTGGGCAACCGATAAAGCAGATACTGTTTCCTTCTCCAGTTTTTTAGGTGAGGAAAATGATGATCAAGGATAAAAAGATTTTGGTCACACAATTAAGAAATGGCCGGATGGCATCACCGACTCAATGGATATGAGTCTGAGCAAACTTCGGGAGACAGTGGAGGACAGGGAAGCCTGGCGTGCTGCAGTCCGTGGGGTCGCAAAGAGTTGGACACGACTGAGCGACTGAATCACCACTACTACTGGTGGAGCAGAATGCCAATTCAGATTTTGCCTTAACGTCATGCCCTTGATCGTCACGCAGTCTCCCAAGAGGGAGGGGAAGCACCAAGTAACCAGGGAGGGGGTGCCCCAGAATATCGCAACACCTCCTCTAAATACCCGATCCTACTGGTCTGAGGTGGGAAACATGACCATCTCAGGAAAGAGCCATCCTCCCTTGCCCAAATTCTTGATGGCTTCTAGAGACAAGAACGTGAAGAACTAAACTACATACAGAGAGAAGCACAAAAGGACAGACCAGAAACGAGACGGCTGGGAAAAGAGAAGCCCATCTAGCCAGGGACAAGCTGGGCGTCCTGCGCTGCAGCCCCGCCACGGGCACCCGATGGGAAGAGCTGGCCCTGCAGCAGGCAGGGCCACGGAGCACCTTCCTGCCGGCCACAGGAAACTTAAGAATAGCAGGAAGCAGGGGCACGCAGGTTATTTCCTTCCCTGCCCTTTTCTGAGCTGGAGTGTGGGAAGAGCAGGCCTCCTTTTCCAGTTCTGGTCTGGGGCCCTCGGGAGCGGGCTGCCCCCCGCCCCCCACCCGCCTCGCCCGCGCACCTGTCGTGGGGGGTGACGAGCCTGGGCGGGTTCCTGAGGTACTGTTTGAAGCGCAGCTCGAAGGCCTGGCCGATGGTGCTGATGACATCCTGAGCAAGCCCTTCGGGACACTCCAGGATGTGGCAGGCTGCGGGCACAGCAGAGGCTGTTAGGGAGCTGGGCGGCGGGGGGACTGTGGGGCTGGGAGGAGGCGCAGACGGGGCCCTCGGCCTCTGTCCTCGGCAGGAGGAGCCCCCGGGCCCTGCTCACCTGCCCCTTGGACAGCCGGCCCCGCCCAGTGCTCCCATCCACACCTCACCTCTCTGATTTACCGGGTCTTTGGCAACATAGGCAACATACTCGGCTGTGTCCTGGGGTGGACAGAGGCAGAAGAGGCCAGTTAGCTAAACTGGACAGCCCCACCCCACTCCTGACCCCTTTAAGCCCAGTCTTTCTCAGACACTGCCTCAATCCCAGCAGGCTTGCTTCTCTCGCCAGTGTCCTCCCAATCCCTAGCCCCTCACTCTCCTCCCACCACCTGAGCTCCATCCCCCAACTCACCGGGTCCCCACCGGATGCAAACGAGATGGACTGCATGTGGTGGTTGGCGATGATCTGAGCGTTAGGGCAGAGGATGGAGAAGGAAGGGAATGATGGGCATCAGGCAGCCTCAGAGTCTACTGGGCACCGCCCACCACTGGCCCAAGACCCTGGAGTCCCAGTCTCATCCTTTTCGCTTCTCAACGTATGTTCTCCTAATCTCCTCCTTCCCTACTGTTCCGCTGCTCCCAAGCCTTCTCTCCCAGATAACCAAGTTCCCATTTAGCCCTCCCATTGATGTTTATGCCCACCCCCCAGCTGCCTCACCCCACCAACCTGTTTGCAGTCTGCGGCCATGAGGTTGAGGCTGCTGGTGGAGACGGTCAGAGTGATTGGCATTCCAGCAAATTTCAGGTTACTCCTCCCCAGAATGGAGCTGAGTGGACGGCTACAGGGCTACAGAAGGGCCCAAGGGTCTCAGAAGCTGGGGGGTCCCCTACACCAGGAAACCCCCACACTCCTGCCTTCCAGACTTCTCCCCACCTGCCCCACACTAGCCTTCCCCCTGCTCCTCCACATCTCCCAGCATCCCTAGCCCCACCGACCCCGGGTACCTTTCTCCTCCTTGTTGCCCCCTTAGCACCCGGCACAGCCTCACACACCAGACTGATGGCCTCCCTGGGGAAAGAGGGATACTCAGACCCAGAGCCTGCCTCCCACTCGGCTGGGGCCCGCCACAGGGCTGGGGGAGGGGAAGGCCAGGCCAGACTCCAGGGGCACTCCAGGCTCTTTGTCGTGGTGGATTGAATTAAGGGCCTTTAATATTTGATGACACTGAGAGGCCGCTTCCTGGCTGATTGGGTTAGGGCCTCAATGGGTCTGGCCCCACCCCCTTCCAGCTACCAAATGTCCCATCCCCTTCCCAAAGGCAGCAGCAACCTTCCAGCTACCCCCATTTTCCACTCCAGCTCTAGCTGCCAGCTGCCTCTGCCACCTCCCCCACAACTCCCGGGGCTGAATAGTAAGAAGGAACCAGGTCAGAATTGCCCCTTTACATTAAGACTTAGACTCACTTCCCTAACTTTCTCTCAACCCCCTTTACCACCCAAAGATAAGCCATCACTAGCACCACCACCAAGGGACCCATGCTCCCCACCCCTCGTGAATCCTGGGACCACTCCTCCCCAAGCCCCACTAACCTGGTGACCTGAGTCCGGGTGTTGAAGTCAAGGGCGCGCATTGACTGCAGGACTTCCACACAGCCCATGTACTGAGGCGAGGGACAAGGGGACACCAATAAGCCACCTCCCCCACCTCTTCATAAAAGGCCCTAGGACTTCTCCTTCCTTGGTCCCTCGGGGAAGTAAAGATGAAGAAGCTCTGCCCACTGCCCATGGATATACCCCACAACATGCAGGACAAGAGGGGCAAAGAGAGAAGGGCAAGCTAGGCGGACCTCATGCCTGTGGGAAGAGAATTTGGGAGGCGTGACGGGGCATCGGGTGGGATGGAGTGACATCTCCAGAAGCGGGGAGGAGACCGGAGGGGATAGTCAAGAGTCACTCATTCCAACACTTACTAAGGGCTTGTGCTGGGCTTTGTGCTAAGCATGGCGGGGTGGGGGTAGGGGAGTCACAGAAGGAAGGGGCCCCAGACAGAGCTGGAAGGGAAGAGGTGAGAGAATTGGAGAAGGGGCAAGAAAGGTTTAAGAAACAGGACAACCAAAACCAAGGGAGTTGCTGGGGAAGAGCAGGGGGGAAAAACGAGATTAGTAAGCAGAGGAACTGGAGGGGTCCGGGAGGGAGTGGGAGGGAGAGGATGTTCACTCACCCGAACCAAGTAGGAAACCCCGGGTCCCATGACTTTGTCGTTGGGATGCAGCCAGCCCCGCGTGGGCTTATTGACAAAGCTCCCGTGGCGAGTCCACTCCTCGCCCCCCAGCTGGCCCCCTTCCACCCGAGTCCTGCGCCCGCCGCCTCCACTCAGCTTGTTCATGTCCTGGAGGAGGGGCAGGGGGCCTGAGTCCAGCGTGGCTGCCCCTGCGACCCCCTCCCCGTCCTCGTTTGCCCTTCCTGGTTCCCCCTTCGGGCCCGGGCGCCCCCCAGCTGGGCTGGCCAGCTTCAGGCTGCTCATCCGGGGGAAGAAGGAGCACAGGGTGGTGGGGCTATCGTCCCCAGGCACAGGTGGCAGCACGGGCCCCAGGGACGAGGCTGAGGGGGACGGCAGCTCCTCCGGTGGGGTGGACCCTGAGGCCCCCTCCTCCAGCGATGACAGAGACTCATTCCGAAGTGGGTTATACTTGGGCTTGGGGGGCAGGAGATCCATGGCTGGGGTGAGAGGGAGGCTGCTGCCCAGCCTGGCCCCCCTGCCAGTCAGGGCAAGGGGGCCAGGCAGGGGGCATCCCAGGCCCTTAGCCTAATCGGACCTCTGTGGCCCAGGGATCTCAAGGGTCCTGGGGAGGGAGAGGGACAAGTAGCTCTGCCTTCCCCGGCTCAGACCCAGACAGTTTCAGGCCCCATCCCCGCCCAGCGTGGAGCCTCTTCTCAGGCTGAGAAGAGAACAGGCTGGACCTAGAGCTGCCTGGCTCCTCCCCAGGGGCGGGGAGCTAAGGGGAGAGACCAATCCCGGGGACAGTGCTGACTCACAGGCTCTGAGGGGCTGAGCCCCCAACACTGCCCCAACCCAGAACTCTCGCAGGGCAGAGAGATCCATGTCCCCCTGCCAGATCCCCCACCCAACCGAACAAACAAGTAATTAGGGGAGGAGTAAAGTGGGAATGAGGGGGAAGGATGGAGGAGTGAGAAGGAAAGGAGGGCGATAAGAGGAGGTCTGGATCAATCCAGACCGGACAAGGGCAGGCCAAAGGGAGCAGGAAGCTGCGGGAGGGCGGTGGGGGGCGGGTTAGGGAGGAGGTTGAGGGAGGAAACAGAGGCAGCTGGGGGTGGGAAAGGGAGGGGATCCCTGAGCTCAGCAATTCCCTTCCTGTCCTGGTTGAACACTCAAATTCCCTCAGCCTCCAGCCCCAGCACCCCCTCACCACTGCCCCACAGAGGGGTGACGGCCCTAGGGAGCCTGGGCCATTAGCCTCCTTGGCTATCACAGCTGTGGAGGGAGCTAAAGAAATGGGAAAAAGAAGGGCATGGTCCCAGTGGATACAGGGAGGGGCCAAGAGGAAAGGCAAAGCTGTTAAAGTAAGAAGAATAAAGTCCAACCTGGGTGGCACATCAGGGAGCCACCAGGCAGGAGCTGGAGCAGAGGACAGTTTGGTGGAGGCTTGTTCTCCGTGCATGGCGCCTACCATGCCAAGGAGCAGAGGCCCAAGCCAAGTCCTTTTCTGCCCCACTCTTCCACAGGAAAGTAAGCTGTCAAGGGTAGAAGGGGTGGGGGGTGGCCAGGGCACTGACACTAAGGTCAGATCCCTAGGCCTGCAGGTGAACACAAACCCCTCCTTTTTAGTAGTGACCAGAAAGCGCAGGTATCCACCACGGAGCATGATGCCCCTCATACCAAGGACAGTCTGGCCGAAGGAGGTGGGGCAGTGCGGCGGTTCTCCAAGAGAGGTGGCCAGGAAGGGACAGAGGGGCAGAAGACAAATCTGTGCTCATAAGAAAGGGGTGCCAGAAGAGGATTGAGGCTGGATACAGGGAACAGTCCCAAACTCATTCCTTCCACCCACAGCATCCTGCCACAGCTCTGCTCCAGGGGGCCACAGAGGAAGTTGGAAAGCAACCAAAAAGAAGTAGTAAAAGATACATATACCCTCACCAGGCTCACCGCGGAATTACCTATCTTTAGATTTACTTCAGAATATTTTTAAAAAATGCAAATTATCGTGATTACAGTGATTAACAACCCTGACAATTAAAACATGTTAGATACTGTGCTTATCACCGCCCCCGTAGTCCTCAACCCAGGAGAGCTTTACCACTCCATGCACAACTCCTGAGAAGAAAATCTATCACTCTGTTTCCTAAGGCCTCAGCACTCAGAAACAGAGAGAATGAGGAAAGGATTCTACCAAAGCCTCACCGCTCCCCCCAACACACACACACCAGGATATCCTCATCTTTAGAGGTGGGCATTCTGTGGGTGCCTGCAGAATCCAGAGACAAGGAATGACCAACAGGTGTGGGCATGTTTAGAAAAGAAAGAGGAAGTAGGGCTCTTTAAATTTACGGAGGAAGAAAGGAGATTGCTACTGGGAATCTGAAGGAAGAAAGGAGATTGCTACTGGGAATCTGAACGACTGGGTGTGGGGAAGAAGTTGCATGTGGCTTTTCAGCCCAGCAGGGAGGAGGAGGCAAGAAAGGCGTAAAGTAGCAGGAAATGGCGAAAGCCTCAGGAATGTTTCCAGCAGGGAAGGCTGGGCAAGCAGAACCAGGAGAAATGCCCAGACTAGAACTCTGTTTGGGGGAGGGGAAGAGCCAGAGAAGTGGTGGGGCCTGAAGAGTCCCTTAAAAAAAAAAAAAAATCAAACAGCAAAAAGGACACTGTTACCTACACCCATTCCAAGCCACCGTCTTCAGGTGGTAGAAAACTTTCTCTTCTGTCACACCCACATGTCACACATCGACAAATCCACGGCCCTACCCAGCTCCCGTCGTACAGGTATGAGACAAACAGCTGTTTCTGGGGTGGAGTCGGTCCTGGGAAGGGAAACTCAGGGAGTGGGGCAGGGAATCTATGAGCAAGTCTCCCTCCCACTCTCGTGCCAAACCCCAAGTCCAGCCCCCTTCAAGTAGGTCCACCCTTGGAAGGGGCTAAGGGAGAGAAAAAGGGCTGCCTCTAATCTCTTACTCCTCAGAGTCAGAGATGTGAACTTTTGACTTCCTATCCAGTGGAGCCTAAGAGCTCAGGAAAAATGAGCCAAGGGCCCCAAAGAGAAAAGGAACGAGGAAGCGCAAGCAGGTGAAGTTTCCGGTATTGAAGACAAAACTCCTGAGGCGATGACAAGGGTCCAACCGGGATAACGCTCCTGAAGGGGCGTGGCCCCTCAGGACGCGTGCACCAGAGACTCCAGGGGGAGAGGCTTCTGGACGATCCGACGTGGATTAAGGAAGGGGCGCGGCTTCTAAAGGGGCGGAACCCTTAGGGAGGCGTGGCCTCACGAATTCGAATAGTTCTTTGAGTAGCAGGGTTCTGCCCTTTTGGGAGCTAGGCTTTTGATAGACAGGGGTTAGCGGAGAATCGTCTCGAGGAGGCGGAGTTTCGGGGAATCGGAAGGACTAACGCAGGGGTTTGGAAGCATGTCTGGGGGTGGGACTTCCAGGAAAGCTGGACGACAGGGTAGGATTGGGGACAATAAATGGAAAATAAGTCGGGGTTCGAAGAGCCCCCTGAAGTTGGGAGGTGGGACTTCCGGGGAGGGGGTCGCAGGGGGCGGGACTTGTAAATGAAGACCGGAAGTAGGGTCCCGGGAGAGGGGTTCCGGGGTAGAGGAGTGGGTCACCTAAGAAGAAAAATGTCCCAACTCACCAGGACTTCATGGAGTCTCCGCACCGCACCGCGGGCCGATTTGGTTCCGGATCACGCCACTGCCTCCTCAGGTCGCCGCTCCAACTTTCTCCCCGGGCCCGGCCTCCCTGGAGAAACTTTATTGCACTCACTTCCGGCCTCACTAACCCCTGACCCTCTACCTCATTGTCCCTCCTTCACCCGTCCCACTTTCCCGAATCAGCCAATGGCAGCGCGAGGACGCGCACAGTGGCAGTGATAGCCAATAAAAGGCCTATTTTTTACTTACGCCAATTCTTGAGCAATGTTCAGTCCAATGAGGACTTGAGTAGAAGCAAACCTAAGCCAATCGGAGGCTTGAAGGTGGGGTTGTCCCGCCTTCCTCCAGAGGGACCAATAGACAGCGCAGGCGGCGTGTTTGAAAGCGAGGCCAAAGAGGGTGGGGGCGTGTGCTGCTGGGAGTTGTTCGGAGGTTGGCGGCGCGGGGCTGTAGGTCCTCAGGCAGAGTGATTATGTCGCACAAACAAATTTACTATTCGGACAAATACGACGACGAGGAGTTCGAGTACCGGTTAGTGCCGGCGCGGGGGCAATATCAAGGTCGTGAGTTTTGACAACTGAGGGCACGAGAATTGGTAACGGGGACTGAAACAGCAGAGTTGGCGCATGCGCGGGAGGTTAACGGGAATGGGTGCGTTTAGAGTGTAAGGCGCATGCGCGAAAGGTAGGGGGCAATTTAAAAAAAACTCTAAAGTAATAGCGAATTTGGAAGGAGGCGTGGGTGGTCGTGGTTAGAGTGTTCGAATGTTAGAATACTGACCACCCTCAGCTTTGCGGGTTTCTGGACTATTCTCTCACCTCAGTTGAGTAAACTGAACTTGCCTTCTTGAGACTGTATTACAGCCACATCGTAGAGCCTTCTGGGAGAAGGTGGCAAAGGCGAAGCTTGAATTTTCTTCGAGTCTTCAAAGTGAGGGGAGTTCTAAGAGAGCCTGAGTGTTGCTTATTAATCCATGGGAAAGGGGCGTGATTGTCTGATTTGTTTTAGGAAGGGGGGCTTCGAGGAACTGGAATGGAATAAAACTGACCAGGAACACTGAGGAAAGACTTAATATGGCCCTAATAGATCACCGTCAAATGTTTGAAGGGCATCTACTTGGGAAACAATTATGGAGTGTTTATAGGTTTCAGGTGTTCTGCTAAAGTACACGGATAAGCCACGGTCCCTGCTTTCAACAGACCTAAAAAATATGTGGAAATACTGACAGGCTTCAGAAAGAAGATGATAATTGGTATGATAGAGCTATGTACAGGTAGGTTGTGGTGGGAGCACGTAGGATTTACCAAGCATGATAAAGAAAGGAATCCGTACAGAGTTTACATTTGATAAACCCTAAGTCCAAAATTCTAGATTAGAAAAGAATTTAAAAAATAGAAAATAATTTTACAAATGTTGGCATTCCACTAATCTGTAGTAAGCGTTAATAGTTAAAACAACTGGAAGCTTGGTTTTCTTGTGTTTCTTCAGCCTAGTGCAGGGCTCTGAGCCTTCTGGAGAACTTGGTGTATGCCGTCAAATAACACTTTGCATTATTTTTATGTCAAATCCTTGGGAAAAGATCCCCAGCCCTGGGATTTCACTGGTGGTCCAGTGGCTAAGATGCCAAACACCCAATGCAGGGGACCTGGGTTCAATCCCTGGTCAGGGAACTACAGGGAACTAGGTCCCACATGCTGCAACGACGAACCAGACCAAAAGAAAAAAAACACTCCAGCCCTGTTTGAACCCAGTTAACTTTCTTTTTCTCAGCTGTTTTTGTCAACATCTGAACTTGGCTAACTAAAATTGTGTGCTTAAAATGTCTTTGCAGGGCTAGGGAGACATCATTAGTTTCATCCTCTGGAGGATGTAAGTCTTGGCAGTGATATTTGATTTAAGGAAAGGTTTGTTTTGTTTTTTTGGTCTAAATAGTCCTGGAAGCCAGTCTTTATGCCAGGGGCTTGTTAGGATGTAAGCTGTTTTCAGACATTTAGACTAGAATTGACTCGAGGGTGGTGGGGTCACCAATTCAATTGGGTCACCCCAATTCAAGTAGTCATTTCTTTGCTATAAAAGGAGACTTATCCTTGGTTAGGAAAGCATGAAGTCACCCCCAAAGAAGTCTGGTGGCACATCCTTTCAGAGTTGAAAAATGTAACTTATGAGGATAGATTTTAAAAGATAAGATTTTTCTATTTCATTCTTGGTGGCAGGGGCAGGTAAAAAAGTCTTTATTTCACCAGCAGATAAATTCAGGTCATCTAAGATTTAGTAACCAAATGGATTATGAGAAAAATGTTTGCCTTCAGGTGTTTGTAAAATTGTAAATTGTAAAACTTAAAAATAAGGGAGGGGATTGTGGACATTTTTGTACATAGGCCATAGAAATGTATATAAGTATAAATGTATAAATAGATATCTTTGTTGTTGTTTAGTCCCTAAGTCGTGTCCAATTCTTTGCGACCCCATGGATTATAGCCCGCTAGGCTCCTCTGTCCATGGAATTCCCCAAGCAAGAATACTGGAGTGGGTTGCTATTTCCTTCTCCATATAGTTGATTTTATGTTCTGGCTCTTCCACACAGCACTCCCTGATAGGCCTTTCCTCTCTGAAATTACTTCTCTCCCTTCCTTACAACCCTGTTCAGAGCCACCCCTAATTATTAACACTGTGTGTGTGTGTGTTCTGGGGCTCCCGTTATATTAAGAGTAATCAACTAGAGGACTGTAAGTGGCTGTAATTTTGGCACTCATTTACGGGTGTTATTCATTAATATGTACTTTCTAATATACTTTCATGAGAATTTATGTAACTTGGCCCGTAACTTGGGCTTTATTTCTAGCTGCCTTTGCACTACAATAAGATTTTATAAACTCCCTGCCATTACAAACTGGTTTCTCTTTTCTTGTCTGTCTTGGCTTTACCTGTTGGCCCCCCTCATCTGATAGATTGTACCCAATACTGATACAAATTTCCCACCTTCCCATTTTTCTATTACAGGCATGTCATGTTGCCCAAGGACATAGCCAAGCTGGTCCCTAAAACTCATTTGATGTCTGAATCTGAATGGCGGAATCTTGGTGTTCAGCAGAGTCAGGGATGGGTCCATTATATGATCCATGAACCAGGTCAGTGCAATGGCAGAAAGCAACCATGTAGGACCAAGGAAATGAAGGAATGATAGGTGGGGATGATTTATGGGTTTCTTAACTCACCAACCATCTAGAAAAACAGGAGTGACCAAAAATAAGAAATAAAGTATCTGGGAGGTTCAGATACAACCTGTCACTGGAGGGGGGAAAAAAAAAAAAACTCCTTTAATCTCTAATTCAGTCAGAGAATATATATATATGTGTGTGTGTGTATTTAAAGACCACATATATCTTGGTGTAGAGGTTATGGCCTCTTCTTCATTCTCCATCAGAAAGTGAATTTTGAGATGTGTTCCAAATAAACCAAGGAAAGTATATTTCTTGATAAGGCACCAGACACCAAACTATCAGGCAAAACTAATAAAGGACACCCCAGGGCTATAGAAACATAGCAAGAGAACCGATATTAACAATTCTGTGCTTGGTACACAAGCCAGGCTTCTGGGTCTGCTTCTAAGGCCATATGCTTAAATCTTTATTTAGTTACAAAGATCTAAATGGTGATAGCTGGGAAGAGGGAGTGGGATACACTATAGGTTGTGCATGGGATGGTGTGATTTCACTTACTCTTTAGATCTCACTCTTTCAGAACCTCACATCTTGCTGTTCCGGCGGCCACTGCCCAAGAAACCAAAGAAATGAAGCTGGGGAGCCACTTTTCAGCCTCAAGCTTTACACAGCTGTCCTCACTTGCTAACATCTTCCTGATGACATTATTGTGTTGCCTTCTTGTTTCTCACTTTGATATTTAAAGGATTTTCAATACACTGTATGTGCTGGTGACTGCTTTGCTTCTTGAGCAGAACTGACAGGAAGGACCACAGCCCAGCTGGATGAGTGAGTGCTCTCTGGGTTGCAGCCTCAGCTAAGTGTGACCCCCAAAACCTACGTGAGCTCTGAATCCAGCAGAACACGCTTGACAGATGGAGAAAGCATCTGAGAAGAAGACCACGGCTATTCCAGGGATTGTGTAAACTTGGCTGTTTTGGGTTTTTTCCTGCCAGGTGTTGTGTGTATGTTGATTTATGTTTCAGTATATTGGAAACTTTCCATTTTATTCCAAGAAATCTGTTCCATGTTAAAAGCCTTGATTAAAGAGGAAGTTTTTATAATCTAATTCTCTAATTGTTAAAGTTTCCCCCCCCCCCCCCCTCAGGACATCACCCTCACTATTATGGTTCTAATTATATGCTCTTCAGTAAGGTAATGAAGCTCGGCTCTTTGTTAACATTGAGGTTTGTTTCAACATTGAAGTAACTGGTTTGTAATCTACTTTAGGTAGACTTTGCTGTCAAATATCTACTGAAATATATTTCACTCTAACTACAGGCCTAAGAGAGGTTATATAGGGACATCATCATCTAATCAAAACAAATCAGTTGTTTTCTATGGTCGGGTACTGCCATTAACATAGTCTAAGTTTTTTGAAGGGCACACAAGAGTTCTTGGGGCTTCCTTGGTGCCTCAGACAGTAAAGAATCTTCCTGCAATGCAGGAAACCCAGATTCGATCCCTGGGTTGGGAAGATCCTCTGGAGAAGGGAATGGCTACCCACTCCATTATTCTATTCTTGCCTGGAGAATCCCATGGACAGAAGAGCCTGGCGGGCTGTAGTCCATAGGGTCACAAAGAGACTTGACACTTATCAAGGGTAAAGTGGGGCTGCTAGTATACTCCACTTCCTGACCAGCCTAAGGCTCAGGCACACCTATGGCCTGTTCACTCCACAGAGTGGTTTGGGAGTGTTTTCAGTGGTTCTCACTTTGGCCAAACATTGGAATCACCTGAGTAGCTTTAAAGTGCTGATGCCTGAGTCATTCCCAGGGAAGTCGACTTAATTGGTCTGGGGTATGGCCTGGATGAGGGGATTTCAAGCATTCTTAAACAGGTAGTTACTGCACTGAGCTTTGAGAAAACGGTTGTAAACTGGCTATTTAAGAGGCATTTTGCCAAATAATAGCTTACCTTCTACTTTCAATAGTAGTGCTAAGTAAGGGAGATTAATCTTCCCACTTTCTCTTAATTTTTCACTCATTTATTCCTAGAGCAGTAGTAGTCAGCAGTAGTTCAGGTGTGGTCCCTGGTCCGGAAGCATCAGAATCACCTGGAAACTCAGAAGTGCTCATTCTTGGACTCCACCCTAGACCTACTGAATCAAACTCTAAGGGTTGGACACAGTGACGTTTTAACAAGCTCTTTAGGTGACTCTGGTGCACACTTAAGTTTGAGAACCCACTAAAAGACTCAGAGCTGATGTTGACGGGTAGGGAGGAGGCATTTTAGGGAGGGGCTTGTCAAATATCACCATGATTATTAAAGATACTGTAGCATATGGCTTATGCCATTAGGAAAGCCCAAGTTTGTTTTTTTAGAGTGGAGACTCCCTTAATTGGAAAAACAAAACTGGGCTTATTACCTGAAGGTTCTAGAAGCCTGGCTCTATCATTCACTTAAGTGTTTTTGTGGGGTTTATGTGGCATCTCTTCACCTTTTTGAACCTGTTGCCCATCTGTAAAATGGGCATCTCTCTCTCAGAGGGGTTTTAGCAGAGTAAAATGAGGCAGTGTGGCTCAGTAGTTCTCCACATGAAATTTTAGACCTTTACTACAAAAAGCAATGGCATCAGCATGACTGGAGCGTTTGTTAAATGCAGATCTCTGGCCCCACCCAAACGGCCAGAATCCTGTAGATTTAATCAGCATATTAAAAAGGCCCCCAGACGATTGACAGGAGTATTAAGTACTTTTAGACCAGAGACAAAATAAATGGAAGCTGAGAATCCAAAGTGGACATGTGGCCCTCCCTTTGTCGCTGCCCTCACTTGTACCACAAGACCAATTAACTGGGAGAGGTTATGTTTAAAGCACCATCTGGAACAAGGTGGGGCAAGACTTCGTTGTCAAAAAAGCTGAAGTAATTAGCTAGCTTTATCGTTTATAACAGAGACAAATGAAAGTTCCACACAATAAAAACTCACCACCAGGATCTCACTAACTCACGGGCAATCCTGACAATTTTTCTTGGTGTCCGTCCAACTTCCACTTGCTTCAGTGTAAAATCCCCTTTGACACCAGTGCAGTCCCTGACTCCTCAGAATGAGTCATGGTTCATGAGTAACAGATAGTATGTGCACGCAAGAATTTGAACACTGAGCGGAGGTTAGAGTCAAGCGTCTCCTTACTTCCAGTACCAAAGAGGAGCACCACAAACACCTTAGAGCCCCTTCAGCCCTCGGCTCCTTCCACTCCTCAGGTTCTTTCCCGAGAGAAAAGCCCCGCCCCCCGGCTAAGGCCCAGCCCCCTAGCTTCCGGGTGAGGGTGGCCACGTGGTTGTCGCCAATAACAACCCAGCACCACTCCCGCCCTCTGGATAAAGCTCGCGAGCGATGGTCGACTACACCAATGGACCCATAGAAGTAGTCTGAGCGACGGCCAAAATAACCAATTAATATGAGGTGAGTGTGAATCTGAGGCGGGACTCTGAGTACGGAAGCTGCCCCGAGACAAGAGGAAAGGAGAGGGAAAGACCCGGTGAAAGAGTAAGAGGCAGGTGAGAACCTGGAAGAGCTCAGCAGTCTGAAGCGTGGCGGGAAAAGACAGGATTCTGGGCCAGAAAGGGTGTGGAAGCCTGCAGAAGAAGGCTGCTGAGTTCTGGTCGGTGGTGTAAGGAGGGAACGTATTTAAAGGAGCCAAGGCCCAGGATAAGGTAGACATTTAAAGGGACAGGTGCCCCAAAGAGAAGAGACATATAACTATAAAAGCACAGATGCCCTGGATAGAGCCGACCCTAGAGGAGCCGAGCTCTGCAGCAGAAGACATTTTTAAGTTCGGGAGAGAAGGACATTTTAAGGAGACTAGGACGGAGCATAGAAGACATTCAAAGAGGTATGGGCTAGAGTTTAAGAACACGTTTATTAAACGGACAGGGATAAAGGAGGCGATTGTCAAGGGCCTGGTGAGGAAAACTATGCACTCCTCCTCTTCCCCATTGTCCTTTCTGGCTCCTCCAGGTTCCCTCCACCCCGGAATCCCTCTTCCCAGACTATGACCCTCAGTGCCCTGTAGACCTGGCTGGCCCCCAATGCTTGCGACCCCTAATTGGGGGTCTGGGTGGCTACTGGAGGGCCTTCCAGAGGGGCAGAGAAGGCAGGACCATGGCATCTAGGGCCTCTGAACCTCCGCCAGGGCGCAGCGTGACGGCGGGCATCATCATTGTTGGAGATGAGATCCTCAAGGTGTGTCTGGGACAGAGGAGGGGGGAGGGGCAGCATTCTCTGGTCCTTGGGAGCTTGCTCCACGTTCTCTTGAGGGAGGGTGAACCAGGGTGGGAGCCCTCTTGCTGCAGTAGGGCCCTGGAGTGAGTCCAAGATATTGGAGGAAAAGTGACCCTTATTCTTTCGATTACTCTGTTGAAAAACTTGTAGCAAATTCCCTACAAATTGCCAAGCAGTATGGTAGGGGGAGGAGGACCTTTACAGAAATGACAAGGAGTCCAGCGTGTATAGGAGGTACAGGTGCATGTATTATTTCAGAGTTATGTCCAGCCTATTTGGAAAAATGATCCAAAGTATTCAGGAGAGATAGAAGGAAAGTACTAGAAGGGGGAAATCTCTTCTGAATGATCAGGGAAGTCTCACGAGAGGTCATGGTGGGCATCAGGTTTGTAATAGTAATATTGAGTGCTTACTAGGGCCTGGCAGTGTGCTTGTATTACATCACATATGTGATTTTCCTAATCCTTACAACAACCCTATGATGTGGGTACTTTTATTACAAATCTCAATGAATAGATAATGAGACTGAGGCTCAGAAAGGTTGAGAAGCTTTCCCTGAACAGCTATAAGTGGTAGGTGGGATTCCAACTTGATTCACATTTACTCCAGAGCCAACCTTAACTACTAAACTCTAGAGAAGTAGAAGGAGATGGGGCTAGAAAAGAAGAATGCGTACACACCAGAGACACACAGCCTCAGATATTCTGCAAAGGAATTTGAACTTTATTCTGTATATGGTTGGAAATAACAAGTGACTTTTGAGCCAAGAGTGACACAATCACAGTGACATGTTAGGAAGGTTGCTGCAGAGGCCTGGGGCACAGTCCTGTGGCAGGACACTGGGAGCCTGGCCAGGGGTCTGTTGCCACCATCCAGGTGAAAAGTGCCAAGGACCTGTTTGGTGGCAGTAGGAACAAAGAAGAGAGCAGATGGAGAGACATTTCAGAAGTAGAATTGACAGCATGAAGGGCCTGACAGGCTGTAGACAGTGTCTGAGGATGCCACTGACCAAAGTAACAACGGCCAGGAATCTGAAGATGCCCTTAAGCACTTGGGGCCAGGGGACTGAAACTGTCAGGGTTGATGAGGAAGTGGATGAGTGGTTCACATAAAATTGATAATTGAATCCATAAGCAGAGAGGAGGTCAAGTTCCAAGTGCAGAGATGGAAGCCCAAGGTGGATCACATTACCCCTGACTCCATTCACATGGATTTTCCCACTCTTGGGCCCAGTGTGGGCTTGTGGGCTGCCAGAGGTGGGTGTCCCCCAAAGAGCAGAGTGCTCCTTCAGCAGGCAGTTGCAGCTTGATCCTTCCTGCTTTGCCCTGCATCCCCATAGCACTGACACGCTCATCTTCCCCATCCCCAATCTCCCAGGGACACACTCAAGACACCAACACCTACTTTCTGTGCCGGACACTGCGTTCCCTGGGGGTCCAGGTGTGCCGAGTCTCTGTGGTACCCGACGAGGTAGCCACCATCGCAGCTGAGATCACAGCTTTCTCCAGCCGCTTCACCCACGTCCTCACAGCAGGGGGTATCGGCCCCACACATGATGATGTGACATTTGAGGCAGTGGCCCAGGCTTTTGGGGACGAGCTCAAGCCACACCCTGAGCTGGAAGCGGCCATCAAGGCCCTAGGAGGGGCGGGCTGGGAGAAACTGTCGCGGGTGCCCACCTCTGCCCGCCTGCATTATGGCACAGATCCTTGCACTGGCCACCCCTTCCGATTCCCACTAGTCTCCGTCCGAAATGTCTACCTCTTCCCGGGAATTCCGGAGCTGCTGCGTCGGGTGCTGGAAGGGCTGAAGGGGCTGTTCCAAAACACAGCTGTTCAGTTCCACTTGCGGGAAATGTATGTGGCAGCTAATGAGGCCTCTATCGCCCCCATCCTGGCTGAGGCCCAGGCCCATTTTGGGCGCAGGCTTGGCCTGGGTTCCTACCCTGACTGGGGCAGCAACTACTATCAGGTGAAGCTGACACTGGACTCGGAGGAAGAAGGGCCCCTGGAGGAGTGCCTGGCCTACCTGACCGCCCGTCTACCCCAAGGATCAGTGGTGCCCTACGTGCCCAATGCCGTGGAGCAGGCCGGTGAGGCCGTGTACAAACTCACTGAGTCAGGTAGGCATCTCCTGGGGAAGGGGCAGAAGGCACCAGACCACTGGTGCCACCCTAGGTCTTAGGAGTGGTGGGCTGTTGGAGGCTTGCCACAGATCCAAGAGAAGGTAGAAGATAGCTACAGCAGATTCATTCATTCTTCCAATAAATATCAATTGAGTACCTCCTTTCAGCAACATTGTGCTGGGTGTTGGGGGTTTAGCGCAACAGGACAGAGGTACCCCTGCTCTGGACAAGGAGTTTTAACAGGAGAGGGGGATGTTAAGAAGGTAATCGTGCATGAGGGGTCAGTGATGAGGGGATTTCCACAGCAGGGAGATCAGCCTTGATCTGGGGTCGGAGAAGGCTTCCCTGGGTGAGTGACACATAAGCTAAGTGATAAGGAGGATTTTCACATGGCGCTAGTGATAAAGAACCCCCTTGCCAATGCAGAAGACTTAAGAAACACAGGTTTGATCCCTAGGTCAGGAAGATCCCCTGGAGGAGAGCATAGCAATCCACTCCAGTATTCATGCCTGGAGAATCCTGTGGACAGAGGAGCCTGGCCGAATACGGTCCGTAGGGTCACAAAGAGTCAAACACAACTGAAGCGACTTAGCACGCACACATGCAAGAAGAATTTGGTTAGACCAGGAGATGGGCAGGAGGACAGTGTGAAAGAGGGAAGGAAGCAGCATGAGCTGTAGGAGAATGAAAAGAAACCAGGACCCCCAGAGGGAATACACTGAGGTGAAGAATACCGTGAGGTATGGCTAAATGGCAGGCAGGGGGCAGATGAAGGAATTGAACACTGGGAAGATAGAGAGGGGCGTAAGCAAGGGCAGCTTGGCCCCCACTGCCCTCTGACAGCCATATGTAGCTAACTGATGCCCTCTTCCCTGCCTGCCTGGCAGGGTCTTCTCTGGGGGAGAAGGTGGCAGGTGCCCTCCAGACCATTGAAACTGCCCTGGCTCGGTACAGCCTCACCCAGCTCTGCGTGGGCTTCAATGGGGGCAAGGACTGCACTGCCCTCCTGCACCTCTTCCACGCCGCAGTGCAGAGGTGAGCTCACCCCCTGGAGGCAGACCCCAGAGACAGAGCTGCCCCATTGGCTAGTTCCCCATCCTAAGAAGCAGGAAGGAAGAGGGGTGTCTGGGTGGGGCTTGGCAGGGCGGTAGCAACAGTGACCAGTTCTGATCCTCCCCATATTTATTGAGCATCTGACACCTACCTGGCCTTGGGTATGGATGTGCCAGCCACCTTCCCCGACCACAGGGAAGTCACAGTCCTGTCGGGGAGGTAAGGCCTACATATTAGAAACAGGTGTGGGCTCCAGGTTTGAGAGATCAGAGTGGGCTTTCCAGAGGAAATGGGTTCTTCCCTTCAGATGAGAAGGACGGAAAGGGAAAAGGGAGGAGAGGGTATCTATCCCAGTGGCCAAAGGGAACAGAGCAAGCTCTCTGGGGAGTGTTTCCTTGCCCATCCTGGCAAGCCAATGGATCCTGCCTCGTCCCCAGGAAGTGCCCTGATGCTCAGGAGCCCCTCCAGATCCTGTATATCCGCAGCATCTCCCCTTTCCCTGAGCTGGAGCAGTTTCTACAGGACACCATCAAGAGGTACTAGGGGTCTTGGAGATTTGGGATCCCAGAGGGACTTGGCAGGGCCCACTCCTGACTCCCGGCGCTTTTCCTCAGGTACAATCTGCAGGTGCTGGAGGCTGAGGGAGACATGAAGCAGGCCCTGAGTGAGCTGCAGGCACGGCACCCCCAGCTGGAGGCTGTGCTGATGGGCACCCGCCGCACTGACCCCTACTCCTGCAGCCTCTGCCCCTTCAGCCCCACCGACCCAGGCTGGCCTGCATTCATGCGCATCAACCCACTCCTGGTATGGGGAAGGGGGTTTCTCGCCTTCAGTCTCCTGTCCTCTGTCAGTCACTGCACCCTGGCTTCCTGGGGCGGGAGGGTTAGACCCTTGGGCTTGGATGAAATAGCCCCATCGGCCAAGGTAGGCAGTGGTATTTATTCATTCAGCCTTTTGATCAGGTTTTATTGAGCACTAATTCAACAGCAAGCATTGTGGACTGAACAGTGTCTTAGACCTGTGCTGTCCAATATGGTAGCCGTGAGCCATTTATTTACACTTGAATTGTAATTAATTGAAATGAAATACAAATTGCTTTAAAAAGTTGAATTGTATACTTTAAAATGATGAATATCATGGCTTATGAATTATATCTCAATTTTTTGATTAAATACAATTCAAACTTCAGTTCCTTAGTTGTACGTTGTACTAGTCTTATGTCAAATGACTACCATGTTAGACAGCATAGATACAGACCATTTCCATCATTGCAGAAAGTTCTACTGGACAGCACAGGCTTACACAAATAGCCTTAAACAGCCTCTCCCTTTCTTCCTGGAAATTACATGCCAGCAGAGGGGGATTGAGAATGGGGAGGGGACGGGATGGTTTCTCTCATTGATTGGCGTACATGGAGCAAGATGTACCGGAGAGTTTAGTAGCAGGCCCTCCCTCCGATGCTAGCGGAGCAAAAGAGCCGGGATAGGCCCTTTCCTGGGTAGATGTGGGAGGGGGAGTATTTGTGACTCTGCTCTGACGCTGGCCTCCCAGGACTGGACCTACAGAGACATCTGGGACTTTCTGCGCCAACTGTTTGTCCCCTACTGTATCCTGTATGACCGAGGGTAAGGTGTTGGGGGAACAGGATGGGTATGTGGAAGGCATGAGGGTGCTGGGACTGGGAACACCAAGCCCACCACAAACCCACCATACCCTCCGCCCCCCCACCCCACCCCCCCCACCCCCAGCTACACGTCACTGGGAAGCCGGGAGAACACAGTACGGAACCCGGCCCTGAAGTGCCTGAGCCCAGGAGGACAGCCCACCTACCGTCCGGCCTACCTGCTTGAGAACGAAGACGAGGAGCGGAACTCCCGCACGTGACCTCCCACTCCCGCCCTTTCCAAGGAGGGAAGGAAGGAGGCCGTCCTGGGGTCTAACCAGTCAATAAACCACCTCTCCTGTGCCTGTTGCTCTGGCTGTGCCTTTGTCTTCCTGCTTCAGGGAATGGGAGAAGCAAAAGGAAGCCAGGCCCTGGCAGCTCGGAGCCCCCAGTGCTCACTCTAAGGGGGATGTGGGGGAGAGCAGGCTGGAAAGGAGCTCTCACTGATGATTTTCAGTGCCAGCCTCAGCAGGAGCCCACTAGAGGGCAGAAGCAGGGAGTAGTGCCAACCCTGGGGGGTAGGGGGGAGGGACAACCAGGCAGTAGACCCAGGGTTTCAAGACCCAGGCTGGAAAAAGGGAAGCTGAGCTGGCCTGGCCATGGAGGATGAAAGATGGAGTGGCCAGGCCCTCCTACTAACCCCATCCCAGCATCCCTGGGCACAGGGGCTGACTCAGCCCATTCTCGGGCCCAGAACCTTCCCTGTGCTAGACCCTGGGGCCCTTGTGCCCACAGTCATGAGGTCTGAAGTGGGTGGGGACAATGAAGATAAAAGGCACAGGACGAAGCTACCACACCCTTCCTCAGCTGCAGCCCACATGCAGCCCCGGACACAGCCCCTAGCCCAGACCCTGCCCTTCTCCCTCGGAGGAGTCCTGAGAGACACTGGATTTCGGGTTCCCATCATGAAGATGGGCACAGGGTGGGAGGGCCTGCAGCGGACCCTGAAGGAATTGGCCTACATCCTCCTCTGCTGCTGGTGTATCAAGGAGCTGCTGGATTAATGGTGGCAGAGACCTGCCTCCACTCCATGGGCACCATGGCCGGCATTGTTCAGGTGGGCAGGGTAGGGCAGACAGACAGGAGGCATGGTTGCAACTTCTGTGGCAGAGCCTGCCTCTCAGCTTCCCATTCTTCTTTTTTTAGCACCCAGTCCAGCGTCCATCAAGACTCCCGGAGCCAGATGTGCTTGACCAAGGATGGGCCACAAACACCGAGTGAAGTGCTATCCTGGTTCCAGTTTGTGCCGTCTGTCAGACCTGCCTCATCTCTGGGCCTCCGTTCCCAGCCCCCACCTCCAGCGCACCTCTGGTGCACAGGAGATTGGCCTGCTGGCTAGGACCCCAGTCAGACTGCAGCAGGACCTGGCACTCCTCCAAGTCTGGCTCAGGGAGCCTACTGGCCCAGATGGCTGATCTTACCATACCCTCCCAATACCAGGAATGGCCTGCCCCCAGTCTCTCTGTTTGAGAATCACTGAACTATATGTATAATAAATAGGCCTTGAGACCGAAAGTTCTAAATGTCTACAGGGGAATCAGAAAAAGTCAGCACCGGAACAGTTTGGGACCCAGGGAGGAAAGGAGGTTGTCCTGGATAGAAAGACTGAAAGCCAGGTTTCCTGACTCACTGGTGCCTGGGTGGGGAGGGCGTTGGGTGGAAAGGCCGGGTTCCTCCCAACTTGTAGAAAGGGAGGAGTCTAGCTTGGGTGGGGTCCTTATGAGGCCCTCCATGTAAGGCTGGGAACCTAAATAGAAGACCTGATCTAGCCAGCTCCCTGCCCCTGAAGATCTTGGGGAAAGCGCTGAGCTGGTACTAGTTCCCAGCTTACAGAGATCAAGCCCTGCTCCTCTAGCTCACACACAAAGCTGCAAGAGAAAGCTGTCCTGCAGGCTTATGACAATGCACAGGACACAGCCAGAATGAGCAGAATTGAGTCTTCGCTTCCCCTTGGCAGCCACCAATACATGCTCTCCCTGAATCACTCCCTGGGATCAGTACACACCAGTTATTTACATCGTCTTGCTCCTGCCTACTGACATGCCCACTCAGACCCCCACAACCTCAGAGCCAGCCAAAGTGTCCCTCGGATCTCTACCCAGCATTCTCTGGGGCCCAGTTATGCCTTTGCCCCATTCTGTCCTGGGACACTGGCCTGGAGGTGGTGTATGCGACCCTCTCCTACTGCCAGGGACCAGCTCTTCCTCAGACTTCTTAGTTAACTCCTTTTCCCCTGGGCTTGTTTTCTTTTTCTTTGTTTGTCAAAGTAATATATGCCTAGAGCAAAGAACTCTGATAATTCTTTATCCCCTAGCACCTATCCCCTGGCTTTCCTCCCCAGAGGTAACCATGGTGACCTGTTTCTTGGACAGCATTTTTTGTTAAGTTCTTTAAATTGATGTATAGTTGACTTACAATATTATATTAGTTTCATGTGTACAGCATAGTGATTCAAAATTTTTATAGATTATACTCCATTTAAAGTTATTATAAAATGTTGGCTATATTCCCTGTGCTGTACAAAATATACTTGTAGCTTATTTATTTTATACATAGTAGTTTGTACCTCTTAATCCCCTAGACCTATCTTGTCCCTCCCCCTTCCTTCTCCACTAGTAACCACTAGTTTGTTCTCTGTATCTTATATCCATTCGTTTTGTTTTTTAGATTACACACGTGAGTGATAACATACCATATTTGTCTTTCTCTGACTTATTTCATTAAGCATAATACCCTCCAGGTTCAACCATGCTGTTGCAAATGGCAAAAGATTCATTCTTTCATTTAACATATATTATTGAGCATCTGCTGTATGCCATTCTGGCTGCTTTGAATACAGCAGAGAACAAAACAGATCCCTATACTTAAAAGGCAGAGGAACCAGAGATCAAATGGCCAACATCTGCTGGATCATGGAAAAAGCAAGAGAGTTCCAGAAAAACATCTATTTCTGCTTTATTGACTACGCCAAAGCCTTTGACTGTGTGGATCACAATCAACTGTGGAAAATTCTGAAAGAGATGGGAGTACCAGACCACCTGACCTGCCTCTTGAGAAATTTGTATGCAGGTCAGGAAGCAACAGTTAGAACTGGACATGGAACAACAGACTGGTTCCAAATAGGAAAAGGAGTACGTCAAGGCTGTATATTGTCACCCTGCTTATTTAACTTCTATGCAGAGTACATCATGAGAAACGCTGGACTGGAAGAAGCACAAGCTGGAATCAAGATTGCCAGGAGAAATATCAATAACCTCAGATATGCAGATGACACCACTCTTATGGCAGAAAGTGAAGAGGAACTAAAAAGCCTCTTGATGAAAGTGAAAGAGGGGAGTGGAAAAGTTGGCTTAAAGCTCAACATTCAGAAAACGAAGATCATGGCATCCAGTCCCACCACTTCATGGGAAATAGATGGGGAAACAGTGGAAACAGTGTCAGACTTTATTTTTTTGGGCTCCAAAACCACTGCAGATGGTGACTGCAGCCATGAAATTAAAAGACACTTACTCCTTGGAAGGAAAGTTATGACCAACCTAGATAGCATATTCAAAAGCAGAGACATCACTTTGCCAACAAAAGTCCGTCTAGTCAAGGCTTTGGTTTTTCCTGTGGTCATGTATGGATGTGAGAGTTGGACTGTGAAGAAGGCTGAGCGCCGAAGAATTGGTGCTTTTGAACTGTGGTGTTGGAGAAGATTCTTGAGAGTCCCTTGGACTGCAAGGAGATCCAACCAGTCCATTCTGAAAGAGATCAGCCCTGGGATTTCTTTGGAAGGAATGATACTAAAGCTGAAACTCCAGTACTTTGGCCACCTCATGCGAAGAGTTGACTCACTGGAAAAGACTCTGATGCTGGGAGGGATTGGGGGCAGGAGGAGAAGGGGACGACAGAGGATGAGATGGCTGGATGGCATCACTGACTCGATGGACGTGAGTCTGAGTGAACTCCAGGAGTTGGTGATGGACAGGGAGGCCTGGCGTGCTGCGATTCATGGGGTCGCAAAGAGTCGGACACGACTGAGCAACTGAACTGAACTGATACTTATGGAGCTTGCGTGCTGGTGGGTAGAGACAGAAAATATAAACATAAAAACAAGCACATTGATGTTATTAGGTGATAGGTGCTATGGAAAAAGAGAAAGTTGAGCTAGGGGTGGGAGTTGGAGCAAGCCTAGTAGGCCATGGTAACAACTTGAGATTGTATGCTGAGTGAAATAAGGAACTGTTGCAGGCAGCTGAGCATGAACTGGTTTTTTTTATTTAAAAGGTTCACACTGGCGCTGGGTTGAGAATAGCCTTTAGGGGACCAAGGGTAGAACAGTGGAGACCTCTTAGGAGGTAATGGGCACAATTGGGGCCAGATGTGTTGGTGGCTTATAGCAGGCTTACAGCCATAGCAGTGGAGAGAAGTGGCTGCATTCTGCATATACTTGCCCTTCTAGTTACTAACATATTCTACACCCTACTCTGCACCTTGCTGTTTTTGCTTCACATACCTTGTAAAGGATTTCATACCAATATACTTACAGCCTGTCCATTCTTTTTTATGGTAGCATGGTACTCTATAGTACTCCAAATCAAGGTTATTTCTTATCCCTGGCAGCCCCGCATCCACAAAACGCAGGTCAGTGTTCTTCCCTGTGTCTCCAGGACCCCAGGGCCCAGCGGTGAGAAGGTCCTAAATCCACCCAGAGAGAGGTTAGTGGTAGAGGTGGATAAAGAATTCACCTTTGCCTCTGAGTTTCCCCACTGCAGTCTGCACCCTGCTTGGCAGGCTCCAGCCCTTCCCTCACTCGAGCTCAAGCTCGAGAAGTCTGCCTCCTTTTCCTTTCTTAGACCTCACTCCCACTGAGCTGCAGCAGTGCTGGAGGTGGATCCTAAAGTCTGAGGCTTCTGACTTTGCCAGGGGAGGGGATGTCTGGCAAGGGCCACTGGGGAAGTGGTAGGTAGAGGAAGGCAGGGCCCAGGGCTGTGGCCCCCGGTAGGAGCTGAAGGAGGGACACAAGTAGTGACTGCCAGTAGCCCAGGGAGAGTGTCAGAGCTGGAAAGAGAGTGTCAGAGCTCGGAAAGTGGAAAGATTGGAGAGAGAGATGGGGAGGATAACAAAAACCTCATACACCATTCCAAAAGCCTGTTTCAGCTAGAGTGCTCTGAGCCTTACAAAAGTCCACTTCAAAAGTAGGCAGGACAAGAGTAATTATCATATCTTTACATGAAGGAACAAGCCCCGAGAACTGAGGTGACCTCTCCAAAGTCACACAAACAGCACTCTGCAATAGGGTAGTCATTTGGTGAACCCAGATTTTTTTCATCTCAAATTCAGAGCCTCTCTCAATTAGCCTGCCTTCCTCTTCTGAACACATGCTTGGGATGGTGGTCTAAGTGGCCTGGGAGGCAGGGCCAGGAAAGCGAAAGGGTGGAGGGGACAATCAGCTCTGTTCTACACCCAGTCCATGATCTCCCGCTTGACCTCAACCCTAAGTTCCCCTCGTTCTTCATTTCCTGCCAGGGGCATTTGGGAGGCCCAGCTATGCCTTTTCCATGTAAGCCACAGAGCCAAGAGACTCCCGGCTGGTCTAGAAGGAAAAGTGAGATATGGCAGTTTCCCTGTAGTGTTCTCTTCCTATCTAGAATAAGCTCCGGTTTTGAATGTCCAAACCACTCTCTCCAGAACTCACTGGAGGGGGATGAGGGGAGGGATAAAGGAAGATAGGGAGCACCAAGACAGGGAGGAATGGGTAAGAGCTCATCTACCCCTCGTTCCCCCCAGCAACCCCCTAGTGGCAACAAGGGGTAGAGGACTAGGCCAGTAAAGTGCGGAAAGAGACCGGGCAGAACTGAAGGGGTAAAAGGTAAAGGCGCGGTGCCCAGTCCTGTCTGAGTCTTTGAGAAACTATGGACTGTAACCCGCCAGGCTCCTCTGTCCATGGAATTTTCCGGGCAAGAATACTGGAGTGGGTTGCCATTCCCTACTCCAGAGGATCTTCCCGACCCAGGGATGGAACCCACGTCTCTGGCTTCTCCTGCATTGGCAGGCAGGTTCTTTACCACTGCGTGCGTCACCTAGGAAGCGTTTTACCAGTACCGGCTTTGTACCTGCACTGGTGCTTTGGGTGAGGTCAGTTTTCCTCACTCTATCTCAGTTTCCTCTTCGGAACTCGAAGAACTGAACTGGCAGAACTGGAAGTGACTCCCCAAATACGACAGCATGCGCAGGAAAAGCGGCCTCATTCATAACCGGGATTCCCAGCTGATTACCTCGGACATGATCCTCAATGGTGTGCAGAAAGTAGGTGGAGAGGGATCGAGAAAAGTGGTCTGAGGAGCCATGCGCAATTAACTAGATATTATGGTGATGCTCTTGGGAGAGTCCCACGTTTTCCAAGCAACACTGAAAGGCGGGCAGAAGGCAGTGTGACAGTTGTTTCACTGGCGCCAGAGCGCCGACCTCCAAGGGCATTGGCTCTTATTTGCATCCCTATTTGCATCTCGTTTGCACATGAGTTATTTCCCCTTCAAAAGGCAGAAGTCCTTTCTAGTTACTCCCAGCTGAAGTTGTCTACTCCCGTCTTTGCCAACCTTAGTAGCATATCCATTTTTCTGGCCATTCTCTGTCCTCTCTGACGGGCGCCCCTTTGTGCCCTTAGGTCGTTCGTCCTCAATCCTTTGCCTACCCCAGCTTCAAAGCAGCGACCCGGCTCGAGAAGCTGAGGGACCTGCGCCGCCTGGCGGCTGGCGGGAGGAAGCTAAGGGCAAGGGGGTTCTGTTTCGCCTTCTCTGGGACGCGGAGTTTTGGAAAATGTTCCCCCGAGCTTCCTGAGGCTAAATTTATCTCCCCCTGCCCTGGGGGGCGCAGAGATCCCGGCGACGATTAGCGCTGCGCTGCAGCGCGCTCCCGCCCAGAGGCCCGGAATAGGTGCCGAGTTATAAATAGAGCAGCCCGCAGGTGTGGGGGGAGTCGGCGGGAGGGGGGCAACCCTGGCAGCCACGGTCCCTTCAGGTGGGTTGGGCGGTCACGGTGGGGGCGCCGGGGCTGCGGTCTGAGCGCCCCCAGCGGTTTCCTGGGCGGCGGGTTTTTCGAGGGAAGCGGAGGCAGCTTGGGGAAGACGGAGAGTGGGGAAGAGGTGGGCGCCCGGCGCAGGCTGAAGCTCCGCTTCCAGCTCAGCCGCTGCACATTCCAAAACAGGCCCCTAGACCCACTCTCTCAGGACCCCGCCCAGACCCAGCTTTGCCTTTTTTCCCGTCAGAAGTACTCTCTTCTCCGGGCTCTGCACGTATCCAGCTCCCTTGCAGCTGCTCCTTGGCGCACGTGGCCCCAGCCCCAGGTGTGCAGTTCTCCTTAAAAGGGGCTAACTCCCGGCAGGCCTGGACATTCATCCTTCTCTTTGGTCAACCACTTCATCCTCCGGGTATTTACAGACCTCCTGCTAACTTGCCCCCCAAATTTAGGTCTAGTTGGTTGTCTGAAAATATATGTCTGAAAGTGTGGATCTTGGAAGCGCCCAGATCCCCAGGAAGCCCCTTGGAGATCCCACACTTGCCCTCCAGTTCCCGGTTCCAGTACAGGCCTAGTGGCTGGGCAGGGGTGGTGGCAGGCCTCGGGGGATTCGTGGGAGGGGGCGGGGCCCCCAGTCAGCTTTTCTGGGCTGAAATAGCCTCAGTTGTTTGGCGAGGTAAGGCTTGGAGTTGGGGATTAGGCGGGAATTTCAAGTTGGGGGGTTCCACCCTCTGACTTCTAAGCGAGGAAGGGAGCCGAGAATGTGTGTGTGTGTTGGGGGCGGGGGGGGGGGGGGGGGGGGGGCGGGCGGGAGGTGGTCACTAAGGGTTCCAGGACTGTCCAGACTCAAGTGGGAAATGCATTCCGGCTTCTAAAAGATACAGGTAGGGTCCAACAAGACGCCTGCCACGACCCCCAGGAAAGGGGGACATGGCGAGGCCGTTGTTCATTTTTCTATACCTATGGGCTGATGCCAAGGCGCCTTCCTTTCTGTTGCTTCTAGAGGCTCTGGCTCTGCCCTCCCCGAGCCACTTTCCATGCCCTCTCCAGCCCGAAGCAGCCCCCTCTCCATTTCACTTGTGCTTCTGGCACTGTCGCCTTGCCCCTGGCACAGCCCTTCTCCAGTCTAGCGCGACCCCGAGCTGCAGGAGGGAGGGGAAAACCGTGGCCTGGACGCCACCGGCTCCGGGCTCTGACGAATCAGAATCTGTCCGGCGGGGCCGAGAAGAAAACCCGGAGCAGTGACCAGCCTCGGGACCCATGGGGGACAGGGACGATAAGAAAACCCGGAGCGGATTACCTATCGGGAGCGCCCCGTTCCTGCTGCTGCTACCCCCTCCTTCCTAGAGCCCCCCCCAATTCTACAGTGAGATAATGTCTGGGGTGGGGGGCTGTTTGGTTTGGCCTAGGCCCTCAGGGGCGCCTCACACTTTCCGCCCCTGGCTGGGGAGCAGGGCAGCGGCCCCGAGGCTGAGTCACGGCCGGAGGGAGAGGGAGGGAGGGACCAGCACTCTGCCCCTCCCCCTGCGCGGGGATCCCGGGTCAGCCCGGGTGAGGGCCAGGGCCCCCCTGGCGCCGCCTATTGTGGTCCAACAGGTTGAGCTGGTGTCCCGCGGAGCCACCTGCTGAAAAGGGAGGGAGGCCCCCTGCGGAGGGGGCTGGGGTTGGAGAAAGCGAGCTCGACCCGGTTCGGCCCGGCAGGCCGCGGGGAGCGGAACCTGGCCCGCGATAGCCGGATTTGAATCAGTTTTACACTAGTGGGAGGGGCTCTTTGGGGTACGTAGCGCCGCAGGCCCAGCTGGAAGCGTCCCAAACGGGCTACCTTCCTCAGTTGGGGGGCACTGAAGCACATATCTCGATCCCCCTAAACCTACATATACATCGTAAAACACTCAGGTCCCCCTCGCCTTCTGGGTCTCTGAGCAAATCCAAGTCCAGATGTCTCTCCGCGGAGACTCAGTTTCTCCACTTATGGCACAACGGGATGGAGGCGGGGAGCAGGAGCTTCAGCGTTCCTCCCCCTCCCCCCTCACGGACCTGGCCCCTCCCCTTCGACAATGCCAAGGCCGCAGCGGGCACCGGCTGGAGCGCAGAGGCTGCTTGCCCAGGGCGCCGTTCCCTCCCCGCGGGGCGCCGTCACGCGTGGGGAGGGAGGCAGGGTGCCTGCAGCCTCATCTCCCCCGTTCCTTCTAAGGGGGTTGGGGGTAGGGCGTAGGAGCTGGAGTTGATGGCCGGGTGGCTCCCCTCCCCCTACCTCCAGGGGCCCTGACCTGATTATAGCCCCTCACGGGACCCCCTCCCTCAACCCCCTAAGTCCCTGCCTCACCCCCACCTAGCCTGTTTTCGACCTCTTCATACCCTTCCCTCCCGAGGTGCTGACCCTACAGAAGCCCCTCTTAGAGAAGTGAGAGAGCCCTTTTTGGGGGGGGGTGCTCGGTTCCCCGGCCGCTGCGGACACTGCCCCCTCCTCTTCCCCTCCAGGTTTCAGGCCAGCCCCCTCGGCTCCGCCCCCTCCCTGGCCCAACGCAAGGCGGGACCCACTTGGGATGGGCGGGCATTCAGGCCAATGGGCGGGCAGGGCGGTGGAGTGCAGGGGGCGGGGCGGAGTAGCGGCGGAGGGCTGGATGGGGGTCGAGGGCGGAGCTCGAGTTAAGGTGGACTGGGAGAGATAGGGGCTAGAAAGAGAGAGAGAAAGAGGAGAGGGAGGGGGAAAGGGACCGCGGCAGGTGAAGGGAGAAAGAGAGAGACAAGGAAAGAAGGAGGGAAAAGAGGAGGGTGGGAAAAGCTCAGAGTGCAAAGTAAGAGCTTGGAAGAACAGAGCGAAAAAGCAGGGAGGGATCCATCTGCGCCCTGCAGAGACTGGCTGGACCAAGGGGTTGAAGTTTATGTCCTTATTGGGCGGAGGGAGGGGGGCCTGGGGGGGCGGGTGAAAAACCAGGAAGTGACAGAGGGTGTTGCTAAGGGTTGGGAGGGGGAGTTTGGGGGGTGGCAGGGGGCGGGGGGAGGGAGGGGAGGGATGGGGGGAAAGCAAGCAGGAGGACAGGTGAGACAGCAGGACAGGTGAGGCGGGCCCTGAGGGGGGGGGCGGGTGGGAGCCAGGTGAATGTACGGTTCTCGGCGGCCAAGGGGGGGGCGGGCGGCAGGAGGAGGCAGAGGGCTGCGGAGGAGGAGCCCCCCAGCAGAGAGCGGCGAGCCACTGACCGCGGCCTTCTGACCAGGACCGGAGCAGGGCCCCAAGCCCCCGGGCCTGGCGGGGGACGCGCTTCTCCCCACACCCGGAGCCTCAGCAGCTCCAGCCAGCGGACCCAAAGGCGGAGAGGTGAGTGTACCCCACTTTTGCCTCCTGGCTAGGGGTCCCCCATATTCGAGATTACTGCAGTGTCCTTCGTCTGTCCTGTAAGTGGGACCCCCCCACACACACGCGCGCATGCAGACCAGATTCCCACCACTCCCCTTTCCTGTGCCTTCCCAACACTCCGGGTCTTGGGAATTGATTTTAACGGGGAGGAAAGGTAGAGAAGGAACTACAGCCTCCCCCAACCCAGGGCGGAGGGTCCCCAGAAACTTTCTGTGCACTTCTGGGATCAGACGGATTGGCGGCTCCGGGATGGAGAGAGGGCGAGGCGGCGCTCAGCGCTCCCCTAGTCTCCTTCGTGACTTTAGAGGTAGACCCCCGACCCGACCGAGTTGAGGGAATGGAAACGCTGACGGACTCTAACTAGGACAACGCTCCCCCACCTCCTCCGCGCCCCCTGGCGCGGTGGGTTGGACTCAGGCCAGTTGCATGGGGGGTGGGGGGAGCACAGGAGGAGCCGCGGCTTGGGGGAAAGTTACCGGCTGGACTATTTGGTTTCTTGCGCTTCCACAGCCGCGCTCTCTCGCCGGTAGTGGGGCTCAGCGACAACCTCCGAGCGATACAGAACGACCCCTCTCTCCGCCGCCCCTCAGTCCCACTCTCTTCGTTCGGGTTCCAGTACCGCCGCCACCTTTTCAAAGCCAGCTCCTGCCCCTAGAACCCAAGAGCAAGTGTGGGCGACTAGGAAGAATTCTACCTATCGTCCGTCCCCCACCGGCGCTGGCGCACCTGCCCCTACCCGGAGTGGGGGTCGCTACTGTGTTGTTGTAGGACCTAGTCTGAGCGCGGCTGGCAGGGGGCTGCCATTCAAAGGGGTGGGGGGCGCTGCTTTCAATTTCCAGTTTTCTCTTTCTCCTCCCACCCCACCCGAAGTAAGAGAGCGACGTGTCCCGGCCAGAGCGAGGGGGGGCCGGGAGTGGGGGGGCGGCGTGGGCAGCGGGTTGTGCCCGGACACGTGCCTGCCCAGGCGCCCCGGCCCTGCTGGTGTTTGGAGAGAGGGCGGGTCCCCTGCCCCCCGCCCCGCACAACCCCCACGTATCAAAGGGCGGCTGAGACGTGGTGAGACCTCGGGGCGCCCTGGGGGGGGGGGGGCAGGGAGCCTGGGTCCGGAGCAGGGGAGGGGCAGAGGCGCGGGTGCTAGCTGACCCACAGGAAACGAGCGCTGCTGACCTAGTTTGGGACACCGGAAGTGGGTGCTGGGGAGAGGGGGAGACCAGCAGGCTGTCCTGGCTTCCGGGCCAGGTGGAAGGCGTTCTTGAATTGACCCCCACCCGAATGCAGTGAAGACCCCGAGCTGCAGCTGAGAAAGAGAATGAGTCAGCGCAGTTATTCCCGCTTCCCTCAACTTATTCCTGGAGGAGGGAGACAGTTTATCAAGGCGCAGGGGGAGCCAGATTGGGCAGTGAGGGGTTAAACTGGGATGGGAACTCTCTCCTCCCTGAGGGTGCATGTGTAGGGGGAATGAGGCCTGGAGGATTATGGGGTTGCCTCCTGCTCCCCCCACACACACCAACTGGTTTGGTCACCCCTGTACCCGTCTGGCACTGCTGGGAGAGCTGGCATGGAGTGGGCATCAGGTTGGGCAGAGAGAGTGGGCATATGGAGTGTTGTGCTGGGCTGGAGAGGGACATATTTGTGACTGAATTTGGGTAGTAGTTAGTATTCCTCCTTAGTGGTGACTGGGGAGAAGGGCAGGGGGCTCCCCCTGGAGCAGCTGATGAAACAAGAAGAAATCTCTGTCAGTGCTGCCTGTCCCTGGCCCCCGGGACCCCAGCTCCCCCAGCGTGCCTCTGTTACATGGTTGCTGTGGGCACGACGCAGCCTGCTTGCACCCCCAGACACTGTCCCCTCCCTTGGGTACCACACCCCTCAACCTTAGTACAGGGGTTAGGAAGGGGTTAATACCACCCAAAAGGGGCTCTAGGGAAGAAAGCAGGCAATGCCCACTAGGCTCAGGTGTCAAGGAGGCCTGCTCCACTGGGGCACTCTCATCCCTGCTCAGCTCTGGCTGACATGGACCCCAGTGACTGGGAGACAGGTGCTGACCTCGTCCCCCTTCCCCATGGTGCCCCCTGGCACCCAGGGCCCCCAGCTCCTCCTTGGCCTAGTGCCCGTCCTGGGAGGGCGCGGCGGGCAGCGGGGGCTGGGCTAACAATGCACCATCGGGCCCTTTGTGTGCTTGCACTTGGCACCCTGGGGAAGGGTGGGGGAGGGGGGCCCAGCGGGCATGGGGGGCGGAGCGCCTCTGGGGTGGGGACAGTGAAGGCTGGGGGAGAGAAGCAGAGAATGAAAGCAGGTGGGGAGGAAAGGGAAGTAGGTCAGCTAGGGTGCTGGCCCCCCATCCCAAGCCAGGGCAGAGAGAACTAGCCCCTGATCCTTTGGCTGCCCAGATGGCATCATGCTGCCTGGGGCACAGCCTAGGACTGGGCATTTGGGGTCAGCAGTCACTGCCCAGGGGACTGCTCAGATAGAGGAGGCCTGGCCTGTACTGCCTCCTTCTTGGTGGCTAAGAGACCCAGTTCTGGCCCAAAGCCCAGGTCCCAAGACGGATAGTGACTGGGCTCCAGGCAGGGCACTGCCCTCTGATAGAAGCCTCTGGGACTGCTTCGGGGCTTCCTGCCTCCAGCCTGCTTGGCTCCCTGACCTTCAGAGAGTTAAGACTGCCCTGCTACCAGGCCTTAGGGCCTATGCCTGTTTTGGCCTAGGGCTGAAGAGGAGGGTGGGGGAGGAAGGTGGGGACAGGCAGACGGATAGGACCCTGGCATGGGGTGTGCCCGCCCTGGCCTCTTCCCCCTCCTTCTGCTGAGTAAACTCGTGAGTAAACTTGACGTTTTGCCCGGACAGTTTGAAGTTGCCTCGCCGCCCCCCCACCACCACCAGTCCTGCCAACACACAGGCGGCCAGGCGCCAAGGCTGGCCTGGGGGACTAGGGGGAAGGGGTTAGAGCTACTGCTGTCCACCATCACGGATCCTGGAGAGGCAGACCCAGGTCTTGGCAAGAGTCTTGGCTGGGACCTCTAAACATCTGTCCCAGAATCTTGGGGAGCCTACGGAAACTGGCCTGGAAGCAGGGCCTCTGCCCATTTCTGACTTCCACCCCCACTAAGTAAAGGCACCCAGCTGCCCTCTGGTCCCCTGAGTTGCCACCTTTAATGTTCACAGGCTAGCGGACACAAGGGGAAAAGCTACCTTTAGCAAATTCCACAGGGACACCAGAAAATGGTTCTCTCTTCATTCTGTCCCACAGCCTGGGGTGGGTGGGAGGCTAGTGGCCTTCCTTGGCATCTTAGCCCTCTCTTCACTGAGGCCTCCCAGTTGCCATGGCCTCAGCCCTAGAGGGTGGAATCCACATTTACCAGCACAATTTCTTGACCTCACCCCTGGGCCTAACCCTATGTATATCTCTCTCCACCATACTACCCAGCAGGCCCTGGCCCTAATCTTCCCCAACCCCTTCCTCTGCTTGCTAGCATCACAGAGCCGAGTCAGCTTTCAGAGCTCTCCAGCCAGAAATACTCATGCCAGATCCAGGGGCTGACGGTGCCCCAGACAAAACAGGGCTGGTGGCAGGTAAATGGAGCCAGTGACCCCCACAAACATGCCAACTGACTTTTTACTTGACATCACTAATTCCTCTTAGGCCTCCCTAGGCCACCAGAATGGTCCCGAGGCCCGGCAGGGGGAAACGCCTTCCCAGTCCCTGCCGGCCTCGGAGTGGGGCTCCACCAGGCCCTTACTTTCGACCTCATGTCTCTGGCTTCAGTTTCCTTCCTGTTTCCACCCCCCCCCCCCCAGCTCCTCCCCACCCATATGCCCCTTTCAACAGACATCCTCTCCTCCTTCCTTCCTCCTTTCCTCCCGCTTTGCCTGGGAGCAGGGGTCCTCTCCCTCAGCCATAGACCTCCTGCCTTTTACCTCTTCTAAATACAGTCCCCCTGGAGATTCACGACCACCTCCCATCCCCTGCTCTGCTCTCCCCACCCCATCAGTAGCGAGGCTCTGGGGAAGGCAAGAGCACGGGGCTTCGCAAGGGAACTACAACTCCCAAGGTACATGCAAAGCAATTGTGGTGCATACTGGGAGTTGTAGTCCTCCTTGATCTCACAGTTTGGTTAGGTTGGAATTTTTCTGGATGGGACTAAAAGTGGACCGGGATGACTTGGAACCTGGGGACCCTCTGGATCCCCCAGCTTGTCCTCATCACCTTGTTCCCCCATGACACCATGTATCCATGATTGTCATCCACCCCCCACCCCACCCCCAGCTGAGATATGCTACCCATTCTCACCTTAGGGCTCCACCCAAGAGATGCCCACACCCTGCCCTGCTGCCCCTGGCAGGGGTGGAATGGAGGGGCCCCATGAACTCCCTCCCTGCCCCGTGCCCTCTAGGCTGGTTCCCTCCCTTTACAGGGATCAAAGGGCAGAGAGCAGCCCCACCCCACTCCCTGGCAGGCTGCGGGCACTAGGGCGATCAGGAATTGCAGGGACTCTGGTGCCCAAGCAAATGCTTGGGCAAGGGGTTGCCGGGAGGCCAGCACCTGGCGGCAGGAAGACACTGGCCCCCATCTTGGGGAGTGGAACCTTCGATAACTGTTCATCAGGCTGTCCGTAGCCCCCCTTGGACTCTTTGTATAGGCCCTAACCCATGTACTGCCTCTTGAGGAGATGGCTTGAGAACAGGGTCTCGGGCCTTATCTGTAGTACCTAGGGGCCTGGGCCCGCCTAGCTGGCACCAAGGCACAGGGGTGACCCTCCCCCACCCCAGGCCCACAGTTGGCATGGGCGCTGGGAGCCAGGGGGGTAGGAGGGAGAGGAGGGCAGGACTGCCAGCATCCTGGTGGGTAGGTGCCAACCGGGCCGGGAGCTGGTGAGGGGCAGCAGGCCAGCGGCATTGAGCCAGCAGCTGTTGGGGGGAAAGGGGAGGGGATATTTTAGGGGGCATTTCTGTGGTCCCCCCTCCCAGCCCAGCAGGACATGGGATGGCCTAGTGGCTGGGGGACCTAGGGCCCACCTCGTTACAGGAATAAGAGACCCCCAGAGTTGTTTAAGTAGAACTTTGTGGCCCACCCTCCTCTGGGCTCAGAGCCCTCCTGAGTTGCCCCTCAGGCCCAGGCGGGTCCCACCCAACCGGCCAGGGTGGCAGCAGCTTACGCAAGGGGTGGGGCTAGGCGCTTCCCAGCAGATGCCCCCTCCCGGCTCCTTCCTCTTTCGGTGCCCACAGCTCCCCCCATCTGTCCACCCCACCTCAGGCCAGCTCTATCCCCCTGATCCCCCTGGCCATTGGGGGCTGGCACAAGTGCTGCCCCCTGGCCTGGTTGGCAGGGGCTGGCGCCCGGGCAAGGAACTGTGGTATGTGAGTGGGTTTGGGGTGAGGCATGGGGAGGGCGGGGTGCTGCCTTGCCCAGCCCCTGAGGGCCCCAGCCCAGTACGGGGTGGGGAGAATTCGGCCAGCTCCCAAGGGTGCTGAGGGCCCCACTGGGGGTCTGAAGGGCCTCCCTGTGGTCCCCTGTTAGTCCACATGCCCTGAGGGGCTGGGACCTGGGCACCTGTCACCCCTGGCACTGACTGTCCAGGCTTCCCCTCCTCCCTCTTCTGGCCACTGCCGCCTCCTGTCCCCTCCCCTCCCTTCTTCCTTCTCCTGGTCCCACCTCCAGCAGCCTCTCCCATTGCTCCTCCTCACCTCTGTCCTCCTGGACTGTCCCAGCTCCTACCTTTCCTACCGCTCACCTTTTTCCCCTTTTAGGACTGAGTCAGGACAGGCGGGGGTGGGTATAGCTGGGGCTTCGGGCACCACAGGCAGAGACTCTAGGCCCTCTCCCACGCTGCCAGGCCTCTGGTAACCCCTCCCTCCATCTGGGGGGAGGGGGGACAGCACCCAGAGGGTTAAGGCTGTAGGGGGGAGGGGCTGGGCCAAGTCGTGGGCGGCCCCTTTGAAGGAGGGAGCTGGAGCGGGGAACAGCCACCCTGCCTGCCCCCCAGCCAGGCCCTCCCCCACCCCTCCCAACCTGTTCCCCCCAGGGGCCAGGAGGAGTTGCCGGCAAGGCCCCTCAGCGTTCAGGTGAGTAGGCCCCGCTCTGGCTTGGGAGATCAGGCCCCAGGGGAGGCTCGGAGGCCTAGAATTGGCCAAGGGTCAGAGAGGGGCTGAAAAACAGGCTAGGAAGAGGGTGTCCAAATTTTCACAGGGGTGGTTTAGGGACCTGAGGGCCCAAGGGGCTGGAGTGTGGGGGAGCCTGTGTGTCCAAGGGACGTAGGAGGGCAGGAGAGCAGAAGAAGGGGCCTACGGGAGCCGAGGGGCTGCTGGGCCAGGACAGGAGGTTGGACAGGCTGGCAGGGAGCCGGGCTCCGGGGATTGGGCTGGGGTGTCCTCTGGGGCTGGGGGGCTCAGGTTTCTGCCGGCGGCTTGGCGGGTGTGGGGTTACCAGCCGGCTCGGTTACGCAGCTGGGGACGCTAGGCTGGGGGGGAGGGGGTGGGCACAGGGCAGACCCTGGCACCTTGTGGGTCTCCTCAAGTCCTAAGGGGATCTCGCGCTGTTCCGGCAGACCCCTGCTGGGAGCACTGATGGCCAGGGTCTGTCCAGGCGCATGGTTGCCTGGCCTTGGGTGGGCAGCCTCTGGGGAAACTCCAGCTGCTCCAGGGCTGGAAACTCTGACGGGCAGAGAGGCCTAGGCTGTCCCCCCACCCTACCCCACATCCGCTCTCACTGTACACCCCCCCACCCATCTTCGTCGAATGTTCCCCCCGATTTTGGTCCTGTGCTTCATCCAGAATGGGGTCGTGGGTGCCTAAATGCAACCATCTCATGGCAAGACCAGGCCTTGGAGGGCAGGCCCAGTTTCTTAATTTAATTCCTCTGCCCCTCTCCACCCGCATCCATCCATCGGCCTGGGGAGAAGAGAAGAGATGCTTGGAGTAGGGCGAAATGGAGGAAGTGGGAGAGGCCTGAGTGAAAGAACCAAAAGCCAAAAGAATGGAGAGGTAGGGATGGTTCCTTGGAGACCTAGGGACTTAAGGATGCAGTAGAGAGAGAGGAAGCAGGAGCCTTGCAAGGGCTGAAGGGAGGAAAGCAAAGGATGAGTCGCGGAGAGGGGAGACAAGGGTCCGAGAAGGCAGGAAGGAGACAGGAAGAGGCCAAGGCAAGGGGCCAAGAGTGGAGAGGGGCTGAGGGCAGGGGTCCCCAAAGGAAAAGAGGGGAAGACTAGGGAAGGTGGAGTTGCCCCATTCCTTCCCCCGCCATCTTTTATCTCCCTCAGATTTCCCCTGATGTGATCTCAGAGGCTGTGGACTAGGGCAGGTGTCATGGAAAGAAAGTGTGGGGGAGCACTGAGGTCTCCCTCCTGTCAAGAGCTGAAGCACCAGGAATTGGGGATTTTGAGGGAGGAGAGGCTTAACCCCCACAGCACCGGGAAGCAGCCAACTCCCCTTGCCTCCTTCCCCCTTCGTGGCTTGCGGTCTCTCTTCCCCGCCTCGGCCCCCAGGAAGTGTGAGTGCTGGGGGTGGTGAGGTTAGGAGGGGGAAGCGACATATGGGGGATGGGGAAGGCATGTACTAGCTTGGAGGGGCTGGGTAGGGAGCGAAAGGCTCCATGCATGTCTGGGGCATCCTGGGCCAAGGGCCTCTCCCTCGAAGCCCTTCCAGTCCTCCAGGGGATTCACCTCCACCTCTTACCCCACCTTTCCAACTGGGCAGTCCAGATGGCTTAAGCCCCTGGGCCCCAGAGGCCCTAAGAAAGGGTGGAAGAAGCTGGGGAGCTAGGATTCCTGGGTCCCTGAGGACTTTGGACTGGCTGGCCTATTTCCCCACCCCCGCCCTTGGTCCAGCCACAGGCCAAAGCCCTGGCTTCGTGCAAACTTCGCTCCAAAAAAACAGGAAGAGAACCTGAGGCTGGAGTTGGGGTGGGGGTTGGGGGGGAGAAAGGAGAAAGAAGTAAGGGGGAAGGGTGGCCAGCCAAGGTGGGAAGAGCGTCAGGCCTCTCCATCACCCTGGCAGGAGGCATCACAGCCTGGCCCTCATCCTCACCCCAAGCTGCTACACCTGGAGAAGCTGGCCAGGTCCCTCTCGGGCTCTCTGGCAGAGCCCGGAGGTGGGGGCCTCTGAGCCTAAGGAGGGGGAGCTCTGTGTGCCTGAGTCTCAGGCCCATATCTATTTTCTCCGCCGCTAATCCTGTTTCCGCCTGCTGCCCCCCACACTAAGCCTCACTCCCCTAATCCCCAGGGTGTGGGGAAGGGGGGCCAGCTTTACTCAGCTGCCCCATTCAGGGCCTCGTATCCCAGCTCTTCAGCTGGCTCAAGCCGGCAGTGTTGGCCCTGGTATTCCCCCAGCCCTTCACTGGACACTGCCTGAGGTCAGCACCTGGAAAGACTTTCAGCCTCCTTTTCCTTCCCGTGCCAGGGCCAGTGCCCTCTACCTTTTGGTTTCTTGGTGGTGGACACACCTTGGGAGGTGCCTTCAGGCACTGAGGGGTAGGTGATAGGGGCTTCCACCTTTGCCCCCTCCCATACTGTTCTATCCCCAAAGTCTTCCCCCCACCAAAGATGGGGCAAGCTTGACTCAGGGCCCAGTTTCAAGAGAGCTGCCCACCGGCTTGGCCGGTCTAGCCGGCCTGACAGTGAGGGGAGCCTGGGGGGGTGACGGGAAAAGGGGGAGAGATGGGGCGGGGCCCCCAGTTCTTCCCCCTACCAGGCAAACAGACCTTGCCTAGCTCCCTGGCACAGCTGCCCCCCCACCAACCACCACACACACCCATGCCCACAAGGTCTTAGCAAGAGGGGGCATGCCAGGCTGGGTGGGGATGGGCCGTCCTCATGGGCGTCGGGGGGCTGGGCCCTCTGGTATACAGAGGTGGGAAGGGTGCCCAAGTTGGGGTGGGCACCCTGGCATCAGTGCCCAACCCTGGCAGAAAGAAGGGGGGAGTTCCTCCCCATCAATTCCTCCCAGATGATGGCACCTGGAGTGCCCCCTTGGCCTGGTTGGCACCAGCCTAGCTCCAGGTGGCACCTAAGTCAGCATGGGTGCCAGAGCCCTGGGTAAGGGCTAGGGGAGTTTCCCAGAAGCTAGAGACCCATAGGAGCACCTCCCCTTCCCAAATGGGTCCTCTGCCTCTCTCTCCCTTCATTGCTACCGCGTGGCGGTGGGCTTTGGAGTTAGGCCCTAGGGGTTAAACACCTACCCTTGCCCAAGCCCCTTGTGATCTGCATCGTGAACCAGCCTGAGCCTGTGACCTGACAGCAGGGTCAGCCAATCAGCAACCCCGCCACACCAAGTTGCCACGGAGATGGCCCTGGGGTGGGAGAAGGGAGGCGGGCTTAAGCAGCGGGAATGGGTGGGGTGTGGAGGGAAGAAGGGAGAGGGACAGGGTGAGCCACGTGCCTGCGGGTGCA
The DNA here is from genome assembly GCF_019923935.1 of Bubalus bubalis. Classification (NCBI taxonomy): domain Eukaryota; kingdom Metazoa; phylum Chordata; class Mammalia; order Artiodactyla; family Bovidae; genus Bubalus; species Bubalus bubalis. The sequence continues at coordinate 15,645,853 of NC_059162.1, read as the reverse complement.
CAGCTCCGGGCCAATGGACAGCGAGGACAGCCCCACCCATCCCCCTCAGGAGGGACAGGATTCACTTGGGCTCGGGAGGGTGCCCACTGCTACTTGAGTGGCCACTGCTGCTGCCCACCTGGTTTTGTTTGTTCCTAAGTCCTGGGGCCATTTGCCACTTGTCCTATTTGTAAAGTACAGGTAGGAAAACCCAAGGAAACTGGGAGTGCTCCCAGACTGCTTGGCCCCCAGGGAGAGAAGTGATTTGGGGACTTAAGGTGGGAAGGGGTGGGCTATCTGAGGGTGTCTGACTGTGGCTTATGAGCCAGCACATGGGTGCTGCTCACTCAAGGCTTCCACGCAGGCGTCCGAATGCTATAGGGAAGACGGGGAGGCAGACAGAGACGATGCAGTTCTTTGTGTCCTCAAAAGGAAACCTGTAGCCCTTGACTCCTCCGACCCCCTCAAAACCCTTCCCCATCAGTGGCTGAGACTGAGCGGTTGTTGGGAACACCAGCAAACTGTCAGTGAGACTTGCCCTACGGATCATCCGGGTCAGCCTTTAATTTTGCAGATGAGGAAACGGGAAAGAAAGTGACTGGCTCAAGTTCATGTAGCTAGTAGTAACCAGACTCCCCCTGGGTGATTTGACGGAGGGAGACAGACCTTTCTCCCCGCAGAAACCATCTGTCTAGTGCAGTCTGCCTCCAGGTGAGGCTTGGTTTCTCCCTCCCAAGGCCAAAACTTTTATCGAGCCCCTACTATGTGTTAGGCGTTGTGCCACCCACGGGCTCATTTAACCTTCACCACAGCCCTAGGAGTCAGGTGGAGTTATCCCATGTTATAGACGGAAAAGAAGGTTCAGAGATTAAACAACTTGTTTAAGGATCACAGAGCTAATCAGCCGCAGAGTGAGAATTCAAACTCAAGCCTGGATGACTCCAGAGCCCAGCTCTTTCCAGGCCTCAACTCTGTCTCCAGTTGCTCTAGACCACCAAATGTCAGGGTGGAGGGGCTGAGCCCCTGCAGCTTTCATCCCCACCCGCTCCTTGTGTACCACGAGGAGACAGAAGCATAGCGAGAAATGACTTGGCCAAGGTCATTCAGCAAGATAGTAGCAGAGCCAGGATTAGAAGCTGATCCCCTCACTTCCAGGCCAGACTCACTCTGCTAGCCGCCTCCCTTCACCAGCCTTGGGACTGCCGAAGTGCTGTGCCTTCTGTGGCTGTGTCTTGGAAAGGCTAGCACAGAGGGTGGAAGAAGGTCTTCCGGAGAGGGGGGCACTCCTGCCTGGCCAGGAATGGAGAGGGAGAGCTGGCGGTGGCAGCCCGGTGGAGGAGGGGTAGGGCTGGAACTTGGCCTATTGGCGGGGGGGAGGGGCGGGGACGATGCTTATCGGTGCGGGGCAGGAAGCACCCGCGCCAGCGCCAGCGACACCCCAGCAAAGGGTGGCTGCTCCTTGGCCCCATGGGGGAGGGGAGGATGTGGGGGAAGGTATGCTGGGAGCTGTGTTTCCCTTTTGGCCTCTACAAGGGGGAGATCTAGAAGGGGAGATGAACTTTTAGTGGGTGGGAAAGAAGGTGGGGTCCTGGGGAGCCACCTCCCAGGTTTGCATAGTGTTTTATAGTGCACCAAATGTTTTAGGGAGATAATGTGAGCTAAAGCACCTGACCTTGTCTTGAACAGACCTTGGCCCAATGTGAATCTGAACTCTCTCATTGGCCTCTGGGCTGAGAGGAGGTTCCATCACAGAGACTGTCACCCCACTTTTCAGATGCCTGAGGCCGGCTGCGAGAGGCACCCGGAGTCCTTCAGCCAGTTCTTCATGAAGCCTGAACCAGAACACAGGCATCCTTTCTCCCAGACCAGTGCTTCTTCCAAAGGGATGGGAACGGGGCAGGTGAAGCAGATGGGTCTCTAGGAAAGGCCAGAAAGGCAGAGCGCCCGCACTCACTGAGGCAGAACACCGCACAGTGGTTAGGACCAGATCTCGGCCCGCCGCCTGGCTTTGAACCTGTTCCGCACTTCATATAGAAAGTCACATCACAGGTTCCTGCCTGTGAAATGGATAATTGTTACTTTAGAAGGTCATGGAAGATGAAATGGGTGTAAAGTACTTGAAGGCCTATGCTCATGGCCAGTGCTGGTATTTCGTCTCTGGGCACCCTGGCAGGGCTGAGTGCTCCTAACCTCCCCTTCTCCTTCACTCCGCAGGAGAAGATGGGGAGCCCTGAGGATGACCTGATCGGGATTCCATTCCCAGACCACAGCAGTGAGCTCCTGAGCTGCCTCAATGAGCAGCGCCAGCTGGGCCACCTCTGTGACCTCACCATCCGGACGCAGGGCCTGGAGTACCGCACCCACCGGGCTGTGCTGGCTGCCTGCAGCCACTACTTCAAGAAGCTCTTCACCGAGGGTGGTGGGGGTGCACTCTCGGGTGCTGGGGGCGGTGGGACAGCTGCCGGGGGTGCAGGGGCCGGCGTGTGCGAGTTGGACTTCGTGGGGCCGGAGGCACTGGGTGCCCTGCTCGAGTTTGCCTACACAGCCACCCTAACCACCAGCAGCGCCAACATGCCGGCTGTACTGCAGGCTGCACGGCTGCTGGAGATCCCCTGTGTCATTGCGGCCTGCATGGAGATTCTGCAGGGCAGTGGACTAGAGGCGCCCAGCCCGGACGAGGACGACTGTGAGCGCGCGCGCCAGTACCTGGAAGCCTTCGCCTGTACAGCCACCGCCTCAGCTTCAGGAGTCCCCAATGGTGACGACAGCCCTCCACAGGCGCCCCTCCCACCGCCGCCGCCGCCGCCTCCTCGGCCTGTTGCCCGCCGCAGCCGCAAGCCCCGCAAAGCTTTCCTGCAGACCAAGGGGGCCCGGGCCAACCACCTGGTGCCCGAGGTGCCCACAGTGCCCACCCATCCCTTCACCTACGAGGAGGAGGAGGAGGCGGGCAGAGTGGGCAGTGGGCTGGGAGACAGCTACAGCCCTCCCACAGGGGCTGCCTCACCCCCCGAGGGGCCCCTGAGCTACGAGGCCTGCGAGGGTGAGGAAGAAGAGGAGGAGCTGGTGTACCCCCCACCCTATGGGCTGGCACAGGGCGGCGGGCCTCCGCTGTCCCCAGAGGAGCTGGGCTCAGACGAGGATGCCATCGATCCCGACCTGATGGCCTACCTCAGTTCCCTGCACCAGGACACCCTGCCTCCAGGCCTGGACAGCCAGGACAAGCTAGTACGCAAACGCCGCTCCCAGATGCCCCAGGAGTGCCCAGTCTGCCACAAGATCATCCACGGGGCGGGCAAACTGCCACGCCACATGAGGACCCATACGGGTGAGAAGCCCTTCGCCTGTGAAGTCTGCGGCGTCCGTTTCACCCGGTGAGCACCATGGGGAGGAGGCCCAGCAGGGGCCATGTTGGGGGGGGTGGCACAGGGGAGAAAGGGACTGTGAGACCTGGGGTGTGGAGGGAGAGGATCCTGGAGGGACTGTGGGGTGGTTCCCAGGCTGAGGCGAGAGACCAGGAGAAAGAAAGTCAAGGAAGGTGGATCTGGGGCCTTAAAGATCTGACTGCTGGAGGCAGGTGGTTAACCTGGGGCTAAGTCAGCAAGGGTCTCCCGGAGCAGAAATAGGGAAAGGAGCGCTAGGGGACGGGAGTGGAGGAGGCCGGGGAACCTGGCCTGGACAATCCAGGGATCCCCTCCTGACCGGCTCTCTTCCCCCCGCCCCCCTGCCTGTGCCAGGAATGACAAGCTGAAGATCCACATGCGGAAGCACACCGGAGAGCGCCCCTACTCGTGCTCGCACTGCCCAGCCCGCTTCCTGCACAGCTACGACCTCAAGAACCACATGCACCTGCACACAGGGGACCGGCCCTACGAGTGCCACCTGTGCCACAAGGCTTTCGCCAAGGAGGACCACCTGCAGCGCCACCTCAAGGGCCAGAACTGCCTGGAGGTGCGCACCCGGCGGCGCCGCAAGGACGATGCACCCCCACACTACCCCCCGCCCTCCGCAGCCACCTCGTCCCCTGCTGGCCTCGACCTCTCCAACGGTCACTTGGACACCTTCCGCCTGTCTCTGCCTCGATTCTGGGAGACGACCGCCCCTACTGGGCCCCCAGACTCCACCCCAGGGCCCCCTGATGACGACGAGGAGGAGGGGGCACCCACCACACCTCAGGCTGAAGGTGCCATGGACACCTCTTAAAGAGGGACGAGTGGCCGAGCTGGAGCAGCACAGGGACCGGGGCGGCCCATGCCAAGCAGTGGGAATGTATACAGCAGAGACGGCGCTGGGGGTTCAGGCACTGAGTCTCCCTGGCATCGGAAATAGGCTCCTTCCCTCAGAGCCCTCATTCCAGTTCCAAGCCGAGAAGGTTTTGGGGCAGAGTCTCCCCAGATTGGGGTGCTCTCCCAAGGAGTGATACATATGATATTATGTATATATTTACAGCTCCATTGTAAAGGTGGGGTCCCTGTCCCCAGCTGCTCCTGGGGAGTAGAAGCAATAATGTATTTCTGATTTGTGGGGTCCCTCTTCGGCTATGCGGGTTTCTAGGGGGTGGGGGGCTTGGGACCAAAGCCTTGCCCCGCCCCCATGCCCCTTGGGGTTTTGGCTGTGTAAGGGGGTGAAGGACTGCCCCTCCCTTTCGAGACCCCTCCTTCCTGGTTTCTGTTCCCTTTTCCTGGCAGTGAATTACGCAAAGGGGGGCGGCAAAGGATGGGTAAGTGGGGGAAAGCAAGGTA